>NC_053462.1:16925970-17603470 GCF_015227805.2 Hirundo rustica
TCAGCTGATGCGCGGTGAGTTGTCAGGCACGTCAGGGCCTGAATGAGATCGCTCATTCATGGATTCAGCCCCTGAAAGTATCCTTTTAAAGTGCTGTTATATAAACAAGTGTAACTATGGCCGTGGACGCGCGGACAAATTAGTGTGGGGATAAGGAACCTTTATGTGTCAGCTGTTCCCATATGCAAACCTGCCTGAGAGCGGGTGAGCTGAGGTAGCCTCTCCTCCTCTCCCCAGGGGGAAGGTACAGCCCGGGGCATGGCAAATTCAGAGCTTGGCTTCCTCGGCAGTGATGGCTTTAACCGAGTTTAGATCAGTTCAGCTTGGCTAAAGGGTAGTAAAACAGATTTAAGCCACTTTTACACCAGTTAAACTGTACCTATTGTGTATTTTACTCATTTGCTCAAATGGTGCAGTTGTGCAGGTCTTTGAATCAATAAGAGACTCTCCATTGACTAGAGCAGTGTTTTATGCAGAAGTTTGAAGGCCTTTCATTTTAGAATCTAAAGATGGGCTTGCATCTTAAACCAACCACAAGACAACAAAGAGAAACCCCACAATCCCAAATTTCCAGCTTTCCTCCCAAATAACACTCTGTTTCTTACTCTGCCCTGTGGGAGAGGGTCATGCTTTCTAAGAAGAAATTTGCTTCTTACCAGCATGGAACACGATAGGATTTGCTAAATTGAAATTAAAGTTTCAAAAGCTCCAAACACAGTATGTGCTTGGACCCTTCGAAACTGTGACCGAGAGCAATGAAAACGCAGGATCAAACACCGAAACTTTGGGTGACTTTTCTTTTTAACTCAAAAACTTGAATTCAATCTCAGTTCACCTTTACTTTCATATAACAGAAAGGAAGACATTTGATTAGGTTATGTGAGATCACATGGATGGATTCAACACATGGCTGCAGGACCAGGCATTATTATCTTGGACACATTTTGAACACTGCTTCTCACTCTGCTATCAGCCACCGCCACCTCTGCAGTAATGTGACAGCAAGAGAAAAAGGATGGGAAGGCGATAAAGTTTGCCCACGCAAGGAGAAAAGAACTTTCTGTCCAAAGCCAGCTGGCTTGGCTTGGGAATGAAATGGCATTTCAGTGAGAGGTGACCTGTTTACATGAGCTTTGTCTCAGAACGCTTGTCCTCGGTGCCACAGTGGGCTCTGAGATGCAGTTTCTCGTCGAGTACCCGCAGAAAACAGGTGAGCTGTCTCCGTGCCAGTTTGTCTTCTAAACTGTTTGACAGATAAGAAACCATCCTCAGAGATTGCAACAAATGTGCTGCCGCATTTCATGGTAAGAACCGAGCATATTTTTAGTAAAGGGTTGAGAAAGTATGCAATAATCCTAAATCACAGCCAAGAAAACCACAAACCCCGTAACAAATGCCTGTTCGGATTCAGAGCTCAGAAACGTGCACCAGTTGATCCACGTCAACGCTCCGGGGAAAATTTTAAGCTTCCTTTTCCAAACTCCAAGAGAGAATCCATGACTTTTTTGCCTTTACCTGGAAGGGCCAGGGGGGAGCAGGGAAGCTGCTGGGTGCTTTTTATCTTGTGGGACACAGACCAGCCATCCTACATGTGCCCCCAAAGAAATCAATAGGACGTGCACCAATGATATATTTGTACTGAGGAGTCTGTTCACCATTATAAAACCCCAAAATGTACCTTGCAAAGTGCCCAAGTTTAATGCTTAAACTTTATTCCGTAAGTTAACTGCTTTAGAGGTTTCTTTGTTGTGCCTTGTACACTCTTAGATCCTGCAGAGCCACCCTGGGCTCTGGATATGAAGGCTACCAGATCAGGATGAAAAATGTCCCTCTTTGTGTTGCAGTTTGGTCAGTGAGTTTAAAGTGAAGCAGACGAAATGCAGGAAAAATAACACTTAAACTCGGATTTTAAGAGCAGCTTTAGCTGATTGCAGAGGGAGCTGAGGGTGCCCTGCACAAGTCAGGAGAAACTTATCTGGCTTTTAAGAGTTCCACAAGTCTTTTGTCACTTGAAGAGACCCCATCGACTTCAAATCTACTTTAAAAAAGTAGTTCAAAAATGTTTCAGGTATTATGGTCTCCTATATCTATTTCTGTCCCTTTTGTTTCCTAACAGCATGAGATACTGACCACACATACTGCTGTCAAATATAGAAATTAAACTTACAGAAAAAAGGAGCCATTTTTTCTTTAATCTCTTGGAAATTTTTCCAGACTAAAGCATAGTTCTTAAATCGATAATATCCCTTTAAGAATTTATTTGCCAGGTAATGTTAGAAGAAAAGAGGCTTTAAGGTCAGTTTGAACATTAAAAAGACCCCCTTTAAAATAAATTTCAAATCTATATTGGAGATAATGGCAAGCAGTATTTGAACAGCTCTCCAAATTAAAAAATATATTCTACACCTTAAAAATGCAAATAGCTTTAAAATCCTTTTAAGTGATTTCCTGCTCCTTGGAAAAAGGTCAAGATTTAACCTAAGAAATACTTTGTTGCATAAAAATAATACATATAGTTCAGTGTTGCAATATATAATATGTATAAAGCTACAAAATTATTAACAGATGAGGGCCTGTAAGTTTTGAATAATGCAGTAAACATGATTTTTTTGAGGGGCGAAATAACACAATGCCGTCAGAAGAGAAAATTACATTTTAATAATGAAAATATTGAACATAACTACTTTTCTTTAGATCTGCTAAGCAATCTGTGTGTTCCCTATGAGATGTCAAACTATGGAGTGCATATGAAGTCTTTGCTCCCTCTATAAATATACATGTGCACGACACATTGCTAACAGCAGCCAGCGAGTGCTGGGGAAATACAGCAACAATGAAGTTCCTGAGAGAGGCTTATTTTTTCAAGTTATTAAAAGAAGGTGGCAAGCGTTCATGAGGATATGAAAATTTAAAGCCGTCTGCAGGAAACTCTGAAAACCTCTGGTTAAGGCTGCTGCCAAAAAATCTCAGCTATGTTATGTCAGAATGTTTAATTGCAAGCTGCAACTTTAATGAATGGAAAGATATGGCAAAAGCAGGAAGTTTCTGAGGCAACATGGAGCAACCATGAAAATAAAATACCAAAGGTTGTAATCTCGAGTGCTGTTGGAAGCAGGAATTTCCATCCACGCTCTGCCTCCTTTCCCCGCTGTGCAGGGTTTGCCAGCTGAGGGGAGAGGTAAAAGGCTCTGGATATCATCTCCTGGGCTCAAGGCAGCACTTGTTATGTCAATGTGAACAAGTCAACTTCTTAGCATTTGTCATTATGGGTGTTTACAGAAGTGCAGCTTAGGAATGAGGGGAGGAAAGGCAAATGTCAGAGTGCATTAAATAACGTATTTTCTTTACTTTCCAAGAAGCTCGCTCACAGCATGATGTTGCTATTTATATCGCATCTCCCAAACCCAGCTGTTGGTTCATGTTAACGTGCAGAATGGTGAGAAAATCCCGGCAGAAGAGTGTGAATCCCAGGGAGACTTGTGAGGACCTATAAAATATCACAGATTTTGCTGAGGTATGGGCCAGGTGTGCCCTCGGTGAGGCAGTACCAGCATTTCCCCTGTTGATCCTCCAGTGTTAGAACACCAAGAGCAAAGCAAAAAGTAAAGTTCCAAGTGCTGCAGCAGAAAACTTCAGGGAATTGAGCTCGCACCCCTGGCTGGAAGAGTTTGAAGGAGTCCTTTTACCTGTAACTCAAAACTAGCAAATACACTGTACACCCACATAACAGCATTCTTAGACAAGCTGTGTCTGATCTAATCTTATGTACCTTGGCCACAAGTTTTGGAAAAACAAATATACCCAAGGCAATCAGATTAGTGAATATACCGTATAATGATGTGGAAATACGAGTGGTTTACAGAGAGCAGTTTATGGGACGGATTGAGTGAATTTAATTCAAGCATTGTCAGGCGACTTGGACTTCAGGAAAATAAGGAAATCTTGATTTTATCTGTGTGTAGTGGAGCATCAGAGCCAAAGTGTGTAGCAGCAGCACTCCTAAACACAGACAGGGAGCTCAGGGGAGTTTGTTCCCAGCCAGCTCCCCGAGAGGACAGGCAGTATTTGTGCTGAGGTGACCACGGGGTTAACAGGGTTACCCAAAGCCTTAATGGCCAAGAACCATTATCTGCTCCTCTCTGATTTCCTGCTCCCTAGGTGGGAGTCCCCGCTGCCCCTCTCCTTTGTTTCTAATGTGAGTTCCCATCCTGAAATGCTGTGAGTACAATTCGGTTTTGTTGCAATCAGTAGTCCTTTACAAAATCTTCATTCACAGAGTGTTTCCCCCATTGTAAGTGGAACAATATTAGGAATTAATCTGGCCTGCGATTTGTAGGAACCTTGTTCTGAAAACCTTGTTCTTAGACACCCCCCCTTTCCCTTTGAAGGGTAACTTAATTGTTTGGCCAACATGCAAGAGCTACATAATATCCCCTACTCCTCTTAGCTATGACTTTAAAAGTCCTGCATTTTGGTTTTATGTAATGTTCACCTCTAGAAGCATGAGGCTCAGATTCTCTTCTCCAGGACACAAGATGAAAAAACTGATTTCTGGAATATAAGGAGCATTTGAAAGGAGGAAAAACCATGGTACATCTCTGGAGTGAAACACAAGAAGGTCCTAAAATGTGAGTTGAAAGTTAGTAGAGACATGATTTTGGTGGTAGTTCCTCCAAAATACCTTGAATGGGTGGGTGGAAATGCACTGGAATAGAGATGCAAGGGAAAGCTTTATTGCCATAACAACTGCTGGATGATGACTCTATTCAACTCTGAGGCTATTTAGTTAAAATTAAGAACACTGCTATCTTTTCCCCATATCTTTCTGTATGTTTGCTACTGCTCTGAGTTTATTTCTCTTTGGATACCATGGAAATTGCAGTGCCTGCTATTTGGCCAAGGGAAGAGATTTCAGGGGGCTCTTTTTAGTCTCTGGGTTGTACATAAGATGGGCAGAAATGCAGTCAGTGGTTGTTCCCTTTTCTCTCAGGAGTGATCCTGGCAGATGCTTGTGGTAATTTTTCCCTTGTCATATTGACACTCCAGTGTGATGTTCTCTGGGGTTTTCTTATGTTGCTGCTTCTACAGCCTTACTAAGATTGCAATTTTTCCTCTGCAATGTGCATTTTTTCTTTATTATCTACAGTTTTGCACCCTTTGTATCATCCATGTGAATTTGGCCTTTGCAGTTGTCCTGGAAATTAAACCCAACTCGGCACCATCGGGTCAGGCAGTGATTTCAGTGATTTTGATGCACCAATTCTTCTGACTTCATTCATGTCAGCCTGAGGGGTGACATTTTTCACTCACTGTGACACGTCAGGACACCTGTGCCCTCCCCACCAGTCCCAGGAGGGTTCTGCAGGAGCAGATGTGGCAGCACATCAGCACACATGGCAAACAACATCTGCAATTTCAACTGCAACCTGGATTCTGCGCTTCCTTTTCTCAATTGTTACACAGGGCAGTGCTTCCATCAGGGCAGGAAAGCATTTCGGTAGGAAGGAGGCTGCTCTGTGCCCCTGAAGTATTGTTTGCAAGGCTCATAGAGAAATCCCTTGAGCAAAACATGCTCTGCTTATTTTCGTGGTGCCACTGAAAAGGACAGATTAGAACCAATTATTTATCTCTTTGGCTTCCTGCTCTTATTTTTTGCCATCTTGGAATAATATGTACTGAAAATAATTCACGAGTACGTCTAGAAGTCCTTGCTCAGGCCTTGCTTCAGTGTCTTACTCAGATTCCCACTGACTTTTATAACTTAAATATTCATTATTTTATCTTAACATCTTCTCAGCATATTGCTGTCATGAGAGGATTTCAGGGTATTAATCATTAGATCCTAGTAATAGACCTTACAGGTATTATGGATGATAGGTACAGCGAGGAAGAAGAGAATAAATCATATTCATATGAAAATCAATGACATTTGGACTGTTCATGTTGATATTGAAAGAAAACTGTGTGTATTTGAATATCTTCCTGATTTTTACAGATCAGCCACAATCAGTTTGGCAATATGATTGTAGATGGCAAATATTTATATTTTGTTGTCTTTCTCACTTGTAAGCTTTTTCTTAGATCCACAAGAAGTGCTTATTCTTGCTCTTCTGTTTTGAACAAAGGTGGATGTTTCACCTGAAGCTGTTCAACTCATTTACTGGCAGCACTTTTAAATCCAAACCTGTACATTACAAACCCTGAACTCCAGCGTTTCTGAGAGCTGTGAATCACGGCTTCCATTCCAGCTAAACTTCTGGAAACAGACAACAGAAACCTACACAAAGTTTTTGGGAATGATCATGGAGGATCTTCCTTTTCCCATCCCATGGTGTGGTCACCACACTGCCAGATGGGAATTTCTGTCATAATTTCTTGCATCCTATTTCCTAACCTTTTGTGGAGCTACCTTTTTGTGCTCAGTTAATGATACCATTTTCAAATACAAAGAACACCCTCTGATCTGGCGTCCTGATTAGAGATGTGCCCTTTTCAGTGCTTTAGAGCTGTGAAATGGCTCCTGTCATTCCACTCCGAGGCTGTGGGTATCTCACAGGATAAATCTGGAAGAGCTGTAGAGCGCAGATGATTTTTGGCAAGTATCATTTTATCATCAAAATTTTATTTTTGGGTCGCTCTTCAGCTGCCGCCTTCTGTGAAGGAGAAAGACGCCCATTTCATGTCTTTTATTCTGTATTCCTGAGTAGTCTTTTCTACTTAGAGCAAAATTAATGGGGGCTCTGGCAGAGATAATGTGAGGTGGGGATGGATGGATGGAGGTGGAGCTGAGGTGGACTGTCACCTTTGTCTGAACGTGGGGACTCAGTCCTCAGAGCTGAGAGTTTCACTGAAAGCCAGTCAGAAAAATACTTTTTAAAAAATCTAAACCTATATAGTAGTCACTATACATACAATCAGATATATTGTATATAATTAATATTTAGGCTAGAATTAATACAGTCTATATGTACTGTATACCATACATGTATTTATAGTGCATATTACAAATACATACACTATAAAACATTATATCTATTTAAGCGCATATTATATACATGAAATATTATCTATATATTTAACAGTGTAATGTCTATATTAATAGTTTTGCTTTTACAACCTCGTCCTTGTTCAATTTTACCAGTGACTATTTCTCACAATTACATAATAGATACTAGCGTTTATATACATATTTTTATATTGCATATATATTCTATATGCTAGACACACAGTGTTTAGAGATACACTATATATAAAAATGTATCAGCATAGCATAGAGTTGTATTTATATGTGTATATATATACATACATATGCGTGTGTGTTGGGGAGGCGGTGATAGTTTCTGAGGGTGACACACACGGGCAGCTGAGCTGGTTGTGGGGGTAACTGCTGTAGTCGCTCGCTGCACGCTCAGGACGGGGGAACGCGGGACCATTTACCGGGATTTGTTTTAATTCCCCCAAAGCGCTGCTTTGGCCCCCAAGGCCCGGCCTCGGCGCAGGCCCCGCTCGGGCCGGGCCGGGCCCGGTGCGTCACGGCCGGCGCACCCGGCCCAGCGCTCTGCGCATGCGCGCCCGCCGAGCTCGGGGAGCGGGGCGTTCCCTCTCCAACGGCCCCGCCCTCGCCCGGCTCTGATTGGCTGTCGCGTCTCGCCCCGCCTTTCTGATTAAGCGCCCCCCCTGTCACTCAAGGCGTCCACGTTTCGCTACGCCCCGCCCACCAACTGCGCCCTGACTGGCGGGCTGTACCGTGCGTGCACTGAGACTGGCTGTGCGCGCCGTCACTCCGGGGCGGGTCGGCGGGCAGGAATGTAGGCCCGGCCGCTCCCCGGCCCAACAAAGTAATCCGGAGATGCCTCGAGTGCAGAGCGCGGCCGTGCCCGTCCTACCGCCCGCCGCGGGGGAACCGCGCCCCTCCCCGCCGTCCCCGTTCTGTTCCGCCCCTGCCCGGCGCCTCTGAGCGCCCTCGGCTCCGCCGGAGCTGCGCGGAGAAAAGTGCGGAAGGATACCGAAGAAGAGCGTGACAGAAGCTGTAGTTCCGGCCGCGGTCGGGCCTTGTTTCCCAAAAATAGCGCGGCGCGGTATCCGTGCGCCGGTGTCAGTGTCTCCTGAGGAGCCGCGGCGGGAGCGGAGCGAGCGGGGGAGCGGCGGTGAGCGAGGGGTCCCGGCTTCGCGCGGCCAGCGGGGCGTGTTCCCTCAGCCCGACGGTCGGGGAGGGTCGGGGCCAGCGGCCGAAGGGGTGGCGGGAGGGGGAAGGGGGAAAGGAAGGAGGGTCCCCCCCCGCCGGCCCCATCCCGCTCTGAGGGAGCCGAGCGGGGGGAGACGGCGGGGTCCCGGGGTGGGCGAGTTCCCGGGGCCTCTCCAGAACTTCCTGCGGGAGGGGATGGACATTTATGGGCCAGGCCGGCAGATCTGCCCGGGGACCGGGCGGGAGGGAGCGAAGGAGGGTGGGGTACGCGGCCCTGGAGCGCCCGGGGTGCGGGGAAAGGACCCTTTGTGCTGGGTGTCGTTGGGGAAGGCGACATCGCAGCGAACGGGGAACCGACAGGAAAAGCGTCCCCGGGAGCCCGTCCCTGGAATGCGCCGGCGGGAGCGGCCGGGGGTCGGGCAGGGGGAGGTGAGAACGCTTCAAGGAGTTGTGCGCCGCAGGAAGGTGTGCTGGGAATGGCAGGGGCAGAAGCGCTCCTGATGGGTGAACCGGAGGGTGTTTTGTCCAGAGGGAGAAGGATGAAGGTACAGCGGGGTTGTGCTGCCAGCGGGATTTTGTGTTCAGCGGCAGAAGTCGTGAGGAAAAAAAGACGGGTCCGCTTCTGACTGGAAAGACTTTAATTTTTTTTTAAGTTTGTGGAGCTGTATTTTGCAGTAAATTTTTACGTGCTTTTGAGATGCTAAGCGGCAAGGAGAGTGCAATTGCTCAGAAAAACTGACCTTAGTGCCTTCTTTGACAGGTGATTAATTTCAGAGTTGAGAAACTGGAGTTCTTTAGGGAGAAAAAACGATAATTTAAGAAGAGGGTGGGTTTTTTTGTTTAGTATAAAAACATTGTGTCCCATAGCCGTACAACGACTACAATTTTTATGAGCAGTGGGGGAAAGGGGTTCTGGGAAGTACAAAGGAGGAAGGAAAAGGAATGATTTGTAAACAGTAGTAAGGAAAATAAAGTGATTTGGTATGGAATTGGTAATGTAGATGTATTTATTTTAAACCTTTTTCGCAGTCTGGGAAATTTTTATATAGCACGAGTAAGGCTATGAGCTTTCAAGCTTAATTATGTGAACTGTCTTCACACAATTGTTCCTTATGCAAGTTTGATTTTTTTTTTTTTTTAATGTTTAGGAACTAGCCAGATATATTTTGTTAGATAATTCTGATGTCTTCTTATTGCTCTCTGGTATTTAAATGACCTGTGCAAGAGATATCGGGGCAACGTTCCTGTCATCTATTCTGTCTATATTTAAAATTATTTAAATTGCCTTTACATGTAAGAGATGTAATATTTAGGTTTTTTCCCTCCTATCTCACAGGTGATTTGCATTTGGGGGAGAAGTGTGAAGTTCCTCATTTAAACTCTTTTTTTAATTGAGGTGTTAGGATATGTGCAAAATGACATGTTAATCAATTATATAATTTAGAGGGATTATAATAAATGTTGTAATGTTGGTGCCTTTGTTCACTAAAGAGTATGATTATTAAATTATATTTTAAAATTCTATACTTGTTAAGCCAGTGAATAAAAAAATAAGAGAATGGAACAAATTGTCAAGATATTAAGGGATTATAATGGTGCTGTGCAGCTGGAGATGAGCCTTTTTTTGACTGAGGACTTTCAGTTTGGAATTTCAAAAAGAAAATAACCCAGCGCCCTGGTCAGTTGTTTTTCTCCTCCATAATTCTTTCCTACATCTGTAGTTGATGTGGTCCACGTGTAGTAGCAGAGGAGGATCGTCGGTAGATGGGAAGGATCCCTCAATGTCAGGGAGAGGCTCTACCTCAGGACAGCTTTGGTGTACAGGAAACTCTTTCTCTCTGCCCCTGGAGCTGATCTAAAGCAGTTTGAACCTTCCAGCCTTTCTGTGATTTATTTGTGAGCGGGCATTTAGAGATGATGGTGGAAATACATCGGCTTTAGCTTGCTGTTTGCTCATCCCGCTCTGTTTTTTCAGTGTGTGTTTAAAGCCATGTGGTCACTGCTCACCTCTGAGCGAGCGGGGCCATGGAATGTTTTGCATGTGTGCAGATCCCTGCATTTAGATCCCTCTAATATGAGTTTCTTTCTCTGTGAAACCACAGATGGAGAAGAAAGCGAACATTGAATTTTATGAACTTAGAGGAATTGAGTCATGTTGGACTAGCAGGATGGGGAGGACATGGCTGCATTCAAACTTGAAATAATTCTGGAGAATAAAACGGTTTATTATGGCAGAAGACTCATCTTATTTAGAACCCTTTGAGCTGAAGTGTGTGTGGTTCACCTTAAACTGGTTAATGTGGGCAGCGGAGATTTTCTGGGTTTATTTTAGAATGTTGGCCGCGTTTCTCAGATAACTTGTTGATGTCATTCTGTATATTCTGGGCCCAAGTGCTGCTTCAGAGAGCCTGGAGGCACCACTCTGCTCTGTGAACAATGCCTCCTACCTTGCCTGCTCTCAGCCCTCCTAACAGAACACAGCTGATGAAAAAACACAGCTGATTAATTCTCCAGTAGTACTGAAAGAGGTGTAGTCTGATGCTGTGTAATGAGCAAAACTCTATTAGTTTAGCAACTTTTTTTTTTTTTTCCTAAATAAGGAATATCTTGAATGAGTTATAGCTGTGGTTTGTTATGCCTTGCTTGAGAGGAGTGTTTGGGGTTTAGTTGAATTTTTAAAAGTATATATTTTCTAAAAATTACCGTTAGCACATTTTACTCGCCTCAACAAATTCTTAATTTTTTATTTTAAAGGATTAAATATTCTCTATAAACCCTGGGCTTTAGGCCTATCAATCCTGACAGCAGCTTGGTAATGTGTGCAAAGCACTGAGATCTGCTTTTCCTTCTCATTGCAACAAATCTTCCTTTGAATTAATTGGAACATCATGTGGCAGTGTATGTGCTTCTTAATGCACAAATCGCTTTAAGTTTTCACATTTATTGTATTGGAAAGACGTTATTTCACATCTGTAATAATGTGTTCTCCAATGGATCAAATGGAACAAAAGTCAAAATCTCTGTCTGTGATAATATGGGTGAATTTGATGCTTTGTATTCAGAATTGATTCCTTCAGCTCTGGTGAAGTAACCAGGGAATATAAACACAGCACTCCCTTTTTTCTTGTGTGCCTTCCGTGCAGTGATTACCTGAATGGACTTGTCACTGTCACAGAGGTGGTGCTGATGTGGGCTTAGCTTAACTCTTGCTCTTGCCAGTGAAATGAGTAAAGAAGGTGTGTAATGGTATGAGGTTTTCATTTAGGTGTCTTAAATTTATACTCAGAATCCCCTTGATTTAAGTTGCAGTCAGATGTGAAATAAATAAAGGTAGCTAGTTTTCCCCCTGGATGTTTGCAAGGTGGTTTGGATGTCGTAGGAAGTTTGGGAGATGACACAAGACATTCTTTCACTTCTCCCCTGAGTTAGCTTTGTTGACCTTCCAGTAAAAAACTTGAGGAATTTTTTTGGACAGCTGATCAAACTACATTTCAGGTCATTGATGCAGTATCCAGTGTAACAGAACAAAATAGTATTACCGAGAGTTCAAAGCAGCCTTCAGCTGTGCAATATGACAGTTCCCCTCCCCCCCAGCATGTGTTCTGTGGTAGAGCACCAGCTAATAAATAATGAGCTCATAGTCTGCTATAATATATTTTACTTCATTTATTTGAAAGTGAGCATCTGATCTAGATTTCTACCTCTGACCACTCCCCTCATGTGGTGAATTTATTTTATCACTTGATCTTTCAAGTTACTGATTAGGGAGTTGAAAAGATGAAATTTTTTCCTCCATATTAAGGCACTGATTCTTTTTAATTTTTATCAACTGGATTGTTTTGGCTTCTTTTTAATGGTTCTACAAGTGTTTCTAGATTTCTTTATATTTAATATATATATTTTTCTTTAGAAACGTAAACCCCTGCACTGTGTCCTCTCATCTCCATTTGACACTAAAGAGGAATTAATATCTTGCAATACCCCTCTGTTTCTGAGATTTCACCCCCACCTGTCCAAGACAATCATCTAGCTGGAATATTTTAAATTATATGTATATGATCTATCTTTCTCCTTTTATTCTTAATCTGAGTCTACAGTGAAGAACTAGGAAGGAATTCCATTAGAATAAGGCAGGCTAATTTTTGTGACCAGTATTTTTCAAAATTTCAGTGCAAGGGGCTAGAGAACCTTTTCTGTGGGAGCGCTCTGCTTTTTGTTCCGTGTGTTGTAGCAGTACAGACGTGCCTCTATGATCAGAAGGAAACACATCCCTCTTAATAAGAGTGTGATTAATTGAATTATTTTTCAGGGAATTAACTACTTTATATTCAAAATGTTAGTGATGCTTAATTAGGTAGGTCTCCCAGTTATATTTACCTCTGTCCCTGGAGAGCTTCTGAATTCTGGCAAAGGCCTTGTGGGCCAACCTGGAAACTTGAAAACGTGTTCTGCATTGCTTTGTGATTTCACTAGGAGTTACTGAGAATTGTTGCATGCCTATTTGAAGTATAGTAAGATAAAAAGTAGGTGCTGGGGATTACCAGCCAAGCAGAGTTGTGGAAAGGTGCTTGCTGTAAGTGTCTGTGTACCAGGCACTGATGACAAAGCATCTTTTACTTTTTTTCTAATCAGGAGCTAATTGACTCAGAGAAAAATGTGTCATGGTCAGAGATCACCTAGGAGTGGGTGTGTAGAATGGATGGGTTTGTGCTCGTGATGCTTTTATGATGATAACAAAGGTGAAGAAGGATTTTTTTCTCCATTTATTGCAAATCCCTTTGAGTGCTTGTGTAACTCAGTTTCATTTGAAAACCAGATTGCTTCTGACACTGTAATTTAGGATTTCATGGACTGGGCTGGTGTTATTTTTATTGTTTGAGAGCTGACCATAGGCCTGTGAGAATATGTAAAGCAGATGTGTCATCTGTTACCTGCAGTGGCACTTGCAGAGCTGAGGTTTTGTGCCAATATACACAGGCCTGATCTTTTCATTTTCTGTGATCACTTCGTGTTTGGAAGGTTAAGGGGGTTAAATTATTAAACTTCTAACTATATAATTGTGTAAGCATGTCTGTAAATGAGCTGTGCTGGGGCTATGCTGTTACACATTTCTTTCTTGGAGATTATGGCACACAGAGTTGAGAAACAATTCAGAGGAGATTATTTTAGTGTCCCTTATCATATGGAAGAATGACAAACAGTTGTAAGAGGAGAGAGTAAGCAAGAGATTAAACCTTCAGGGACTCAGATATACACACATGGCCTAAAGATGAGGGGTCATCAAGGGCACAACAGACAAAGTCTTGGCAGTGTCCATTAGAGAAATTTTTGTGAACTGTCAGGATAATGTGACTTTATGCCCTGTATCACACAAAATCTGCAATAATTGAATCCAAGAGCTGAGAAAAAAGTAGGTGTTTTGTTGTGTTTTTTTTTTTTTTCCCTCAGTTATCAAAAAAGTGACTGTTTTAAGTGGTTGTCTTTCTCCAGATGTTTTGAATTGTATTTAATTGACCATCCTGTGGAAAACTTGTATGGTACAGCTCAGAAGCACTGTGTGAGGATATCAGCGTTAGGGACATCTTGTTTTTGGTATCATTCTTTCACAAGCAACTGCCTCTTCCTGATATGACTGCATGCATCCTGTCTTAAAAGCTGTAAGCTGACAAGAATGACTGCTAATAATTTGGTGTATAGAGCAACTTAAAAATGTTGTTTCTTCCAGTGTGAGCTTTCAAAGCAATGAGTCTTCTGAGAGTGTTTGAGAAAAGGGGGATGTTCCATCATCATTGTTCTTTTATTATCTTGTCAGGCACCAAGGGTAATAAACTGAAATTTTCAGATTTTTTTATTTTTCCTTGAAGCTGTTGAAATTATTGTATAATGATATGAGGTTTTAATTAAGTCAGGTGTCTTAAATTTATATTCAGAATCCCCTTGGTTTCAGGGTAAAAAAGGGGAGGTCAAAGGTACGGCGCGAGATAATTTGTTTCACTTGATGCCTACAAAAAAGGAAAAGCACTTTCTGCTAAAATTTTTGAGCCTATAGGCTCAATTTATGTTTGTTAGTCTGAGTATAATAATACACATATTTACTCGAATAGTTGGCTTCAGGGATTTGAAGCTTTTGAGTGCAGAAGGATTTCCTTTGAGAGACTTCCTTAATATTCTCCTGTGTTTCTTTGGAATGTTGGGGGTTTTGTGGTTTGTATGTTGCTGGGGTTTTTTATGTTTTGTCTTCTTGTGGCCTCCTTATCTTTGTTCATAACATTCCAAATGGCGATGTCTTAACTTTTTGTCACTGAAATGTACATGAAGATCTTTGCTTTGAGAGATGTTGGACTATGAAAGAAGTGCCAGCAGTAAAAGTATTCATGGTTTCCATCATGAAGCACTGCATTAGAACTCCTCCTTCAGGAGAAGGGGACAAAATCATGGATGGCCGAAGAGAGATGTGGTCAGTTGATGGAAGCAAGAACTTTCTGAATATTGGAGATACGGAATATGGGTGATTTGCAGAGTTGTAATTATTAACACAAATGCCTTGAAATTTCCTGAGGAGTATGTGGAACATGTAATGGCTTTGGATGTCGTAGAATAATAATGAGTTTTAAGCAGGTGCTTGTTGTTTTCTTTGTCACAAATATGAAAACTGTTAACCTGACTAACAAACCTGGCATTCAAAAAGGGAATGGGAAATTCAGTTGAAACAACTGAAATTTAAAAACTATTTTATAAAATCTGTATTACAAAATCATGTAGAAGGCACTTGTTCTCAGTGAAGGACAGAGAAATTGAAGAAGACTCACCAGGTTTTGTATTGGGTTTAATATGAGATGAAATTTGAGGAGGGCAGAAACAACAAGATTTATGGTAATTGTTTTTGTTTTTTTTTTTTTTTTTTTTTTTTTTTTTTTTTTTTTTTTTTCCCCGTAAAAAAAAAGGAAAAATATGGTGGTCAATGGTTTCATTTATCACTGCTAATTCAGTATCTTCAAAGAACTAGGAAAATGTGCTGTTGAAACGATTTTAAAATGTAATGTTCCTGAATATTGGAGTCATTTGGGCGCCGTATGCAAAATAGGAGGAAAGTACCTTCAAAGACCGATGGTTTGTTCAGGAGGTGAAACAGAGTAATGGCAGAGTCGCAGATTTTGGCTACTGTTCCTGTCATGGCATTCTGATGCTCCTGGTGACTCCCGGTTGAATTTTTTCCTAGGTTTATCTCCAGAGACTTGGATTCCCGGTGGGATGAAGTGTAACCCGATATCCCCCCGTTATCCCCCGAGCCGCTTCGCAGTAAATCTTGCGCAGATCCCCTCAGCCTGCCCTCGCTGGGAGGCGGCTCCGCTTCAGTGGTCGCAGCCTCTTGTGCCTCTGTTTGTAATTTTCCCCTTGTGTTTTTGCCGAGTAGTTGGCCTCCTGTCCTATCAAGTTAAGCCTAGCGATGGCATCCTTGTTTATACAGTTCTCTCCTGAGGATGCCCTGGGAGTAGTCGGTGCATCCCGTTGTTGTCACACGCGTATTTACGAGTCGTGTGCTAACACAAGGTGCTTATGTAAAACATGCACCAGATTCCACCGGGAAGTGACAGAGTCATTCCATTGAGAAGCTGCGATGAGAGAGGGGATCGGTAGGTTCCGACTACGAAGAGAGTCGAGTAAAAACTACATTTTCTTAAAAGCCGAGGGAAGGCTTTGCCCCGAGCGGGGAGGTTGTGATCCGAGCCCAGCTCCCCCGTGCAGCCCCGTTCGGAGCCCCCGCAGCTCCCTCTGGTGATCCCGGCGTGCCCGTGCAGCACCGGGGGCTTGGCTGAGCCTCCGAGGGAGCGAAGCCATCAGCTCCTGCCGCTCGGCTGGAGAAACACTTCCGAGCAAGAGGCTGCAGCCCACCCGCTGTTACTCCTGGGTGCTATTGGGTTTTGCTGCCTTTTTGTTTTATTCTTTTCACCATCTAATTTTTGTCTCGGCGGAGATGGAAGTCATTAGAGGATCTGTAGACTGTCCTGCTAATGCTGGCTCTAGGCAAGCATAACCAGTGTGATTGCATGAGATAAAAAGATTCCAGCTCTATGGCTGGGTTGCTGGGTAGCAAGTGAAGCTTGGTATGGGGAAGAGGGAAGAACAAAGACAGTGTGTATATGAAAATTTTTATTCTGCAGCCCATTTTCTTGATGTGATTAAAATATGGAGAAATGGTGGAAGTAAATTGAAAAACAGTCTGAACAGTAATAGTATAGAAGTGGTTTTGCAAGTAATAAAACCTGGAGAATTTCCATTTCCCTTACTTTTCAGCTCTTCTGTTGTTCCCTATTTTTTTGGAATATCCCTTCTTTATGGTATGTTTCTCTTGAGTTCTCCAAGCATCTTAAACGCTGTGCCAGCTGTGGCCAGGCTCAGCACCGATGCCTGCTGGCTGCCCAAGCATCCCCCAGGACCTGCTGCCTCTGGTCACTGCAGGGCACTGCTGTGCCCAGGGCTCCTCTGCAAAGGCCAGGTCAAAAATTCTGCAGCACGTTTAGGAAATCTCCAAAATAATTGATGCATTTGCTATGGCACTTGGTTGAAATTGGTCAATATAATCAGAAGCTGTTAATGAGGGAGAATAGACTGTGGTCAACTAAACCTCATTTTATTAAAAAAGTAAGTTATAAAGCTGTGGAAATAGACAGTTCTAGCTTCAGGATTTTAATGCCATCATTGATAATGTTCTAATCAAATATCAGCAAGCTCTTATTTTCTTAAGTGTTTTTATTTAATTTTATTAAAATAAAAGTTTAAGTTAGGGCGATTTAAAACTGCGTTCAGTTTCTTAACTTGCTTTGCTTTTAATGTATTTGCCTTGATCTAAATGTCATGTTAGGCTGAAATTCATTCACCAAAATAAATATGTCTTCATTTTGATGAGGCCTGCTTTAAGTGTATGGAAAGATACTTGGAATTTTTTCCTTGGGTCTTCCTATCTTCTTAAGATATATTAGTAAATTTATCTAAAGCTCTCACCTCACCTCCTTCCCCATGTGATGCTCATATCTGTGCTTTATGTAGGACTTTCTGGATCTAATTTTTTTAACAAGTTCCTTTTTTTTTTTTTTTAATGGATGAATTGTTCTGTAATAAAACCTGCCACAGTATTGCTGGGTACTGGCTGAGTAGTTCTCAAAAGAAGTTTTTACCTGCTTTTCAATCATTCAGTCCTTGAATGAAATGTTAATGAGAAGATGATCTGATAAACGTCTTGAAAACTCCTAATTGAGGATTTTCCTTCAGATCTGTTTGTTTTGAGGCACCTAACTTGGTTTCTGTAGCTGTCTTGCATGCATGTAGATAATGCCTAGAAGCAAGCCACAAAGGTTTTGGGGTGTTGTTTTTCTAAGGCTTGAATGACTAATTTTCTGAAGGTGTAAGGAACAGCAGCCTTTCGTGTGAAGTTCCTTTTGTGCTTGTTAGGACTGTTAGAAGCCGGAGAAAGTAAGCACAGACTAAAATTCAGAGTTGTGATCTGACAAGGAAACCTCCAGGCTTCTTATCTGGAAGAGCTGAGATCACAGTTCTTGCTGATGTCTTACCTGTGCTTCTCTGCTCTTAATTCTTCGTGGTCTCCTCTGCTTAGTCTTAGTGGCTTATAAGATTTTTCAGTGGCATAATTAGCTTATCTTAAAATAGTCTGATCTGGTGGCAGTATTGGGACAATGACAGGACAGCCAGCCCAGCCCCAGTCACATGCAGTGAACCACAGGGATGTGTCAGTGTTTGGGCCACTGAGCAGGAAGGGAGGAGTTGGTGAAAATCTCTTGGAGATGTAAGTGGACCTTGAACGTGAATGATCCAGCTCACCTGTGCTAGGATTGACACGTTTTCCTTCAGGAATTTAACAACAGCCTGATAAAGTAACTAGAAAGCAGCTTCTCCTTGGTTTCCACCAAAATACAAGTGGAATGAAAAAAAAATTCAGTTCCAGTTCGGTTCCTTTCCTTGGGTTGTTTTTTGTATTTGGAGCTTTAGTGTCTGGCTCTGTGCCTCAGCCCTTACACTTCAGTGAGAGTGAGCCTCATTTTACCTCAAATGCCTTGTTTCAAACTTGCCAGCATTTCTGGTCTGAGACCTTTAAAGTGTCTGACCATTAATGTTTATACTTCCTTGAGACTGTATCTCTGGGCTTCATACTCTCTTTAATTGTCTTGTCTTCTTTCTTCGTTTCCATCTCTTTAGACAAATACAAATTTGGACAAGGGCACAATTGCATGTGTTTAATGAAGATTGTTGTAGGTACATCAGTTCTGAGGGGTAAACTGCATTTAAAATGCCTTTCTTGGAAAAGCTGCTGCAGTTGCTATTGTGGTTGCTACAATCTTAAGCAAGGGATTAGAGTACCTTTTTTTTTTTTTCTTGTTACTGTGCAGGAAAGGAACTTGATCTACAATACACTCAGGATGTTGCTTGTGAGGTGATTTATTCTGTATTTTCTGAAAGATGTCCCTTTGTTTGGATTTCAGTAGAAGAGTACTTTTTCTGAAATTCATAAACCCCCTAAAGTTATGTGCTGTTGCCATGCTTTTTTATGTTGATTAAAAATGGATTTCAACTTTTAGCTTACAACTCACTGTTTGGTGAACTAGTGGCTCATGCTGGGGCACTCCAACACTGGCTGCTCTTGACTTCAAGGAGAAAATGTAGTTCTGTGATTTCAGTGTATAAAATACCTTTTAGGGAAAGTTTGTTCTCATTTTGAATTGTTAACTGTTCATTCTGGAGTCTAATGAAACTTCTACATTTATGATTTTAGGTTCCCTATTTTCATCTCTCAAACCCTGCAAACAGTCTTGTCAGAGATGCTTTTGTTACATTTGAGTTTGCAGACCCTCATTGAAAAACTAATTTGGACTCTGCAAGACGCAGTTAAAAACAAATTCTGGTGGTGTTTGAGTTCTGTTTCCAGGTGGATTTGACCTACTGCCTTCATGCAGGAAGTGAGAAAAAGAGTTTTAACTATACATTAACGTCTTGTATATGCTGCAATGTTCCTTGAGCTTTTCCTGTAAATGGCTGTAGCTAGGCAAGTCCTGTGTGTAGTTTAATGTTTAACTCTGGTTTTATTTTGCTGCTATTGCCTGTGTGCTTACGCATGCAGATAGAGTTGCACTGTAACTGAGGCTGGGAGGTGGAACTTGCCTCTCTTCCTGTTTAAGCTGTGGATCCCAAAAGCTTGGTCTAGGCATGATTTTAGTATGCTGTAGTTTGTTACTAAATTTTTGATAACAAACTGCTTTACAAGGTCCACTTATTCCAGTGAAACTTCCTAGACTACTTGAGATGAAGTCAGCTTCCAGTGGGATTTGGGGCATCTCTGGTAATGCTTGGTTCTTTTGTGTTGTGTGTGTGGAGTTGGGTTTTATTTCTTTCTTTTCTTCTTTTCCTGGTTACTCCTACACTCATTAACTGTGCTTACAATGAGTTTTCAGTGAATTAGTGTCAATGTTCCAGCGAAATCCTTGGCTGTACTGATGACATAAGTGGTGGATATCTTATTCTGAATTCTTCCTGTTGTCTCCTTGTGTCTGTTAGACCTACTTAGATGAAGATGCTGTAGGCCAATGGCATTGCCTGTGTGCTTGTTCCCTGCTATGGTATTAATATTTATGTCTTAGAAGTGTTAGTAGAGAGATTATTAGGGGGGGAAGTCTAGCACAGAAAAGCTTCCTGTGGATGACTTGCAGTAGTGGTGAATTCTGACAGGGTTCCCATGGTAGTGAATGTGTTTTCTTTAATACACATTACTCAGATCTTGCTATTGTCTTCTTTATAATACAGCGTGGTGGCTGTATTATTGTCAATACACAAGTTGCCTTAGCAAAAGCTTTTGAAGCACTGTAAAAAAAATACGTGAAACCATGTTTGGCAAAAAATGCTGAAGGGTTTTAATGGTTCCTGAGTGTGCAGGGAACAGTCTTTTTCCCCTTTTGGCAGTCACATGAACTTTTGAATCCAACTCTTTGTCTCCTTCTCCTCTGCTGTATTCCCATACAAAATTAAATAATTTAACTTTTATTTTAGCAATAGGAGACAATTTAAGCATAATTAAAGCAACGTATCTGTCTAAATGAGTGATACCTAATTGGATTAGCATTGTTTAGAGAACATGTGTGCAGTCATTCTTTGTGAATCTGTACATTTCTCTTTTAGATCTACAATAAATATTGAGGTCTCACTGTTCAGTCTAATGAATATAGCTTTAGATCTGCACTTTGATTGCCACTCTCAACTTCCAGTGAGTTGAGATGCTGTTCTGTAATTCCTGGTTTCAGCCTTCTTACTCCCTGGGGTTCATACTCTGCCTGTGGGGAGATACATGGGATCTGGAGGTGCTCAGAATCTTTTGGATAATGAAGAGTGATAGTACCCATACCATTTTAAGAACTTCTAAAAAAGCTTTTTCTGAGTTCTAGTGCTCCTTTGCTAGACTCAAGCAGTTTATGTATGAAATCTCCTAAACCAGAAGATCCTTCACCCAAATCTGAGGTCTGTGTATCCCGTGGACAGGCCTTGCCTCTTTCTGTGTACAGTACTTTCCTGTGCTTATCCTAATAACACTGTCATCTGAAAGACTTGGCAGGGCACTGCACTGAAGAACAATGCGATAGGAAAAATATTACACATTAGAGCTGTCTTCTGGATTAGTCCAGATTTGGGGAAATTGTCTGTTCAGTTAGAATTCCTCAGATCCCCTCTTAGATTGACAGTAAAGCTCTATTTTGATAAATGTATATAGGTAGATGTATACAGGACACCATTAAACTCATTTTATGTAGCTGTGCCAGTCAGTGCATGTTATGATAGCACACAGAAAGCATTTAGTTCATTATCCCCAGTGCTCGAAAATCCATCATTTCACAAAATGCTCGTTAGTTGTAGCACCTAAATGGGGCAAACCTGTTTCTTGATGAAGAACGTGTTTTCAGTGTCATATTTGTCATCATCAAGGCTTGGGGAAACTGGGTTAATATGTTCAGTTCTGATTATGCACTAGCAAGATGTGGATGGCAGTGCACCTGCGTTTTGAGGTGGATACATCTTCACGTGGTCTCGTGTGGTTTGTAGCTGTGAATTCCTGTCTCAGCTCTTCTTTACATCTTTGGTGGAACAGTGCTGAAATTATTTGATGTGTTCCTGTAAAGCAAATGACAGCACCCACCAACTTCTATTCTTTTTCCATTTGTTTCTTTATTAGATGTGTTTTAGTCATTTTTTTGTGTGTTGTATGAACATTCTAATGTTTTTTATTTAGCAAGTGTTGCTGTGTGAAATGCCTTCAAGAGTAGACTAATGTGGCAAATATAAATCAGTCATTCTTTAAAAAAATGAGATCTTTGTTTATGTATTTAATTTAGGCAGTTAAACTACAATGAAGCTTGTGGCTTTCAGTAAAAGTTGCAGCTCCAAAACTTGTCTGTGGTCTAGATTGATGTCTCTGTTCTGAGAAAGATTTGGCTCAGATGGCCTTTAACAAATTGGGAAAACCAGGAGATGTAATAATTTTTATTTAATTTTGCTATCTATGTGTGACAGAGGCTTCTGGAGTGCCCAGTATGCAGGTCTTGGGCTGTGATAATGGTTGGATGATGATGGTGGTAGTTTCTACCTGTTGTAATTTGACCAGACCAACTGATGCCTGATTTTGAGAGCTTTAACTGGGGACTGTATTCTGCCAAGTATTATTTCCATCGGCTCTTGCTATATATAAATCTGCAAGATAAAAAATTAGGAATAATTTTCTAGTGCAAGTGCTGTGTTTTTGCGTTTGTTTTCAGTTCTCTAGTTGATGTCTGTAGGTTAAATTAAAAGTGCAGATTGTGACCTGGAGGACTTTAGTGCCTCAAACTTGCCTGCTAATCCATTTGATTAGCAGCATGTTACTTCATTGGCAGACCTTGCCTTGTTTTGAGTATTTTTGCCATTGAGAAAATTTAAGATTGGTGCCTTGCCTTTGAAATAGTGGATTCCTTGCTGATCCTGTGCAGAAGCCTTGATCTGCATCTCCGTGCCTGGCTGCAGTTTAAGGATCTCAGGCTCTGTCCTCTGTCAGTGTGACAGGGCAGGACGGTGCTGTGCACAGGAGGTGTGGTGTG
Source organism: Hirundo rustica (assembly GCF_015227805.2). Classification (NCBI taxonomy): domain Eukaryota; kingdom Metazoa; phylum Chordata; class Aves; order Passeriformes; family Hirundinidae; genus Hirundo; species Hirundo rustica. The sequence goes on from NC_053462.1 coordinate 16,948,282, forward strand.
ATGTGTCACTTGGCTAAAAGCAAGTGCTGGAAGCCGCTGAAGCTGTGTTGCCTGAGATTTTTGGTGTGATGATCTGGATGAGTGAATATGTCAGATTTCAGCTGTTTATTCTCTCTCTCTCTCTCTCTATTTTTTTAAGATAGTTGCAAGTAAACAAGAAGTATTTCCACCACACCCCTTCTGTCTTTCTCTGCTATTTTGTGAGCTTTCTTTCATTTCACTTCCTGGTGGATAGATGGCGAGTTCTCTGGCAGATTTATCTATTAAAGTGCTGGTGTATTTTCTCCTCAGAGAGCAAGTGTTGTGGATTCTGCTCTTGGCAAGTATTATCTTCCTTTACTTACCTTAATATCTTCCATTTTTGCTATGTCTTCTAGTGTTTCCATGAATGCAGTTCTAGATCTGTCAGCTGGGTATGTTACATTAACAGATTTTTGTTTCTTCTTTTCACCTGGGGTCTTGAAAAGCAGATGTTCCAAAACTGACTGATTAGGTCCCAACACTTTTGAAGCAATAAAACAATTATTATCCGATCTAAAAGTCAGAGCATCTGCATAGTTTCACTTTGAGAGCTCTGCTTTGGTTGATAATCATGTTGGATAGATTTTGATTTCTGCTTCTTGATGGTTTTTGTTTGCCTCTGAAGTAAGGGTACCCTGTAGCACTTCACAGCTGCAGATAATTTAATTCTGAGTCCTTCACCAAGGTCAGTGGGATTTTTTGTGCTTTGTGTAATATTGAGCATTTATTATTCTTAGTCAAAACTTGTTTCATGTGATATGTAAGACTGTAACTCTTCTCTTTAGCACCTTAATATTATTTGCTTATGGAAGAAATGCTGTTTATTTAGTTTTTACTGTATTGATAAAAACTTGGAAGCTGCTTTTTAATTGTGCAGTCAGAAACGTGTTCTTTAAAAAGATGAAAAACATGCTTTCTGTAGACAAGTTGTATTTGTGGATTCCACTTCCTAGTTTTGTCTTCATATGGAAGTTTACTGGTTCAATTATTTCATTACTTTTCTGTGGGGTTTTTTTTAATCAGTGCATCTCTTGGTTTTAGTTCTGTGTTCTTTTGTGAAAGGAATCCAATGTATGTGTGAGTTATTGAATACTCCTGGTGTCCTGGGACATAACTAATAGCAGGTCAGAATGGTTTGCATCTCTTAAGTCATCAGTGTGCAAAAAACATCAAATAAGATATAATGAAAAAATGGGTTCAGCTCTGATGGAGAGAGGGAAGCGACGGCTTAAATATTGGAGCAGTAACAAGTCAAGTGCCAAGTTTGGAACATGATAATTCAGCCGGGCTCAGTTTGTGACAGCTCTGCAGAGGTGAAGAATGGTTCTTGAGGAGGATTTTTTTTCTTTCCTCTTCGCAGTGACAGCTTCTGTGCTCCCCTGGGTCGGGGGGTGGGGAGCTCTTCCCAGCAGCTGCACAGAAACCTGTAAGTGCAAGGATGGCCCAGATTTGATGCTGGAGCTTCAGGCAGAGTTCTGCTCTGTGTTAGCACTTGGTTCATGTGATGCTGTTTGACCGGATAAAGGCTCTCAATCATGTGCTAATGTGTGACACTAAATGAATACGTATTCTGTGTGTAGCTAATACAAGTGTTTCTCCTGCTAAAAAATGTCTCTCCTATTTTAGAAATGATTTTGTGCCTCCAGTGTGGTCCCTTAGAACAGAAGTTCTGATGTCAAAATGACACCTGGTCAGTATATCAGGACCGTGCTGCAGACATTTTATAGTTTGATGCTTAACCTTTGGGTGACTAAAATTAAAAATGTTTTAATAATTTCCTTCTGTAAAAAGGTGGTATTCTGTATCTTTCTGTCATTGTATTATTTGATAAATGCTGGTGTGCTCTGCAGAGTAATTAAGGGAGGACTCTGAGTAATGAGCTAGTTTAGAGTATCATCGGCTCAAAATCCAGGCGTCCCTCTACCTTTGCCTCTCCCTGTTCTCTTGGTATGCCCATAGCTGATCTTTATTGTGGGTAAGCTGGTTACCTGCTGGTAGTTCTCTCTGGTTTCCAGCTGTCCCCAACCAATGAAGTATGAACCATCTCACAAAATTTCTATTTAAGAGGAGCAGTGTCAGGATGTGTTTCTGCATTGCAGCTAAAGTAGGTCTGTGAGAACTTTCACTTACCCCCTGTGGATATGGTTGCACTACAGCAGCAACAGTGGGGGATTTTTATGTGGGCTAGCTGCCTAAATGTTTACCCAAGGTCTGCGTGATTCCCTCTGCCTCCAACATCAGCGCTGAAGCTTGTTGTGATTACACCCTTACTGATAAGTGTTTGAGTTAGGCTTTCCTCTGTGCTTAGGAAAAGAAAAGGATGAATGCATATTCCTCCAGAATACAGATAACCTCTCTTGACCCTGGTGATCAAGTCGGTTCTCCTTTTATCTTTGCATTCTCCAAGGCACCAATCTAATCCATGAAATTCATGATCTGAAATATCCCCATGTTGGTCTAGAGGCTGCTTTTGGAAGAGTTTGCCTTCCTTTCCCCATTAGGCTGCCATTATCTGCAGTGGTGTCCTCTTGTAATGTGACATAGGAAAGCATTGTAACAGAAGACGATGAAATATTTTTAGGGTGTGCTCCATTAATTTTGACAACTCAGATTTGTTTGTGCTTTTTATATGCCAGTATGTGTATTTCTAGAGATGTCAATATATATGAAGAGACAATATGTGGGATTTTTTAATATGTCACTGTCTTTTATGGAGAACATCTGCTCTGAAATTGTTACAACAATATGCAATGATGCTTATTTAAAATGTGTTCTAGTAGTTACTGTGTACCCAGGCAGTTTAATAAACCAGTAAAATATTTCAGATGTAGTTGAATACCCTACCCAGTTAATTACACATAGTGTTTGGAATTTCATTAATCTTAACATGTCACATAGACTATAATTCTCTGACCTTTTCCTTAAATTTTCATATCAAAAGATTATGACAAAGCCATGAGCTTTGGAGTTTTGAATCCGAAAAATTCGTAATACAGATAACATGAATGCAAGGCTCGCATGTGTGTGTTAAAATAGTAAATGGGTTAAAGTAGCACAGGCGTACTTAGTACTGTGTTGGCATAGTTTTCCCCTTCAGATGGTAGTTTGGAATGTGAAGCCTCTTCCTATATGTGCTGGAGCAGAGCTAAACTCTAATGTCACTTACAGGAGAAATTTAATACAGGCAGCTTGTGCAGAACTGACCTGCTGCCATGGTAGCATGTAATATATTTAGCATGCATGTGTCTAGTAACCATGTGATCTTATACAAGTGAATAAAACAGAGAAGCTCTCAAAAGTTAACATTTCTCTGAATGTTTTCAGAGAGCTCTTAGTTAAATAAAATGTTACCAAACTATTTAGAGAGACTCAGTTTGTAACTGGTTGTAACCAACTCAGAATTTGGAATGCTGCGGCAATGTCTCTGCAGATCAGTGTAAGAGAGACAGAATTCAAAGGTAGTTAGATTTTTTTTAATCCACCATAATTTTTGGAGTGTTTTCTTTGGGGTTTTTTTTTTGCTCTTATGGTTCAGTTTTCTGCTGCCATGAGGACCAAATATTAAATTTTAAATGAAATCTGAAAATAGCAATCTGATCCTCAGGTACTTAATCTTTAAGAAAACCCACAAATGTAAATTTTGGCAGTGCTGTGATACTGTCAGAATGTCTTGGTATCATCTGTGCTTAAAAGCTGAAGTGTCACATGCTTTCTGCAGATTTAACAGGACACCATTTGGGAGATGATAAGCAGGGAAGAGTGGCACACATAAGTCCTCTATCAAGACAACATTAAAAAGTGGATAATCTCTTTAATGGAATATAATCTCGCTTATGTAAAATCCTAGTAAAATTTGGGTTTTTTCCCTGCTGATTTGTTGCAGAAAGTGTGATGTTGATGCTGGTTTACAGTTCAGGGGTTTTTGGTGTGCTGAGCAGAGGGTGAGGCGATTTGCTCATTGTCCCGTTCTGGTGCACAATCCCATTTTCCCTGTGGTGGCAGCGTGGTTCTTGCACGGTTCCGTGGGCCCAGGTGAGTAGAAATGTCCTGGGCTGGATCCAAGCAGCAAAGTCGAGCTTTAATACTGAATGTGGGACATCGTGTTTCTACCAACACATTGCTGAAGGATTTCCTTAGTCTCAGGCTTTTGTGATCGTGTTTCTTAAGCTGGAAGACTGGAGTGGGTTCTGAATGCCTTGGGAGTTCCTTTCTTTCCCAGGTCGGGTGGTCCCACGTCCTACCAGTGAGGTTTGCCTGAAAGCAGGGGACTGAAGGGTTCCACCTTCCCCCAGCTGTATTTTAACATACCTACTCCAGCTATGGGCTTTTTCGATCTCTTCCTGTTGAGAAGTCCATGTAGGCACTTTCTTCTCAATAATTGGTTGTTGGATTTTGGGTTTTTATTGTATTCTAGATGCGCTGTCATTATGGACCAGTGAACTCCTTCAATGATTGAAGATATTTTCTCTTGATTCCTGTAGTTTTGGTAGATACTGCATTTGCAGAAAAATTGCACAGAAAAAAAAGCACAGTAGATTTTGTGTACTTTAAGGATGCACATAGTAAAGTAGCATTACAATGTCTTAAACATTATAGAGAACTGAAATTTATTCCATAAAGAATCCGTTATGTACCTTACCATATGTCCTTTTTCTAGCCCTGCTGGGTGTAGTTGTGTTGGTGGAAGCTGTGGTTGGTCTTTTTAAGTGGTTCAAAATATCAATAATCTTCCTGCACAAGCTCCTGAGTTAATGACATATGAAAACAAGGTCCCTTTAGAGTTCCCATTTTGGTTTTTCCATAACAGCCTACATCTGAGACCTTGCAGAACCACCAGTGGAAACTCAGACCTCTAGCAAAAGCTGCAGCCTGTTTCTAGTGGGTTAGTCAGTGCTATTGACAAATATTTCTTCAGTTTCATGGTTTACTGTTCCTTTCCTCATGGCTGTTCTAAATAACTTTTCTACAAGAACGGAGTCTTGTGCTTAATTGATTTAATTTTCAGAAGGCCAAAGAATATCATGTGCATCCTTGAAAGACCTTCCCTTAAGGTGAAATCCTCAAAAGTGAATGAAAATCAGTTTCTTTTTAATGCCTGTTTGAATCTATTAAATTTAAAAAACCAGGTCTGTGTCTTTGTTCTGTGCTATGTGGCATCAAATCAGATAAAATATCACAGACAAACTTATTGTTAACTCTTTCTGCTGCTGTCCTCTGTCACACTTCGGCTTTTGAGGACCTGCTCTTCTTCCCTTTAGTGCCTTCCTTCCAGCTGTGCATGGTGAGAATTTTCCCTGAAGGAACTGGACTCGTTCAAAAAGAACAAAGCACTGAGACTTGAGAGCATTGCCCCTCTGCATGGGAATTTTATGGGATGTTACCATCCTATTCAGGAATACTGTGGCTTCTGTTCCACCTAGGCAAGGGCACCCATTTGATTGAAATGAGATTTTTGAATCAGAGGATTCACTAAATGCACTAAATAATTCTTCCTCTCCATGCCTAAGCTGACATTTTGCAGCTAATGCAGATGGAATGATTTGGCAGCAGTAGGGTGTGAGAGCAGAAGTCTTGGTTTGCTCTGTTTAAACCAAAGCTCAGTGCTGGTTTAAATGTTGTTATTCCTGTGCAATGGATCTGGTTCATGCATGCAGATCTCTTCCTGAACTGTGCATTGATGGTGGCCTTAAGATTTTATGTGGTGCTGTTTCTGTTGTGGAATACTAAAGGGTTTGTGTTATTTTGGGTAAGTGAAGTAAAGAGGAGTTGCCTGCTACCTCTAAAGGCTTGCTGAGGTTGTTAATCAGATATTACCATCAAAATGAAGTACATTCAGTGGTAGACAAAGAGGAAGGAAACCTACCAGAAGCTAGAAGGAAGAATCTCCACAAGTGTTGGTTGATGTAACATGTTAAGAGTGGTGTCTACTAGAAGTACAGGGTAAGCTTGTTTTGATTCCTATCTTCCTTTGAAAGCAGGCAAGTGTTTATAACGTGGAGGATGTCTCCACCCCTCCCTCAGTGAAGCTGTGTGCTGGAGAAAATGATGACGCTGGATGTTGGTGAATTCTTACAAATCTAAACATAGCCCATAATCATAGGTGTGTCTGAGCAAGGGTAAAAGTATATGAGCTCCAGATGAAATCATAAGATCAGGTTTTGAGAACTAGGTCCAACTCAGTGCTCAACCTTCTGGGTTATACTAAGAAGTCTTTGTTTCAAATCTCAGTTTAAAAATCTGTTAACTTGGCAGCAGGCTGGAGTCTGTTGAAAAACCAGCTAGCAATCTGTAGTTCGTCTGAATGCAGGGAGGGAATTGCTGGAAAGATCCTTTTCTCCCAGTGGGAAGACAGAATTTTGTAGTCAGAGTGTTTTATTTTCAATTTTCTTTAAGCAAGTCTGAATGCGTTTCCTTACAGCTTCTGTAATCCTACCTTGAAGTAGAGGATATGAGGTGAGAATTGAGGGAAAAGTAGAACTCAGTCATCAATACAGTTTCCTAATTAAAATCCACTTCACTAATTCCAAGGAGCTGTCAGGAGTATCTTGTATTTTGGCATTTGGCTGTTCCAGTGTTTGCTCTGAGTTGGCTGTTTAGTTTTTATTAAGCAATGTGTGGCCTCATGTGCAAGACTTGCAAAGCATCGTGAAAGAGCACGACAGGATGGAACTGGATGCTGGAAGTTTCTTGCAGTATGACTTGTAGCCAGTTAGAGCTTTGTTGCTGTGGATCTGTGTTGTAGTGAGGTGATTCAGCTTCTCAGGGTGCTGTAGAAGAGCAGGTATGTTCAAAGGTACACCAGTATTGGAGGGGAAAACACATTTTCAATACAGGCCAGAGCAGCAATAACAGAGCTGAAGAAGCCCTGGGTGTGCTATCCCTTCCAGGCTGGGTCTTTGCTGAGGCAGGTGAAATTGGAGAGCAGAGCACTGCTATCTGCTGTTTGCCAGCTTACTGTCAATATTTATTGCTTCAGCTGCTGCAGGGCTTCCAGTCAGCATGTGAGAGAGAAATGCTTTAATGTCCTGAAGGCCCAGAGTACTCAACAATGAAGTTTTTTTAAGAGGAGTTAAGATTTCTTGCAGGTGCAAGAATGCTTCTCAGCAGGTTCCTGAAAGCTGTGTATGAACTGTGTTGATTTGCTGTGGCTTACTTTTTGTTCATATAGCTCCATATAGTCATGTTCACAGGTTATTTATGTAGAATGAGTAAAATGAGATAATGTGAAATAATTAAGTTAGTATCCAATTCTAGTATACAGAATCCACTTTAATAAAGGCATTTAATATCTAATATCTGAGTGTTTTCTTCCCCAGTAGTACATAGGGGTTTTCAGAAAGACAAAATTCCTTATCATATGAGAAAGGAACAGAAAAGATTGCAGATGCTTTCATGTGTGCTCTAATGATACTGGTAATGATACCGAAGTGAAAATAATATCTGTGTCTAAGTAAGTTTGTCACTTCACATGAGGAGTTCAACACCAGCTTGGTCTCGCTTCTCCCAGCTCATGGGTTGACTCGGGTGTGTGAACTTACACATTGCACACTTTCAGCTACCAGGGCTACAGGCAGCATCCAGGGTTTATGGTGGAATGCAGCTTCTCTTAACCACAACACGCCTTCAAGAAATCATTCACAACTAACTGCTTTGTATTTGCTTTGCAACTCAAACAAGGTTCCTGAGGGCTCCTAGCTCCGATTCTGTCAGGGATGAAGAAGACAGCATGGATGGAAGGGATCCAGCAGTGTGTGTGAAATACCCGCTGTTGTGGGTATGTTCCGAGCAGGTTTGAATCACTGATGCCATCATTAAATGCTGAGATCCACTCTGTCTAATAGTGCAAGAGATCATGCAGTCTTCTCTTCTGACATGGTTTCAGGGCTGCTGCTTGGTGTTTCTGGCAGTGTCTGGTTTTTCATTTTTAATGCATAATTGCGGGTCTGGATGGCCCAGCCACGGTTACAGTCTGATCCCTGATGGACCCTGGTTACTGTCAGGTCTAAGCAGTCACTGCATCAGATAGTACCTGGCCAACTGAGTGGTGAAGATGAAGATGTCTCTCCTACAGTTTTGAACAGCTCACATTTGCAGCTGATGTTTCGTGTCAAAGGTAAATGAATAAGCTCGTTTAAGAGGTTTTCAGTAAGGGAAGTTTACAGTTATCTGAAACTCAGCTTCAGATTCCTGGCTACTTAATGCAATTGTGAAAATAGCCCAGCTGCCCTTCAAATACATTAAGAGCCAACTTCTGTGATACCTTTCTTTTCGCAATATTCCTTGCTCTTGTTGGGCCCCTCAGTGACGTAATACAATACTCGTGTAGTAGTTTATCAGAAGGACTTTATATGTTCGTGGATCACTTAACTGGTTCTTGCTTGGGACTTTGATTAAAGTTTTTTTGGCCCTTCACTTAAACTTCTCTCAGCTGAATCTTCTAATTCACCTTTTTAGTGGCCCTCTTCATGTAAGATGTTTGTCAGGGTTTGTTGACAGGAAGAGAAATTGAGATTTTTTTTTTTAAGTTTTGAGGATTTCTGTTTTTAATACAATGATGAGAACAAATGGATGAGAATTCTCACTTCTTTTTATAGTAATGGAATATTTTACTCCAGAAGCTGTTGATTCTGATATTTGAATACATGTTGCTATCTACCACTTGAATCACATAGCTTTGTTGTGAAGCAGTAATGTTACTTAGGGTCATACAACTTAATTTTTCCCTTTGCAGCAATTGGCAAGAAAGAGCAAATGGTAAAATCTAATTATTTTGCCTGTGTTGCAGGTAATGACAAGTAACAGCAACTCAGAAATGCTGAATTTCATCTTACCAACTAAACTATATTAACTAACTGTGTATGCTCGTTTCTCACTAAGGACAATAATTTTGAAGTTAATTTTAGAATTAGGTTTCTATTCATAGAGCACCTTATATTCAGAGACTAGGTCTTATCTGAAGAGTCAATGTTCTATTATCAGTGTAGTTAAGTTGATGTTTTTGCAAGAGAATCCAAGTGGCTGGGTTAAAGTTAATGACATAAGAGTGCCCAGACTACCAGACATCACCTGCCAAAAAAGAAAAACATTTATACGCAGAAGCAGAGCATATTTTGCATAATATTCTTGGTAAAAATGGAGTTTGCCACAGTAAGTTTAGGTGTTGGTGTATGGACTAAATACTAATGTACTGAACTTCTGGTTTTAATGGCTTGCCCTGTGCTTGCTTAGGACAGTCTTAGCCCGTGATTGATTTTAAGAATATGGACATCCAAATGCAGAGCAGTAACGCCATTAAGATGAAGTACTTGTACCTGGATCGATAAAATGTTTTGGCCTGTAAGGAATTTCTTTCTAGGTTGCTTTTAAAAGTGGCTGCTGCTGTTGGAGAGGTCATGGGAGTCAGACAGTTTCTTGCCTGTGGTGCCCAGCACCATTTTCCTCAGTTCCTTGACGCTGCCTGAGTTCGGTCTGTGTGTAATCCTTCCGCAGATTATCACAGCTGAGGTGTAGCTGAGTGCATTCACCTCACTTGTATGTTATTTTATTATTTGCTACCTGTCTGCCTTGGATTCTGAAATGTTTAGATTACAAAGAAACTGTCTCCATGCATGTCTGGAGAGGACCTGCTCTGTGATCTGCTGTAGCTCCCCCAACAGCAATTGTGGTTTATTTGATTTAAATATGATGGGCCTGTTTGCTTAAAACAGTACAGAGCCAGGAATAATCCTTTGAAATGTGTTTTTAATATCTTAGAAATACTAAGTATGTAGTATATACTTAGTATAGCTTTAAAAAAAATTTATTTAGACTTTTGAACTGGTGGCATATCTGAATTTTAAAAGCAGAGATGGATTTTTTGAACAAAGGCTGTGGCAGGCACAGAGTAAGAAAGTTGCCACTAATCTTTGTTAGAAACACGTAGGCGTCTTTATGGTTTGCTGAGTGTCTTTCTGAGGCATGCAGGCTGCTTGAAGCATTATGTTGTCGTGTCTGTCTGGTTTATAATTGTTGCACTTCAACAATATGACTGCATGCTGTCATTTAATCAGACATCGAATAAATTATCAAGAAAGCTTTCTGGGTAATTGTTCAGTGATTTAAAGCTCCTTATAGATCATTGATATGTTTGCTCTCTTGTATTTCTTCTTGGGTTTCCTGTCCTACTTCCTTTAAAAGGGGGGTGTGTGTCACATGGAATCCTTGGGAAGACTGGAAGCACATAGTTGGTAAGAAGGAGAAATGGTGTGGAGACTGCCTGTCACAGCAGGTAAAAAAAACCCTAACAAAAAACCAACACAGATGGGAGTTGTGCAAGAAGCTTGGAGCCTGTGGCTTGTGCAGAGCATGAGGAAAAGCTGATCCATAACATCAGGAAGAGGCAGATAACTGAGGATGAGCCAAACCTTGGGAAGATGTTTCCCAAGTACAGAATGGGAGCACAGAGCGCTCTGCGTCACAAAGCCGCTGTTGACTGCAGCCAAACTTGGAAGCCAGAACCCATCTTGCAAGGGCACAATGTGCAAGGAAGAATCTTGTTTATAATCCTTCTATTTTCCATTCTCTCATCTACTCACATTTGTCCCTTGCTGAGAACTTCAATAAAATCTGGCATTGTTAGGTTTGAAGCCCGACTTGAGGAAGCTCTCTGTAGGATATAAGGTATAAGCAAATCCACAGAAAGCTGTGGCTGCCTTCGTATCCCATTACATTCCTGGAGTCAGCTGTAAATGTTTTTGATTGCTGAACATTTGTTCAGGAACATGTGTTGAAGTTGCTGGTCCTGTGGCTGTTTGTTGTATTGCCTCAGCAGTTTGTACTATGCAGGCACAGGGGACATTTTCCCTTCTTTGTAAATAGTAGCAAAGAATTACTAGAAGTTTACTCACTAGTTAGTGTTCAGACGTCACAGAGTTTTAGAACTCTTGCTGCAAATCCAAAAAAATCAGTTTGCTGAGGTACCAAACTGGTACCATTTTTTACAACAGGGAAACTGTGTTAAATAAGATTACCTCATAATTTATGCTGTGGTATTGTTGGGTTTTTTTCAGTAGAAGAAAGTAAAAGACAGACACACATGCCTTTTATTTACATCATTCCAAGGGAGAAATCTGCCGTGGCTTCTGCTTTTGCCTTGGGAAAACTGTACCAGTTATACATCAGTCAGTTTGAATATACTGAGCACAGGCACTGCTTTACCTGACTGCAGAATTGCTGCTTTGGCATTTGCTACAAGGAAACAGAAATGCAGCCTGCAGAATTTGAATGCAGTTTTAAGGAGACTATTTGAAGGATAAGAGTAACAGATCTCATAACATTGCCCTACAGTATGTGCTGTGTTCTGAGTATTTTTTTCTGCCTGTCTTAATTTCTGTACATTTAAAATCTTATGTCAGGATGCTGGTTGATTTAGCTCAGTTGGCACCTTGTTTAATTGTGAACTGTGTGTAAAAGTAGTGCACTGTATTTGTGCTTTTCTGATGTTGCTTCTGTGTGTTTATTTTTCCTGCAAAATAATCTAGTGTGAGATGTGGTTATGGTAAGTCAGAACTTGTATAAATGGATATTTTTGTCTAGTTTCGGTTTATGAATGTTTGTCTCTTTACATGTAGGTTATTGGTTGAGACTATTAATGATTGTAAAATAGTGTTCCCTCTCCAAAACATGCACACAAAAAGCTCCTGTACTCATCAGAAAGGATAATCTACTTAAATCGTGTTCTCAGAGACAAAAGGAGGAGCAGTGCCCTGTGTGGGTAAGGATTTCCATATAGAAATGCAGGAACCTGAATTGAAGTTTACTTTAACATACTGTTGCTTATGTTTAAAATGCTCCTCCCACTGAATTCAGTCTGGCATGACCATGTTAAAAAAAAAAAAAAAGGAACAGGGCAAACCTTTAAACTTAATTAAAGAAAATTATTAGTGACCACATACACACAAACAAAAAATGCTGTGCTTGTCTAGAATTTCACAGAAATCTGACCAGGTGAATTTAGGACTTTGCAGCTGAATTCTGTTCCAGGAACTGTGGAACTCTCTTATCTCTGTGGAGTGAGTAGGTCTGGGGATGGCAGTGTTCTGTGTGCTCTGCTGATTGCCATAAAGATAAACAGAGATGTGACAAGTTGGGCAGAGCCATTGTGAGAACTCGGAGATAATGAGCTACACCTTTGCCAAATGCATGTTGCTGTGCAAAATAAGATTATCTGCATTCTCTGATCTATTGATAAAGTTAAATTGAGATGGGAGAAGTAATGAGCCAAGGTAGCAGTAATTAAAGCTTGAGTGTCACTGCTGTAACTGATGAAATATGAAGACTTCTGGAAAGAGATTTTGCAATGATAATATTTTTTTCTTAAAGCCATGACTTAACGGTATGTTAAGTGTTATCTAAAGATGCATCAGTGAGCCTGAAGAAGATTAATGAAGTTTTAAGATGTTGCAATACCAGAAACTTCCATTCCGGTTGGTAAATATATTAATAGGAAACCGAACAGTACTGTATATATATTTTAGTCTCTCTTATTGTAAGATGAAGAAAAAGATGAAAATTCATCTTTTAGTTGATCACACTGCTGGTTGTTTAGTTAATTGCCAGTGCAATGTGAAGGTGTCCTGTTCAGCTGACTCTTACCCAATCATTATTAGGCTGCCTTTAGAGAAAGGAATTTATTTTCCCTGCTGAGAGCAACAGCAAGGTTTTGGTGATCCCAAAACGAACATACCAAATACATTGCACAGTGTTTTGTCTCCTGTATGAAGGAGTGCTCTTCTGTGGCAGCTTTTTGTTGTGGGTCCAGTGGTGTATAATTTAAATCCATCTCTGGCAGACATGTTCTTATCAGCACTTTGGAAGGTTCATCTGGTGGCTCCCTGCTTTTGAACCCAAGAGGAGTTCTAATAAGGCAAACGTGGCTCTGTGCCATTTTTTGGCCACATGGTAGTTAAGTTCCAAAGCCATTACAAATTCCTGATAAGAATGAGGCAAATGCTTTTGATCTTGAAAAACATTTAATGTGTTTTATATGTATATTTTGCTTCCTTCTGTGGCTTATAATGTACAGATGTCTATGGGGTTAAAAGCTGGGTTTAAATGCTTTGAGTTGCACTTGGAGCTTGTCATTGTGAAAGCTGTCAAACATCAATTTTACACTAATTAAATACCTGCAAGTGCTCTTTTGTTATTGAGCAATCATATCCAAACTTAAGTTTAGATTTCTGCATCTAGTTCATTAATTTTCGAACAGCTATAAATGAGGGGGGGGAAAAAAAAAAAAGGAGAATTTATCTGATCAAAAGTTCTAAAATTGTGATCAAACTGACATAGCTGTTGTAAAAGCTCTGGTTCATTCAGTAGGAAATCAGTCCTTTTGGCCTTAGCCTTTAAATACTGGGATTTGTTTTGTTAACATCGTACCAAATCATCTTTGTTTGTGGCTATTTTTGTATATCATGGAAAAGTCACTTCTTTCAACAAATTACATGATGAATTAGGAGCAAGTTCTTAAGAAACTCTCTGGAGCATGTTTTCCAGACAGCTATTCAGTCATGCAGTTATTTTCTTAATCTGTTTGTAGAAGTCTGGCAGCAGAATTCTTGTGATTACTTAATATTTTATATTCTGCTTGTATCTAAAATTGGATTTTAATCCAGTATTGAAAGTTTAGTTCTCTTTCTGTGGTCCTTCTCCACTGTTATCTCAGCAGTTTCCAGATCTTACTTTCTAGCTGTGTTCTAATGTATTTTTGAGAATGCAAGGATAAATTAGTTTAGAAAAGACCAAACTTATGGATGAGGATAATAAGATAGAACTTAGTGTTACTTGAAAAGATGTAGTAAATATGAATTTAACAGGATTCTTGATAATGGCTGCTTTGGTTCTAGGGAGTATCAATTATAAATGCTCAGAATAGGATGATAGATATATTTTGGATTGAAGAGTAGGCCAAGAAGAAGTATATAGTCAGAGTATTGAGTATTGTTAAAATCTTAACCCATTTAATTGGCAGTAACTAACCAGAGCAGAATTCCTGGCTGTCCCTGATCCTGGACAAGGCCACATTTGTCACATTGTCTAGGAGTGCATTTGCTGTCATGGGCAATGCTGGTAGTTCTGGGAAACTGGTCTGTCAGGTCAGGAAAATGGAACTTTAAAAAGAAAAGTGCATTCTAGGAGCAGTAAAACGTGTTTTTAGAACAGGCATTTGAATCTTAGTTCATTTTTGATACAGTTCAGGTTTCTGTAGTTCTGTGTGCAGGAAAATGGAGTTCTTCTACTTCATTGTAGGCAGGACTGAGTGCGATGGAGGAGAATGGCAGAAAGGGCCTTTTTGAGCAACCGTGGATTTAAGGAGCACCTGGAAGGTGCAGTTCTGCAGTAAGGTTATTTTTCTAAAATACTTTATGATCTTTTCTAATATGCCTTCAAAACATAATTTGAAAAGCTTTGTTACTTGCAAACTAGGAGCTCAAAAATAGATTTGATGTTAGTGTGGAAGCTGAGGACCGTGTTTGGTTGCAAAACTCCACGAATCTTAAAAGTACAGTTTATTTAAATTGTCTTGTACCAAAGATGTGCGTTATTCTTCCCAGCTGAAAGAAACAAGTGTTTTATGATGCATAAAACCAGAATATCAATAAAGAATTGTGTATGGCTTCCTGTTTTTTTACGTTGTCCCACTTAAAAAAAAAAAAAGTAATTTTGGCTAAGGGTTGTATTATTGTTTTATAACAATGCTTGTGTATCACTTGGTGGCTAAGGACCTTGAAGCTGTGAGGCCACTCTCGTTTACTGTGAGGCTCTGCTTGGATGGAGAAGAATGGTTTCTAAACTGAGGATGGAAAAAAGATTTATTTCCTAAGATTGTGGTGCTGCAAGTAGGGAGAGATAAATGACAGCGTGTACCCTTGTTTTGGAAGGAGAGCAGTGTGATTGTTTAACAGTTCTATCTGACATTACTTACAGCAGTGTGTGGTGCCAGGGCTGTAGAAATGTGGCTGGAAGAAGCTGCTTTGGTACTGGGTTTGCACACCTCTGCAGAAACCCCAGCAAGGAGCTGAGTGTGGTCTCTGTTAAATGCAGACATAAAAGTGTGTAAAATCCCTTTGCTGGGAATTTTCGCTTTCAAATTTAGCTTCCAGGTGGTAGCAATGAGTTCTGGAGCAGGGCTGGTGGAATGTTTGGAGCACAGAGATGACATCCCATGGACCTCAACACGTGTCAGTGCAGTCATATCTGAGTGAATGTATTTTGTATAATTAGTATGGGGTTTAGGAAAAAAGTTGCTTGGAGTTGTATACTTACTTTATATGGTTTGCACGTGTTTGAGGTTCTGAAGAAGAAAATGCTCTTCTCTCTCACTTCTGGACAGCGAAATGGAGTCTGAGAATCATGTTTGACCATGCTCCACACAGCCCTTTAACCTTTAGATAAATTACTTTGGTGAAGACATTCTTTTGACTCCTTTTTTTTTTTTTTTCATAGCTACTTCTCTGCTGTGGGGCAGGGAGAGACGACAGTGACGTTTTTCCATTATTAGCACTGTGGAAAAATGAGATTCTCTGTTTTCTGCCTTGTTGGTGTGCTACAGCCATCTCCATGTTGCTGGGAATTTTTATATTCTGCTGATGTGTGTGTGCAAAGTGTCAGAATAACCATGGTCAGTCTGTGCTCATCAGTTCATGCTGAGGGTTCAAATCTACAAAAATATCTGCTCAGGCTCCTTTAAGACTAGGAAAAAAAAACCCTATTAATCTTGGTTTAGTAAAAATCACTCTCTGCCATTTAGTAAGCCATACCCAAGGCTTGTGTAAGATGCATCTCTGCAGATCTGTGTTTTCATGCAAATGATCTGACGTCAGGACACTCATTCCTTTGTGTGCATTGCAGTAAATGAGCCGTGAGGAGATGGGGACTGTCAGATGGAACCTGTAACCATGGTGGTGAAATGGAAGTTTCAAGAAAACAGAGTCAGAGGGAAATAAAAGGAACTTAAATGGAAGGAGTATGATTCTGACACAGTTTTTCCTAACCTGTTCTGCCAGGACACTTCCAGACCTTGTGCAGTTTTGCACAGATAGAATGTGTTTCCACTGAACCCTTGAAAGAATCTTTTTAAATAGGTCAAATACAGTTTCCTTTAAAGTTACATCCCTCTCAACAATCTGTGAAACTGAAAGCAGTCTTGACAACAAACTCAGATGAGCTGCTGAAGGTGTGCAGTTGTGAGGGTGTGTTTCTGCATGTGGTTCTGCTGCCTGTCGGTAATTAGTGTACTGTTTTCACATTGTTTTGGGGAAGGGAATAAATCCAGAAAATTTGGAATCATTTACTTTTAAACAATGAGAGGCTATTACCTGGACAATTACGAATATAATTTTTCTTGCCTTTATTGCAAGCTGACATTTGCAATTATTGCAATTATTTTCTCTTTGAAGCTCATCTTGAAGCATGTGGGATATCTTCCTTCTTTTTCTCTTCTTACTCTAATTATTTTGTTTAATGGATGCCTGAAGTCCTTCTTTAAGACAAACTGATTTTGCTTCTGTGTGCCCCTGCAAGTAATGTGAAACAGCTTTGGTGGCTGTGATTGGATTCTGTCATTTAACGAAGTAGAACGTTACCTTCATCAGTTACTTTGTGTAAATTTCATATTTACTCTCAGGTATAAATGTAGGTTGATCTTCATAGGTATATCAGCAGATTTTCCTTTATTTGGGTAAAAGTGTGTTGAAAATCTAGATGAAATGTCTTTGTGAATTAAGAGCTTCACCTAATGTATGTTTGTAATGCAACTGTGATTTAGCAAAAGGAAAACTTTGCCAGTTACATTTCTGATGGAACCCTATGTTGGACCCAGTCTTACATCTTATCTTACGTAGTTTTGTTGCTAGTCAGGATAGAAAATAAAACCACTACTGTGACATGATCAAGGATGAGTAAAAGGAAAAGTCGTTCTTCTCATTAGAAATGCAACACGCCTTTGTCATGAAGTTCCCATTGGGATGCCCTGAGCATGCAAGAAAAATATCTTTTTACTGCACAGTTTTCTCTGATTTTGCAGCTGTGTCAAGGTCCTTTCTGCCCTGAGCTCAAGCCAAACTTCTGTTTCAATTCTGAGCTTTGAAAATCACCTTGTGTGGGATTTGAGAATGACAGGGATGCTGCATCCAGAGCTGGGCTGCCTTTGGAGAATGCGATTCCAAGCCTGGTTCTGGTGTCCATAGCAACCTGTGGGAGAGGGAGGAGAGCTGGACCAGGGCTGGACACACATGCAGATAGGAATTGGGAATTGGAGGGATACCTGTATTGAAGGTTGAAGAAAGTCAGACCTGAGATGAAAGGGAACAGTGAACTGTCTTAAATGGGAAATAGCTTGAGGCTTTTATGCCTAATAGAGCGTAAGCATTGTAAAAGACCTGAAATGACACCCCAAAGCTGTAACAAGATGTTGGTGAAAATTACTGTTTCCCTTTTCCCTTTGTGTGACGGTACACAGAGCAGATAACAGCGTTTCCCTGCTCCTGTGCCTTCCATCAGCTCATACAAAACACTTGTGCATCTCCTATTTTGTATTCTTTAGTGTATATATATATTGCATAATCTCACATCCTGTTTATCTTCCTCTCTCCCTCTTCTCTGGAGTTTTTTATTTTATTCACTGCATGGATTTGCTTTTGAGCATGTGTTGCGGGAGGCAGAGCAACTCCAGAAGTTCCTGATTCAAAAACCACTTAATATGTGGTTTATATTTTTATTATTCTATTCCTGTGTTCTTCCTTGGCCATCCTAGTGATACCTGCTGGTAGCCACAGATAAAATGCTGCACCAGATGGATCTTTGGCCTCGTGTGGTGGCCATTTCTGTCTACTACTTTTAAAAGCAGAGGAAGGACTCTGGTAATTCTGTACTCAGAGAACTGTTTCAATAATACATGGTAGGTTTAAGAAATGAAGCCACGCATGAAGGAGAAAACAGATTTTAAGAGCTGGTTAGAGATCCTTTGATTAGGTATGTTCGAGGGATGCGACCAGATTTTTCCAGAACTAAATTTAAAGTGTGATCATAGCATGAGCTGAGAAATTTTTTTAAAACAAAAGTGGGATAAATCGATATGCCAACTGTTGTTTCCCTGGAAGATATTCCCTGTGTGCTGTTGGTTGTATAGAGGCTGGTTCATCTGGTCTTCACTGGCTGTTAATTACCCTCTTAGCAGCACCTTGGAAGAAATCTTTTTTCAGGAAGAAAACAAAAGCAGTGCAGTATCGATGGATGTTTTCAAATGTTTTGCTTTATAGGCAGTGTTTGGTGCATATCCTTTAGACCAATGGACATCATCCTCTGTTTTGATTTGATTTTAAATTTCATGAAATAGTATTTCTAAATACTCCTGGGCATTTAGTGATTTTTTTTTTTTTTTTTTTTTTTTAAGCAGTCCTTTGTTGCTGTCAGGTAAATAGAAAGTGACATCCCTTCATTTTGTGATGTTCCTCCACCTCTGTTTTTTTTCTCCCAAGAACATCATGTCTGTTTCCTCGGTGTAAATTGAATGTATTGTGAAGTGCAGGCTGTGACTAATCGCCTCTTGCTGTCTCTGCTCATTAGCTGTCTGATGGTGATGTGGCTGCACGGCTTTCTACACGTGGCCTCAAGGATGACACCCAGATTAAAATATGCAAGGCTTGACTTCAGAACATGTTTTGGGTTGGGAAGTTAGAGAGGTTATCAGCTAATATTGGAGCTGGCTTTACCCCTTTGAATGAGTATTGGGTGGTAATGACATAAATAAGGTGTCGCTATTTCATGTTTTTATGTTCCTAGTATACCCTTTATGTTCTAGAGGCCATTTAATTGAAATTGTTCTCCAGTTTTCCTCAACTAATGTTACCCTACAATTCAAGCAGTATGTCTGGAATATAGCTTAGCAGTTTTTTTACTAAAAACACGTTTGAAGTCTGTTAAATATTGGGTAGTTCAGTGCAGATTTAATTGTGGTGGCACATTGGCTTTTCAAGTTTCCTGCACATTTGTCTTGGTGAACAATATAACAGCAAAACAGGTGCTGGGCTGCAAATGGGTATTGGCAGATGTGGCATTTACAGGTTATTGGAGAGAGAGGAACTGTGTCAGGTCTTCCTTAGTGTCTTGGTAACCGTGAAGTAGTTTGGTTACAAAACCGATTTCGGTGGTCTCTTTTGAAGTAGAGACATTCCCTCTTTCCTTCTTGTTTCCCAATGGAACCCCAAGAATTGGCTCACAGGAGATGTAATTGGCTTAACGACAGAAACTTGATTTTCTCATGGCTTTGTTGTTATTTTTATGATAATTTTACAAGAGGAAACAAGCAACACAAAATGTTTCTTTATAAGGTTTCCTAAAATATTGAATGGAGTTTACCAAAACTTATAAATGTGTGAAACCTCAGATACCTAAAGGCCTAAAGCTTAGGGTGGTGAGCACCACCCCTTTGACAATTGTATTTTTAAGGCTTTCAGTTGGAAGTATGTGAAATTATTGTCATTTTATGTCTGTAGTTTGTAGGTAGAATGCAGCAAACAAGTTGGAGTTTAATTGGGAGAGTGTGTAGTATAACACTTTACTAATGAAAACACTTGATTTCTCACTGAAATTTCATGATGCACATGTTTTTTGACTCTACGGGTTTTGAATGATACTTGCTTTTTAGTAATTTGTACATTAATATTTTCAATTTTTTTTTAGGTGCTTATTAAGAAGAAGTAGGAACCGTTTCTCAAGCTGAAGACAAAGTAAAAGAAAACTGTATCATGTGTTAGAACACTGAAGAGGGACATTTCTTGGATTAGTTTATTTCTGGATTGCTAAGCAAAAGAAAGAAGAGGCGAAAATGGGGAGAAAGAAAATCCAGATCACGAGAATAATGGATGAGCGGAATAGGCAGGTGAGAAATAAGAAGTCTGCAGGTCCATCAGTAATCTTAAAAATTAATGGAAAGTTTGAATACATTCATCCTAATTCACTGTTCTGAAGCTGAGCTTTGTCTTCATGTATCCACAGATGCCCTTGCCAGAATATGAATAAGAAATCTCAATGATTTTGTGACTGTTTGATGAAAAAAATTTTATTTTTAAGTAATAACTCTTACTACTTAAAATCTAAAAGTGCTGTTCCTATTTAAGTGGTACCCCTGCATTACCAGTAGAGTGGAGGGGTGTTTTTAAACAACCACATTACTTGATCTGATAACTACTAGGAACACTTACTACTGGAGACAGAGAAAAGATGAGAAATTCAGGAAGGATCCAGTAAAGGTATTTTCTGTAGCACTTTGACGGAGGAGTTTGAGGTAGCTGTGGGCAGTGTCTACAGTGCCTTGGCTACAGTAACAAATTCTGTTAACATTCTATTGAAAAGATTTATATCGATTTAGATTTCCTGTAAGAGCTATTTGCCACAACAGTCTTTCAAAATTGTAAATCAGAAGGGAAGAGGGCTCAAAATGAATGTTTTGGGGAAAGCTGCTCACTTGGCTGCTTGTGCCCTGTGAACTTGAAAAGTACCAAAAGTTGATGACTCTTGCAGTAATGTTTCCTCTTAATTTCTAAATTGCTATGTGAGATACAAAATAAAATTTTAATTGGATACTGAAATATATAGTGGGATAACTGGAAGCTATCATTTTTAAGGCAGATTATTCCAGGAATGACTTAAGATCTTTAAGAGCAGTGCTGGTGGCTGAGGCCAAAGGTGCTGCTGGGCCGACGTCTTTTGTCCGCCGCTGGTTGTGAGCAAATACGTGTGGGCTGGAGATGCACACGTTCCACGACCCTGTAATCCTCTTCCAGCTTTTAACTATTCTTAGCTCAGGGATTTCCTGAGCTGGATGTGGTTTCCGTATATTTAGTAACCATTAATGGATTTTTTTTTGTTTGTTTTCCCCGCCTCCCACCAGTGAAGTTGTTCAGTTATCCTTTGAGCCCTTTTAACGTTACAGCATTTACAAAAACTTCTGTCTAGAATTTCGTATAGGTCTGTTGCCTGATGTTTCACAAAACAACATTTTATTTACCCGTTGTCATGGTTCTGCCAATTATTTAGCTCTTGTATGGAAGAGGCAACAGTGACTCCCTATCTAGAATCTGTCCACATTTGCTTATTTTCTCTTAAAATAAGTTTTTTCAGGCTATAGCTGCCTTGCTTGCTTTGTTCTTTTAATACAGAATTTGTTCCACACCTCTTGTTCCTTTTCTCTCAACCCCTGGAGTATTGCTCCATTATTTTTGATGGCCAAGGGACGCAGAATTCAGGGTGCAGGCAAAATGCAGACTTACATAGTGGTGTTCTGCTGTTTTGTTCTGTTCACTTCCTGCTGTTGGATTTCCTTTTTCAACTTCTGAGCAGCAGCTTGACGTTGGGGTAGTGTCAGAATTCCATGGGACTCTCTTGCTGCTGACACATCAACTCAGAGCCCATTGTTTTGTTGGTGAAATCAAGATTGTTTTTCTCTCTGTATCACTTTAAAGCAATGTAAACTCTGAGCCATCTATATATAGCAAGAAAAGTATTATTGGAGTCTGGGAGAAAGCCAAGTATTGTGTTTGAACAGCTTTAATCACCCAGTGACTTTATGTTTGATGTAGATAAATGTCTTAAGTACACGTAGTAAAAGTAGATGAATTAATGACTTCAGTTATTTTCAGATCTTGCTCTACAACTTAAAGTACATGGAAGAGGTGGAAATTGATCCCACTTATTCCTTTTTTTTTTTAAATGAATCTAGATTAAGTTGGGCAACCTTGGTTTTGTTCCGCTTGAGAAACAAATAGCATTACACTTCTACCCTGACTTTGGTGAGGTGGCTTTTTTTTTCAGGGGGAATTGTTTTTTCTCTTTTGAATCCCCATCCCATTGTTCAGATTGAAACAATGGAAAGGAAGAGAATTAGTGCATTTTTGTAAGATTTTACACCACTTACACCATTGCTGTGACTGAAGCAAAATAGGGAGATTAAATTCTAGTTTTGTTTCTGACAGGCCCTTGGCTAGCGCCATTTTGGGGTATTTAGTGATGAGGAAAAGGATTTAAGCTCTAGCTTAAAAGTAGAATTAGGCTTGCCTTATCGTTTTTCTGTGGAAACTCAGGTGAAAACACACTGAATCTTGTTTTTAAAAGGTTTTAGAGAGATTGAATAGTTTTTGTTAGTGGAATGTTAATTTTTGTAAGTAGGTGTATCAGTGGCCTTTATCCTCACTGGTGTCCTGTGGTTTTGGTAGCCAGGCTATGGAATTTAACATATTAGAATGCCCTGATGCACTGGGCATTTACAAGGTATTTACTTGAGTTTTTTTTTTTCATTGATCCAGATAAGGAGAGCATTCAGGGTTTGTTTTGAACAGAAAGTGTAGTTGAGTTGTGTCCTGTCAGTGTTTCTATGGAATGTGTAGTTGGTGAGTAGATCAGTCATGGACGTGCCTGTGATGTCCTGGCTGGATGTTTAGTTTGAGGTTTAGATTTTTGTTGTTGTTGTTTGAAAATAGAAGTAGAATGGGACAGATGTTTGCCTGCAAAGTAATTTCATATAATTTGTGTGGGAAGAAAAACGACTGTTTTGTTAGAAGCATCTTATTTCTGATGGGATTGTATGTGAGCTCAAAACAGAATATATAGACCATTCCTCGGGGGGATTATGATTGTCATGAGACTGTCATTGTATTATTAATTAAGCAGCTTTATCTGCTTGAATGAGCTGTAGGACATTTATCTTCATTAAGCTGAAGAGACTCCAGTGCAGTAAATTAGATATCAAAGGAGCTCAGTCTTGCTGCCTTTGCTGTCTCCTCCTCACACATTTTTTTGCTAAGCAATATCAAAATAGTGCTGGAGAAATGATTTACCTGCAATATTTTGGGTTTGATGTAGTTCTAAATGGAAGGGAAAAAAAGAGAAATTTACAGAACTAAGCCTGCTTTTAGGTTCTGAAATGAAAGCCGAGTTTAAAATAATCTGTGTGCATTGAAGTAAGGCTTAGTGCTGTGGTAGAGGAGTTTGTGCTAAGCGCTGTCCTGGCACCAAGTGAGAAGTTGATCCCAGCTGAGACTCTCGCAAGTGAAGCAGCCTTACAAGAGGTGAGAGAGATAAAATTCCAGTAAAGAAATGAAGAGCTCTTGCCCAGGATCCTGCTGGTCCTCAGTGGCAGTAAACCTTCATTCTTTTGTCTGAGGGCTTCTCCAGGTGACACAGCACACACACATCTTGTTTGTGAGGCCTTTTTCCTGACAAACACTGAACAGCACTACCACCCTAGAGCTGCTCATACTCACGTAATAACCTTTTGTGTGTGTCAGAGGAGCAACAGCTGGATCTGTGTCCTCTGAGAGTGTTAATGTGGTGCGAAGAATAGGCTATATTTTGTATTATTAATGCTATTAGAGATAACGAGGAGAAAAAGAAACCTTCAGGTGTGTACATACAGAAGGAGTTTCCCATCCATTTTCCCAAAAACTTGATGCACTTGGTAATTAAACTGCAGAAACCCAGAAAACAGGTTTGATTGTTTCTTGTGTCTTACTTCATTCGTCTCTTGCAAAAGCTCGTTGACTGTGGGATGTGTGGATCACTCACCTGTCACAGAGGCTCATGCTTGGAATTGCAATGCATTGACACTTTTATATCGTCAACTGCTGGCTTGTGAAAGGAATATTTTTTAAAATGTTTTAAATTGTAACTGGTGGTAACTTTCATAATTGTTTCCTCCTTCCCTGAGGGGCAGATGCTCCTGTGTGATGGTCTGTGATGGATTTGTTTCCCAACAGCAGTTCTAACCGGACAGAGCTGTCATGTCCTGATGTTTGCAAGTGGCAGAAAACAAGTCAAATCAAAAGTGAATCTGATTAGATGATGTAATAACAACAAAGTAGCAGTATTTCTTAGCTTTGCATAATTAGAAATCATAGTGCATAGTAACAGTGTCACTTCCATCGATTGTTCTGTTTTCTTTGATTTTATTATAATTAAGGTTGTAAGTACCACAGAAGAAAATATTGTGATACCTAGAAAGTCAGTCTGTTGAGCAGAGGAAATAAAGCTAAATTATCCTATTCTAACTAAAACTCTAACTAAAATTTAACTCTCCTTGGTAGTTATTTACCAGTGGAAGAGTTGTGGGGGGTATAATTGTTTAACTTAGTCTAACAGAGAACATTGGGCCCTAAAATTGGCACCAGACATTATAGGCAGTTCTTGTGTTAAGCTGCATATGCCAGTAGGAGTAAATGGTGAAAGCTCAATCAGTGTATTCCTTGATTATCTTCCGTCAAACCCTTGTCCTGTGTTAAAAAAAAAAAGTAAATCAATCATTATTCTTTCTTCTCTAGGTCACCTTTACAAAGAGGAAGTTTGGATTAATGAAGAAGGCCTATGAGTTGAGTGTGCTCTGTGACTGTGAAATAGCACTCATCATTTTTAACAGCTCTAACAAACTCTTTCAGTATGCCAGCACTGACATGGACAAAGTTCTACTAAAATACACAGAATACAACGAGCCCCACGAAAGCAGAACCAACTCAGATATCGTTGAGGTAACAATTTGAAAAGACACGCCAGTCTTCTTATCTCCTTCATAATTAAAATATAAAGCAACGTAGAGTATTTTAAGATATTTTAACTAAATGTTTTAAAGTTATTTAATACTGTGTTATGAAATGTGAACTACTGCTTTTAGTCTGGTTTCTCTAAGGCAATAACTTGTCTTTACAGCCATGTTGTTTTCCCATCTGCCCTCCACCCCCTGCCAGTTTCTGGGAAACATGTTTGATTTCAATCACTTTTGGCAGTGGAAATAGAGGTGTGAAAAATGGTTGTTTTTCTGGGGAAGGAGGGGGAGAAATGTTCGAGGTTTTAATGGGGAGAAAAAATCGACTGAGTGGGAGAGGAAAGTCAGAAGAGTGCCCTCAGCCTAACAGACAATTATAATTGGCTCTTTTTCTCCTCTGAGGTAGTAGCCACTCTACCAGTCATATCCTGAACGGGGATCAAATCAGCCACCACCTCTGCTGCCAAAAAAAACCCAAAAAAGCCAAAAAAAGACTCTGTGGAACAAACGAACTTAATTGAATTTGTTGTCCAGTGACTGTCAATTAAAATAGCAGCAGAACGACTGCAGTAATAAAATAACAAGAATATATTTACTCCAAGGTATTGGTTTCATCTACTTTTATAATGCTTGAGCTTTAAATAGAAACTCTTTTCAGTACATAATTTCTAAATTAGGTGCAGCAGAATTCAAGGATTTTCTTGGCAATTGGAGCCTTGATGTACTGTAACTGCATTTCAGAGCATGTCTCCAGTAGTCCTGTAAATAGACCAAAACAGGTGGCTGACTTAAGGGTTTAATTTAAATTCTGAAGTTGTCTTCTGAACAAATGCTTTGCTTTTTAGGAATGATTTCAGAATAATGATTAACCTTGAATAGCTGAAGAGCCTATTGCCAAGGGATGTGAGTACAGGGGTGGTACTAGCTGATCTTGTACATGAGTGTGCAAGCGAAAAATCAGATTGACAAAACCGAGATACAGACAAATGCTTTCTATTTCTTTCTGAGAGAATTCTCTGCTAATTTGTCAACTGTCTTTTATGATCAGAAAAAAACCCCCTCCCAACGTCTGTCTTCAGCATTGAGTTCTAGAGAGAAAAATCATACAAGCCATGAAGAGTTGAAGGCTTAGTCACTGGATTAGCATAAATAAGGGATGGCCACTGGAGAGGAAGGGAAAATCTAATTCCTGCAGAATGAGCTTTTGATTGTGATCTGTGAATTTGAGACAGGGATGCAAGTTCAGCTGGGTTTTGTTCTGCAGGCAGGGCCTCTTTGTGTTGTGACTTGTGGTAATGGTGCTTCTTCACATCACAAGGACTAAGGACCTCTTCCAGAATAATTCTCTGCAAGGCTGCTTTTTTTGGGTTCTTCTTGGTGGGTTTTTTTATCAGGGTCAAGTGTTTGACCTTTGAGAAGTACATTAAAAGTGCACTTAGCACCCAAGGGCAGATGTGCTCTGGGGGAACATGCAAGGACTCATCTGCAGATTCTTTCTCATTTTCTTCTTTGGGTTTAACATTTTATGCTACTGTGGAATTTGGGACTTTATTCCCATTTTTCATGTATAATGTAATTTAGGAATGCATCCTTCTGTCTCTTGAGATTCATCCTGTGTGCTCTTCAGCCTGGGTATGGAACATTTTTGGGTTTTTTCTTTCTGGATTGATGGGTGCTTGGAATGTGATAGATGTTTAGTGACATCACTAGCATTTTGGAATCATGTTGAAAGAACAATGTAAAATGGCTTCTCTTTATTGTAATGACACTGAAATTCTGTTTTAACAAATGAAAATTACTGCAGAAAAGCACCTAAAATCCATCAATTTCATACTAAACTGAATTATAATAAGTAATTCCATTTGATGGAGTTACAGCTGATGTATAGATCTTAGTTCAGTGATTCACTTCCCTCCTTGAATGTGACAAGTGGCATTTATCATGACATAGGCTCACCGTGGAACCATTCTGGACCCACCGTGCTCCTGATGTGCATGACAGGAGGGTGGGTTTTCCTGGGCTACAAGGAAAGGTAATTCCACACAGCTCAGAAGCTGGGTAAGGGGGGAAACAAATCTGCTTCTTCTTATTTCCAGTATTGGGTAGATGGCAATGTTGTAAATGATTAAGTGAAATCAATGAGACATCTTCCCCTTGTAGTTGTCTCCTGCTCAGTTTTGGCATAGGAATTGCTTTCATATGCCCAGAGCTTGGTGTCTTCTGTTGCTGCTGGAATGTTTGTGAAAACATAGTGGGAGGAAGAGCACGGGCATCTTAAATGAATATTAGAAAAATTTTTTTGATGCATGCACTTATGTCTTTCACTGAACACGTTATTGCAGGTGGGAATGATCTGTTGCTGTCCTATACCTGTTCTTTGATGAAGTTCTTTACTGAAGTGTAAGGTAGTGCTCTTGCACAGCATAGGTGGACCATAGAGAGGTATTGAAAAGAGTGAAATTTTTATTCAGTGTGTGCTTTGAATTCTTGAAATACTGGGATCATGTGTTTGTTTCTACAACCCCATAACGGCACAGTTGCAGATTGTTACGCTGAAGTGCTGTCCATGATTTGAAGGACTTGCTGAAGGTGTTAAAGCATTTGATGCTTTAATGTTCATGGGCTTTTTTCTCTAACAGATTATTCTTGACAAGTAATAATTTTTCCTGAAGAAAGAAGTATTTCTGCAGAGTAAAATGGGAAGAATTTCAGGTTTTATCGGGATTCTGTATCCATATGGTCAACAAAATCTTTTAATGTATAAAAGACAATGTGAGACCTTGACATTCATTTGTTTTTAAATCCAGAGGAAAAGAGGGAGATGAACAGGCACTTGTATATTTTCTTTAGTGCAGGATGTTAAGACTATTGCAGGTTATTTACAAGAAGATATCACTTCCATTTTGGGTTCTTCTGCCCCTCAAGAAGGCCTCAGAAAGCAGCAGTTGCACAGTTGTTCCCTTTCTCCCAGCCTCACTTCTCCTGGGAGTCAAGGGCTGAAGATGGCTCTTCCTGCCTCTTTAGCTCTGCTTTTTATCTTTTTTCCATGTTTTAATTTTCCTTGACTGATACAGTAAACCAGGGTTTCTTTCACCTACACTTGGCCATGGTGACTTTTTCTTGTTCCTCATCTCACCTCATCAGACTGAGGTGATTTGATTTTTAGGAGGCTGTGTAAAATGTGACCTACTTTCCCAGTTGGCATCTGTGCCCAGGAGAATTCCGGGTGGGTGTCAGTTAATGAGCCTCTCCTGTGCTGTAGTTTAATGCTGTTTGCAGTGTAGTGTAATGTGCTGAATAAGGCTTAGGTTATACCCCAGATATTGACAGCTGCCCTTGAAATAGGTAAGATCTGTAATAAAAATTGTAACTAGACAGTACAAAAAAAAAAAAAATCTCTCGAACTATGGCAAGTAATTATTGCAGTCATACTCATTCTTGTGGAAGGACTGCTCTGGTGTAAATCCCAGCAAGCGATTTGGATGTTTGTATTAAATATCTTACCATGGGAATTGGTGACTATAATGGGGGGTAACATTTGTGATGGCTTGGTGTGAGAGTGGTTTTGTCATAGTTCAGACAAAGCAGGTAAATGACCCTGCTGCTGCTTTCAGCAGGATCAACAATTCAGTTTAATCTTCTGCTGTAATCAGCTGTTTTCTTGCATTAAAATACATTTCATCTCTGCCTTTTCATAAAATTTTAATAGAGCTGTTAGAGGAGCAGTGTACATTCCATAGTCAGGAGCATCTCTGGGATCAGAGATGGGATTGTTGGCTCCTGGCTCCGAGTGAGCACGGAGAGCTCAGCTGCACGTGGAGAGCCTGCAGCAGGAAGAAGCAGATGCATCTCCCCAGCCAGATGGAGCATATGCCAAGAGACAAGTGTAACAGTGTGGGGAGCATAAACAGAAAAGTTGGTGTTGAAACACTGTGTTTATAAACCAAAAGCTCTCTGGTTTTGTTTTTCATCCAGCTTTCTCCACCTCCCAGCATTGCTTCTTTTCCAGGCTGGGAATAACCAATGTGTATTTTGAACTGTTGTTGGTGTGTAGTAGTTTGTTTTGGTAGCACTTGAATTGGTTCGTTGCTTCCTTTTTTTTTTTTTTTTTTCCAATTTGGGTTGACTTCACATGAAAATGGAGATCTGGGAATTGTATCTAAATATATACTTGGATGCACACATACAAAATTAGATGAGAATGACCTTCAGTTAATTGATCTTATTTCCTTCCTTGGTGGATACCTGGTGTATCCGATCTAGATAAGGATTTGCAAAGCAATTTGGGCTTCCGCATTTCGCTATTCAAAGCTCAAAAGTAAGATGGTGGAAATTGGGTCAAATTCTTAAAAAACAGTTATTTCTTTGAAATGTTTTAGAACACAAGCTATACCGTAAGTTTTAAAATTTATTTTTAAGAAGAAAATGCCCTGCAAGCAAGAAAATGAAAACTGATGCTGAATGTAGGTGACTAAAATCTCAGAATTTACATGAAATATCAGCGCAGCTTTACAGGACTGTGAAATCTCAGAATTTACATGAAATATCAGCGCAGCTTTACAGGACTGTGAAATCTCAGAATTTACATGAAATATCAGCGCAGCTTTACAGGACTGTGAAATCTCCAAATTTACATGAAATACCAGCACAGCTTTACAGGACTGTGAGGCAGCACCAGGAATGCTGATGGTTGAACACACACTGGAGGTCGGAGAGAGGCTGACACTGTGATGTGTTAACATTGTTTTGCGTTCCTGCATATTTGGTAGATGGAGAACTGCCAGAAGTGAGCAAGACCTGGGGGGAATAAAGAAAGAAAAAAGCTTTGGGCTGATAGAAGAATGGTTGTAGTATTATGTATTTCTGTAGTTCAAACTGCTTGATTTGGTCTCCAAACACTGTGGGAATAAATGGTGCACGTTTAAAAGAAGGAAGAAGCTTAAAAATTATTTCAGTGAAGGAAGGAAAAGCCTTGGTAATCTGCCCATGATGATGAGAAAATGTAGGCATTATTTGGCTTAATTTGCTAAATGATTATGTAAATGTAATTATACTGCATATAACATTTCAAATAATTTGAGATGGCACACAGATACCTTTGAGGCATTTTAAGGAGGTGATTGAGGAGGATTTTTGTATGGTTAAGGACTAAAATTTTCATTTACCTTAAAAAGAGGGAAAGTGCTTGAAAACTGAAGTGGTCGGGAATGAGTCATCAAAAGCATATATATATGTGTATATATATATGTGTATTTTTATGTGTCTGTGTATAGTGGTTTGAAGCTTATTTTTTTCTAGTAGAAGTGTTTGCTATCAACCTGACTTATAAACAGGTTGTAACTAGGGGTTTTAGTTCCCACTCATGATTTAGGAAAAAACAACTACCTTGAAAAATTTAAAATGTGGTCAAGGTGGCAAACATTTATTTTCAATATTAGATGATAGATAGAAGGCAACTGTGTATTTTTGCTGAACAGAACAGTTGCCACTCATGATGATGTCTTTGTCTCTTATTTCTCTCCCCTCCTCTTTTCTTTTTAGTTTGGGAGATAAAATCCAACACTTAATTCCCACAGTAATTTTTTTGAGCTGTTTACTGTTATCATTAATTTTTCCATATCTTGCATTTGGTAATACTGTTTTACTCAACAGTATTATTTTAATTCTTTGTCTGTGCTGAAATTGCTTAGGACATATAGATGACTAACATGCTTCTTTAATTTATTTATTTCCAAATGTCAGATTATTGGTGACTTTAAGCAAGCTGACAGTACTGGCAAAAAGTCTTTGTTCCGAGTTAATGTTGTTTTGCATTCCTTCATTGATGATATATAAAGAATTTTCAGAAGTGGGATAGACTTAGACTGTTTTGAAGCAGCTTTGGTTTGCCTGCAAATAATCTAAAGCTGTACTTCCCTGGTACCTAAAGCAGTGAATAAATTTAGTGTTTTAGGGTTAAGAATACGTTATTTCTTCCACCTCTTTAAAACAGTGCTGGTGCTTTAAGTTTACCATGCTCTGCTGATATTCTGAATTTTGATGAATTCCAGATTTAGTCACTACTTAAAGCATATAGATATCTGAAGTTTGTCTGGAATGCATCTTTTTATAGAAGTTTCTGAAGTCTTGCTAATAATGACTGTACTTGGTTGCTGTGTTGCTAGCAGTGATTTTATGGAGCTGCAGTTCAGGGTGCTCTCTGTCCCTGCCACAGTTACACCAGTGACATGCCTTTAAAGCTGTGAACTGAAATTTGCTGTGATGTTCTCATTTTTAATGAACTACCAGAAAAAGCTGAGTGATGAGTGGCAGCTGACTTGGCTGTGCATCATTACAATCTCAGATTGGATCGGATGCTCCTCTGGAGGCTGTGCTGCTGGGAGGGCCAGGATCCTGAATCCGTGTCAAATACTGCTACAGAGCTTTTGTGTGCCCTGTCTACCAAAAAAATCTCTGCAGAATCAGCCCTGAAATAGGCAGGGATTGGATTCTCCTTTGTTTGAAATTTGGTTTTATTTCCCAGCTGTGCAAGTGATGTTTTTCCAGCTGGTTCTGCTCCGTGTTAGGAGAATGTTTTTATTTTTGAAATATATAGGGCAGACACGCAATGTCCAGTTCTCACACCCCCTACTCTGGAAGCACTTGTCAAAGATGCAGTTCTGGATTTAGCTGTTCTGGAGACATTGTGTTAAGTAGGATTGAAGATTGACTCCAAGAAAACCCGCAGCAGCTCACTGCTTGTTAGTGCTGGAGTTCATGCAGGCAATCACACAAAGACATAATTACTGTATGAACAAGTTCTTCAAGCTGTGCTGGTCTCGTGTATTCTGCAGCCCTTGTGTTGCTGCAGAATTTGGTGCCTTTGAAATTCTGTAGTGACAGAAAAGTATATTTTTACTTTGCAATTTCAAAGTGAGGCCCATGGCATCTGTTAATCAAGAGAGAGTGACTTTATACAAGCTGTGCATGGAAAGAATAGACCCAGAACAAAGCATCTCCTGCAACTACAGCTAGAGAAAGGACCGTTCTTTCTGTGGTAGGCTTGATTTCAGTAGACACTTCATGTAATCCCAGGTTTTGGCTTTTCGTGGGTTTGGTTGTGTCTTCTGCCAGGGATTAACCACCTTGCAGGAGGGGGACAGCAGCAGTGCTGCTCCTTGAGCATCGCTGTTCCTCAGCCTCTGTTTTAGCATGAACTGCCCAGGGGAGGGGAGGGTCGTCTCCAGCGCTTCCCCACTCTCTGCCTTTTGGACCTCACCGTGTCTGCAGTTTTTAATATGTTGCTTTTGAATAATCTTAACGTTTGGGCCATGAGCTGATGGTGCTTGTGCTTGTGCAGCAGAAGGCTCAGGCTTTGTTCACTGCCAGGGTGGCACTGCACGTGCTGTGGCCCATGGGGGCTGTAAGGCTCAGCACTCACCTGAGCAGAATTCCCCTGGTAATGGCTCCTGGAGTGCTCTGGGGAGTAACTGCAGCTGAAGAAGGGAATGGTGGTGGTGGCAGTTCCTGTGGCACAGACCTCTGAATACCCCAGCAGCCTGTGGCATGTGACCCATGACACACGTGTGACGTACCATTCTTCACAATACTTGTCAACAAGTACACATCCAGTTCATTTAGTCACTTACCAGGGGTTTTTGGTACATCTTGCATCCTATCAGTGATGTGGTATTTCATAGGGGAGCGCTGTAATTCATGGTGTAGACTCTGGAATGCTGGGCAAGTTAGTTAAATTGGCAGTAGGGTGAATTTTAACTTAAAATTTATATTTCACTCGAAATACTAGGTAATTTCAACAGGAAGTGAATAATACATTTTTTATTAAAAACTCCCAAATATTTTGGGAATGTTGTAAAGATTTTTTTTTGGATCAAAGCTGTTTTACATTGTCCCACTGTAAACCCTTCTATAACTGTAACAAACTGGTACCATTTAAAGCCCTGCTCTTTCCTGCAAATAACTTAAAATTCAGTGCTTGCTGATTATAATAACTTTTTAAGAAGAAAATAAAACTCAAGCATTTCAGAGCCAGTCTTTATCCAATGTTGACATGAATTACACGATAAAGCATACTCAAATTTCACTGTCCCTGATTCCTGTACAGCCTTTTCGCTCTACCTCTCAAGGTCCCACATTTGATTTCCCATCCCATTTCACATTAAGTCAGGACAGTCTTCAAAGAGGTGCTCTGGCTTTTGAATAGTTTGCACTAAATGGAGTCTTTGCAGGAAAAAACACGTTAAGTGTATTGTCTTGACACAAAACTGAGAAGTTCTGTATTTGAAACATGAATTGTGGCGTTATTAGAGCTGTGTCTGGAAGTCCCACATTCTCATTATTTAGGTTCAGTAAAAACAGAGATGTACCTTCTTGTACTTTATTTCCTTAGTTTTGGGGAGGCTCTCTGTTTCCTGTTGTACACACTGATCTCAGCTGGTGTTTTCCAGTACCTGCTTTCAGTTGTCCTCTTCAGCTTCAGTATTTTTGGGATGGGTGAAACCAGGCGATGGTTCCATGCAAATATTAAAAGTATCAGAGCTTGTTCTGGGACACGTAGCCAGTGCCCATAATCTTACATGTGAACAGTATTTGAACAATAGCATAAACCCTTGGAATCTACTAAACATTTTCTTTGGGAATGATTGCCATTTGCGTTGTAATTGCTGTTTTGATAGCACTAAGTTATCTTGAGCACCGAGACTCTGAAATAGTTCTGTTTTCATTTCCAATTTTAAAGCTTGTAAAGAACTATTCAGGACAAGAAGTTATTTGTAATTGCAATACTACATGGGCAGGTAGACCTAAAGAACCCCATTCTTTTTATTAAATGAATTCTAATCAGAGTTAAGCCATTTTTTTTCCTGGCAAACTATGAGTAGGAGATAATATTTTTCCTAAAGAACTTCTAAAAGATTATGAAGGATATTATGCAGATGGATTGCTGCACTTGGAAACTTTTCATGTTCCATATGGCTTATCTGCAGTGCACTGTTGCTGAAAGGAGGCCTTCAGTCAGCTACTGCTGCTGCTGATTTATAATTTAACTGTTGCAAGTACATGAAGATCTGCATTTGGGAGGCTGTGTTCATACATCTGTGTGTTGTTGTTTGGGTAAGGACTGAAATAAAGCATTTATGTACCATGAAATACCTCTTTGAGTGTTCTAACATAGAACTCTGTTTTGCTCCATTTTACCATTCATTTTGTTTGTTTGCAAATTTATAGTCCATGAAAGGACTATAAAATGTATTTAATTTATATGCTAAGGAGTAATTTTTGCTTCTTGAAGATCAATATCAGTCTATTTTGTCTTTGTTTTTTTATTAAATTATTGAAAAAGATCGAGTTAAACAGGCACTTTGGTACTCTTTGGTTCTTTCTGTAAAACAGGTAAAATGCAAACCTGCTCAGTGATATAAAATTTAATGATCTGCTGAGTTGGATAGAAAGTGAAACAAAGACAAATGCGTCAAAAATTGGACTTTGAGAGCTTGACTAAGCTGTCACTGTGGAAACAGCATTATCAGTGCTAATGGATTACTAATCATTTTAAGACTCAAGGAGTTCATTTAGGACCAAGCAATCCAGCTTGTTTGTGGGCCAGCAGCTGCTTTAGAAAGTCCACGGTTCACAGATAGTGTTGCTCTGAAATCACAAATACAAGCACAAAACTGCCTTTCCCACACCTTCTAGTCTGGAGCTGGGCAATATTCTGGGGGTGAAGAGTGGATTTTATAGCCCGTAAAGTTCTAATTCTTTAGTAATTGCTTGTGGTTATCTACTTAAAATAATGTTTCACAGCAAAGATGCTTCAGGCTAGAATCTAAACTTCATGCCATATCAAGTCTAAAAACCTTTTGTATGTGTTATTTTATATAAATGAGAGTTTGAATCCTGAGTGCCATCTTTATCATATCTGGGAGGAATTTGACAGCTAGCTTTCATGTTTGGCAAGCCAGGGATACATGTTAAAATTTGCCAGATACTGGAAATGGTCCAACATTTGAAACAAGACGGTGTCTTTTCTTAGAGTGGTTTATAGCAGGGACACTGATAAAATTTCAAATCATGAACATTTTTCATCTGTAAATGCTGAATACCTTTGCCTGAAACTGAACACAGAGCTTTGCTAAAAGGGCTCTTCTTTTTCTTTTTATTTTATGGATATGGTTAGGCAGGCTTAGATTTTTTTTTTTTTTTTTAATTTGTAAAACCCTGGATTAAGTAATTAATCCTAAATATCTTTCTTTTTTTTTCTTTTTTATTTTTTTTTTTTTTTTATACCAAACTATAATATTTGGCCAAGAAGTACAATAGCCGTAGCAAACTTTAAGTACTGCACTCAGGATTTTTCATGTTCATGTATTTTTGCGTAATGTCAATTATTTACTTTTTAAAATATCAGTACTAATTGAACACAAGTATGAAAAATACTATTCAAGTAAGCTGAAAGTAGAGTATGTCAATAGTTCAGATTTTCTTTAGCATGCAGTGTTATGGTTGGGGAGCGTGCCAGAAAAGATTGGGAAGGTCTTGTTCTTTAAGAAGTTAAGCTCTCCAAGTTGCTTAGCTCATGGAAATGTCTGTCATAATCTAATTTGGCCTCCTGTGCATTTCAGGGAAGTTTTGAAAGCTGGGCACCACTCCTTCCCTGAGCTGGTTTGGGATGGATGTGTTGGTGGCTATAATTAGAACGTGAAATTTGAGCTGATAGCGTGGCAAAATGGAATTGAAAATGTGTCAGGGATACTGAAAGGAATAGTATTAGAGCTAAATGTAAGTAGTCTCCCAGCTCAAAGGACAGGAAAACACCTTCATAACGAAATCGGCAGATGCCTGAAGTTGAGAATATTAACAGAGCCTAAGGAAAATATATCAAGTTTGTAAACATCACATAAAACAATACACTACATCTGTCTGTGGAAAAAGAAATTTCAGCCTACAGAAATAATGTTGATGAGCTTAAATAGACAAAACACCGTTACCGAGTTGAATTATCTGTTTTTTTTTCCTCTGGCTCTTCTCTTTTGATGTTTATGTTCACTGGGGATTCACTCCTGCTTGGATTTTAGACAGTGGTAAATTTGTGTACTCTGCATTGTAGGGTCAAGGTCTGACTCTGCAGAGCTGTGTTGTTAATTTAGAGAAAAACAGCAGTGATGATGGCTTCTGTAGCCAAACTGACCCGCAGGAAGTTTAAAAACTAAAAATAGCTTTTGGTGACTAAAAATACTCCTCCTTGAATGTGTTTTATACATAATAGGGGAGATATAACAATATCTAAAGGATGAGACACCTTACTGTTGTTCAGGCTGATGAAAGTGGAATATTTTGTGTTACAAAAGAAGAGAAAACCAGCCAGGTTTGAGGCTGAACTGCTTGGCAATGCTATGTATCAGGAAGCAAATAATAAAACAATTGTCTTGCTTTCAGCAGGACGTTCTGCTGCATGTAAAGCCTGTGGTGATACACATGGTCCTTCCCTGCTGTGGGAAGGGAGCTGAGCTGCCCTGTTTTGTCTCACTGATCTTTCATGTAATAAGAATGAGAACTGAGTGGGAATCCGGTGCTATGACTGCTTTATTTGTCCTTCGTTCTGTGACTATCACAGAACAACAACAACAAAGAAAGGTGTGGTGTTTCATGTAGGGTGTGATTATCAGTGGTGGCTGAGGTTTGCTGCTGCCAGCGAGGCTGGGCCAGTCCTCCTGCCTCCTCTGTATCTGTGGTGCTCAGCCCACACGTTGGCAACCCACCTATTCCTGCTACAGCCGAGTATAAAGCAGCAAAAATATGTTAAATAAAGAATGGGCAAGGAGAATTTTTTGTTATTTTAGAAAGAAAAAAAAACCACTCTTCACTATTGCATGGCATCTTCAAGCATCAGGAAACATTAATCGTTTATCCTTTTGATATCCATGGTGGAGGTGCCTAGCAGAGCAGCAGTAATACTTATAGCAGTACTAGTAGGGCTTTTCCATTGCTTCAGGCCGGAGGAATATTTTTACTTTAAAAAGTTATGATATTTAAAACATATTTACTTCCAAATTTGTGCTGTTCCGCAGCTTTTCTGTGCTCTGATTGCAAGAGCAGAAACAGAACTGGCCACAGGATTTAAGTGAAAGGTTTGCCTTTTCCAAAGGAAATCACTTTTCGTTTCAGTCTTAGTCAAATTTTGGCCATGGTTTTCCCAATGATTTGGGATGAAATACCAACAAAAATCCTCCCTGGCTAGCTCCAATAGTAAGTGCAAAAATAGAGTTGTTAACATGATACATGACACAACAACCATTTCCTCCTTGTGTAATATTACAAGAAACCAAACACTGAGTGTTTTGAATGACCTGACACTTTTTTTACACTACATAACACTTCTTACACATGAGGTCATCCTACATTCTTGCTTTAAGGCAGAAAAATATCATTTCCTGACGTGACAATGAACATAATCAAGTTCTTTACAGTTCTGCCAGGGCTGGTGAGGAGCCCAGATCACATATCAGAAGTCTTGGCTTTTTAACCAAGCTCAGTGACGAGAGCACAAACCGTGCTGATTGTGCTCTGTGTCCTTTTGGAGTGGGATGTAAAGCCCGGGCTCTTGGTGGGAGGGGGCCAGTTGGGGGTTGTCACTTGGTCTCTGGGAGCAGTGACCCATCTGTTCTTTGGCTCAGAGTTCCTGGTTCCCAGAGCTGTCCCTGAGCAGTGTCTGGAGCCCCTGGGAGCCGTGTGGGAGCAGCTCTGTGGAGGGGCTGGAATGAGCCTGGGGAAGGTTCTGCTTCATCTCCAGCCGTGGGGGCTCAGTGGGCGTTGGGCTCCTGCCTTCCACGCTGCCTGTTGGATTTCTGTGGAAGGAAGCTTGTGCTAGGATAATTGCACTGTGAAGGTTGGATATCAGCTCTGCTTTCTCAACGATCAAGCAATAAATGACTTTTTGTGCTTTTATACTCTTTGGTATTTGTATTATTGCTTTCAGTAAAATTTATATTGAATCGTAGAGAGAAGCCAATTATTCCTTTCTGTTGTTGTTTTGCAAGAAGCCCTTCTTCTGTTCCTTAGACGCTTCTTGCCAAGGCATGATTCTTTTCTTAAATTAGCAAAATGCTAATTTTAATTGCAAAGTGCAATTAAAAACTACTTTGCATATGTGTGGGGAAGTTCAGGACAATATTGGGGCTCTTTTACCATGTGCTTGACTGCAATATTTAAACCCGTCATAGCTGGTCCAGCCGTTCTCATGCAGTGTTTTCTAAGCTCTGCCATTCAAATCAGAATAAATCAATACTGGATTAATAGTGGAACAGAATCACTTTGCAGATCCTGGGTCATTCTGCAATATCAAGATGACCAGAGCTGTCTGGAACACTTGTGTAGTGACTTTGTGTGTCACATAAATGTATTATTGTGTTTCCTTCGCACTTCTAAAAAAGGATTTCACACCTGCATTGGTTCCTTGTAAATACTTAGCATTATTTTCTGAATAAAACCAGTATTTTTCTCGCATCAGTTAGTGCAGTCTGAGATCAAAGCAGCACAATCTCAGTTACTGGGGCACAATACAGTGTGTTGGCAAACACGTTGGAACGATTTCCAGTAATTTTGGCTAAGTCTTAGGGGAAGTGGAAAGTAACACAGATATACTGAAAGGGCTACGCATTCCCATACATGATCTGGAAAACAAGACTTCACACCAGAAGGTAATTGCAGTGAGCATCCAATAACAAAACCTGAAATTTAATGTTCTTTTCCCCTCTTGGCTGTGGTAAGAAAAAAATATGCCTTATATTTTTTAGTCTTCACTGCAGATACTATGATTTTTTTCTGAACTAGCTTGTGTATCACAGCAGAGAAATAAAACTCTCTTCATATTACACAAATCACTTGATCTCACCAAATGGCGTTTTTTCCTCTGAAAAACCTCAGAGTTAATACAGTTTTGATCTCTGTGATAATACCTTGGAAATCGCTCAGAGAGCCGAGTTATTTACACTGTTTGAAGAAACAACAAATGTTAGCGCTGGGGCATCTGGAAGGCGGAGCCAGCGCTTGTTTATGGAGTTTGTGTGGTGCCCAGGGCGCGATGCCCCATGGCCGTGTCCCTCGTGTCCCTGCAGCGGGGCCTGCGCCGCCTCGGCCGCGCCTGCCCGTGCCAACAGCTCGCAGCATTCCCCGGCCACGGAGCAGGAATGTTTTACTATTGTGTTACTGGGCGCTGATAAAAGTTCGCAGGCTTTTTATGGTCAGGTCCTCTGAGTGGCGCTTGGTGTTTTGGTGATAAGGAGGCAGAGCTCTGGCTGTCGGACCCGGCCTTATTATCTGTGACAGGGAACTGTGGCTTCGATCCCTCCACAATGACAGGAACCCCATCTGGAGTGACGGTTTCCAGAGCCTGAAACGGGAGATACTGAGGCATTTTCCTTCCTCATGAGTCAAAGCAGAGTTAACCCCATTGTTAGCAAAAATGACACGCGGTCACCGAGAGGAAGGAGGCATTTTTTGTGTTTAAATCTCTTCCTTTTTGTTTAAGTCGGGATAATTTTCAGACCGTTCTGAGGAGGTGAACTGGCAGCATTACACTTAAAAGCTTTCACTGGATCGCTTTAGACTATTGAAAGGAGCTCTACTGCAACTGCCTTGCTGCAAGACTTCAGTGGTCTCAGCGTGTTTATCACGGGAGCTGCGCCCTGTGCGTGTATTGCGAGCCCTTTCTTTGCAGCTCCTCGGCGCAGCTCTGGAATCGTGTCCCGAGCACCGCCGACATTCGGCTTCTATTTCCAGAGCGCCGTGGGCTGCAGGGGTTAAGTGTAATCCAGATTACGCCGCGTTAACATTTTCCCTGCTGATATCAAAGTGTAGCAGACTGGCAGGCTGACTTGTTAGGAAGGGCTGTGAGAAGGGATGACAGGCTCCGACCTTGAGAGGCCGAGCGGCCGGCCCTTGTATGGCCAAGGCCATTTTCGTGTCCAGCTGATTGGCTGGAGGAGCGGCATCGGAGCCGTGACAGGTGCTGGAGGAGCCTACACCTGTTTTCCCCATATGCTGATTTAGTGATTACATTTTTGTGGGAGTTCCAGATACTGTGTGGGATACGCGGAGCAAGCCAGGAAACTCGAGAGGGAATTGCAGCTTATGGTGAACTGTGATATTAAAGAATTTCAGGCGGCGCATTGGATTTTCAATTCCTGCTTTAAAACTGCGGTAGAAATAAGCAGGATTTCGCATATATCTGAATAGTGAGGAAGTTGTGTGTGCTTTTTTATTGTGCTGAAAATCAGTTGACAGTAAAAAAACACTGGTGAATACTATGAGCTAAAATATTTTGTTTTTTTAAGTCAGAATTTCAGTGCGTTATAGAAATTGCTGCTGTAGGAAAACATGGGGATTTTTTATGGAAACAGCAGCTTGCAGATTTCTGATCTTTAGAGGGTTTAATGTAAAATTCATGGAATATAGATAATTTCCGACAAAAAGGGAAGTACACAACTCCCTCGTGCCTGTATAGTCTTACTGCTGCCTTCTGTACAGATAACGTGTATCTGTTCAAAATTTGTATTGCTTTCCTCTTGAAACTTTTTTTCTGAAACATTAAAGATTTTTCCACAGGAAATGTTCTAAATATTGTTTTGTTTTAAATTAGGACTTAGAGAGAAAAGGTTCCGATTGCTTAATCGGGTGAAAAAGAAAAACAAGAAACACAAATATATCTTGTAATTTGGTCACGAGACCTGGAGTTTCACGTCCTTTCTTTAATGGCTGGATTGTAGACAAGCTTGCTTTTTTTTTTTCCAGGGGATGTTGATGTGAGTTCTCTACCAGAAAACAGGAAGTAGCTCCATCAAGTTAGTCTAAAGCACTCTGAAAAAGCTTATATTTAGCAAACGAAGTCATTTTAGACAGGGATTATGTAATTTCTTTTTTGCAGTTCTTGTTATCGTGCAGGATGACAGAAGCGCAGGAAGATCCTGCCTTTATCAACTACTGAGACCGAATGTTGCAGATATTTATGTCCTGCAGTTGTTTATTGGATCAAAAATTTTAGCCACTGTATTTATCAGAATATAACTGCATGCTCTTTAAAATGTGAACGTTAAAATTGGGATGCTAAAATCAATTCATTAAAGATCCAGTAAACTGGCTTTTAATTACCAGTTAATACATGAACTCCTTTGCCACAGGCTTGAACGTTCCTTGTCAGGCAACTTCACTCCATGAGCCAATGTCTAGAAATGATTTTGCATGCAGTGCTGGGGAGATGAGGTGGTTGTAGGGGGAAGTTACCTGTGAGATGGCACCTGGGTGAACATTTTCTCTTTGTGTACTTTGCCACTATCTTGAAAGACTGATTCTGTCTGTTGCACAGTGACTGTTGTCTGTGAAAGTTCAATGTAGTTTCAGGGGCTCTGAATGATTCAGTAGTGTACAGAACTTCTTGGCAAGTTAGTATGATTTGTATGTGAATTTTCCAATTGTATTTCAGACCTTAAGAAAGAAAGGCCTTAATGGTTGTGAGAGCCCTGATGCTGACGATTACTTTGAGCACAGTCCGCTATCGGAGGACAGATTCAGCAAACTAAATGAAGATAGTGATTTTATTTTCAAGCGAGGCCCTGTAAGTACTTTTATTTTATCTCTACTTTTTATTTGTTGATCCTTTTTATTAACTTCATTATTTAGGCTCTGAACAAGAAGGAACACAGAGGGTGCGACAGCCCGGACCCTGACACTTCATATGTGCTCACGCCACATACAGAAGAAAAATATAAAAAAATTAATGAAGAGTTTGATAATATGATGCGGAATCATAAAATCGCAGTGAGTACGAAAGTATGGTTTGTGCTTCTCTTACATGCATGAGAATTTTCATGGTGTTTGCTTACCACTGAAAACCACTGCAAAGACAAGAGGATCTAATGGCTTGAGAAGGGGAAAAATACTTCTGAGGAAAAATGAGATTGTGATACCCGGTCTTGTTAAAATACATTTTATTATAAAAGAATAAGAAGAATCATCTCTAGCTTCGGTTTTGCGCTCCCAGTTTTTCATAACTTTGGAACACCAGACAGCATTTCAAAATTTCAGGAGCCTACTGCATTACCTAATCATACTTAAAATATATTTACCAAGATAGGTTTTTGTTGTGGGATGTAGGATCATTTATTTACATCTTTTCTTCATCTGTCTGATGATCAAGATTTTACAGTATGTGACAAGCAGGCAAATAGAATTGGATTAATTTTGTCATCCAAGTAGAATTTATTTCGCTCAAGTCTGGATGTAGAAAGTTATTTATATATTTTAAATCAAGGCTGCTGCACAATGAGAGCATCAAAAGATTGCTCCTGCTGAAATTCCAGCAGATACTTCCTTGGACACTGAAAGATACTTGGAAATTTTCTCCCAGTTCCCAACCTAGTGTACAGCCATAAGTCACTTGGCTCCAGAACTTCAGTTTGGGGATAAAAGGAGTGGAAATGTTGCATGTGTTTTGTGGAGGTGTTCATGATGACATTTAATTTCCACCTACAAAAACCAGTTAGTGTTGAGTATTACTAAGTGTTTTCTAAGAAAACTAATACAGGGCTCTGCCACAGCCTTTGATTATTTTAGGCATGCAAATCTTGTAGCAATTAAAGGAGATGGACTGGGTGGGTTAATCTGCACAGACCCTGGGGCACTTCAGTAGTGTCTCCAGATGACTGCTGCTATTGGAAATCATTTCATCGTTCAGAGCATAAGAGATCTCTGGGGACTGAACAGCAAACTGACGGTCATGACACCCAGCATCACTTCTTTTGCAACTTTATGCTAGAATAAAGCCAATGTATTTTGGGTTTTCTTTGTTTTGAAGATCTTGATATCTGACATTTCTGTGTTGACATCTTCAGGCCTCATCTCTCAGTATGTTACCGCTAAATGGGTTTTTGGTCAACAGCCTAAAATGTCTGTGTGGACATCAGTGTAAATAAAAAGGGCAACATTATTTTTTAGCTCTACAGCTCTGCCTTTGTAACTCAAATTTGACCAATTATATTTCTGTTCGCAGTGCTTGTGGGGCTGTATGAGAACACAGTTTCTCTTGTTCTCCAGCACTCATTGCTGTCAAAGGATAGGAATGAGGCAAAGCGGGAAGAATTCGGTCGTAACCAAACGAGCACCATAGATGGGCAGAGACAGCCTTTATTGTAAGGTGTAGGGGGAGGCTGTCACTTATTGGTTCTGTATTGAGAAACCTACAGAAAAAATGGCCCAGCTGTTACCTCCTAGCAGTGTGCTCCGCATACTTCAGGTATTTCCAGTTTAGTTTGGGCTGCTTGACAGCATGCTGTTTAAAAGCACCCTGGTTTTGGTAGATACTGAGTAGTTTCCCCTGAAAACAAGCACCAGTAGGGCTTGTCACTGGTCAGATACTCTGAATGATTTGCTAGCTTTGCGTTCTGCTTCATTACTTTTTCCTTCCATCTGTGCCAAAAATTGATGATTATTCTTAGAATGCTTCAGTAGGGACATGGTTGTTGGCTCTCACTAGTAAGAGATTTTCTTTCTTGTAGAGAATATATTTTGCTCTTTTAATTAGTAGAGTTATTGTTACATTTCTTGTACTATCTAACTTTTCATGCAGAAGTTATCATTCTAAGTGATTTTTAAGCTACACATGATGAAATTGCATTTTTTCAAGTGTACTTGCTAGGTCATTGTGTGTTGGTCATCTGCCTTTGACCTCTTAATTACAACTATCACCTCTCTATTCTGTCAATAAACACTGCTGGGTTTTTACCTTTAAATTGTACCTGTCATGGTTTTGTTTCCAGTAATTATGGGAGTTGTGAAAAAAAAAAAAAAAAAATTAGTCCCTTTTGTTTCAGAAACCCATCACTGTCAAAGGATAGGAATGAGACAAAGGCCAAAGACGTTAGTCATGACCAAATGAGTACCATAGATGGGAAGGCAGCTCAGCTTTTGATTCAATAGCTGTTGAATAACAAACATATATACTGCAGAAAAACAGCTGCCTTTTAAATAATGCTGTAAAAACTAGAATTTAAAAAATTGGATCTGCAAAAAAGATGGAGTGGTTATTCAAGCAAGGGCTTGGGGAACCTGAAATGTTTAAATTCAAATTATTGAACTTTGTGATTTTCTGAAGATCTGTTTATTTTTTTAGTCTGTTGAAAAACAAAGTCTTAGAGATTAGTAGCAATATATTGGCAAAGTTATTACTAGAAGGTGTTATTACTAACTTGTTCTTTTTTGTGTGATAACTGTTTGTAACATGCATGTTTATGCTTACATTTTGAAGGTACAACAATTCGTTGATTTGTAGACATGTTTAGTTCGTCATTGCTTTGTAATAATCCAGTTTAACTGTTAATTTTGTTGTATTTATGAACTTGTGAATTCATATGAATACTTTCAGTTTTCTCTGTTTGAACCTTACATATTTGAGAAGTTTGAGTAATTCTTTGGAACTGTAATTATGTGATGTATAAGAATTTAACGCCATACTTGACAACAAACGGATGTTTTAAAACTGTACGCTTAATAGAGTTTAAAAACTAACAGAATTAACTTCAATAAAAACCAGCAAACTGCTGTAGCTGAGAATTTTTCTAACGTGCTGCGTCTACAAACACGGTTAATGCTAACGGCGTTGTCTTGTTCCTCGTCTTCTCTCCCGCAGCCCGGCTTGCCCGCCCAGAACTTCTCCATGTCCGTGACGGTTCCGGTGTCCAATCCCAACACTTTAACCTACAGCAACCCAGGGAGCTCCCTGGTGTCCCCATCCCTGGCTGCCAGCTCCTCGCTCACGGACACGACCATGCTGTCGCCGCCCCAGAGCACCCTGCACCGCAACGTGTCCCCCGGGGCGCCGCAGAGACCGCCCAGCGCCGGCAACGCAGGTGAGCTCTGCTGCCGCTCTGCAGCTGCCGCTCTGCAGCTGCTGCTGCGCCTTCCTCGCACAGCCCCGGGCATCTTGTGTCAGAGCCCGCTAAAACCCTCCCAGGTAACAAGTTCTCGGTGGTCTCAGTGCGTTTGCACAGCTGAGGTTTTGACGTACAGAATTGCACGATACCGTAATATGGGGCGAGTCGGTTTAATGCTCTGGCTTGTTTTGATTAGGTGGAATGCTGGGGACGGCTGATCTCTCAGTGCCAAATGGAGCTGGTACCAGTCCAGTGGGTAAGTGCAGTATCGTGTCCTTGTTATAAAAAATAATCTTGTGGGTTCAGTTTCTCGGTTATTCA
This sequence comes from Hirundo rustica, assembly GCF_015227805.2. Classification (NCBI taxonomy): domain Eukaryota; kingdom Metazoa; phylum Chordata; class Aves; order Passeriformes; family Hirundinidae; genus Hirundo; species Hirundo rustica. The sequence continues at coordinate 16,993,111 of NC_053462.1, forward strand.
AAAGCAATTTTTAATTTTGATTCTTTGGAAAAAGTGGCTGCGGAAGAACAAAGGTTGTAATTTTTTTAGCCGCGCTGGTATTGTCAAGTTTTATAAATTATTGTCAGGCATTTAACTTTTTACTGCTGTGCCCTTTCCACTTCGGTAATATTTGCCTTTGTTATTTTAGTGGTTTGCAGCAGCAGCGTGCTGCTGCTGCTTTTGTGTTTCTCTACAGGTGTAATTACAGCATTCTAAAATCATCTTATGTTTGCCAGATCTGAACTGTTGCACTAAAGGCAACTCAGCTCAGTTCTCAACCTCAGTATTTGCAGGACCTGGATGATTGATGCTGGTTGTGATGCCAATCAGGATAAAGCAAATACAGACTGTATTGTTTGTATTGCCATGTGTATCTTGCTAATCATTTTCTAGTAATTGCACGAAGGAAGCAATAAATCTTGGAAACTGATAGCTAAGGATCTGTCTTAGTTTTGGATGATGATCAGAATTTCTTTTGGAAACAAATCGGAGATCTCGCCAAAAAAATCAAATCCACAGTATTTTTTGGCGTTCAGTAAAAATATATGATAGCACTTCTTCATTTCAATAATATTTGGTCTCCCCTAAACAAAATTTAGCACTGTGATAGAGGGGCAGGCAGCCACTGAAATGTGTCGTGCCACAGACAGACAAAATAAATGACAGCTCACCCACTTTGGTCACGTTCCTCCTGTGCCACTGGAAGTCGTGCTGGCTGAAGGTCAGTTTTGCAAACACACCTAACTCCCCTTGGGAAGTGTTCATAGCATAGAATTAGAGAAGCAACTGTTGACCTTTCAGTGTTTGCCCACTGGCTACGTAGTGTGGCAGCTGGGAAAAAGTTCTTTGAACATCAAGTCAGGCAGTTGAATTGATGAATAAAAAATGCTGCAACTCTCCGAGGCTGAAAGCACGGGATTGACTTTCCACTCTTTATCCATTCCTTGGCTATGTACAGCAAAGATATGAAATATTAAAGAGTGGTTTCCACCAGATAAGCAAGATTTTAAATGGAGGAAACTTCCTCAGTTGAAAAAAGATGACTGTTTTTAGAAACTGTAGAGGTCAGATGTTGATTTCCACAGAATTTTTCAAGTCAGACTAAATAAGTTTATTATCAGGCTGTTTCAGGCCTCTTTTCCCAAATCAGGCTTTATTAAGAGCAACTTCAGATTTAAGACTCCTTCCTTCAATAAGCAAATAAAACAGTGGTTACAGTGCCTGCTGTAGGGTATCAAAATCTAGAAATGCCCAGTTACAGCAGCTTGGGGAACATATTTAATGCAGTAAAATGTTTGCCTCCTTGCATTTATTAATAGTTTATGTAAAAAGTCAAAATGCATCACTTATCTCTTACTTTGCAGAACATCACACCCAAGATGTTATACATATACCCACTCACTTCTAGAAAGGTTTGTCATGCAAGTGAGAGTTGTGACTGTACAAGAGCAGGGGAACATCTTTTAAGTACCTCTAGTGAAACTCAAATACCTGGTTAACACCAGAATGCTAAATCAGAGGAGTTGTCAGAGCTCCACTTGCTGTAAGTTATGGCAGAAAAACTTTGTAACTAATGACAGGTGCACAGGAACCTTCTCAGTTACAGCCACAATCAAGAAATCATACGTAACCAGATTGACTAAATCTGCTGTCAACTTGAGCTTGACAGCTGCAGTTGAAATGTATCTCATGTTAATTATGTCTGCAGACAATAATGGGTTTCGTTTCTTGCTGCATTTATTGTAGAATTCCCTTTTAAAAAAATCTGTTTTCTTCTTTTAGCTTCCTTTTTTTTTTTTTTAAACCTCTCAGGAATGGAGAATTCTCCTATGGATGTAGTGAAAGGTCACGTGCCGAATTTGCAGCTCACAATTTATAGGAGGGATGTCAGAGGTAAAGATGGAGTACTGGCATGTCCATATCCCCAGATATTCTCTTATAAATAAATAAAGGAAAAACCCATCTTCTTCAATATTACGAAGTTCTTGTGCATCTGAGATTTTGTTCTCATTTCCTTGAAAGACACTTTTACATGCCTTTATCTCTTAGTGACAAGCAAGTAAAGGTTATCTTGCTTATTTGGGACACAGTTGAAACAAAGATGTTGCATAAAATGGCTCATATTGAGTTCACACGAGTCTTTTTCTCAAGTCCTGTGTAACTTGATTGGAATGGAAATGATTTGCTTTAGCAGTCAATCTGCCAACTTAACAGTTTTTCTGTGGAAAATAACTTTGAGTAAAAATATCTGCGTGTTGTAGCAAAGATTGGTAGGTGGTTTTTTATATCCAGAACAGAAAATTTTGTGATCACTTTATAATACTGAGAGCTTACTTCATATGCAGCTGTCATAACTCTGAAAAAGCATTTTCATTTTGTAATATTTTTAAAATTCTACCCACCAGATAAAAAACACTTGCTGAAAATTTTTACTTGGCAAATAGACCAGTTTTGAGTGGGAAAAAATGTCCAGCATTATAATGGAATTTGCTCTAGAGCTGATTTATTTTTTCTGTTAATTAGATCGAATGTTTCTGAGCTAGAACATTGATGATCTTGTTGCTCCTGGTCAATGTTAAACCCTGTTCAGTTTGTGATGGGCATCAAACGTGTTCCAGGAGTCTCATATCATCCAGGGATGGATGGATGGATGATATTCCAGTTTGCCATGAGTTCTTTGCTGTGTTCCATGAGATTTGTATCATCCCATGAAGCATCCAGAGGTTGCCAGTGAAATGCACTTGCAGTGACCTTGTGCCATCCTTGGCACTCTGAGGATCAGAAAAGCTCAAAGTGCCACCACAGTTACTTAATCTCTGCTTTTTCTTTTGCACCTTTCACGTGTGGCGTCGAGCCAGAGCCGTGCCAAGGCCGTGGGCTGCTTTTCATTGCCAAGGCTGCGTGAAAACCATAAACCTTGAGACCTAAGTTCTTCCCACTCCCAGGGGATTCTCAAGGAATTTTTGGCAGTGGAGGCTGTTTATGATTTCTCAAAGACACAGTGTTTTCTGTCTGTACATTTCTGGGTCAGTGAAATAACCCTTCTGGTCAATAATGCAGACTATGGACACAGTTAATCTTTTGGAAAAAAAGAAAAAGTATTTTTACCTCTTGCATTTTTACCATCAGGAGAATGGATAAAAAAAGACCTACTCTGCTCGAGTACTGAATTTCTCTTTGTTCTAGAGCTGTATATTCTGTAATGTCCTCACTAATCTTTGGGCTCTGAGGATGAGAATTAACCTCAGGAATACTGGTTTTCTTTGGAGCAGAACTGAAGGGTATATCTGCTGGAAAAGCTGTGTCTTGTGAGCTGTTGGATCTCTACTGAGAGTTGGTTTGGATCATGTGTGGTCTGTTATCCTGGCCCGAGGAGGGATTTTGCAGAAGTGCCACTGACAGCTTGCACACACCTGTAAACTGCTTGGAGTTGCCAGAAAGGGATCAGGACAGAGCTGTGAACAGCCACACCTGTAAATGGTTCCCTTTGTCTGGAGGGCTTGGCTGATGGGGGGAGCTTTCTGTGTGCGAGGATAAAAGAATCTCTGGGCTTGGCTTTGCACAAGTCTGAATCTGCTGCAATCCAGAGTGCACCAGAGGCTTCAGTGACAGAAGAGCTCTCTGGGCACACCTTTCTAGTCGTGTTTGGTTTGTGAAATGAGAGACACCCCAGCAGGAATATGCAACTGACTCCTGAAAAACGCCTCTTGCACTCTCAGGCAAGTGTTCTGCATTGACGCTATCAGCCTCTTCCTTAAGAAAGCCGCTTTCTTCTGCCTGTGCCCCGCTCTGACACTTACATCGTGTCCCCTTGCCAGGCTGTGAACCTGCAGCAGCTACAGGCATCGTCCCTGTGGGAAGGGACCACCTTAGGAAAGCAGCTGTAAAGAAACCCTGAGCGTGTTCCTGCTTCAGGCTGGGCACTCCTGCTGCTGTTTCAGGTCTGTGCTTCCTCTTCAGTGTGACAGGGAGGATCAGTCCCAGGCAGAGGCAGGGCTCCTTGGTTCCCAGCTGTATGGAAAGGGATCTGCCTTGGCAGTGTTTGTTCACCTGCTGCTAAATGCAGCGCTCTGAGGTTCCTGCTGGGCTCTCAGCAGTGTCAGGGCATCCTGCCTTGCCCTGCTCTGATCTTTGAGAGGACACAGGTCAATACTCAGTCAGGGCTCATCTTCTCCAGGGAAGGGGCTGGGGGATCCCTGAGTCCTGCTTACTGACTGCTACAGCTTGCAGGCTCTCCTGAAGGAAAAGGAGTTCTGGGAGTGGGCTGCAGAGCAACTGTTCCACAGGGTGTGAGCTGGAGCTTTTCCTTTGCTGGACATTGTCAGCACATAACAAAGGCTGATCCATCCATCCATCCCTCTCTGATTAAATCAGCTCACAAGAAATGACTGGCTGAAATCAGCATAAAAAGCATGCTGGTAAGTAGAAAGAAAGTATTAGATTTTTTTTTTTTTTTGGCTGTAGCTCTTTCTCCTTGGAAACCACCCATCTGCGCGACATGAGGTCAGTTCAGCGCCTGAACTACCCTTAAGTTTCGGTTGAAACCTGTGTGTGTTTGTTATCTTAGCAAAATTTCTGATTTACTGAGGGGTACATGACAATTCTGGTTAGAATTTGCCCTACAGAGAACAGATTATTAATCTCCAGCTGGGTTAAAGTAAATCTCAGTATTTCCATAATGTCCCCTTGCCCAGGATACGCTGCCACATCCCAGGTTGTTGGAAACACCATTTCTCTCCTCTTTTCTTTTCCACTCTTGACATTGGCTTTGTATAGACACACAGGAATCGGCAAGTTTAGGAAGTAAACTGATGTAATTAACTGTAATCTCTTTAATTGACAGAAGACCTAAAAGACATCCAGTGGCTATTGGTGATGTTTCACTCAGATACAAGAGCAAGATGCCTTTATTTAGGTTTGCTATTGCATTCTGAATAATAACCACCCCTTTAAATTCTAAATATCCTTGAAAATTCTTTCTCCTTTTATGTAGCTGCAGGCAGAAGAAAATTTCCAACAACCTGGGAAATGAGCTCTTTTTAAAGTTCTGTAACATGACTAAGCATTCCCTTGACATTTAGTCATGTGTATTTCTTTTTTGCTGCCTTTTAATATCTAAAGTAGTGCCTTAGATGCATAAATCTTACATGTTAGACATGTTTCAAGACCTTATATTACTGTCAGAGGTATATTTTAATTCTAATTATAGTATTATCTGACATATTGATTTGTAAAGATCAGTAGAAATACATTTATTTCAGATTCCTTGAGATACTACGGTAAATTCTTTCCAAAGCTAACACAGAACTGGAGCTTTTTGAAACAATGGTAGAATCAGCAGTGATTGCTGTGCGGAGCTGAAAATGGTAGGAATGGCATATGCTGTTTTTAATTTCCACTTGAATCTGTCATGCTAAACCCCAAAGTAAACAAATTGAGCAACTAATGCACACAGAAATGCTATTGTTGGTTTTACTTGCGAGATGTCCCCCTGCCCAAGGTTCTTCGTGTAAATGTTTTCCTTCGGTAGATCTTATCTGGCCTCCTGATGCCTTGCTTGTTGCAAACACAATTTTCAGTTTGCTTCTAATTGCTTGACATGTGCTTGGTTTTATGATGTCACCGGAGGCATAAATATTTATTTACTACAGTCCTTATCTTTGCATAATTTTACATGGCTTAGCCCACAATTATTCCAAAACTCTGTATAACCGTGTTGAGTTTTTCTCCAAAATGAACCACCACCAAAAAAAAAAAAAAACAAAACAAAAAGCCCAAAAGATTAATGGCATCAATGCCTGTAATTTATTTCTTGAGTAGCAATAAGTACATGGAGTACTTTCCAGCCACGTGTGTTCATTGTTTCAGCTGATGTGATTTATAGAGTGAAATATGAGTCTGGCTCGTGTAATTGAATGCTGTGTCTTGGGCTGCAGGACAGTAAATGAGATTAAGCTGTATTATGTCTCTGAAGGCAGAATATCCAGTTGGTGTCATGGGTGGGTTGTAACATTTCAGTTCGCAAAAGAAGTTGCTTCAAAAGTAAACACTTTGTGACTAAACAAGAAGTAGGCTAATGTACGTTGGCACGGTTTTTTATCATCAAATCTAATTAAATTATGATTCATATAATTGAGAGCTTATATTTGCATTGGTGTGTGTTTTCCAAAGGACTGTTTTGAACATGCTTTCACGTCTGTTTTAAGGAATTAGAGTTAAATAAATCTCTTCCTTCGGAAGTAAAAACGGTTGTGTTTTTACACACACGCAGCATTTTATATTCTGTTTCCATTTCCAGTTTGAAAACGTTTTTAGACATAAAGTATTGTCTCTGGGGAAGATCTATAGCGGGTAGGGTAGAAACAATTTCTGTATTATATGAAATAGTAAGTAGAATTTATGGGGTTATTAAGGCCTCGGTTTGGCAAAGGGCTGTGTAGTTGCATCATCCTGTACTCATTATCTTTTTCTGGCTCCTGACCTTGCTCTAAGAAATACCACACGTTCAGTTATCCTTTCACTCTTAACTGGTAATTTGATTTTCTTATTAGATTATTAAAAGGAAAAAGGCTTGAAGTTTCATACTAAAAATGAATATTCTGCACTCTTATTGCAGCCCCAGCATATGATCCTTCAGATGATCGATAGAGACACTCCGGTGTTTGCTCAGTGTTCAGCGCCAGCTCTTTATCGCTAAGGGCTGCTATTGGATTCAGCCCCACAGTATTGCACACTTAAGGACAGTTTTTGTTACTGTTTCTCCCATTTTTAATATATTCTAAACACTCCTTTTGAGAAGGGCTCAGCCTTTTGTCAGAAGAGATGCTTTGACTCTGCCCTGCTGCTGCCTGATACTGCGCAGAGCAGGCAGCGGCAGGGAGTTTGTTGTTTTTGACAGCACCACTAAAAGCATGAAATGTTCCTGAAGGATTGGCAGAACCTTGGAATAAGGGCTCAGGAAATGACTGGATTGGGTGTGGAGGAGCGACAGTGTCCAGATTTAACACACGGGCTGCCGGATGCTTGAAGCAGAGGACAGGAAATGGTATCATGGGATGGCCCAAGGCGCTGTACAGAACCCCACTGTTTGTGCAGAGGGGGATTGCTGTGCAGCTTCTACTGCTCAGAACTCACAGCCCTGCCAAGGAGAGGTGACACTGACAGCCCCAGCGAGTAATAAAATGCTATTTATTATTGCATTAAAGCCCAGACTTCACTTCCATTATAACAGTGAGTTCTTTAAATGCTCTGGCATTTTTGCTGAAAATGGGAGGTGCCATTACAAAGTTTCAGATGCAGTTTGGTGACAATTATGCCATTTTCTGATATTTTTCCTCCCTAATGTCTTTGCAAATCCTTTTAATTTCTCCCCTGTCCATTGTGTAGGATGTGTCCCCATCTCTGCAGGCTGGCTGAAACTCATGCTGCACTCATTTATAATGGATAGGAATTGATGCATAACTGTGTTAACAAAATCATGATTCTACGAAAACCGGCTCCGTTTCAGGAACCTTAAGGCTAGCACAGAACTAAATTTCTCCTTTTGGCTTTTTGGTTTTTCCATGTGACCCAGCTGTGGAGAGTTTTCTCCTACCAGTCAAGAGTATATTTAGCTCTAGTGTGTATTCTCAGCTCCAGCCCAACTTTTCAACCACTCCACCTAAATTTTATCACTAACCTAGAAACTTCGGGATAAATTCTGCTGTTTTCTGCTGAGGAATGTAGATCCTTGAATCACAAAATGAGTTTCTGCTGTGGTTTTTAATACAGAAGGAAGAATGCTGACATTAAAAACTTTGCTTTCTGCTGTGTTCCTTCTTTCCCCCATAAGTTCTGAGTTAAAAGTCATATTCCCATACCTCCTATGCAAATGCTTCAGAAAAGTACTAAATTAGAATGACTCCTCCTTGCTCTGTTAACCTTGGGAAACTCAAGGGACATATCAGATCATCCATGTATGGTCAGGCTTTTGGCACAGTGGGAAATCCACATAATGAGTAAATCCAGAGGAGCTTCCTTACAACATCCTGGTGAATTCCCATCGAGGTTCTCAGTGTGCCCTGCCTGAGTACCTTGGTTATACCAGCACCTCCATGGAGTTCTGTGTCCTTGCTGAGACATGCTGCTATTCTTCCTTCTTGCTGTGCTTTTAAAGGCACTAAAAATGTTGTTAAAGAAGGTAGAATGTGACACTGACAACTTTCTTATTTTAATTGCTTTTAGATTAATATGTATTTAATGCAATAAAATTGGATTGGGCATAGGGGCCCATTCAAATTAGAATAATAATGCAGAATTCATGCCAGCGTGGCGCTATGGGCGATTAGGAGAGAATTTCCCACACAGTGAACTTTGTCTCATAGACTTTTCCCTGATTGTGCCTATAAAAGCTGCTTTCAGACCTGCAGTGTTAGTGCAAACAGAATCTTACTATGAATTGTGTTTATTTATACACACACACACAGGTTCTGTAGGGTGAACTATGGGGTTCCCTGTTGCAGAATTCTCCTTAACAGCTTTTTTTCTGTTTGCAGCTGAATAAGGTTTGTGTATTTTGGGAATTGTTGCTATAAATATGATTCTGTGATTGGAATGTGGCTTTAAATTTTTTTTTCTGAGAAATATATTTTGGTTACCATGATTGGTGTTTCTGTCAGGATGGGAAAATAGAATACTGGGCACTTCACTGATTTACTGCCTTGGCGCTGTTTTCTGGTCAGTTCTGAGTGTGAGCTGAGGCCTCTACCTTGAGCATACTCAGCTTTTGGAGATTTCAGTGCTGAATCCTGGACCTGTAGGCTTTTCCTTGTCCAATTCCACTTAAAGAGTACCTGGAGTAAGATAAAGACTTTTTAAATAAACCTGTGGGCATAAATGATGTGCATATCTGGAATGAATTTGAAAGGAAAGGATTTGTTCCCCTCATTGTTGATAAATATAATAATCAGACAGTAAATATTGATACTGAAATTGCTCCTACTGATCTTGGAGGTATAAGAATAAATTTTAGAAACACAGACTTTAAGAGCTGATCTTTTGTTCTCACAGGAACAATTCAGTGTAGTCCACACTGTCTCTGTGGGGGTGGGGACCAAGTGGGGCTGTGCAAAACCCTGACTTTTCTGCAGGCTCAGCCTGGAGGAGCTTCAAAGGGCAAACTAAACACAACGGATGTTATTAGAAATAGTTCTTTGGCAATTTGCTCTTCTCAGCATTTAAGCTGCCACAGCATGCCCTTGAAGTGATATTCCCTTTCCATATTGATCCTCTGGTCAGAGTGGTTCGTGTTCGTTCGATTGTTCAATACTCAGCCCCTTGTGGGAAGTTTGTTAATCGGAAGTTTTACCAAATAAATATTTCATAACTGGTACGTGAGCACCAAAATCTTGTACTGTCCTTCTCCTCAGTCTCACGGTCCGTTGGTTTTTCCCTCTTTCAGGAAATGGGTTTGTGAATTCCCGAGCTTCACCGAGTCTACTTGGTACCGGTGGTGGTGGGAACGGCCTAGGCAAAGTCATGCCTACAAAGTCCCCACCTCCACCAGGAGGAGGAAACCTTGGCATGAACAACCGCAAACCCGACCTCCGTGTGGTCATCCCACCCTCCAGCAAGGGCATGATGCCGCCACTGGTGAGTTAAAACGTTTGTTCTGGGTCTGCCTTTGTGCAAATGGACTCTTCTGCCCACGCGCACGGGGAGAAACTGTCTCACCTGCTTACCACAGGGTGCAGGAATAGAGGGGTGTTCTGAAAGGCCACTGATGAAAATCAAAAGTACACATTGTGGCCTGGGGAGAAGTTGAGCTTGTAAGGAATTTTTACAGCTGTAAAACAACAGCCTGACCTAAATGTGGTAAGAGCACAATGGTAGAGACAGGGCCGGGGACTTTGGTGTTTTGATCTGACTTCCCTCTGACTTGGTACTGAGAACTCCAGTGCTTTGGAGGATGTGGGTTTTAAAAAGGGCTATCCATTATTGTGTGGAGGAATGACTGATCTTATTGGTGATGTGAGCTCTATTAACGTGCCCTAAAGCACATTTTGTACCTGTTTTTCCTGGTCATAATGGCTGTGGGATGTGAAGTGCAGCTTCTGTGGTGAGGAAGGGCTGAGAGCAGCGCTGGTGTGATGTGGCACCGTGACCTTGGCTGTCCTGCGGGGCTCTCAGGGAGCTCTGAGCTGCTCTGCAGCGCTGCTCTGCACTTTGGCATCTGGGCACCGATGTTTGTGCAGCCAGGCTGGGAATAGCACACGAGTTTCGTGTCAGCCGTGAGGCAGCCACGGCCTGGAGCCCAGAACAGGTCTTGCAGGAAGTGTTCCTGTGTTTTTCCTTTAATTTACTTGGCCAAATCCTTTGGTCTTAGTCTTCTGCTGCCATGTAGAAATTTTCAATGTCTCTCTGGATGTTTTCTGTGTTCACAAGAATGGGCCATAACCAGGAGGAGCAGGATATAAACAACACAAGTACTCTCTGTGTAATTCCTATTTGTCTTTAAGCTACCTCAAGTGCTTACATTTGTTACTGGTACTCATGATGAACAATACCAAATTAATCCAAGTAACAAAAGCTATAATTAGCCTCAGAGTAATGATTCAAAAAAAAAAAAAAAAAAAAAAGGTTTTTCTAGGAATATTGAAGTGTAGTAGAGATAGGAAATATACACTGGCCGCAATTCCACTTTTAATTAGAAATAGGAGCAGTAATGCAGTTCTCATGTTAGTGGTGCACAGCACCTATTTTATTGTTGTGTTGTGAAGAACAGCATCACACTCAGTTTGGGGGAATTCAGTCTGTGTTTCTGGGGGGATTTCTGGGGGAATTAGGGGATTTCAGAGTGGATGCTGGCAGGGAATGATGGTTGTATGTGAAAAGTACTTTGTTGCTGAGCTGGTTTATTGGATCAGCGCAGGCAGAGACTGCCGTGCTGCACATCCTCGTGTGCTGCCGTGTCCTTGGGGTCACCAAGCTCTTGCTGCACCAATTTCCCAAAGCCAGTGTTCCCTCAGTACAGCAGGTTTTATGTGACACGGGTTTCATGAAGTATTACATTTCTAGCAGTATTATCTACAGAATCAGGTGGCAAATCCACATTATTAATTAAAATGAATCAAAATCCTGAAGCACAAACGTGACTTTTTCTTTCATTTGAAAGCAATGCTATTTTTAGTAACTGTGTTATCCCTCTTGTTTGCTGAGTACAGTCGGAGGAGGATGAATTGGAGTTGGTGAGTTTGGGCTGCTGTTTGCTGAGAGACAGCAAGATGCTGGAAATGTCTTTCACTACAGCTTTTTAACTATAGTTTCATTACATATTTTAAATAATTCCAGTGTTCCCTTGGTAGCAGACAAAAATACATTTGTTTTATCAAACTCAAAACACGACCAATTCAAGTTGAAAACACATCCAAAGTCAGCGCTTGCCATTTGTAAACTTCTATTTTTTTTTCCTGAAAACGTTTCTGTTTTTCTTGGAGGGAACATTGGAAAAGAGCCTTACAAAGTAACTGTCCATGTGTATAGGATTTGTACTGCCTTCTGTATGAAATACAAATAATCACTTCCCACCCCCTAAATTATTGGAATATTTTTAGAAAGTGGCTTCACTTGTGAAGTTCTTCAGATTGTAACACCAGCCCTGTGTTACTTCTCTTCCTTTCAAGGAGATGACATCATTGCTGGTGAGGTCACCTTTTCGGAGGTTAGAATTATTTCATCCTGCGTGAGATTATCAAACCACAGGGGTGTTCCCTGTTTACCAAAAGGAACAGAGAATTGCAAATGAATAATTCTACCTCTTTTTCCAGTGGAAAGATATTCTGCTTTTAAAAGGAAACTCTTGGGATTTGTGTGTTTTCTATTTTTTTTTCCCCAGAGGTTTAACATTTGGCATTCTGTCTGGAAAATTAAAGTAAGGCTAAAATAATTTGTAACTTATTTTTAGAACAAATTTCAAATCGTTTGGCTACTGTGGCACAAAGCAGGCAGAAGATGCTGTGTCAGAATCACAGAGAAATGCATCGACCTATTGCAGACCTTGACTTGCTGTCGAACATGGACCTGTTGCTAATATGAGGCTCTACTTGCATGCAAGCATGGAAAATGTAGTGATTTAGCTCCATTTCTTGATGACTGCATGCTGCTGGTTGATTTTTACCTTAAACACGAGAAGTAGATTTAAAAAGTAAGGGGAAATGGTTTTTGAAATTCAGTGTTGAACGTTTTAAGCGTTACTGGGATGTCTCGCTCATCGAGCACTTAAAGAGCTCTCCCACTTTCCTCTCGCCTTCAGAGAGGAGCGTCTGCTTCTCAGTGCGAGAAGGAAATCTCGGCGTAAGAGCCCTTAATCAGCTGAGGCTGGAGCTGGAATTGGAATGAGAGCCCTTGGCCCGGGGCGCTCCCGGTGCTGCGCCGGGACGGATCCCTGTGCGGCGTGGGCCATCTAGTGACTGCTGCGGAAACGGGGAGCGGCTGTGACGGGAGCTCCCACGCAGGAAAGGCGCAGAGCTGCCTCCAGCACGGCAGGGAAACGCGAGCTGCACCTGCAGCCCGCTGCTGCTGCTAACGCCCGTGCTGGGATGCGGCTCCAGATCCTGTCTGCGGGCACTCCCTGTGGTTGGAGCTGAGTATGAAAAGCAGCTAGCAACGGTAGCAGAGCATGAAATAAAGATATTGAATTCTTCCTGCTCCTTTTGCACCAGTTCAAAAGATTTTAAAAGGAAAAAGATCCTAAAACTTGTCATAAATCTCCAAGGACAACAAATATTGGGCTCGTCTTAATATTCCTTAGTGTCTTTGTGTGGCTGAGTGTTCCAAGAATTATATTCAGAAAGAGTTTACCTCAGAAAACCACCTTTATTAGCCACTCAAAAAAAAAAAAAAAAAAAAAAGATCCTGTAAGGAAATCCTTTGGTCTGGATTGTTTCCCAGGATATTCCTCTTTACTTTTCCATTATGCAGTAATCCCAACTTTATAGGCAGCCATCCAAGAAAGCTTTGGAGAAAGGTCAATTCCTGACAGACACAAAAATCTGCTCTAATAACATCTCTTTATGCCAGATAAACTTGGTCTAGGGGAGATTTTCAGAAGTATGTAAGTGATTTAAAGGGATCAATTACAGAAAATCAGAGGGACTTTCTCTGGGAATTGGAGCTTTGAAACCTGGGAGCTCTGAAGCAGTGAGGGCACATCTGCCAACGCGTGTGTTTGGCAACAAATGCCAGAGAGCCCCCAAATCCTTGGGAGGCTCCAAGGTGGGAATTCCAGAGCAGCCAGACACAAGAGAGATCAGAAGCTGGCAGCCAGTGACAGCTGTGGCTAATTTTAATATGGGAGCTGTGATATATATTTCTTTCTTTAAATGGGAAAGATACGAGATTGATAACCCTCAATTCATCTTCATAAATTTAAGCTTAAAATTGAATACAGCCCCATTTCTGTACCTGCTCATTCTGATATTTTTAAGGGAATGATGCATTTTTAATGCTGCTCGTTCTCTCAAGATTAGAGTGGAGGAAAAAAAAAAAAAGTTAAGTGCTGCAGATCCTGAAATACCTGTGTCTGAAATAAGGGAAAGGAGTAGTAACTTCAGTCTTGTAAAGTTATGAAATGGATCCCTACCAAAGAGATGAGAAACTGCTCCTTTTGTAGCAAATGGTTTTTTCAGAGATAAAGAGAAGTTTGCTTTAAGAAAACACATTGCCAGCAGATTGAAACCCAGCTCCGTGTAGAAATACAGGGTGTAGAGGCTGCTGCCATTTCTAAGAATTCTGCAGATAAAAGTAAATACCTGTTCCTGAAAAATAAAACCCCAACATTTTCTGTTCCTGACAGTATTTGTCCTCGCCAAATGGTGCTGAACCTCATATTTTTCAGGAAGATTTGCAGTTGCCACCATGGAGAGCAGAACATTCTGTGGCAGCAGTTTTGCTGTCTGGTGCTGTTCACCACAGTGTTTAATTAATTTTCTAACCAGCAAATTTGGTTAGAGCTTATTTTGGGTGATATGTTTGCTGCAGATGTTCATTCCAGTATATGGGAAAGACAGACTGTTATTAAAAGGCCAAATTGTGCCCACAGTTCAATTATCTGAGACAATCTAGTTTAGTTATTTTCCCTGTCAGAAAAGCACCGCTGCTCTTTGTGAACTCCAGTGTCATTTGCTTGGAAACATATCTGCATTATAACAAGTGCTCTCTCAGTTTCTCAGGAACCATGGGAACGGCAAGATTATTTTATCACTGAAGTCTTATCAGCACGGATTTATTTAGAAGATCTCTGTGTTCCTTTCGGGACAGGTGTAGTCAGCACAGTGTCAAAACTGGCAGCTGAGATTTGGAAAATTGGATAAACAACTGTGAAGTGGGAGAATCTCTTCTTGTGGAACTGCACCTCACCATCTGCACTAAAACCTCTTTAAAAATAAGACTCAAAACTCTTAAATCACTTAAGAACTTTAGAGAATTGTTGTGTGTATCCCTAAGAAATCGCATTTATTTTCGTGTGGCCTCCAGCGCTAACACTGTTGAAACCTGCATGCTTGGGAAGCGGCCCGGTGAGCCTTCAATTAATTTTTCATTTCAGTTTGCCAAGATCCTTTTGGTTGCCTTGAAACATTTTAGCTTTTTTAGAAAAGCAGTCCTGACAGAAAGGGTGTGTTCCTAACTCAAAGATAGAGCAGAGCAGCAGGCTGGAATGCCACGCTCTGTTCCGCTGGCACGGTGTTTCCCGTGGTTCTCCCCGCTCTCACGAGGTTTGTTGTTTCCCTCCCTTGCAGAACACCCAAAGGATAAGCAGTTCTCAGTCCACGCAGCCCCTGGCCACCCCCGTGGTGTCGGTGACGACTCCGAGCCTGCCCCCGCAGGGACTCGTCTACTCGGCCATGCCCACTGCCTACAACACTGGTAAGGGCTTGGGGTCGGGGCTGCGGCTCAGAAACCCAGGAAATTCTCATTTCTGTGACACCTGACTTTGTTTTCCTCTTCAGTTCAATTTGAAGGCTCTTACCCATCCAAACTGAGCCTGCAGCAATCCTGCCGGGAACTGGAGTGCCTCATGTTTAGGCAATAGCTGATCCTTCAGTGCTTCTGTTTTCAGATACTTTTATTGTCTGCAGGACCTTAAAACTACTTTTTATCCACGCTGGGTGTGATGTAAGGCATTTGGTAATGTAAAAGTGATGAGTGGTTTGCTGGTTGGGAAAGTAGTTCATGAAAGTCGAGTAATAAGTGATGGAACATGAGGCAATGGCAGCCTCAGATTGCACAAGGCGAGGTTTAGGTTGGATATTGGGGAAAATTTCTTCACCAAAAGGGTTGTCCAGCATCCACCAGGGCATTGGTGGAATTCCAGTCCTCAAAGATGGGATTTCATACATTTTCTTCTCTCTTAGCTTTGAAGGTCTTGATTGCAACTTTTAGTTCAGCACGTCACATCCTCTTTTATCTTTTTGTGTTACTGAGCTCATGAGCTGGCAGTGCCCCAGCCCCTCTGGGTGCCCTGGCAGTGCCACAGCAGAGGGATTGTGCACCCAGCAGCCAGGGCTGTCCTGGGACCCTGCACTCCTCACACCCCTCAGCCTGGGGCTGTGTTTGCCCTGCAGCAGCACCAGCCCAGTTGTTGAAGCTGCTGCAAGCACAGCTGCCCTGAGGGGGTGAAGAGTGAAGCAGGGAGTGCAGAAGTTGGGCAGTGCCAGGGGCAGAGCAGGGACTTGCTTTGGGTGATCAGTTCAAGTGGGAGTAGCTGGACGTGCCAGCCTTGGTTTGAGTCTTGCCCCAGAGCTGAGTCAGCTCCTGTGTTCAGTGGCTGTTCAGAGCAAACCCTTCTGGTCCCTGCTTGCAGCCACACTGGGTTTCACCTGACACATCCTTCTGGGCAGCTGGGTGCATCCCTCACTCAGAGTAACCTGGGAGCTGGTGGCTGAAACATCCGAAAGCTGAGAGGGGCTGGAACCTCCGGAAGCAGCAAAGGCAGGGGAACCAATGTTCTACATAATGGACAAGTGCTGGTACCACTGGGGTGTGATTTTAAACTCCAGCCCATTTCCTCTGATAATGCAAATAATTTGTGCAAAGCTTTTAGCCTTTAGTGGTTTTCACACACTTTAGAATCGTTTCTATTAGATTGAACCTTTCAGGGGATTTGCAGGAAGAAATTCGATGTTGAAACCAAATTGTTGCCTGGGGATTCTCAGGGTAGTCACCACTTAGAGCACAATTTCAGTTCTGCAGTTCACAGACTAAGATAAAATTTAAATACCTTAATTGTTTTTCTGGATCGAGAGGGTTGGTTTTTTTAAGGACTGGAAGGGATAGCTTCAGCTCTTGGATCATTAATTAAAATGTTGGATATCAGTTTTCCACAAATCCCCTATTTTTTATAATCTGGTTTTGTGTTCTGTAGATTGTTGGAGGAAGGGCCAGAACCAACTGAGTTACTGGTTCTAAAACAGTCCAGGCATTAAAAAAATTGCTAAAACCCCCTGCAATCAGTTAATTAGTAATTGACACCTGAGCAGAGCACACCAAGCCATCAGTAAATTCCTGGCTTCAGGTCAGTTGTTTTGCAGAGGTACAAACTTGCCAGCGCTGCTTGTGGGGGTCACAGCAGTGACGGTTTCTGTGGTGCAGAAGATGCTTTTGTGTGCACAATTCACATCAGGTCACTCCTGCAGCAGGGGCGTCCTCCTGTCAGTGCCAGCAGATACGTGATCATTTAGGGAATTAGTAATGCAGCTAATTGTGTAGTGACATATGTGCTCTTCAGAAAATCCCCCCTCAAAGCCCTGTCACCAGACACGTTCTGTCTGAAGTGTCAGAAGTTAATTGTCCATAGTCATAAAAGCTGTAATTGCAATGGAAAAAGATGACAGGGGAACTGAATTCCTATCAGTGTTTCCTTCAGGTCCGCTCTGAGAAATCCCATCAGCGCAGCACATCCATCTCCAGGCCTGCTCTGGGCAGGTGGCGGAGGAGACCCGGCTGCTTTGAAGGCTCAGCGCAAGTCTGGGTCACTGCAGGGGCTGCACAGTTTTTTATTTTTTCTTTATTTTTTAAATTCAGTTTTAGTCTTGCAGAAGGGGCTTTTTTGGTCAATCATCTTGGGACAAACTTTTCTGAAGCTGTGCAGAAATACGTGTGAGGTTTTTCAGAGTTTCCGTAGAAGTGACAACTGAGAAGAAATGAAACAAAAAGGCAGCTTGAGAAGCTTCACCTGCTGGGAGCAGCTGGGACTCCTGAGGCCTTCAGGAAGATTCTGGCAGGGATGTTTGTGGCTTTCTGACAGCACAGGGCCCTGCTGGCCCTGGATTCTCCTCCCAAGATGAGCTGTTTTAGGGAGATCTGGAATTTATCCACTGCAAACAAGTCAGTGGATGGGAGGGCGAGATTGTTCAGGAAGGCTCATCTCAGGAGAGAGAGAGAGATATTGTAATGGTGGTGGCAATTTAGGACAATACTATAAAAAAAAAACCCTAACACAAATCAAAGCCAAACCAAACTTAAGTGGAATGTTTGGTTCCTCTGGTGGCAGTACAGCCTGAGTTTGGCTGCTCACATTTTGTCCCATTTTCAAGACACTAAAAATTATTTTAGGGGAGCTTTATTACAAAATAATTAAAAGCAGAGAAGAGTTTGATTTTGTTTTCAAACCTGAAAGAAAACATGAGTGCTAATGATCAAGTGCAAACAACTTCAGTTGTGTGAATGAAGTGAGAAGTGAGGGAGCCCTGCAGCAGCCAGAGCCACCGGCTGGCTGGGGCTGGAACAGATCGAGCCCTCTGGGCTCCACTGAAGTTGAATTTCTGAATGGTGTTTTCTTGCTCCACACAAAGAGGTTTCTTTAGTTCCCGTGATACAGAGATGACAGTTTAATCAGACACTGAGGAGTGATATTGTGGGGAGGAGAGGATGTGATGTGCTGCAGGACTGCACTGAGGGGTCCCTGCCTGGGCAGTCAGTGCTGTTCAGGGCTTGGCTTTGCATGGAGGATGTAGGACCAGGAGCTCTGTGAACCCCCAAATGGTACCTGTGTCTTGTCTGAGGAGCTGCCACCTCCCAGCTGGGACCTGAAGCACAGCCCAGGTGTCTGCAGTGAATTCAGGGCAAGATCCACCGTCCCTGTGTAGTGACTCACGTGGATTCTTCTCATTTCATTTTGAAATGTCTTCAAAAAGGCCAGGTCTTACTGTAAGGTGCACACCTCTATTTACACCATTTATGTGTTGTAGCTGTGGGTTGGGTGTGTTCCCAGACAGCAGCATGGAGGAACTGAAAGCAGAATGCAAGAAAATTTTCATTTGGAGGCCTCTGTACTGTTAAGCTTCCTGTGAGCTTGGCAGGATTGCTCCCAGGCTTCAGAGTTTTCACATTTGGATTCCTTTGGATCAGCTGCCTCTATTTGTTTTGGGCAGAAAGCCTTTGTATGTGTGTTTATTTATATTTGTATGTTATGTATGTGAACCCCCCTATACATTACCTTGTTTGTTTGTTTTTCCCTCTTAGATTACTCCTTGACTAGCGCAGACCTGTCTGCCCTGCAGGGATTTAACTCCCCAGGAATGCTGTCCCTGGGGCAGGTGTCTGCCTGGCAGCAGCACCACCTCGGTCCCGCAGCCCTCAGCTCTCTTGTGTAAGTACCCAGGGTACCAGGGCAGCACTGGGGCAGCTTCTGCCCTTCTGCTGGAGCAGCTGCACCAAGGGAATATTCAGCACATTTTAACCTCTTGTCCGTTCTGCAAAACATTCGTGTGTCAGGGTGTTTGTCCCTTCAGTCACCTCCAGCTAATGAGCCGTGTCCCTGAAGGCTCAGCTTCTCACCAAGGAGGCGCCTGTGTGGCGACCGAAACGTTTGGCAATAGAAAATATTTGTTCTGAACTTCTGTAAATGCAGCTGGGACCTTTAATTAACGCTTTTCTCACCTTTGCTCTTCCCAGTGAGGTGCATTTATTTCTGTGCTGAGCCCCTAGGCCTCACTATCGCAGACACGTCAGTTGTCGCTCGCTTTTCACTTTTTGCGTTTTCTTACTTGTGCCTTTCCTGTTTCCTTTCCCCAGCACTGGCAGCCAGCTATCTCAGGGTTCAAATCTCTCCATCAACACCAACCAAAACATCAACATCAAATCTGAACCGATCTCCCCTCCCCGGGACCGCGTCACCCCCTCCGGCTTCCCGCCGCAGCAGCCGCAGCCGCCGCCGCCGCCGCCGTCGCGCCAGGAGCTGGGGCGCTCCCCGGTCGACAGCCTGAGCAGCTCCAGCAGCTCCTACGACGGCAGCGACCGCGAGGATCCGCGCAGCGACTTCCACTCGCCCGTGGTGCTGGGGCGAGCGCCCGCCGCAGAGGACCGCGAGAGCCCCTCGGTAAAACGAATGAGGATGGACACGTGGGTGACATAAACCCGCCGTGCCGCCCTTGCAGTTTTGCGTTCTCAAAACGAACTGTCCTGACATATCTAAATTTATAAATAAGGACGTGAATAAGTATATTTATATGTATATACATACGTGCATATATATATCTTCACACGCATATATATGTGCTAGTGTGTGTAGCATACACCGATCATCAGGCACTTACGACAAACTCTTGTATAGCTGCAGATGTCCCTTGGTAACAGTAACAGAACAATCCCGTAGGTTTGATCTCTAGTCTGGCACTTACCTGGACTGTGTGTAACCCCAGCCCGCGGCAGAGCGCTGTCCCCGCAGCGTCTCCTCCTCCTCCGCACCCACCCGAGCGAGGGCTTGCCTGTAGTACCGTCCCTGTGTGTAGTCAGCTCTATGGTTACGCGTAGTTAAGAAATAATTGCTTTGTAGCAGCAGAGCAGTAGAAAAGCAGGAAGAAGAAAGCAATACTGTACATAAACTGACCTTTCTATTACCCAACCTGGCATGGGTCTCTATTGCAGAGGGTGCATGGAGAAGGGCTGATGCTATAAGAAATAAAATAAAACAAAAAAAAAACAACAAAAACCCTGTTTTGCACGTGCAAAAAAAAAAAAAAGTAAAATAAGTGTATTGGGTCAAAGAAGTGATTTTTTTAATGAGTGAAAGAGAGACGTAGAGAACTCGCATGAAATATTCAGAAAATATTAGCCTAGAAAATAGAACATTAACAAAATAAAATTAATATATTAAGTTATAATTGGAATATGTTTGACAAATTTGTTTTTACGTTCATACCTTTGGAAAATATAGAAACGGATTTTAGCTCATGTATATTTTATATTAAAGAAAACAATACCCTAATGAATTGAAGACTATATATAAAGTTATATACAGTACTTTTGAACACATTCTGCTATGAATTATTTATATAAGCCAAAGCTGTATGTTGTAGCTTTTTTGTAGAGTATAGTTTTATCTTATTTTGACTTTCTAGTTTTTGCTTTCAAAGATGAAAAGGAAAAACTTGCAGGCGGAACCTTGGGGGAAAAATAAGCCATGAACACTTATATGTAAATTTAAATTTGAGCCAAACTCTTTGTGTATATAGCATCCTAAATATATTATCACCTTTGGTGTAAGTACCTATGTATTGTACGGTCACCAGATTAAAAAGTATATTTTTGTGGATTGACGCCAACTTGAAACAAGGCGAGGTCCTTATTAAGTAGAGTATTCACTGTTTAATATTTACTATTTTGTTAAATATACTGTACTTTCTTTGGATTTTAATTATTATTAATATTATTATCCAGATTTTTCAGAGGGTGTATAAAGGGGTTGGCCCCCTCACTGGTGGTGAATGTGTGCCGTTCAATTGTAATCTCTGTGCTGTATGGTTAAGCTTCATTATACATTTTATATATATGTATATAAATAGCAAAGTGGCAAAAAAAAAAAATCCGGTGTTAAGTTCATCCTGCATAAATATAAAAAAAATCTGTTACAACACATTTTAAGGCATCATTTTAAAGCTGCCTCTTCTGAGGAGGAAAAAAAAAACCAGTGGAAAAACTTGACCTAATTTCTCATGATAGGGAAATGACACATATCAGAGGAGCACAAAAGGTTTTGTGAGTTGGCAAGTGGTTTGGGAAAAATTTGCTGCTTCCGAGAGAGAGAGACAGAGGGAGGAAAGCAGAGCCCCTTGTGCCGCAGGACTGGGCTGGGAGCAGCTTTGGTGTTGGATGCGGGGCCGTGGTCCCGCCGGTGCTCCGGGTCACCTCCAGCCTGGCGCTGCTGTTCTGGGTGGAAGCCGCAGAGCCCTGGGATCGCCCAGACTCTCCAGAGTATGCCCTGATATTTATTACATTTTTTGCTTGGGCTTTTTTTTTTTTTTTTTTTGCAGTTAGGAAAATCCCTTGATGCTGTAAGGGCGGGCTGAGAAGGGCGGTGTCCCTGTGGTACCTGTGGCCTCCAGCCCTGTCTCTGGCAGCGTTAAAACCCACAGGGGCTCCAGTCCCTTCCAGCCCGTCCCGTTTCCGTGGGTTCATTCCACGTTCCCGTGGCTGCCGTGTCCCCAGTGGCCCAATTCACTTGCTGCTCCCTGGAACCTTTTGCTGCTCTGACCAGTGATGTGAGTTCCGTGATTTATGCACCTGTATGAACTTTGCTGTACATCCGAGTGGGAGTTCTGCATTCACATTTACTGTCTATTTTCTTGTGTGCCTTATCAGATGGCTTTGCTGACTGTATCTCAATAGTCTTTATTTCTATGCAGGTTTTTAAACAGTACTTAACTACTGTTTTCTTAAAGACAAAGCTACACAAGGGTTAGAGTTTGTATTGAAATTGCACCAATGAATTAAAAAAAGAAATATTAATAAAAAGAATCAGTTCTAAAGAGCTGGGCCAGGGAGTGGCCCCGTGCTGCCCCAGCCCCGGCAGAAATGTCCTTCCACAGCCCCCCCGGTCTCGGGGAGCACCTCCTGCCACCGAGGACATGGGAATCCTGGTTTTTAATAACGAGTAACTCACTTTGAAACATACTTTTTTAGAAATTGTAAAAATGTTTTATAAAAAAAAAAAAATGATGACATAGCACAGATATTTCAACAGGTTAAAAAAAAAAAAAAAAAAACTTTTTAAAATTATCTCTGCTGACTGAAATGCAAGTGGATCCAATCCTGGGCTGAACCCAGTCAGGTTTGAATGATTTAAGATTTTTATCTCTGTTGTGACAAATCACCTCCATCCTCGAGCTCTCACGATAGTTTTGAGAACGCCACGTTGTCAGGGACTCGTCAGAGAGAACTGCTTTAGCCTTGCCTTCCCTCCAAGGACACTAATGCATCAGAAACTTGCGAGTTACTGTGCGCACAAGAAATACATAGTAAATAAGGAACAAAACAACTCCTAACAATTGATCCTGGGCAGAAGTTAAATCCGAATGTGAAAGAAAGACTTAACCAATGTAAACATTTAAATCTTAGTAGAACCTTTCTTCACTTTGCTGTGCAAGAGAACACTGCTTTGCTATATTTAAAATGGCTTTTTTAAAAGAGATTTATGTATTTGGTAAATGTTTGTAGTCAACAGTTCACAAGAAGCTGTTCACGGTTTAATGCTGATAAGCCGTTTGGCGGCACAAGCTGGACTTTGTTGCCATCCTTGAGACGAATCTTTTAAGAAAAAAAATAAGTTAATCTCAATTTTTTTCCCTGAATGTGTTGTTTTTTCTTCAATATACAATAAATATTCTAGTGAACTTTTTATCAAATGGTTAAGAAAATGCTAGAGGTTGTTGTAAAATATTTGTATCCTGCATTCACTAAAGTAAAGATACTGGCTTTTACTGTGTACTCCGGCCTCTCTCGTGTTTGCAGAGCACTGGTCCCGCGTCCTTGCCCCCTCCAGATGTCAGTCAGGTGAGAGGTGTTGGTTTTGAACTGCAGCCATGAGGATCTTCATCAGCAGGAATACACACACTGCACTCAAGGACTGATGCCTGCTAAGAACCATCCTACAAAACTTGGAGAGACTGGCAGATGAGGCAGGGTCCCTTCAGAGTGAGAGCCCAAGGCCAGTCCTGCCTCTCCAGCCCCGGTTCCTCCTGCTGCTCCCACCCCTGCTCACTGCAGGGGCTGCAAGGGGCCCCTCTGTCTAAGGCAGGTGCTCAGCTGTGTGGTAGCAAATAAAGCACAAGCTCTGCCCCTTGTGCTTTTATTGCATGTGCTTTTATTTAAAAATATAAGAACCCCTTCCCACCCTCTCCCCAGAACAAAGAGATACAGCTCTTCACAGAAGAAAAATACAATTTTTGTTCAGTATAAGATACTCTGGAGTGCTTGTTTACAGAATTAGGTTCCTGCTTCTGAGAGCTGCAGGAAACACAGGTTCTCATTGTTAACAGCACACGATTGTGCTTGTGTAGTGTGGGGTGCTCACCTTGCTTCTGCAATCCTCTGTCCAGGCAGATACCACCAGTCCTTGAGGCCACGTGCCAGGTGTCTGTACCACAGCCCCTCTGCAGCCCTGCTCTGCCCCAGCCAGCCTCGGGCTGCCAGGGGAAGTGGGAAAAGCCTCGTGGTCCAGCTGGGAGCTGGGAGCTACAAATGGGGCTGGGCCGAGGTGGGGACAAACATCGGCTTTCTGCACCCACCAGCTCTGCCCCGACCCACGGCACCTGCCCACACAAAGTCCTTCAGTGTTTGGTTCCAGGAAAGCTTCACCTCTGCCCACAGGCCTAGAATTTGCTGAATCAAATTGCTGAGGCAAATCCTTCTCTTCAGCAAAGCTCCCAAGGCCTCCCTTGCTGCTCCCTTGCAGCAGGCAGCGTTTGCTGACTACACCTCCACTGCCCTGCGAAGCTTTCCAAGGCACGTGGTCCGTTCACAGAACCTCTCACCATCAGCAGCTTCACAGTCCAGAAAGGCTTCACCCTTCTTTCTTCTTGGACTTCTGTCCTGGACCTTGCAACCTGCACCCGGCTCAGCACTTCACTCCCACTCAGACTGCACACATGGAAGTAATTCCATGGCCAAGCCTGGGGTCTAAGAAGCACCACTAGAGACTATTATTAGTTTTTTAGCAAATAATACTGACTAGACCTCCTGCCAGCAAAGGAGCCCTGGAGAAGTGCCTGTGACTCCTCTCTCCTGCTCTCTTCCAACACCCCCTGCCCACCTGGGGCCATGCAGGGCTGAGCAGCACCCTGGGACAGCGCAGATCCTGCACTGAGATCTCTGAAGGATTTCACTGAGGGGAAGAGGTCTGGGCTCACCCTTCCCAGGGGTGGGCCTGGCACATCCTAATGAACACGCCTCACAGGTTTGCTCGGGGGGTTGACAAGGTGCTGGCAGTGTCCTCGTGCCCTGGCTCACCCAGCTTAGAGCCCAAGGGGGCATCTTTACAGTCACACAGGCCAAAACCACATTGGTCTGCAAGAGACAAAAACAACACTTCTGAGACAGCATCTCCCCCTTCCATTCCAGCAAAAAGTGTTTCCTTGAAATGCAAACAACCCCCAACTTTCCAGCCACATTAATACTGCACTCTCTAGCTCAGCAGCAAAGGATTTGCTTCTAGACACGGCATTAAATACCTGAAGCAACCACAATGAGTAAATTGCTACAAAATACTTTCCCCTCAACAGAGTTCCCAACTCTGAAGCCACCTGCGTGATCTCTGTAAGCAAAAAAGCATCCTTGTTTTTCCATCAAAATCACATCACCTCATTTTCAGTCAAATTCAGGATTACATCATCAACTACTTATAAAAATAAAAATTATCTATATTGTTGTATCCCCTTGGCTGCACTTGAGTCAGTCACGAGCATCACTGCTGGAGAGCCGGAGTGGGCTGCCCTTTCCCCTTAGGATTTTTTTCCTACAACCGAGCCTTGTGGTAATTTCCCTTCCAATCCAGCTGTTGAAACATTTGAGGTTGTCGTGTTAGAGGTGTGTGCCACCAGGCCTTGTGTTTTAAAATAGATGATATAAAACACCGGCAGGACAATTCCTATCAGCAGCATAATGAACACGGCGTTCCACCACTGGATCCCGCAGTCCGCGCCGTTAGCGGCGTCCCGCTTCCCCGCCTCGGGCAGGGGCCTCTCCAGCCCCTCCCCGCCGTACTCCGCGTCCAGCTGCACCTCCACCTGCGCCGCGTCCTGGATGCTCCGGTCGATGTCCCTGAAGTACTCACTGAGGCGCCGGCCGGCAGCGGAGCCGCTGGGCTCGGGCTCCGGCAGCTCCACGCGCGTCAGGCCGGGCTGGGCGGGCGCGGCCGGGGGCGGCCGCAGGGCCCCGGCGCCCTCGGTGAGCAGCCCGTGCGGCCGCACCGGGATCTTGATGGACTTCAGCGCGTACAGGTCCTGCTCGCGGATGAAGTTGTTGACGCGTTTGATATCTGCAACCTAGAGAATCCAGAAAGGACACCAACAGTGAGAGCAGGACAACCCAGGAGCGAGGCAGGAAGCAGCCACAAAACCAGCGTGGCAAGGAGGCGAGAGGGAGTAAAAGCAGGCCCTGGATGTGAGCGGTTTGATGTTCTGCAGAGATCCCCCAGCAGTTCCAGGGACGCTCCAGGTCCTGCAGGATAGAGGCAGTTCCCTGTTAAACCCATCCACAACCCCCTCTAGTGCTCTTCCACCTGCTGTATTTTGCTCCTTACTGCTTCTCCTTCCCTTGGCTTTCTTTGCCCTTCTCTCACTCAGTTAAGGAAAGAGTCTTTGTAACAAACAGATCCTTCTAAAAACTATTTTCATACTTTATACACGAGTGCTTAAGGTGAGAGCACACCAGTGTGAGCAACTCCTGCTCAGGAAATGATATCAGAGTGATCAGAGCTCCATTTTGGGAGCACACCAGTTCTGAAAGCAAGGGCACAGCCTGGAGAGCAGGTGAGCATCTCCTGCACAGGCACGAGCATCCTCTGCTCAAGCAGCACCTCTCTTCTGCGGGACAGCAGCTCATCCAGCTTCCTCCTGAGCTGCTCAGTGCTCCTGCTGAAGGACAATCACCTCTGTGCTGTTTCATCACCTTTGCTGGTTCCTGTCTGTGAGCTGTATCCCCACCCAGCAGCAGGAAGAACAAGGAAGCAGCAGCCACATGTGCAGCACCAGACACAGGGACAGGCGGTACCAGTGCAGAAACAAAGGCAAGGCAGAATCCCTTATGCAACATTAAATAAGGGAAGATGCTTCATCCAGTGGCCACTCACAGGCACCCAGTAAGCACAGTAACTTCTCAGCTGCACTAAACCCTCTGTCAAAGAAAAGGAACAGGATGTCAGTGTGTGCCAGGAGCTCTCGGCTGTAGCCGAGGAGAAAAGAACCTTGAGGAAAAGGCTGGAGGGCACAAAACAAAACAACGAGAGCCAAACCAAAGAGAAAGAACACAAACAGGTAAATCACCTCCCATCCATCACAGCAAAGACACACTACAGGGACTGTGCTTTGCTCCTCAGGAATTACAGCGTGACCTGCATTCACTGCACACTCACACACTTGAGGCTGCCAAGGAAACTGGGGAGCTAAAACAAAAAATACCCGCTTTACTTCCTAAGCACTCTGCTCAGACGTACAGAAGAGATGGAGGCCTGAATCTCATGTTTACTCTGCAAAGCTTGAGAACTCTGAAAATGGCACATTTAATCCAGGACCTGATCTGGGGACACTGAGGCAAAAGGAATCCTCAGTCTCTGCTTCAGGCTCCTCACAGCCGGCCCCAGCGTAACCTCTGGACTTAAACCCTGCAAAATTTCTTAGTTATGAAATAACAATCTCACCCAGAGCCTCCTAACTGAGGTGCTGCTTCAATTTCTGGATTTGTTCCAATGAAAACAAATTACTGGGACAGTAAATATCCCCCGTGGTGTCTGCAATCAAATACTGCAGTGTGGTGCTAAGACTCTAGAAACAGAAAGTGGAGCAGCACTCACACAGAAACAACAAACAAAGCTGACGGGAAGCATGCGAGAGATTGGGCTGCACAAGCATTTAGGCTTATTTTCTGTACTCATTTTTTTGGCTGCAGTGAGCTCCTCTTGCCCCAGCTAAGAACAATGCCAAAAGCAAGCCAGGACTATAAATGGTCAAGAGTAAAAATGAGAATTTTGAAGTGCTTTGCATCTCTGCCAAGTTATCTGTGGCACACACACAGAGCTGTTGGTTGCACCGTCTTAATATCCCCTCCCCAAGAAGATTCTGAAACCAATGTCAAGTTCCCATTGATTTCAAGGAGAAGTTCACCCTGGATTTTTACACACATTTGCCTATATATCTGTGGTTACAGTTCTCACTGCTGTCCGGGCAACCTTTCATGAGCTGTTTAATTGCGCAAATAAAACAAAACACATGAAAACCATCATGCCAGTCTTTCAAGAGACAAACAGACAAATCTCCTACAACAAGATTTCTGTACCTGTTCAGTTTAACTGCAGCAAGTCAGAAGTGCCCTTTCTGGCAGGGAGAGGCAGCTGGACAGTTTTTTTTCCTGTGGTAGGAGAACTCTATGTGATCCCTTCCATCAGCTTGCTTTTCCCCTGGGCAGGCCCAGCAGCCTCCAGAGGGGCTGAAAGGCTCCAGGAGTGGGGCAGCAGAAGAGCAGCCATGGCAGGGACAGAACTGGGCCCTCTGAGTGACAGTACAGAGGCACAGCAGGACTCTTCACACCATAAACCAAAGAACTGTTCAGAATCTCCCTCCTCTGAGTTCACCCAGCTGCTGTGAGTCTGTCCAGGTGCTGCTGAGAGCAGCACACAGCTCCACACCCAAGCAAAGCTCAGCTCTGCCTTCTCAGGCTCTCCTGGGGCCAATCAAGGCCTATTCAAGTCCTACCAGACTTGCTCCACACGCATTCGGGCTCGTCAGCAGAACCTACAAGGGTGCCTTTTTTGTTTTGTTTTTGTTTCTAAGGGCATGGGAGGAGAGGAGTTGCTGCAATCCCTCTAAGGCCTCTTGCCTCAGCTGCACATACAGCTGCTGTGTGGTTAAGCAAGACAGACTGCAATGGCCTGGCAGTGCTGGAGCCAGAGCCGTATCATTATCCCGCTGCGGTCACTGCCAATTGTTTGCATCACGGAACTCTGAAATCACAGTGCAGCTTGCAGATAAAGGGGGCTCTAAAAATACAGCTCAAACTGCTAAACAACGCGGGCTTCTAATGTTCAGAGCAGGTAATTAAACTTTCCAGCAGTTCTGCTCTTCTTTGGAACAAAGAAAACATGTTGTGTAGTTGTTCCAACTCAAATCTCAGTATGCACACGCCCTCCCTCCTGCCCACAGGCACCTCAAGTGTGCACGCTTTGGGATGACAGCAAACAACCGAAACGCACACACAGACACCACCTGGACTTTGGGACTGGACTCTGGCACCTCTCCACATCCACCCCTGTTAGACTCAGACCTTCCTTACAAAATGTAAGCTGATACCTTTCAAAAACTAAACAAAAACCTCACCCGTAACTGTGGTGTTTCTTTGTACTGCTCAATTTACTTCAAAAACTCCAATGTTCCTTGAGAGCAGAGCCCTGGCCCTCATGTCTACACTCAGCTCCTTAATGTTTGCCCTCACTGAAATAACTTAGTACAACCTGCACTTAGTCACTGAAATTAAACAGGAAAGCAGGTCAGGCAGGGTGTGAGGCTGACATCTTCCCAGGCTGTTGGCTGAGCAACTTTTTTGTGTTTTTCTGGTTTTTTGTTGGTTTTTTTTTCCCTTTCCTCCAGTTCTACCCAGACAATGACCATTCATACAATTCACAGGGCCAACACTGTCCAGTGTCAACACCACCAGACCACAGGACACCTCCTGGAAACCTCTGAGGGGATGAACCTCACCTTACAGCCGTACTGCAGGGCCAGCTTGTTGAGGCTGTCCTCCTCGGTGAGCTCCTTCTCCAGAAGCACCACGTCCCCCAGCCTGTCCCGGGCGCTGCCCCGCTGCTGCTCCCTGCCCCTGGGCCGCAATTCCATCACGTTGAGCTCCTCCTCCGAGGACTCGTCCGAGTCCGACCGGCCATTGGGGAACACGTACACCTGCCTGCCCGGGAACGTGTGGACGGAGGCGGGAGCCTGGAAGGGTCTTGTCCGGCTCTCGTGCAGCCTCATCCTTTACACCAGCGGCGCCTGGAACAAAACCCAGACGCTTTGAGTTTCCGCAAGACCAGAGTTCAGTTCTTAGCATGAAAAGATTCAGAGAATGCACAGAAAGTTGGCAGGTGTGAACACTCACACATACGCAGAGGTTTCTTGTACCCAGGGGCAAATCCAGAAATGTCATTCTAACAGCAATATCAGAAAAGTGATATGCTCAAACTGCAGCAATCAGTAATTTTTTTCCAATTTTCTTATTTGGTTTACCTGTGAACAAACCACCTTATAACTATGTTGCTCAACATTTTACTGCTATGTTCTATAATTTTATTAAAAAAGCAACATAGTCACTTGAGCAGACTGTTTTTAATTACCAATTAATTAATTAATATAAATATATCAGGTCTACCAACAGACATTAAAAACTGAGCAGTTATCCTTTTTGTAAGTCCTTAGTTCTCTACACTTTAGTTATCCACATTTTAAATTCTTGGAAGTGCACTTTTTTTTTTTTTTTTTTAAAATAAGGACAGCTCATGCTACACTTAACTTTAACCTGAATAATAAGGTTTCATTTTGCTGCATGAAGACGAGAACCTGCCTGAGCACTTTAATTATTGCTCAGCATATAGCTGCAAGTTCGGGTTGGAGGTTTGGTTTTTTTTTTTTTTTCCTTCAATCCTCAGCTCCACAAACAATTTGTTGTCAGGTAAAGAAAACCCCACATTGTTATGGAACCTTGACCTTAAGTTCTCCATCTCCACCTAAGGAATTCTTCAGGTGAAACCACTACGATTTAATGGCATTTCCCTGGCCTGGGGCACGGCACTCACAGCTGTGCCGAGGGAGCTCGAGATGCAGGACCCGGCTGGAGGCTGTTGTGGGACACCCCGGCCTGCCCCGACACAGCTCCCTCCCCAGGGGCTGCCGAACTCTTCCCCAAGCTCCTCTGGGGACCCCGACCTCGTCACCACCTCCGGGGATCCCGATGCCCTCAAGGGACCCCGATCCCCTCAGCATTTCGGGAGAGTTCTCCCCTCAGGGTGCCCCGCTGCCCTCTGCACCTCGGGGTCCCGATCTCCTCAGCACCCGCTCCCCTCGGCACCTCAAGGGGGTCCCGATCCCCCAGAGGGTCCCGCTCCCCTCAGAGGCCTCACCGCCCTCAGCGCTTCAGGTGACCCCAACGCCCTCGGCACTCGAGGAGGGTCCCGACCCCCTCAGAGCGTCCCGCTCCCCCGTGGGGCCCCGCTCTCCTCAGCGCTTCATGGGATCCCGCTACCCTCAGGGGTGCCGCTCTCCTCAGGGTGTCGCGCTGCCCCCAAGGGCCCCGCTCCCCTCAGGAGCCCCGGTTCCCGTCCCTCTCCCCGCGCCCCCCTCACGGACCCGCCGCCATCGGCTCCGCACCAACCTGGCCCCGGTCTCGCCCAGCGCTCCTCCCATTGGCTGGCGGGGCCGCGGGGCGGGACCTCGGAGCCGTCCGGCCAATGGGAGCCCGGGAAGGGCGGAGATCAGCGGGCGGGGCCGGGACGGGCACGGGGCGGGGCCTCGCTTAAAGGGCCCGCGGGCCCCGGCCGGCATCGGGAGCGAGCCCGGAGCGCTCGGGGGCCAGGTCACACAGCCGGACAGAGGGACACATCACACAGCCGGACAGAGGGACACATCACACACCCGCATAGCCCCGGGTGAGGTGCCACTGCCCTGGGACACGTCACACGCCTGAACAACAGGTCATATTACACACGTGTACAACCACGGGTGAGGTGTCACTGCCCCCGGACACGTCACACACACGGGTACAAGGGGTCATGTCACACACCAGCATAGCCCTGTGTTATAGTAACATCTGTTATTACATCATCAATATGTAATAACAGATTACGATATGTCAATATTACGATATGTCAATATTACAATATGTCAGTGTTGCAATATGTCAATATTTCTCCACTGTGCGGGCAGAGCTGACCAGCTGTGCTCCACACTGCTGTGTTTGCCTTGGCCCACCCTGACTCGTGGCTTATGTTTAAAAAACAAGCTCAGGACACACTGTTAGCAAGTTCCACATTTGAAGCTTTTCTGGGGTGCAGGGACAGGAGAAATAATGCCACCCTTGCCAGCTGTCAGAATTAACCAGGCACTCCTTCAGGTGCCCATGGGGTGAAGATCTCCTGCAGGGTCAGCGCAGGGTTTGGCTCAGCCTGGGGTCTGGCTGCTCTGTGCCCTAAAGGTGGTGGACAAATCTGCTTTTAAGCTAAATTAAAGCTGAGTGCAGTCGCTGGCCAACCCTTTGCCTTCCCCTGTCCAACCCCAGCGCTGGAGGCAAGAGTGGAGGGCATTTCCTCTCCACCTCTGGCTACCACTGGCATAGATGCAACATCAGCTGGTAAATGTGACACACTGAGAGGAAAGAAAGCTCCACAAGCATCAACAATTTCTTTAAGCAACAGTTGTTCACAGCTCTTACCTGCCCACACACCTTCGTGGGACTGACAGATTTCAGCAGTGCTTGGTGGGAGAGTGATGTGTCAGCAGCACATCTCCCAGCAGGTCACAGGATCTCCT
This sequence comes from Hirundo rustica, assembly GCF_015227805.2. NCBI lineage: Eukaryota > Metazoa > Chordata > Aves > Passeriformes > Hirundinidae > Hirundo > Hirundo rustica. The sequence continues at coordinate 17,024,670 of NC_053462.1, forward strand.
TCCCTCCATCCCTGGGCCAGATTATCCCAGGAGCAGATGACTTTAGGGCTCAGGCAGCTTTCTGACCCAACAGACGATGGATTTAGTGCTCTGGAGAGGGCTCTACAAGCATGGGGAGTAGATGAAAGGTGCCAAAATGCCTCTCTGTGACTACTGAGGTTCAAAAGTTACAAGCAATAATCACGTTTTGTCAAACAGATCCAGGTTACTCAAGGTAACCTGCTCGAACCTGGCAAATAGACTGCTGAGGAAGTGCTGGAAATGTGGGGGAATAAACGGGGCTTTGCTGACAGGGCTCGGTCTGGGCTGGATTACTTGTCCTCAATGGTGCTTAACAAGAAATAACTGTTTTGTAGGAGTGCTGATGTTGGATCTGGGTCAATTGCACGGGTGATGTCATCATTCCAAATAATTGGAATATTTTTGTAGTTAGCAGACAGATTGTGAGAGCTGCACAGCCCCAAACAAGCAGAGTCTGTCTGAGAGCTCAATGGTTCAGTCATTGTCTACACTCGAAAACACAAGGGTCATTCGTGCCCTGAATTTCAGGAAGAATCCTCCTGCCCTTAGCTCAGTGCAGAGGGCAACAGAGCTGAGAGTCTGCTCATTTTCACTCACTCCAAAGAGCAGTGTGCCCATGGTGCTGGGCACCAGCTGGAATTCACATCCATGCCAGCTGCTTCCCAGAGTTCATCCCTGTGCCAAAGAATCAAAACTTTCATGAAGGTCTTGGCTGGGGCTCTCCAAATAATCTAGAACAGGGCTCTGCTCTTGTGTCCCTGTGATTCCTGGGAGCTCTTGCTCAGACCCAGAATTGCAGTTTTCCTCATGACTTGGGATTTGTTCCTCTTTCTTCAGGCTCACTTCAGAAGTGTGAGAAGCGTCAGACACATTTCCTGTGTCATTCTTTGCTTCTCTTTCAGCTGCATTCTAAGCTGTGCAATGAAACCTCTCGTTGTGATTTTGGATCACTCAGTGACAGGCTGCTCTCCACCCTTGGGAAAAGAGTAACTTCAAGAAAAAAAAATCAAGAAAAACTTCTTGAGCATCTCCTTAATATCAACCAATCACTCCTGTTTAGTTTAGCAGATACATGGGAAAGGCTCCTATACAGCACTGTGAGGCAATAGGAATCTGCTGGTACTTCTGAATTATACACACAAAAATAAATGAGTATTCCTTTTTACCTTCATTTCATTGTTCCCTAGTGGGAGACTGAGAAGGCAGCTGGAGCAAACCCCACCCAGACCCTGGACATGGCATTATGGAAATTATGATGCCTTTCTTGCAAATAATGAATAAAAGCTGGGCTCTGCTCTGATTTTGGACTAATGCAGCACAACCAATTCTAGTGGAATTATCCCTGTGTTAAGTCAGAAGCACGAGCCAAATACAACAAAATAAACCTCTCCCTGGTACCTGGAGTGACTCAGCTTATGTGGGTACTGCATGTACCTTTGATTGAATTATACACACAGCCATAATTTTAAGAGGTTGATACAGCAGGCACCCAACACAGGGGAGAAAACCTCAACTAAATTAAATTAATTATAGGTATATGCTTAATGGAGTTAATTGAGCCATGGAGGTTACTCAGAGTGCATGTTTGGTAGCATCAGGTTACACCTTGTCTGTTGTAAGGCTTTCCCCCCCTTGGAGCTTGTAGCTCAGCAGGTTCCAGACTCTGCCATGGAGCACAGATCCTGTCACTGACTGCCCTGGAAGGGCCTCGGGTTGCAGGAAGGAGCTGGTGGTGACATCTGGAAAGCAGCAGAGCCCATGTGACAGCAGCACTGAGAGCCAGCTGCAGCCCTTCCCTGCAGGGACATCCCTGCCCAGGGCCCAGCCTGGGTACAGCCTTCCCCAGCACTGCCGTGTGACCCCAGCCCACCCCCAGGCGACAGACACCGGCCCGTGTCCCTCCAGGAGAAGAGGGGTTTGTCACCCTGCAGCCAGGCTGTGAGGAGCTGGGTACCCTGCACCTCTGGCTCCTCCCAGGGCAGGAACAGCTCCTGCCTCCACCCTCTCATGCTTCCTCTCCTGTCTGTAACAGAGCAGGTGTGACAATAAAAACCCAGCTTCATCATTCATCTCAGACATCAAATTACTCCCACCTACGGGGACCACATTCACAGCTCTCTCACGTATGCTGTGACTCAGGAGTGGGACTTTGATCTGGGGAAGCAGAATGCAGATCTGAACAGCACTGCTGTCTCCTGGAGGAGATAACGTGTCTCTGCTCAGAGCCCTCGTTCTGGCCTTGCCTTCTATCACACAGCTCCACTTGGCAGGGGCTGCCTGGCGTGTGTGATAGCAGGCACTGAATTACTTCAAAAAAACAGAGACTTACTCTTTCTATAAAAACAAATGACTAATTAAAAGTGGATTTAATTTCATGGCTCGTATTTTCTTGGGATTGTCCCAGACTCTGGAGTCTCCACACCCTGTCCTTCTGGAGAAATTTGGCGAGGGAAAGCACCGTGAGATTTGTTCCCTTTTCTCTCCCTTACTCCCAAAATCCCCACTCCCCCTTCTCCCTTCCTGCAACTGGTAAATTGTGAAGAACAGGAATGTTCCTGGGAAGAAACCCAGGCAGAATTGCATTCAGAACAAGTCAAAGATTTCTTGCATAGCTGAAGCATGTGTTTGCAATCCCCAACTGCCGGAGCACGTAAGCCCTGCCAGCGAGTGCTGTTCCCTTCAGATGTTCTCAGAGAGCTCTAGGCAGTGCCCAGGGCAGCCTGTGGACAATCTGAGCTGAGGAATTGCTCCATGGCCCATCTGTTCACGGTGCTGTGCCAAAAATGTTCTTGGTGAAAGGATGGCGAAGAGCCAGCCCTACCATTGCAAGGAGCTGTGTTAGGGACGATCAGAAACGCTGCTCGGGGACCTCCCCCAGCCACAAACTGGTTCCATGAGAGAGCTTGGCTGCTACTGCCAACCTGTCAGCCCAGGCCTCAGGCAGCTTTTGGGACCGATGCTCTCCAGAATACTTAGCATGGGCTACCCCAACGAAGGACAAAACCACAAGATCCCTAATTGTAAGTGCTGGGAAGCAGCAGAGAGCAGCAACTACAGCCAGCTCTCCCCTCAGCTTGAGAGGTGCCACTGATCCAGAGAGACAATTATTCTTCCAAGGGTGCTGTTCAGTGGGTCAAAACCAGAACCTGACAGGGCAGGAAGGATGGGAGCTGGGGGCTGGGACATCGGTTGGAAAAAGCAGCTTGAACGTATTTGTGAGGAAGGTTTTGTCCTTGGCACTACACGGAGCACGGGACATTACAGGAGCACAGAGTGAGCCCTTGCTCGAGCTGGTGCTGATGCTGGGGAGAGGCAGGTTGATGAAAGCATCACTTGTCTTTCCAATGACCTTATCATGTGAGCTGAGCCTGCCGAGAGCTGTCTCTCGCTCTGTGCTCCTCGTGGCCCGAGCCAAGGCTCCCGGATGCTCTGTGCCGTGTCCGATATCGCTGGCAGGCTCCCAGGGCTCACACGTCCTGGGTGGGACCAGGACACCTCTGTGCTTTGCTGCCTCCAGATCTCTCACTTCCAAACAGAGCCAATCTGATCTTGCAATTTTTTGAGTGTAAGGAACACCCTGAGCTTGAGGGAGGAACAGAAGGAGCAGAAGAGTCTTCCAAAGCAAGATCCTTGACCTCCCTAGCTGTGTGCCTGTGCTGGCTCATCTTTGTGCTTCCCAAAAGGGTTCCCAGGTCTTTACTGGTGTGTGGCAACAATAATGAGCAAGTAACACGTGGGGGCAGCAGAAGGCTTTGCTTCCTTGTCTGCGAGTCGGCGGTTGGAGCATCTTTGCAAGGATTCTGAAGAACTGAGGTGCTCCCAGGTTTGAGGGTCACTGTGGTGGGCACAAGCTGCAGCTGCTCAGCTTCTGGGAGAAGGATGTTGTAGGACAGAGGGGCTTTGTGGCCTCCTGGGACAGGATGTCAGCACTGAATCCTGGGATTTTGTCACTGCACCTCGTCCCGCCCCAGTTCCTGCAGGCCCAGCCCAAGCACTGCCATGCTCATGTTCAAAGCAGGTCCAGCCATAAGACAGTCACAATGTTGTCCACGATGGAAAACTGGCTGGAGGGAAAATCCCAGAGTCAGATCCCTCTGCATCCCACAGGACAAGCCTTGCTGAGCTTGTTGCACCACAGGCAGGATGGGGCCCAGCACGTCCCTTTCAGTGAGCTAAAGGGAAAAAAAGAAGCTCTTACCTCCCTCATCACTGTGAAGAAAGATGAAGGTTTCAACTGCTGCCATCTATTCTCTTGGACACTTGGAATTTTCAGCTAACAGGAAAAAGCCTTGATCTTGGCTGTGAAGGTCTTGAAAGCCAAGTTTTCAGAGTAGGACTATTTCAGACAGGGAAGTGGTTACAATTTACACAGTATGGCTCTAAGGTCTTCTGGCAGGGCTATCTCCAGAATAGGTGTCATTTTTCCTGCTCACAATGAGCAGAAATTCTGGAATTGTTCATCCACTTGATATTTGCCTGACTGCTCACATCAGTCTCCCCATCATCAGTAATGTGGAGTCTGAGTGGTATTGGCTGATGGAAATGGCAAGAAATAAAAAATGCAGCAAAAGCCAACCTTGTCACCAGAAATGATGATGGATTAATTACAGTAAGGGGTGGGAAACAAAACACCCCTGTGCTCCACAAGTAATTTAAAAAGAGTAAAAGCAGATAAACTCCCAGATAGGAAAAGCATTTTCTGTAACTGAGGCTGCTACTTTAATTGGAAAATGCTGTTAACACAACTCTGACAGAGGCGAGGGCAAGAGCACAGCAGGGCTGGTGGAGATCTGCAAGTAAACAGCTGAATTGCTTCTCTCAGCCTCAATCTGCAAATTTCTGAAGCCAAAAGAACAGCTTTAAATGTAAAACTTCTGTCGGAGCTCATGCTTCAATTGGGCTGTGTGCCAGGACATGCAAAGTCTTAGGGCATTAAAAGTCTCATGGAGATGAAAAGACAGTGGGGAGTCATTTGAGTTGGCTTGTAGTGCACTAAGCTATAGCAGGATCTGCCTTCATTCCCTTTAAACCAACTTGTGGGGAGGCAAATTGAGAGAACTGAGCTTTTATCACTTGTAATAGTTACAGCAAAAGCTAAGGCTAAGTTGGAATTCCTGTGTCCTGCACACAGCCCTGCACAGAGACCCCAGCCCCAAGCTGGCTCAGCCTTTCCAGAACCTGGGAAGTGAAGCAGCCCCTGAAAATGCCCCAGAGCATGAAGTGACCATCTCTAGGGATGTGTGAGCTGCTCTGCTGGCTTCTGTTCTTTCTTCAAACCATCATCTCAGACAACCTTTAACCACAGAGTAACAGAACAGGTTTGCACCTACCCTGCTCTTTCCAAGGAGCTCAAAGTGCTTTAAAACCCTCCAGCCAAGCAGTGCTACTGTGGCTCCTATTGCACAGTAGTTCCCTGATTTGCAGGGCAACAAACTGCTTCACCCAAGGCTGCACATCATGTTGGCATGTCAGGACAGCCCAGATCCTGGGAAGCTGGGATGAGCATTCATCAGGAAATGAAGGATGTGTCTGGCTGTCAGTAAACACTGAAAAAAGCTGTGAACAGCAGCAAAGTGACACAGACTCCCTGTGGTCACCAGGTACCACCAAAGCACAGCTGGCCAAATCCAGCTGTTGTAAGGAAAAGGAAGAGGAGCAGGGCCATGTCTGTCACTGCTAAAGCTGCACCTCCCTGCATGGGCTGGCTTCAGGCTGAGCATCACTACCAGGGTCTGGGAAATGCTTTGCTGGGACTCCTCACTGCCAGGAGCTGCTTTACAGTATTCCCAGCTATTCCTCTAAGTATCAGCTTGGACAAAATTAAAGACAAATTAATTCCCTTGAGTTTCAAGGACTCTGGGAAGTCACTAGTTGGCTTCCTGCTGAGACAAGGGCAAGGAAGGACATTGTTAGCAACAAACACAGAAAATCTTCTCTACTTGGAGCCATGGAATGAGTTTGTGCTTCTGGGGAAACATTGCTGTCTCTCAGGAGCACGTTCAGCACAAGGAGAGGAGCCCCAGTGGGCAGTGGGGGCTTTCATCATAGTGCCAGGGACCTTCTCAGATGACAGAAAGGAAAAAAAGACACACCAAAAGCTTCATTAGCCTTAAAAGCTCATCCTCAGTGTCTGTCCTGGTCTGAAGGGGGAGGAAAGTGTTTTCATTTGTTTTGAGGTTGGTGTTAGGAAACTCTCCTAAAAGCCAAGGGCCAAATGCTGCATTTTCCCTTCAGGAGACAGTGCCAGGGAATGGTCAAAGACAGCGACCACAGAGGGAAGACTTTGCAGGTCCAAGGCCTGGGTGCCAGAAGGGAGTTTCACCCTGGTCTCCTCCATGAGAAGCTGGCTCCAGGGTCACGTCCACAAGGACACCCTCAGTGTGGGATGGGAGCAGTATTGGCTTCAAATCTGCCAGGATCCTGGGAAAGCCATCCCAGGACCCTGTGCTTGGAGTGCTAAAATCAGCGCCTGTATGTGAGACAAAAAACCAGGAAGAGGAACCATTAGAAGAATTAAAGGGACACACGAGCAGATGAAAGGTGCAAAGCCTCATCTTCTGTGTTCCCAGGTGGGAATTCCACAATTCCCCCAAGAGGGAATACCACAGAGAACCAGTGGGAAGTGGATCGAGTAACCCCCACCTCACCCCATGCCTTAAAATTCGAAAGACACAAATGCTGAGCTCTTGTTCGAAGCAAAGCACAATCCTCTCCTCTCTCCCCATTGTTAGGTGTAACCCAGAGCCTGTGGAAGCAGCTACAGCGAATTAACATGAGAGAAAGGAGCTGGATTGAATTTGCTAAGAGAGACAAACCCCCCTACAGGCATGCTGTTAGGAAAGAATGAGCACTAATTCTGTTTATTCTGATTCGTTTTGTTTGATTGTGCTTGATTGTGCTCGCCCTAGGAAACATGAGAGCTGCTGGGGATCATATCAGCAAAGAAAATCAGAGAGCAACAAGTTGATGGTTTAGAGTTCATGCAAACATCTGCCAGCCACTGAACCAAAAGAAAAGAGTTGGCTCAGAGGCAATCCCTTATCTACTGATAAGATCCTCTTGAGGAAGAATCTCAGAATGATGTGGAAGAGAGATGGGAAATTGAGCTGCAGAGCTAAGCCAAGCTGTCAGCAGAGAATATGGCAAGGGTTGGGTTTTTCTTCGCTTTCCTCCCCGTTCTTCCCCATTTATTATTAGAACAAAGAATATTTTTGCCTGTAAAAATCTTTGTGCCGGAAGAGGTAACACCGGGGTGCGCTCCTGCACCAGAGCTGAATTTCTGGGTAGCTTTGATTCAACTTTCTGGAGGAAATCATAGTAAAACTCTTAGCTATGGATCTCTGTATGATCATTACCTCAGCTTTAAACACCTCCTATTACAAGTCCTTGTCTGTGGAGATAAAATACATCACCGTGGTTTCAACTCACCGGAAAGTCTCTCCCACCAGCTGCTCTCTGTGGAAGTGTCAGAGGAAGGAGATCACGTCCCAGGTGCCAGAGAACACAAGCTGTGGCTGGTCAGGAGCAGAAGCTGTCAAACCACGAGGTGAGGAAATTCAGGACAACCAGCAGAGAAACTTTCCTGCCTTTTTTACAGATGTGCTGCGCTTACAGATGTTCCCTGAAAGGGGCAGCAGAGACCAGGCTCACACAACGAACAGAAAGCGCCGTCCTGATCAGGGAGAAATAAAAATGAAGAGCGAGAATTATTTGCAATGTTTCTTTTCCTTGGCATACAGGGACTCCACCATGTGTCCACTCAAATAAAAACAGCCTGGACCTAGACAGGCCAAACTGGGGCTGCTTGGCAGAAACTTGATTGACTCTGTGATCTCCTCCTTTAGCTGCTTTTGAGAGGAAGGCACCAACCCTGCCCAGAAGTGGGTGCTGGGTGTGCAAACATTGTGGAGCTCCATATAATGCACTGATTAACACTGATGTCACTGCAGCAGCACAGCAGCCTTTGGGCTGGCAGGGGGAACAGTGTCATTTGGGAAAGGTTCACTAACAGGCTCACGAGTACCTGCACCACAGCTCATCACCAACACAGTTTGGCTCCCACCTAACCCTGAAAGAGGGAGAGGAGGAAAAAGGCTGTTTAGACTATCAAGGTTCCCAACAGTCATGTTGGTGTGAAGGGGTGAAGCAGGGACGTCCATCCTGGACCATCCTTACAATCTCTCCAGGCTCTCTTGAACCAGTCAGAGTTAGTTCTAGAGCTGATCTAAGTCACTGCCTGAAGAAGAAGACACAGTTATTTACCTGCAGCAAATCCCATGTGTGTTACTTCACCTCAGCCCAGCCTGTCCTGCTGCTGTAATTGCCTTATCACCCTTTCTAGCACTGCCCACAATCCCCAGTGCAGAGGATGTCTGAGAGCTCCAATCATGGGACAAAACCACAGGCACAAACCATGCACCAGTCTCTTCATCAAGGACTCGAAAGAGGCCTCAGGTTTGAAAGCAAGGAAGGGCAAGGGTGAGGTGAGAAGGCAGCAGAGGAGCTGAGGCAGCAAGAGCTTTATCAGGAAACCAAGAACCCTCTCTGCTCCTGCTCTCAGGATAGAACAGCAAATCTGGCTGCAGACTGAAACCTTGGCTTCCCCTGAAGCCAATGGCAAACATCCCACTGGCTTCAATGGGAGCAGGACTTCATGCCAGATCTCGTGCTTCCCATTCCTTTGCCGTAGCCATGAGAGCAAGCTTCCCTTCCAAGGCTGTGTCTGCAGCTAGAGCCTCCAGGAGCAGGAGAATGGCTCTCCTTGCAGCCTGAGAAGCATCAATGGGAAATGAAAGACTTATTTTTTAACAGAAATGGTGACTCCCCTGGAGAACAACTTGCTTAGAGTTATGGGGCTCTCTGGAGCCATTTCTTTCTCTCTTAAAAATTCCCCTTAGGCTTTAGGTGGTCAGGAGCTCAAGCACAGCTTTTGGCTGTGATGAAATCACGAGTGGGGAAGTGGTTTGAGCTGGGTTATGCAACTATGAACACTCCTCTCTCCCAGTCTTAACATCCCTCATTCCACACCTGCTCACACAGCAGCACCTGGACACGGTGGAACTTACAGCAGCACAGCAAACAGGCAGGAGAAGATGAAGTTTGCCCATTTCTGTTTTTACCACAACAGAGTTGATGAAGGAAGGGATGCTGGAAGAGAGCTGTGCTCTGACCCCACAGGGCTCTGCGTTTGCTCTGGCACGAGCATCCCTCTGCTGAGATGAGCATCTTGAGCCCCCCGAGCTGTTTGTGAGGTGGCAAGGTCACGTCTCTCATTTCCTGAAAATCTTTGCTTTCCTTGGCAGGAATGAAGGACTTTGTTAGGGAAATCTTGGTGGGTGTTTTGTGATCAGTCAAGCACAGCAGATCACTCGAGGGTGTGTACAGGACCTCCCATCTCCTCGGCGTAGGAAAACGATTCTGCTTCCTCCAGAAATTCAGGAGTCACCAGCATGGTGCTGACCACCTGTATTATTCCTTAGGTCACGTGGCATGTCTACTGGACAGATTGATGTCTGTACAGCTGACTGTTTGCATATCAATTCTAGAGGCAAAGGAAATGCTTCAAATCCCAGAGCACAAATGTGCGCTGCTACAGAAAAGCAGGTGGAGATGTGCCAAGTTACAGCTCCTTAGCTGCTGCCCCTGTAAGGAATGCCCTGCGAGGAAAACTGGAAAATATTTCATGAAAGAGCAAAGATAACACAAGACAATCTGGCAAAGGGTAGAATTTAATATTTATGGCTTTCCTTTAGTCACTGTATTTCCTGTTCCTGTGTTAACCCTCTAAAATCAGCCGTGGTCAGAGAAGGGCTATAAGCTTTTGCACTTCTCCAAGGTCTTTCACTGAAAGATCTCAGAGCATTGTGCAAATATCAGAGACTGCTGATGGATGGCTTTTCCCTGAGGAGACTGTCCATGTAGCCAGTGGGCAGATGCTCCTTTGGCTGCTGAGGCCAAACACTGAAAAATCTGGCTACTCTGTAAGAACATCTTCCTACTTTGCCTCCCAGGCTCCTGTCATCACAGGAAGCCAAAACTGAGAGGAGCTGGGCTTCCCTTGAGCTCAGTGTAAAAAAATACCTTCCTCATGGACAGATGGGTAACAGACACTCAGCAGGGATGTACTGGTGTCCTTTCAGCCCAGCAGCCACCTTGGGATCTTGTCCCTGCAGATCTCAGCGTTACACGGAGACAGCTCATGGCTGTGCCTGGCTCAGCTGCTGGTGTATCTGGACACCACCATTAAAGCACACTGAAACTTGCCCTGAAAGGGAGCTGGGCCAGCCCCACCTCCCCACCCTCCCCTGCCAACTGGTGCTTGCCTGGAGCAGTCCAAAATTAGTCCAAGCAGATAAGAGATGGACAATGTGGCTTCTCTGAGTCCCGGGGTCCTTTGCTCAGAGGAGATCCTTCTATGCCCACCCACATCTTCCTCTAACCTGGCAAAGTACCTGAATTACTCAGCTGACTTGCCAAGAGAGATTTAGGCTGGAAACCTCTCTAGAAAGATGGCTCTCATTAGGAGCAGGGAGCTGGCTGGGGCACAGAGCTGGGAGAGGAGTGTTACTCATTCCTGCCTCACCCTGGGCCCTTCAGACACTCTCCTCTCCTGCAAGATGCACTGTTCTGTGACTGCTGGCAGAAATTAATGAGCAGAGCTGGTTGAAAAACTTTCCATCAAAACAGTGTTTCTGCTTTGCCAGGAGATAGTTGAAAAATTAAGTGGAAAAATTAGAGAAGAGAGCCGGGGTTTTGGCTGACATTGTTGGTCCAAAAATCCCAAACTTGGGATATTTTAGCCAAAAATGGAAGCATTTGGGGAAAGCAGGGGGGGAAAGGGAGGTGCCTGGCAAGACTTAGTGATACCCTGAAAAACATCTACAAAAATTTTGACAAATATGAGGGTATTTTTGTCAATTTTATCTTTTTCTCTTTTTTTTCATAGTGAAGGATACTTCTGCTTTTAGAACCATTCTGAGGTTCTAAAAGAAGAGGAGGCTGAAAACAAGTGAATAAGTTTTTTCTTTCTTACACATAGGGCTACAGATCCCCCATAGCTTAGGGCATAAGCACAGGCAGCAACTCCTCTGGAGAGTCCCATCAGAAAGAGCAGATCTTTGCTAGGAGCTGCCCAAGAGCTGATTGCCCCCAGACTGGAACTCTCAGAAAGGGACACACACAGAGCTGGTGCTGCTGTGAGTTTGTACAGCTGATGGGAAGCCTCGATGGGCTCTCATTCGCCTTGCACACAAATAAACTGAGCCATGGGGACAGCCAGGGAACGGGGCTTGTGATGGAAGGTGCTGTGCACACAGCTGCTGCAAAACCACCAGTGCTGAACACTCAGGCAGCCACAGGCAGGGGGTTGTTGTTGCAGGGAGAATGGCACAAGAATACCTGGGAAGCCACAGAAAGCTCTTTTCTCTCTTGCTGACCCAATAATGTGGTTTTTCTTTTTGACCTTTAAGATTGTTTCTTCAGCAAAACGTGGTTAGGAAGAAATAAAAGAGATGGAATCTTCCTTACCCTCTGGGAAATGTGGCTGACAGCATTTCCTGGGCTCAGTGTCACTGTCCAGGGATGTGATGGGGGAAGAAGCCACGAGCAGGAGCAGCTGACAGCTCCAGGGTGAAGATGCCTGAGGAGAGCAGAATTCCAGAGTTCCAGCAGGGCCCTTCTTCATCAACACAAACCTGAGCATGGAACAGAGCTGACAGTGCTGAAGCCAGAGCAGCACAGGTGGCACCAGCTCTGTGGGAAAACCAAATGTTGTTATTAAGCAGTGGGGAGCAGGGGAGGTTCAATTTATGGTGATTTCCTAAGGAATCAGACCACGGTTCTGGACAGGATTTATATTTTAAACAACACCTAATCTTTAAATTCAATCTAAATGTGGATTTCTTACCTTTTCCTTAATGAGAGCAGCACTGGAGGAAGCAGGCTCAGGAGTTCTGATGTGTCCTGGCAGGGAACTGCTGCAGGTCCCCTTGCTGACAGCCCGAGCTTGACCCTCATCCCACCACAGCCTGGGCTTACAGTCCCAGCCACTTCCACCACAAGCAGCTCTGGCTCAGAGCCTCCAGAGTGATAAAAGGCTTCTTGTGTGATCGTCTCAGGAGGGAAGTTTGGTGCCAAACAAAGCTGCAGTCTGGTTGGGTCCTTTTGTCATCAGAGACAAAATCAAGGGGAAAAGTACAGAGCTGGGGAAAGAAATGGAAGCTGAAAAACGTTCAAATAATGTCTTTTCTAAGAAAATGAATAAAGTCCAACGCAATAATAGCTTGTCTGGTTTTGCTGGACAGGCTGCACTGATCTTGGTGCGACATGAAAGACTCTGTTAGAGGATTCCCATTCGTCACTGACCCCTCAGCAGTCCGGGTACTTTCAGAAAGGCTCCAGTGATGCTGTAGTGTGCAGTGACCTTACAGAGAGCTGTCAGTGATCCTTCAGCAGCTGGTGCTTTGTGGGGTGGTGGAGCCAGCCCTGCAGACTGGTGAGCAGCCAGTGCTCTCCTGGTGAAAAATGAGTGTTTTCCTCCATTCCAGACCACAGGAGAGCAGCATCCCATCCCATTCTTCCTGACACCACCAGAAGTGTGAGCGCATGGAATGGGAGCACATCTGGCACAGATCTTCTCTGCCTGCAACTCCACAGCACACTGGTGTTTGCAGTGACACTCTTCAGCAAGAAGAACACATTCCTTTCCCCATGGAAACGCTCCACGTGGTGTTGGGGAAAGCACAGAGGAACATTTGGTTTTCACTCTACCAGAGAGCAGAGTCCTCAGCAGTGGTACTCGGTGAGCACAGGGCTGATGTGGGGACAGTGTTCCACATTTTGGAAGGAAAATTCCTTCAGAGCAAGCAGGGCGCTGCCAGCTTGCTGCAAGGGACAGCTGAGGCTGCTGTGGACACCAGGAGAGTGAAGGGAGCAGGTGGAGTTGGTGGAGGCAGAATTGACCTCCAAGGAGGGGAGGAGGGATTTTACTTTCCTCCTGATCCCTCTGTGCCAGAGCACCAGAGCCATCTGACCCCACCAGCCCTTAGTGACCTTGGCTGAGGCGTCTTAAATAAAAAACAAACCAACTGAGCTCACAGGGAAGGGCAATGGCTTGGGTAGAAATGGGGATTAGGAATAAGAGAAAAACAGCAAACGGCTACATGCAAAATAGGCAAAGTAAGTACATAATCCTACTGGATTTATAGGAGAGGTATTGGCACATACCAGGAACATTTCAAGCCAAATGTATGACAGCATTCCTTACACCCCTCCCACCCACTGCCATACCCCAGCTTAATGCAAAGCCCTCTGGCTTCCCCAGGCTCAGAGCCACGTTTTATTGTTCAAACAGGTCAACAATTGCAATCAGATGTTGACTGCAGGCAAGGCACAAACACGATGATGTGTTAATGCACTGCACCCCTGGTGTGGAGTGTCTGCTGTGCTGCTGCTGTGAAAGGCCCTGTGCAGGGAGGCAGCTGCACAGCTGGTATCTCCCAAGGCTGCCTCGGAAATCCGGGAATCCCATCAGCGTTGTGCCACGAATCCGGTGTGAGAGCAGGAAATGAGCTCTGCTGCCAGAGCATCGACTCCATTTCTGGAAATCATTGTGGGAGCAGGGCTCTCACACCAACTCTGCTTTGGTTTGTTATAAAATCACAGAATCATTTGGGTTGGAAGAGACCTTTAAGATCGTGAAGTCCAACCCAGCACTGCCAAGTCCATCTCTCCACCACATCCCTGGGTTTTTAAGGCTGCTTTAGAAAGATGCTGCTGCCACCTCCAAGGGCCCTTTTAACAAGAACTGAGCTGGAGTGGGATACAGATGATGGAATCTTTGTAAGACAGGCTGGGAGAGGATCCTACAGGTGCAGCTGACTGCAAAAACAACCTTCACCATGCTGGGGGGGGAGCTGAACAGTACAAAGACTCTGGCTAGTGCCTACAACAAAGACACCCAGAACACGTGGCACCGAAGTAATTCCGTTTATTTCACACCCGGGGAGAGTGCAGCTAGGTTATGCAGATACCTTCCCAATGGATGGGATCGTTGTGCTCCAATATAAATTTCCACATGCTCAGCACTGTTCATTGTCAGGGGGTGCCTGAGGAGCTACTGCTCCCTCCCAGCTCCAGCACAGCAAGAACAATTTTCCCCAAAGAAGCACTCTCAGAACGTCCCTCTCCCCAAGGAGCTCCCACTCCCCACAGCCTGCCCAGGCACACACACAGATATCCCAACCAGAGCCTGGCAGCTCTTCCCAGACAGGAATTTTCTACTGTTGTGTCACTGACCACACACCTGGCAAGGCATTATTCAGGTGTTAACATCCCCGTGCTTTATTTTGCAACCTGACCAGGACAAGACCCAGCATTTCTTGGTTTGTCAGCACACTGAGAACTCTGAGGTGCCGGAATTTTACTGCCAAATGACCTTTTACACCGACCACAGCAATTAAACAGTTGGCTTGGATGAAACCAAACCCCAGTCTCAGTCCAGTATTACACAGATGCATAATGTACCACTTACAGCTTCACTCCTTTCTCTTAATTGTCATGCTGTTGGGTTTGCTTGGTATTTTTGTTTCAAGTTCAGAAACCTTATTAAAGTTGTTATGGAAAAAATAAATTTATTATTCAACATATTCAATTTGTTCAAAATGGAATGATCCTCTTTTCTTTTTTTTTTTTGGTTTTGGTTTTTTTGTTTTGTATTTTTGTTTTGTTTTCCTTTATAACTGGTTCCATTCAGTTTGACTGTTTTTTATCTTTTTCTATTTATAACCAGCACCAAGAAGAAAATTACCATGGATACAGTACATATGCAAATTAGCTAATGGAAAAATATATACATTTCACTCTGTAATGAGAAAACTTAAATGATATTATTGCCATGGAGAATATATCCCTGTATTATAATAAAATATCAAGCAATAATCGACTGCTAAGATTCTTTTCCACCGACAAAAAGTAGCACCATACATGAGATAGTGAGAATCTACACTCAATAACACAATTGTGCAACTAGAAATGTACAGTACTTGAGTAACAGTACAGAGTATTGTTTACAATATGGAAATACCACCACTGTAATCAAAAGAGCATCGATCTTTTATGAACAACTAAGAGAAGTATTGTCATAGATACACTGAAACAAACAGCTTTTCTTTTCACCAGAATGTGGGAACTGAGGGCAGAGCATAGCTGTGACTTCATTGTAAAGCTCCTACAAAGTGATAAAAAACAGAAGTGCAGGAATATCGAACGGAATTGAATTTTTTCGCTATTATTTTTCTGGCTGTTATGTGATGGAATGGTTGTCACCATTTGAAGTAAGAGAATCCAATAAAATGGAGCTGTGTTGCGCCATCAGTTCTTAATCAACGCTGGGGGGTTTGATTATAAAAAATAAAAGGTTGATGCACGCTAATCTGTGAGCTGTGAGAGCAAGTGAAGTGGTTTTTTCTCAGTGCTCATACAGTTGAAAAAAATCCTGGTAAATTCCTGTTTCCTTAGGTAGGACCCAGAACTTGGGCCCAAGTGTCCTTTGGAACCCAGCAGATTGGGTCAGGCCACAGGTTTTACCAGCCTAGCACCCTGTTCTGGACAGTGGCCAGTAGTGAATTATTACTGAAAAACACAAACCCTAAAATCCTTCCTCTCCTATGTCCTACCTTTTGCCTAGAGAGGGTCACAGATCAGCACCAGAAGGAAAACGTTCCCTGCTGTGGAGAAGCACCTTTGATTCCCAGCAATGATAATTCACACAATTCTGCCAAGGTAACAGAGAAAATGTTGCCCGTGAGAAGAGAAACAGCAAATTCCAAAGTGAGTGCGGGGACTCAGGGGTGGCTGTGGGGGCAGGGGGCAGCAAGGACAGTCCCAGTGTCACTGCAGGCCAAGGGGGAAACACCACTCTGAATTACAAACATAAACCAACTCCTCTGGCCTCTGATCTCTCGGAACTTTCTCATGAGCAGATCTTCTACCTGTTAATTTGCCTAATTGAGTATCCCCTGGTATTGTCTAAATGTTCCCCACCAGCAATTTTCCCTTGATTACTTCTAAGTACTTACACAACCTCTGGGCTGGGCAAAGGGGTGGGAATCACAGAAAAGGGAGGTTTAATCCTGATTACAAATTGCCCAAAAAAAAAAAAAAAAAATCCAGTATAACAAAAACCAAGCTGGAATCATTTCCCTGATAAGAGAAAATCATCTGAGGCATTGGAAAGCAGATCTGTTTGAGACAGGCACTTGAGGAAAAAAAGGTGTGCAAATGTGCCCTTGTGCATCAGGCCCTGGTGCACACGCACTCGTTTGCACTGACAAGCGCAGATGTAAAGGTGAAGCCCACACAGGGTTAGTCTGTTGATGAACATTATCTCCCTGTGCTTGAAAAACTTAGCCCTTAATAAAATGCTAACAGGTTATTCCAGTGAGGTCCTGGATATGGAAAGAACTCTGCTAAGCAAAAAACCTGCTTTTAAGACACGTTAGGTACTAAGAGTCTTTATCCTTCCTTGCATTGACAAAAAGAGACAACAGCATCGAAGACAACCTGGGTTCAGGTGTGAGCTGCAAGGCAGCCTGGCCCAGGGGCTGGGGAGCAGCTGGGCTTGGCTCTGTGCTCAGCTCCAAGGAGTCCAAGAGTCACACACAGCTCCAGAGCCAGTACAAAGCTGCCATTATCCCAAGGGCTCTGCTCCTGTCACAGGAGGGGGCTGAAACCCAACCATGGCCTTGTGCCCTGGCAAGGATGGGAGCAGGATGAGATAGGGAGACACTGATGTGTGTGACAAAGAGGGGACAGGCCCTGCCCTGGGCAGAGCTCCTGCTTCAAGCCTCTCATCACAGAGAGGAGTCTGGTTTAAAGTGCAGAGACATGGCAGAGACAGTTGTGTGTGCAGCACCTGTAAATGCTCTGATAGCACCAAACCTGACAGCACCACAGAAGTGAGACAGGGAGCGTTCAAAGACAGCAAGGAAATTCCCAACCCCTGAAAGCAATGGAAGTCTGAGCCCTCCAGCTTCCCACGAGCTCCAGGTTACACTCTGAATGTCTTGCATCCCTGGCTACTCCTGGTTACTCCAAAAGCTACATAACCTCAGCTGTATAAAAGAGCCCAGAGATAGGAAACACCTGTTCTGCTCCCCACTACATCCTTTCCATAAAGATTGTTCCAAATTCAGTTTCTGTTCCAGCCCTATCCAGTTTCACAGTCCTCTTATAAGAATCAACAGTCTCATTATCTGATTGACTTCTAAAAATTGGAGAGAGCTTAGGCCAAGCAATCCCTCAGTGAGCTCAACTGGATGAAATGATTTCTGGCTTCTCCCATCTCATGTAAATGGTTCTTGTTTAAAAGTAACTATCTACGGCTGTTAATAAGCTTCCATTTCATTAAGCTCAGAGAAAAATCAGGTTTCATAAAAGAAACTCTATTATTCTGGGGAAAAGATAGAGAGGATTGTTTTTGAAAATTAGAAAGAAAAGCACTCCCTATTAGTGGCTCTAAAAATATGACTTGGAATGTTGGATATAATTGTACTGAGTTTTCTGTAGGAAATTCAGAGATGTCCATCCTCTGCTATCAGTTTTCACAAGCTTTTACAGAAAATCCTCTCTTTAAAGTAAGTCTTTCATTTATGCATGTCCCTCCAAGCCCACTCAGCAGTGGGATAACTGCTGGGAATTGAAAACAACAGATAAAAGCCAAGATTAAAAGCTTAAGTAATGTCTCTACCTTTGCTGAATTATTGTGCCAGAGGCCTTCCTCCATGGAGGTACCCAGAACTTAATCAACGTAATCATTTTGCAACTCTTGTCCTTTTCTTTAATGGTAGCAAGCCATCCAGTGGCTGGTGATTTAATATATTAAAAAAGCATTAATGAAAAACGTGAGGATGTCAGAATATTCAGAAATGATTGGCTCCTTGAGATGACCCTTTCTGTGTGGTTTTTTTTAAGGTGGACAGCGGATGACTTTGGTATCCAGCCTCTAGGATTCGTTTCAAGTCTCGTTAGGTGTGCTCTGGGATCCACCACGCTGTAGCAACTCATGAAGTTCCAGTACTCAGACCTACAAGTCTGTGATTTACATACAAACAGCTGGAAGACTCTAAGGAGTGGCACAGATTCATTAACTCTTCTGCTGCATCTTGTTTGCATAAAAGTCTCTGCAGGTCTGGCAGCAGCGCTGGTACCACCGCATGTCCTGGCACAGGTTCTTCTCGCGGATCACCCTGCAGTACACTGTCCACTGGTCCCCCGTGCACTTGTAGGTGAGGGCAGCTTGGGAGGAGACAAGAAAGGAGAAACTGCCAGATTAGCCAGGGAACAGCACTGCAGGTGTGACCTAGAGCCCTGCACCTGAGGGGAGGGAGGGCCACGCTCGCAGCCGGCACTGGAGAGCAGGAGATGTTCTCTCTGCCAAAGCATGGGGCTCTTGGAAGTGCTTCCTTCCTTCCCTGGACATGAACGGGGACTGAAAACCTCCTCATGTTGCACCCGTTTTGTCTCAGAGGCAAACAGGCCTGGATGAACAAAACATCCAAAGATTCAGCCCAGATTTAAGGCCATGAGCTCCCACCACAGTCAATGGATGGAGATGAATAAATCACACGCCTGGCAAGAACACCTGAGACAGACCTTATGAATCTGAGATGGGAGAGTTCACATAACAGAAACTGAGCCACAAACAAGGTCAGGACTGATATTTCAGAGGTCCAATGACCCTCAAAGGTTGTGAAGGAAGACAGGAAAGAAGTGACAGAATAAATCCCTCTGAATATGTCATCAATGAGAGACACTGAACACAGATATAGAAGTCAGGTGAACTCCACACTTTTTTGGAAATGTTACCCAAGACAAAAAACCATTCTGAAGTAGGGATAAGGCAGCATGGGGTCTGTAGACTACTGGATTTTTTTTCTGCCTTTTTTTTTTTTTGCCGATGCTCCCATTGCAGAAAACAGAAAATTCTGTTTAAAGATAATCCAATTAGAATTGTTTATAAGCAAAAAGAGCAAAACACTCAATGATATGTCTTTCTACTAATATCAAATATCTTTGTTTCTGGCCCTGGTGATTCCAAGCCTGGTTTAGAAACAAAAGCATCCCAAATTGCTTGCAGATTACTTTCAGCAGGGACTTGAGCCTCCTCAGTCTTCTAAACACATGAGCATTTTATTGCTTTGTCCTAAAACATGAGTTAGGATGGATTTCTTGTCTCATCAGTGTTTCAAGGGCTTACTTCTCAAATGAAATGTTTTCCTTTCACTATGCTCTTAGTGCTAAAATATCTGGGAAGTACTCTCATACCAGCAGAGGTTAGAAGCTCCCCAGCATGAGTGCATTTGCAAGAATGAAAGTCCCCATTTTCTCTTAAAACATCTGGTGAACTTTTGGGGAATAAATTTCAGTTCAGAAGCTTCAAGTCCAGTCCTAGTTTAAGTGTTATTTAATACTGGACAGCACTATGAGAAAATGGTTCTCTATTTTTTAGCAGCTCTGTGTTTTCATGTGTGTTAGAGGTTTCTCAGTCTGCAAGATCAGCTCAGCTGTGACAGAGGAAGCTGCTTTCTGGTAACCTCCTCTTGTTTACAACCCAGCCCCTTGTACCAAAAGGAGACAGGAGGCGGTGTCAGTGTAGCTGGTGCCTTAATTTAGCTTCATCTTACTGGTGATGATGTGTGAAATGTAAAGAAACCAACTTGGTTCTTGGAGCTGTGGTGGAACACACAGGGCTGAAGTTTGGAAAAATATATTTTTAGCATATTTATATTTTTATCCCCTTATAAACGAAGGAAATACAATGTGGATAATCAGGAGATCCACACAAACTTGTATTAACAGAGGCATTCTTAACTAGTGGCATGTCTTAAGTACAGTGTTACAGTGTGTAAGGATGGTTATCACCATATTCCCATCTCTGTGAGGGACACAAGGAATGCAGGGAGGGTGAGGAGGAGGACAGTGACAGAAGATTACAGAGT
This sequence comes from Hirundo rustica, assembly GCF_015227805.2. NCBI lineage: Eukaryota > Metazoa > Chordata > Aves > Passeriformes > Hirundinidae > Hirundo > Hirundo rustica. The sequence goes on from NC_053462.1 coordinate 17,044,688, forward strand.
TTACAGGCAGAGGCTGCATGCTTTCTAGCCCCCCTGGGGAAATCAATCCATCAAACCACCTGTCAGGGTCATTTTCTTGGGGCACGATGAATTACTGATCCTACTCCACACTCACTGCAGCCCAGGCAGCGTGTGGAAGCGTTTGTGATGGAGAAAGATGCACCTGCCAGCTCCCTCACCTCTGACTGATCAATCAATCAATCAATCCATCAATCCAATCAATCACCCACCATTTGTGTGCTCCTGCTCTCTCAGCTCCATCCTTTGCCAAGCACAGCCTGAGGCAGGGGTCAGACGGGACCTTCAGTCTGGAGCCTGGCTGAGCCTCTCCCAATTTCTAGGCCCGGACCATGGCTGCAGCCCTCAGTGGGCACCCTGGGCACCGCCCCCCAGGCCCCTGACTCACCCAGCCTGGGCGAGGTGATGGTGTTGACGTTGATCCTGTCGTTGCAGACCTCCTGGTGGCACTGCCTGTAGGCTGCGGGCTTGGCCAGCGCCGGGCACTCGCTGCCGTGGCGCCCGGTCACTTTGTGCATGCACTGCACCACGCGCGACTGCAGCCCCTTGCCGCACGTCGAGGAGCACTGCGGGAGAGAGCACACGGCACACGGGTTTCAGCGTCACACGTCACAAAAATCACTGCCAGGGCAGGGGGTGCAGCTGCTGTGGAGCTGAGGGCTCACAGCTGGGTCACCGTGGCAGCCAGGGACTCCCCGTGTGGCTGCTGTGGTGTCCATGACGGGTTTGCACCCTCAGCGAGCAGAGGAACTCTCCTGGCACAGGGAAGGAACCTGCTGTCTTTCTGCCCTGAGCTCGCTTACTGTCCCCTGGGGTTGCCCATGGGGTTTAAGCAGACAAAAATGCAATTCTCCCCAGCAGTGGTGAAGAGGCAAAGATGAAAAATGTGTAATTCTTAATTATGGACCAGCAGTGCCCACGTCCCTCTCTGTGAGGGACCCGTGGTACTTGGTTTAAAACCCTCTCCAAGACTTGGAGGGTCTAACAAGGCTTCCTCCACTGGCAGGATGAGCACAGCCAGGCACTGACACAGGATAAATCCCAGGATTACAGCAGAGGCTGGCAGCTCCTGCATGCCCAGACTTCTGAGAAGCTCTGTTCTGGAGAGAACACATCAGGTATTCCAGAATTCACTCCCATCTAGCCCTGCTAACTGTCTGGCACTTGCCTGTCCTCCTGGGAGCAATTGCAAATTGTACTCACGAGTTCTGGCTGCTATTAGCCAGGAGGCCCAGCCTGTTCATATGCTCTCTTTGTTGTCATACAATCAGAGTCCCTCCCTCTCCCTCCCTCTTCCTCTGGCCCAGTCACTTGTGATTTACAATGTCCTACTTGCACGCTGTTCAATTTTAATAAAGCAAACACAGTGAGCACAGGGAGGTGCAGCACCTGGAGTCAATAAAAGAACCTTGTATTTAACATAAAGAAACAATGGCTTGCAAGATTTGGGTAAGATTCCTGTTTCTGCTAAAGCCACACACAAGCAAACGATGGGGGAGAGGAGGAGGTGAGGGAAAGCCCGGAAGGTATCAACAGAATGATGTAAAAAAAGGTCATGTTTTCTGTCCTCTGCTCCTTCTCACCAAGGTCAGGGCATTGGAGCTTTCTCCCTGAAAAACACCATCACCTCAGAGAGGTAATTCTCCAAAGAGAGATGACAAACATTGGAGAGGTTCAGAAGATGGGCATCACTGAGGCTGGACTGCAGTCCAGCTACAAATCCTGTGTGAGCAGCGTGGATGCCCATGAGACCCAGACCCAAGGGCAGAACATGTGGATGCACACAGGGCTCCACCTCTGCATCCAAGGGGGTGAGCACAGCAAAGCTGTGGTCATTTTGGTCTGGAAATATCACAAGGAACCCCTGCTGCTTGGGGCTTTTTCCTTTACAGTCTTCTGATTTCAGTTTAGGTTCAACGCACCAGTTTATGACAGATATTTTTACACTGAGATTTTTCATGTGTTGAATTTACATTAAAAAACTGATCACTGTCAAACAATACCTCAGCAATATTTAGGATTATACCTACAGTATTTAGGATTATGCTGAATGAACCCTTCTCTTGCCCTGCAGTGAGCAATTCCAAAAATCAGGAATAAAGTCCCTGATTTAAATCCCCTTCACAATCTGAATTTATGCAGTGAGATCTGGGCATTACATTAGAAATGCAACTCAGCTCTTTCCCAGCACTGAGTGCCTTCAGTGACTTCCACCAGCCTGGAAGCCAGTCATGCATGGCCACTGGATTTAAAGTGAACTATTTTCATCCTGATAAATGCAACTATTAGGCCCTTCCACTTCACCAGTCAAATGCAACCTTTAATCCTCAGGATTTCAGTAGCACTTTTAGCTTTCACAGTGCTTTACTAATCTTAATCCTCCCCAGACTCCTTGCTTTGGGAGGGGAATTGTACATCCATTTTGCAAACAGAATGGCTGCTATCACACAGGCATTAAATAACTCGGGCCATGATTGTACCAGTGAGTCTGAAACCTCTGACTCTGGCTTTCAGGCACTCCCTGCTCTTTAACAGGGGGAACATGAGGAGAAAGACGGGAAAAAAGGACAAACCCAGCATTTTTCTCGTGAGGTGAATTTGATTTTCAGATACCAACACACGAACACTCACCTACCTTTGTCTGTGTTCCTGTCTCTGCATTTGTTAACCAGCAAGGAGGGCAAGCAACAAAACTTTTTTCCACAGACACTGCCAACTCCAATCCTCAGACAAATAACAGCAGAGCTTTTGCCTGAAGCAGTTTTATTCCTTCTCCTGGGAGACTGGGATCATCACCTATGCTATGCAATTAGTTTTTCACAGCCAGCAAGACAGATTTTAACATCTTTCTTGAACTCTTTAGGGCTTGGCAGCTAAAGGAAGGTTGGACATCTGGCTTATTTTAAGACAAAATTTTCAACTCAGTACTTGGATAGTCTCTTTCCTAGGAATTTCAATAGGAAATAGGAATAGATACAAAATACATACAAAGGGGGAATTGTTACTCATGCTGCACTATGAGAAGAGGAGCTCATTAAAAGAGGCATAAAAATCAAACTCCAACTGCACAGCAAATTCCCATAAATACCTTCTCTCCTTCTCTGGACAGCTAAATGGACTGCTACAGACTCTCCATTCCCAAATGTTTGTGGAGCAAGGAACCATATCCACAGAACAATTTTCAGGGCTGGATTCACCAGAGAAGACCCACCAGCAATCTGCCTCCTCTGGGGAGCTGGGGCTGGGACAAGGGGTGGAGCAGAGATGCTGGTGCCAAACAAAGAAATGGATTTTCCCTGCCACCAGGCACTGCCAGCGGTGTCACTATCACAAAAATCCACGTGCAAAATGCAAAGAGTTTAACCAAATGCCCTAAAGTGACAACACAAGCACTGTAAACTGGAAATCCACCCCCATGCAAAGATCAAAGGGTTGCTCAGCACTGTAAAATAGAGGTTAATGAACAGCTACAAAAAGTGAAGCTAATGAGAGCCCCTGTAACTCCCAGTTCAAACACTGCTTAGGAAGGCAAAAGCAAGACAAAAATGCCTCCATTCACATTCTTTGGCAGTAACATGCAAGCCAGTGGGGATATCCAGAAGGAAATAAACTCACAAATTGTCAAGGCAGCAGCTGCATTCAACAGCTTAAAGAAGATTTACTCACTGAAAAACTCTAACCTTAGGAGCAAGCTATGATTTTTCAACTGGAATGCTATTTCCACCTTAGGATACTGATATGAAAGCTTGAAATCTAGCAAAGGTGCTGACAGATGTCTAATTGCTTTGAAAGCAAATGCCTCAGGAGAACATTAGGTATTAAAATAGAACAAATTTATGGAAAGTGCTGAGATCTGTCAGGGCCTTCATCAACTCCTGGTCTAAAAGATGGCCAGAGACAGAGGGGAATGAGAATGACTTGAGCCAGGGCAGGGCTGCTGTTGGGCAGCACAGCAGAGAGTCCAAAAAATTCCTCTTTTGAGACTTAATGGGGGCAGGAAAAGATTTACCAGAGACAGATTCAGGACTGAATGGGATAATGGATCGTTGCTGGGGGCTCCTGGGAGGCTGGGATACATTTCAGACCCCAGGACACCTTCAGAAATGTCACTTTTTTAACCTCCAAGGGATAGATGTAATTTTTTTTTTTGTAAGAGACTTTTTCCAGCAGAAGCAGGAGGCCACAGCATCCCTCCAGCCAATCCTGAGCACACTCCAGCAGGGAGAGGGCTGATCTGTCACAGGGAGATCCAGTTCTAGATGACTGTCACAACTAAGCTGCAGGCAAGATGGGGTTTTCTCTTTACTCATCAGTCTGCAGCCATCTGATGTTTAAAGACACTGGTTTGTCCCCAGTTTGCTGAAGTTGCTGAAGCCAAGGATAACACCGTGGCTAAAGCTCCAATATTGAGAGATAGAGTCATGCTTTACTGACTTCAGAGTTCAACTATTCAAGGCGTTAGGGTAGAGTGTTTTTCCCCTCAGGGGTCTTATTTCTTGCCTCTATGAAAGTCAGAAAGAAAGCAAGACAAGTTCCTATTAAAAACATTCTAACACAGCATCTGAGATGAATGACAAAGGTCCTGTAATTGCTCCCTTCCCGGGACCTTAATAGCACACACATGTGTGCTCTGAAAGCCAGTGCTCCACACACCTTCACATCAGGATTTTTATGAGGATCACTAATTTAAACCCCATAGTTGTAGCTGAAAAGCAGCGTGCAATCCGCTTTCATAAACACCCGGTCAACTTTCACCATGGCATCACGCTAAAGAAAGAAATATCTGTCTTTTCACTGATAAGATCTAATTAGCCCAAAGCAAACTGTAAGCTGTTTTTCAAGCTTCCTTTATTTTATTTTTTTTTTCCCTTCTTTTTGAACCCCAGATCTGTAAAAGAACATATCTGGTCTTGCTTACAACAATCTTTCATTTGGAAACTTTTGTGAAATGACTGATTTGTTTAATTTAGCCAAGAAGAAAAAAATGCATACCCTTCTGACTCAGTATGGGAAGAAACAATAAATTATGGCAGCAAATGCTCGTGACTGATGTGACAGTATCTTAGCAGGAAAAGAGAAGCAATTTTTGCAAACTGCCTACAGCTGTACTTTCAAACTGCACGACCCCAAGGAACAAGACCTGACCAGCACATCCAGCATGTCTCACTGCATAATTAAGCTTGGCTTTGCTATTCTGAAAAGTTCCATTGTGTACAGAGAGTTCAGAGATTAAAGGCTGAACACATGAATATTCTGGGTTGTGACAGTGCCCCTAAAGTACTTGTGCAGTGGAGCCCAGGTGGATGCTGATGAGAAAATGCCATTTAATCCAAAATTCCAATCAGGCAGAGTTCACTTCTCATGAGGTTTCTGTTTCAAGAGCAGGCTGAGGCAGAGCTGTGAGGTGATGCAGTGCTGCCCACATTCTAGCAGGGTCACCTACTGCACTTGTGCTGTGTTTGGACCTTTGGAAAGTGGAAATACTCCAGAGCTTATTCCACCAGGACAACTGGTGGTGAAAAACACCTAATGCAAAAGGATGTGCAATCAAGGTAATTTTAAATAGCCTCAGTAGCAATGGACAGCTATGGGATCACAGTACTCAGGTCGGGCTGGATGCTGCAGAATCCCCCCTGCTCCTACAGCTCTGAGAGCTGCTCGTGCTGAGCCAGGCTCTCAGGGCTCACATGAGCTCTACTCCCACCCTGACTCCTGCCCTAGATGTTATCCTGAAAGAATATCCTGAGAACTGAAGCCCCACTAAATGAATTATTAGTTACTATTAGTTATTCATCATTAATGATCAATGCTCCCCCAATGCAATTTATTAAAGGAAGTAATTAAACTAAGGACTCTTTGGGATTTTTTTCATTTCAGCAAGAGGCTGAAATCTCTCATCTCTCATTCAGTCTTGCCTGAGCATTTTCTAGATATGGAGCTACCCAGCTCTGACCTGTGTGATGCTGGCTGACACTCTTCCATCTCTTTGCACAGTCACTGCTTCTTAAAGCTGTTCTGGGAGATTGTCACCTTAATGTCTTGGTAGTCATTATAAATCTCAAAAGGTTATTGAAAAGACTGTGAAATTACAGCAACCCCTGCTAGCAGTACACACTGTGTGCTGTAAGTATTCAAGGGGAAAATCCTCTTCAGACAGGTACTACAGAGTTTAAATGGTGAATTACTGCTCCTCATATTTTCAAAAACATTATCCTGGACACTGTAACATCTCAGAGTAACTCAGAGAAAATGAATGCCAATACTTCAACAGGCATTTCACTTAAAAAAAGAAGAGTAAAAAAATCACAATGTAATTTCATTTCCAATCACTGGTCTTGGTGGAAGGCTTTAACTCTCCATCAAAAAAAATGCACTTAATGGACCAGGCTTTTAAATAAAAATATCAAAAAAGAGAAGTTACTTTTCCAGTTAATAGGATCACTGGAGGCTGTATTGGAATATGAGACAATAACGCTGTGGCAGAGCGTGCTCCACTTCAAACAAAACACTGATTAATCTGATCTTTTTGTAGCACATTCTCCTTTACTGTGGAACCTTCACAATAATTTGTACCGTGGATGTTCCCAGAAACTCCAGTGGAGAGGAGCTGTGCCATTTGTTGTGCAAACAAGGAGCAGTCTGAAAGGCACAAACAGGGTTTGGTCTCTGGAGCCTGCAGTGCCCAGGGGAAGGACGTGGCCAGCACCGCAGTCAGCATCTCTTCCCTTCTTCCCTTTCCATGCCCAGTTCCCAACCACAGCTGCATCCACTGGGGCTGGCTCTTAGCCCAAGCCTAGGCACAAGCTTGACGTTGTTTCAGTGCCATTATGCAACGTTTCCACCTCTGCCCACAGCTAAAGACATTCCACAGATGTGGGGACAGACAATCACAGAGCAAAGGAGTGGGATTCATCTACTCAACCAGCCTGGTTCAAATTCAAGAGTGTCCCTGGCTGGTAAAACTATTTTTGGGCCATTTGATCTCATCTCCTGTAGGGAGGGGTGTTTTGAGATTTAGCTGTTGGCAAGAAAGGCTCTGGTTTGCACATCACTGATCGTGTGCCAGAGCCACAAACCACAGGGAAGCACAACTCAGAGTGGGCCATGGGGCAGGACTTTGGTTTAGGACACATGCTCTGGCTCCTGGCCATGCCTAGGACCACAGAAGCAGGGAATTTGACTACTGAAGCTTGTTGGTTCCTCTCCTGTCCCACCCAGCTCCATCACCTTCTGAACAACTGATGTGCATGGGTGAAGCCTGTGGCCAACCCTGCAGCGCTGCTGAGGGCACCTCAGCAGCCATAAATCACAAAGTTGTTCAGTGGCAGGGAAGGGTCCGTCACCTCTAACGTGCCACTGCAGTTTTAAGCTACCACCTCTCCTGCAGAGTTTTCTCTCAGTCCAACAAGAAAAGTTATTTTCTCCAAGGTAGAAGAAGATGAACTTAGTCCTGACCTTTATGAAGAATAACCAAGTTGTCCACAGCTTATCATAAACAGATGTCAGGTCAAGCCATGAATTTGTAATGAATGTTAGAACAAAGGGCAGTTTTGCTTCTATATTTATAACAGCTTTGAATACACCTCTCAAACCACAGCTGTCATTGATTTACCCTTCTTATTATGTAATATGAATTAATCATTAAAAGTGAGGCACATAGAGGATTTTGTTGATGTTCCCCATCATTTGGAGCTTGGAAAATATTCCTTCCTGGCACTGGGAGATTGTAGAGTATTTCTGAAAAAAAACCAAAAAAACCCAACCCCAAACCCAACATGTTTTTTGGTGTACTGTAAGGCTGGAGGTTTATCTCTCAGAGAATAAGACCTCCTGTAATCCTGCCAAAACAATTAATTTGCAATTACAAATCCTTGTTGCCACCCACCGTGATGAATGACTGCTGATCTTCAGTGTGAAGCACCTCAATGTCTGGCACAAAACCAGTATTTTTCTTATAGAAAATTAGATTCTTTTTCTTCTCTCCCTACTGTTAATATCCTCCTGGGATGAGAACCCATCTCCAGGATTTCACAGGCTCAGCAAGTTCTGTGAAGGAACTGGCAACTCTTGCTGCCCAGGGAGGGCAGGTGGCTATGGGTGTTTTTTTAGATGTGCTTTATCACTATTGACACTATTTGGCAACAAGAATATTGTTTAACACTACACTTTGCCAAGCTGATCCTTACTGGTGCTTTCCAGTTTCTGGAGTGTACAATCTGAAAGTTGTGCCAGGTGGTTATACAAGATGTGAAGTGGTAGAAATAGATTTTTCCTCTACTTTCTCTGCTGTTTGAAGCCCAGCTTGACGTGTCACAGATTTGCTTTCTCCTGAGAGCACAAATCTGTGATGGTTCCTACCCAAGACCCAAAGATTCTGCACAGCCCACCAGGTCAGATCCTGCTCTGCATGGCCTTGGCATAAACCTGCATTAACTCAAGTGCCTGAATTAATCTGGGTTTACCCTCCTGTAAGAGAGACTGATACCTGACCCCGTGTGCTGAGTGAGATCCTTGGCCCGTGGCCAGTGGGTTGTAGGGAAGAATGAAAGACAGTTACCCTGGATTTACACTGGGTTATCCGAGATTAATGCAGGCCTTAGTATTTACAGAGCACCTACTGTAACTGCAAAGAAAAAAATATGGCAAAGCCAACATGCTGCAAGGCCTCTATGTGTCTTTCTTCTTCTAAAAATCTTTTCATTGGGCTAGGTAATATAATAGGTTAATGAGCTAAATTGTTGCCTGAGGGACAGAAGTTGCATATTTTAACTTCCACCCACAGAGCTGAAAATGCCCCTTGTGAAAGTCAGAGGTAATGATGGAGCTTGTGTGTCTGGCTTGTAATTCCACCTTTCTTGATACAACACCAGTGAAATGGAGAATTGTCAGAAAAAATGAAACTGGGAGCCCTGAACCATTCTGTGCTACTGGCTCCAAATGCAGAACTTCATTCAGGACAGAATTTGAGGCATGTGAAATAAAGATATAATTAAGTAAAACTGGAAATAAAGAAAAATCCATAAAAATCTTGCGGAGAATTTGCTCCTGCTATATAGCCTTGCCTCCTCAATTTATCCTAGAAGGGTCCAAAGGACAACTGGAGGAAAGGAACTCAAAAAATACAGCCTTGGCCTGTATAGAACTGAAGAATTACTAAGGCTGGGAAAGACCTCCAAGGTCAAGCCCAACCTTTGTCCAAACACCACCTTGCCCACTAAACCCTAGCACTGAGTGCCACATTTGCTTGGTTTTTGAGCACTTCCAGGGATGCTGACTCCACCATTCCCTGGGGAGCCTGGTCCAGTGCTTAACCACTCTTTCAGTGATGAACATTTTCCTAATATCCAACCTGAACGTCCCTTGTGCTCTCTCTGGTTTTGTCTGACCCTCACCTCAACACAACCTGCTTTGAGGTGGTTGTGGAGGGCAATAAGATCTCCCCTGGGCCGTCTTTTCCTTCCACATCACTGCTGGAGCAGAAGGGGAGAGAGTTGGGGACAGGGGAGGAGGCGTGGGTGGGTAAAAAGCAGCCCCTGGTGCTGCTCACCTTCAAGCACAAGATCTGTGTCACCACCACACCTCGCCAACGCCTCCAGCTCCCCGCATCAGCTGGGACACGTTTCCAGGGACTCCAGGGCCAAGTCCAAGTCCTGCAGCTGCTCCTCCCAGCACAGCCTGGAGCAGGGAATGGTGTGGAGCTGGGCTCTGTGTCCTGCTCAGCTCCCCTGAGAGCCACACGCATAAAGACACGCTCTGTTCTCGCAGGAATGTAATCCTCGACGTAAAGTTTGTCAGCAAAAATATAATTCACCATGAAAGAATGAACTACTGTCTTGCTAAAGCATCAAGAGGCACTTTTTCAGCAGTCTGGGCGTCTGAGGCAAGTGTTGGGAAACTGAGCAACCTGTGTTTGTTCCTCTGACCAGCACGACTACAACAAAAATGTAAAAACGCTTCCAGAGCTAGAACATTTAACAGCTCGGATTTCAAACAAGGAGGAACTATTTCAAAGCAGAACGAGTGTATGAGATGTTTGTTCCTTTAACTGAATGCAAACTGGATGTGGAATTTCCTCTTGGAAGAAATGACTGAATGGGAGATGGCTTGGACTCCCTTTTGTATATTGCATCATGTACAAAAAAGGATGATATCACAAATTGCAATTCTGAAGAATCCAGGCAAAAATAAAATAATTATTTCAGGTTAACACCTTCAGTGGGTCTTGCATTGTGCAATTCACGTTTCTACTAGGTTTGAAGAATCTGGGGCCAGGAACAGTTTAGTTATAAAACTTGTATCACCAATGCCGAGTTAAATGCTAAAAATAGTACTTACATCCCTTTAAGATAATGGGTTTAAAAAAGAAGTGGCAGCAGTGCAGAGAAGCTGCAAGTTTAGTAGCATTGGTTGCAGAGGTATAGTAACAGAACTGTCTTTAGAATTCCAGCACAGTCTGTTAATAAAGCACTGGACTAACAAAAGCAAAGTCAGAGCCATTTAAAATAACTTTACAAACCTGGCCTTATGTGTTTGCAACGTGAACTGGATATATCAGTTCCTCGTGCAACACTTGAAACATGCTGCAAATATATTAAGAATATACAAACATGACAGCCAGGACTGTGTTGCTGAATCTGCTCAATTGGGTCCAAATGCTTTCCACAGCTACAGGACACAGCAAGGACCAGCTGCAAATAAATCTGACATAAAATGGGATAAAATCCCTCTCCTTTCAAGCATGGATAATGGCTACAGAGCTGCTGCTAAGGCCAGTGGATGAGGTTTGCCTGGGGGGTGCAGGTCTCAGATCTGCGTGGTCTCGTCTCCAGCCCTCACCTCTTCTACATGGGAGCTGAGAACTTAAAATCACAATTTGTCTGGGGTAGGTGTGGAGGTTTTACTGCTGCTGGGACCTCCTTAGGGAGCTGATCCATCTCCTTATGCACAGAGTCCCTGTATTCTATAAATACTGCCACTACTAACACAAAAATAACACTTCATACCACCCAAACAGCCTGCTCTATTTACAAGCTGTATCTGGACTTGAATTTTCAAGTGAGGTTTTCCCTCTCTCTTACATGACTTCCCAGCATCTTCAAAGAGGATCTTGGTTTGGGAAATTAAGGATCAGAGGCCAAGTCACCAGGCAAGCTGTTTACACAGAAAGCATCAAAGCCCATTATTTTAATCTGTGATAATTACCACTGTTAGTTAAATCGTGCTTCCCTGACGGTTCTCAACAATAAGCAACAAATGCACAACACATTAATTGCACAAAGTTGTTGCTTGTTCTGAGATCAGTTTGTATTTACAGAAAAAGTTTCCATCTTAGTCAGCACAAAGCTCTCTCACGGTGACTTTTATAGTGCTGGGAACAAATGTTTTACAGTGGAATTTTGCCCTGGAAGGATGAATTTTAAAGAGTGCACTATAATCTAATGGCTACAGACTTTGTGTTTCTCCTTCAAGGAGGAGCTCTTTTAAGCCAGAGTTGTTGATAGCTGTAAAGGCTCCTCTCCTAAGTCCAAGCCTTGTATTAAAGCTTCTGGATCCTCATGATGAAATCCTTCACTCAGGATTTGTGAAGAATTGAATTCCACAGCAAACATTTCAGCTATCTGGGTTTCTGGAACAATACATTTTCTTCTAAGAATTGTACCTACCCTTTTCTAGCAATCTCTAGTCTCTACTCAGAGAATAAGAATCTAATCGTGTGACCTAAGTGTCCAGTCAGAATTAACCAATATGTCTAGAATTTTAAATGCTCATTACAAATCAAATCTATGTCCAAGAACATCCTGCTGGACTCACACAGGGTGAAATTCCTGGGAAGCAGAGCGCTGGCACAAGCTCTCCACAGACAGAAGCAGGCCACATATGCAGCACACAAGCTTTTGTGCCCTCCTGCACAGGGATGATCCTGATCCTGAGTTAAGAATCACAAATTACAAGTGATTTTACACTGATCCTGCCCCGCTCACATGCAGACACTAAACCCATCAAACAGCACTGTTTACTGTGACCCATGTAAGACTGCAGCCCTCCCAGCAGTGAGCCAGTGTCTTTATCAGATTGGAACTGTTCACACAACACTGAACTCTCAATCCATGTAATCGGTGAGCACACAATTATTTCATATTCCTCTCCATCAAGAGAATCCGGGACTGTTTGCATGCCAAGATGTTTTGGTGCTCCACAAATAAATAAATAATGTTATTTCACCTGTTAACACATGGGGACTGTTTGTTTTGGCCAGCTTGCATGGACTCTGGGTGCCAGGGTATGAATAAAATAATGTCCAATACTGTAAACATCTTGTGACATAAATTCCTGGCTCAGCATAAATACAGACACTCTGTATGTGGCAGGTTCTTCCTGCATTCTCCAGCACTGACACCATTAAATTCATGTATCTATGACAGAGTATATACATAATTGTAATTCCTTAAAAAAAAAATGCAATCACAGATAAGCCAATTTGCCCATCCTGGGCCTCTGCTTCGCTGGATTTTGCTTGCTGGAGTTTGGGTTTTTGGAAAGCAAAGTGCAACTACTGTATCACAGTGGTTTCTGCACATGCCGTACATTCCAGAACAGAAAGTAGATTTTCTGTTTAAAGAACAGCACAGTTAGAAAGATAAGATAAAAACAAACTGGAATATAATATTGCTGGGAAATTTTAGCCCTTTATGCAAACACCAAGTCAGTAATGTAAAGGATGCTCTCTCAACAACACTGGCAAGGCCTGAGTTTCTCACACTGCCAGGCCTCCATCCCAAGCAAAACCTCGTATTAATTTAAGATCAGACTGCAAATACAGAGCAGACTCTGCTTTGGTTTAATCCACTGCATTCAGGAACTAATGCACTGATGTCACTGAGGAAACAAAGTTCAGACAGGTCTAAGTGAAGGTAAACTCCAGCCCTGAGGAAGGGACTGATGGTTTTGGCTCTGCTTTAAACTCAAGCCATTCTTTCATTTCAGGTGCTTGAAATGAGTCTAGGACTGGACTAAGCGTGTAGGTCTCAGACTACCCTGAAAACCAGTTAAACCTTTGCTTCCTAAATATTTAAATTGCAAATTATGCAGCACCCTGAACATCTTTGCTCTCAGAAAGAAAACACCACGAAGTGTTTGCTGTTACCTTGGACCAGTCTCCCGTTTTCCACTCGTAGCAGCCGGTGTGATCCTCGCACTCCTCCTCATCCCTCGGCCTGGTGGCTGCATCACATTTGCCTTGGGAGTTTGTGCACGTCACTGTTCTTTTCTGAATTCCCCTGCCACAGTCTGCTGAGCACTGCAAAAAACCAGGGGTTTGGTTTGCGTTACACGGTGCTTAGAAATGATGGCTTTTATGTTGGTAACGCAGCTCGGAGGAAAAGCTGGGGTTAGGAACACTGAGGGAAATGATAATCCGTAAGATTTTATTACAATAATCTAAGCCACTCGTACATGAGTAATTTGAAAAGCATGATGACTGCTAGTGAAATATTTTACTTATGAAAAATGGCAATTCTGAAAATCAACCTGCTTTGTCAGCGGGCTTTTGGCTACAATTGGTGCCACTAAATCTCGTGTTGATGAGCTCCTCGTTCATTCTGAAAGACACACTGAGATTCACTACACAGGACTGCCATATCCCCTTGTATCGTGGGATCCATCAAGGGTGATAGATGCTGGTGTTAAATGTAATTTTAAATCCCAGTAGCACGAGACCAGTGTTACAAACACGTTTTGTGCATATCATGGCAAAGTCGCAATTCTCACACGTTCTCATGCGAAACACACACATCACGTTCACATCTTGATTTGCCACCGCTATCTTAATTCTGAAAAACTCTAGCAAATATTTACTGAGTGAGCACAAATTATCCACAAATGTTTTTGTGCTTGGGCTCTGTGGACTCAGCATCTAAAGAGCAGGGATATCTGGTTACCCACTTGTTATCTTTGCCAATGGTTGGAAGTTCTTCTTTAATGAACGATTTGTCGTGATTATATTGGCTGTACGAGGTGGGAAAAGGACACTGGCACAAACTGAACCCGAATTTCTGTTTTCAATAACTAGTTTGGTAATGGAGCACCTGCTGTCACAGCCACCTGAGTCCTTGTCACCAGCCCTGAGCACAGCCAGTCTGCCTGCTCCTCATTCTCATGCCACTGCAGCGGTTAAGAGCGAGAAATTGTCTTGCAGAGCCACTGGGGGCAGGTGGGTGGAAAAATGATCTATGTACCAGCTGAGATAAAAACGAACCTCCCCTGGCATGTCAAGTTCTCCCCTTCGGGGGGCCAGCAGGGAAAAGACAGTTGATTTGACACTGAATAAATAGTGAAGATATGAGATATTCTGTGAGGTCTTTTGAACGTGTTCCAAGAAGCTTCTCCATCCAGGGGGTCTATGCTGGAAACAAGCGTCAGCTTGATATAAATTACATCAAATGGACAAATCTCAGCATGCCTGTCTAACCGTCTTAAAAACACAATCCAGGCAGTTCTGACCTGCTGGCCTTGGTAAGGACATGAATGACAAGCGTTTATGAGCTGGCAAGCAAACAGACATGCCTTTAAATACTTCACAGCACTACAAAGTGACTTCTTGAAAATCTGGGAAACCTTCCACTTCATTTACTGCGCGCCGCTCGCGGCGTGCCCCCCTTTCGGATGTAACATCTTGGTGAGAAGCACAATCTAGAGCTCTGCTAAGGCAGGGGGGTGAATTCTTCCCAGCTTTGCAGAATTCCACAAAACTCTTTGCTGGACTGCTCAGAGCTCAAGGCTTGCCAGAGATCCCAGGCTGGAGCTCCCTCAATGGTACCTTAAAACCATGAATTTGCCCCAAGTTGAGGAGACTTTTCCAAATTATCTATCATTTTCCTCAGGCCTCAGGGTGGATTCGTTCATCTCAAACTACAAAGCTCAATATATAAAAATCTTTGGAACGGTCCAAATTATTCGAAGTAAATCAAGCTGAAGTGGGAGTATTTTTCACAGTAGGAGAAATCTCTAGGTGGGTTTTACAAGCAAGTCTGGGAAAAACACCAACTGTTTGTTCTTCCCACAGCTTTTAAGTCATTCACAGATTAATACTGCATATACTTTCCTAGACAAAACAGCATGAGCAAGAAGGTTTCCAACAGATCTTTGGTGGTCACATATAAATCACCCTCTTTAAGAGGTTTTTTTCCTTTCCTCAAGTCATCTGTTTTCATGAAGAATTTCTTAAGACATAGATTTTACAGAGAGTCCACAAATTAATATACACAGTTTCTGTGAGTCCACTCAAGATCATTACGTTTTATTTTATTAACAAATTATTTTGTCAGATCCCACGAGGCTTTGCGAAGGAGCAACACAACTTTGCAGTTAAGACACAACTCCTTTATCTGAAGGAAATCCATATTTTTTTCCACTCTAGTTCTCTAACAGTAGAAACATGCACCTTCTCCTGACAGTCTCTATTTTTATCATTAAAAATGGGTTGAACAGTGCCTTGTCCAAAACAATCTCAAGTGTTTGGCAATACAAGGGGAACTTAATTTTTTCCACAATGAAGATTGCACTGGAATTTGCTGTGAAAACACACATTTTTGACCAGGGACCAGACATCAGTGCGGTCAACTGTGTTGTATAAGCAAGAAATTAAAGAAAAAAAAAATAGATCAGAAAATTGATTTTTAAAATGATACAATTAGCGATGTTTATTCCTCAACATCAGATTAAAATGCTAAGGAATAAAGTGATTATCACTGAAGAAAGTCCTAGGTGTGAGAAGGGTTCACACTGGCAGAGCATCAAACGTGTCCTGGAGTCAACTGTGCTTCATAACAACAGAAATGGGCCAAAATAACAAATTTAAAACAAGAAGCGCACAGTTACAGACACAACAAAAGTAAATAAATGCATCAAAGGAAAAGTAAACCAGCTATTGAAAAAATTATCTAAAAAAGCTGTGTATTTGCAAAGGAGTTACATGGTCATGGATATGGAAGATTTCCACTGATCTGCAACTTGACTTACTCTGCTCCATAAAAGGGAGACAGAAGTACCTGGGGTTGTTAACAAAAGACTCAAGTGAAAAATCCACATGTAAACCAGGCAGGAGCTGCACCCTAATCTCACCTGTAAACACTTCAGCTGGTTTAGCTATAAGAAATAAAGAGGGCATCATCTGAAAGGGGAACGTCTAGGGGACACAAAAGACCTATCAGACAACTTCCTAAAACCTTGGTGTGTTCATGCACATCTTTTGTAATGAAAGAACTCAGAAAGAACACAAGTCTCATGCACCAGTGAAGGGATCCAGCACCCCACTGAAAGGGAACACTGCTCTCACTTAACCATCACCTCTCTTGCCAAACTAAGATTTCCTGTCCAGGAGGTGCACAATGAAATCCCATTGTGTGTGTGAGCAGACACTGTTCCTCAGGATCCCTTCTATCCTGAGCTTCTGTGACTTTTAAGCACATTTCTAACAATAACATTTAGCAAAAGCTCCTTAGCAATGTTTTGAACAGGAGCTCTCTGTTCCAAATAGAGGTGAATAATGAGGAATCCTTCCCACAGGAGAGGCTGTTGCTGGACAGCCAGGCTGGAGTGAGGCTGGAGCTGCAACCCTGCATCCAGAGTGAAAGCAGCTCATCACCCAGGTGAGCCCAGCAAATACAACATCAAAGTGAACCTGGGCATCCTGTAAGGGCTGTTATTCACAGGGTACAAAGTTGCCCTGTACTAGCTGAGTCCTGGTCATGAACTGCAGGAACACTCGCAGATCACTCTGCTGCTAAACAAAACCCAGGGTAACTGTCTAGATCTCCCATTATTTACATCAGGAATGCATTCATAACACTTGGGGGAAAATTCTTAACTGCAACTACTCTGAGATGCACCTTTTAGACAAAATATAACCAGCTTTTTCTTGTTGCTGGAATTACACAAAAGAAGGCTGGATAGGGCCCAAGGACTGCACATTCTCTGTAACATGCAGATGCCTGATAAGCCTGGTATTTCTTCACACCACCTTTAAATGGAGCCAGAAGCCCTGGGTTACTGCACTTCTGGCTTCAGGTCAGCGAAACATTTTTCCTTCTTGGTCAGAGTTTTCAGATGGAAAGATACATCCACTAGAGCATATCTAAACCCTGCCTTACAAATCCATCTGGTCTGGAAACCAAATGTCAGCTCCTCACTGCTCATCTCAACAGATGAGAGTCCTGCCCAGCACTCCAGCGCTGTGAGGATGCTGAACCATGAGTACCGTGGATTCAGGCCAGCGTTTCTGGAGCTGTGAGCAGTCTGGCTCCTTTCTGGAGTGAAGTCCCTACCTTTGACCACTCTGATGCCTCCCAGATGGACAGGCAGTCCCGTCCCTCACAGCTCTGCACCGTGGCTGGTTTGCTGCCCAGGCAGTAGAGATCCCTGGTGGTGACGTAGGTGCCGTTCTGCAGCTGGTAAACGCAAGTGACCTCCCGGTGCTGCACACCCTTCTCACAAGTGGCAGAGCAGGGACTCCAGTGCCCAGTCACCCACCTGGGAAGGAGCCAGAGGATAAATGTTAGCAAACTGTTGGAGTAAAACATTATGCTTCACTTAAAACCAGTGAGAAGCAGGCAGCTCTTCCTGGATTTGGGGGTGCTTTGATGGTGCTGTGCTGTCGTCACCCCTAGCTCACTGATCCCCTCTGGGAGCTGAGGTGTGTAAAGCAGGAGTGTCAGTGTGCAAGTGAATATTCCCTCCTGACTCCACACCAGGAAAACCCCCAAACTCTGCATCACTCCCTTTAACCCCACTCTGCAGTGGGCTGGTTTTTCCCCTCAGATAAAGACAGAGTTCTCTGCAGGCTGTCCTGCAAGACCATTCCTTGCAAGGGCTGGAGGCACCACAGCAGGGCTACAAGGTGCTGAGTGAAGTGTCTGAGAAGGATCTGAAGGAGCAGGGATGGAGGGAAGGACATTTTTTTTTCTAAAAGAAAAGCAGCATCTATCTTTAGCTTCCTTCAATCTGTCAGTGAGGAGCATGTTGTCTGTAATTACAGGAATTCCTGGATGGAGTGAGGGGCTGGAGCAATAACTGTGCAGCCACTGAGCACCACAAGGCTCTCATGCCTTTCTCACCAGGCAATTGACCTTCTAGCCTGTTATTCAGGACTGTCATCCAGATTAGTATCCTTACACCATGAATCTTTTACTTGTCACCCAGTCCTGGGCTGTCTATTATGGTAAGTGGCCCAAACAACTTCTCAAAAACGGGTCTGCTCAGAAATACTATTTTATTCTGCTGGAGGCTCCTGTAATTTAGGTAGAGCAACTTATTCACCACATTTCTTTTGAAGCTGTTGGGTGTTACTTCCCTGAAATGAATTAAACAACTGTTTCCCATCTTCCCATTCCTGAAGGGGGGGAAATCAGTTCAGCACCATTTGTAGAAACATCTTCACTTGCTGCAATTGTCATGAATTAATTTGTAAATGCCACGACTGGCGCGCCAGCACTGATGACTGTGCTTACAGGGAGGGCAGAAGCCATTTGGTTTGAGCAGGACTGGGCAGACTTATGGGATGGGCAGATTTCTGCACTTCAGGGCTATTTTTGTCAGTCTTTCACCCCTACTGTTCAACTTCCCAGCTGACATTTTCCCATCCCATAAGAGAAATACCAAGCCCTGGGCTGCTGAAGATATTGTTTTAGTGCCTGTAACACACAGGAACACTGCAACTATATTTCAACAATGTTCACAAGCAACGTGGAAAGACAAGGGATTTATGGATAAAGTGACTAAAGATGAAAAATCCTGCCAGTTTAAAATTTTTGGAAGGAATTTGCAGCAAGATACTAGCAGAATTACTATCTGCAAGTAATATACACAGAGGGGAGAAAAATGTGATATGCAAATAGTATCTCATTATGGTAACTATTACATTGCCCCACCGGTAGATTTTTGTCTCTACACTGTCATTACACCTTCTGAACACACCTGAGTGTGTAACAACAACACCTGCTTAGAGGGTGATTTTCTTTAATAAAGGGTAGGTTTTTTACTTCTGACATTGTCAAAAACGACTCCAGTGTTCTTACTCCAAACCCCAGGCTGGCTCTGTATGATTAACTAAGCCAATTAACTGCTGTACACTAAGCCCTGTATGTATCATATAAAGCATTTGGCTTCCAGTTACACTTTAAGCCTGTAAACTGATCTTAAAGGGGTTGCTTGACACCAGAGTTCTTTTCAGTTTGGTCTTTCCCTCCCAGGTCATAACCAATCTCCTGTGGGACCCTGGGAATGCTCCAGCTGGGGTCCCAGCAGAGCCTCTCTTTTTGCCAAGGAGCGCTGATTTACGTGACAAACACACTCATCTTTCTCACAACCACGGGGATGGCTTCATCTCTGGTATTAGTTTTTGTAATCTTACCTCTACAGAAGACTCAAGAGCTAAGTGATGCCTGCTGGTGGTTAGCTTCAGGAAGAAAGTGATGAGCTTTTAAGCAGAGATTTTACCCCAGTCAGTGGCTGTCTTTCTAGCTAAAATATGCCCAGAAGGGTGTGATTTTCAAAAGCTTCAAAAAGCTGGGATGGGCAGGACATGCAATCTGAGAGGGCTCCTCTAAATCTTTGTCTTCTGAGTCTTCCTCAACCTCTGACCTCTCAGTACCTCTTCTGAGGAATTGGGAGTTCTTCTTCTAATCTGCTTTGGCAACACTCATCTGGCAGGCCCCTGGAGCAAACTTGAAATATCTTTTGGAGGTTCAGTTCATCATTTGATCTTTCTATGGTCTGGATTAGTCATTAACCTTGAATTATCTACTCTACCTACTTGCCTAAGACTCCCACATTTTCTAGGAAAAAAAAAAAAAAAATGCCTGCAGCACAATGTACATAAACCCAGGGGAGATGAACGTCTGCAAATGAGGGCTCGTAGCTAAAGATTTGGGAAAAAAAAATGTTAGGAAGATAAAATGGATCAAGGCCGAAGGACGGGGGTGAGGGAGTGCAATCAAGAGACATGAGGTCACTTTGCAGAGATTGCAGCTTCTTATAACATAAAGCCATTACATCTTCTGGGGTAAATATTGCAGCCCATTAAATTTCCCCTGGTTGTTTCTGCCCTGAGCCCTGCAGAAGAACAGCGTGTTCTCTTCCACGAACTACACATCCCTGCCACGTTCACACATCCCCTCACTACCTACAGGGTGCTTCTGTGGCCTTCCCAATGCTACAGTGACATTTATTTCACATAATATGACCAGACATGTTTGCAGTAACACATTTTTTGTTATTAAACCCGGGTTTTTTTAGAGCTGGCTCTTCTCTACAACCAGTTTAGAGCCTGTACTACTACTGAGTAAAGCATCAGAGGAAATTTCCTACAAAACATATCTGAAAAAGTCCTGACAGAAACGTAACTAAAGCCCTGTAATCTGAGGGTTCTATTTCTAATAGATTTTATTGAAAACCTTTTTGTTTAATGCACAGGTGAGGATCACTCCATGCCCACTTAGCACTGGTTGTCTTTAGCAGCAGTTTGTGATGTAAAATCACGTCAAAATCACTTTTAGTTTTCTGAGGCACCTGGATGAAACTGTGGCTTCACTGATTTAGGCAAAACTCAGACCAACTTTCAGCAGGGCCAGGCTTTTATATTGGATAATTTTAGCAAGGAGAATTGGAAAACATTTCTGAGAATCAGTCATGTGGAACTGACAGATATACTTTGCTTACAGCTGTCAAACCAAGCTCATGCTCGGCTATGTAGAAGAAAAGTCTCTTTACAAATGGAATTGTGTTTTCCATGGAACACAAACACAATCTGCTATTGGACTGTCCTCTCCCCACACTCCTGAAGCTCTCCCCCACCCCTCTGCTGCATTGGGCTCAAAACAATCAGGTGAATCTTGTATTTTGGGAACAGGTTGTGCCACACCCAGTCACCAGAAGGATTTTTTTTTTTTTTTGGAGAAAAGTACAAGGAATCTAGTAGAATAATACAGCTGCTGATGTCGAAAGGAGGACTCCAAGACTAACATTCCTGTCTGATTGCCTTTATAAACAGTGCTCAGTAATTTTCCAGTACAGTAGTCATTCTGCTAACAGACTTGCCAACTTTCACTCACACAGGTTTCTTTTTTTCTTTAGTGATTATCATTTTGACAGCTTTTTTTTTTTTTTTTTTTTTCCCCCCCACCAATAAGATCAGCCATGGAACAATGTTTTATAATTTACACACACCTTGGGAAGTTCTTTTTTTAAAAGGAAGCCATTCCCTCTCCTCCTCCCTGAGATGAGCAGATCTCTGTTTTGGAGGGTGTGGGGTTGGTGTGAGGAGATGTCCTGCTGGCTGGCACCAAGGGACACAACTTCAGCACTCTCAGAGCTCCTCTGCAGTGAGTTTCCCCTCCCCACCTCCACGGCAGGTGTAGCTTCAATGGGGCAACTGGTTCCCAGCTCCATTCCCTGCCTTTCCAGGAAGGCACTGCCTTCTTCTCAGCTCCCACCACACAGTGCAAACTGTGAAAATCATTACAGCAGGCAGCAGGAGGAGTGGATTTCACAATTAAATATTTTGCTAGATTATCCTGCTAATCCTTTTCTGTGGGTTAGAACTGCACTTGGCCTGAAGAGCCTCAAAACAAAGCAGCACAGATCATGTAACATTTTAAAACAAGGCAATGGTCAACCACAAGGTTGGTGAGTCAAACACTGCACTGGGAAAGAACGTGATGGGAGCCAGCCTTGGTGTTTACACCAAAGCTAAGGGACCTGTCTCATGACTCCACGTGGAAAATAAGGCCAAATTAATTCCTGCTCTAGCAAGTCATCTTGGATTGTTTGATGCAAATCCATTTAGCACTGATGTAACTGCATTTAGCAGTAGCCAATGAGCACTTTTCATTCTACACTGTCTGTTCCCCAGCCTCCTCTACCAGAATTGCTCCATTGAGTTGAGTTGCTGGATTTGCTGGCAGATGCAAGCAAATTGTCCTTCAGTGTCTAATTAGCCACTGATTGGTACTTGATGACCTGCCTACAACCTGGAGCACAGGAGTTTTTGTTTCCTTTTGGTGGATGGGGATCGCCATCAACCGACCTGGGCCCCAGATCAGCCATCAGCCACCCCTCACAAAGGTGCCCAGGAGTGCTTCAGGTTTTCTGGGCTGCAGAATTTTGGCTTTTGCTGCTGCCAGGCCCACGGGACCCCTGCTGCAGGCAGTGCCCCCGAGGAGCTGCCACCAGAGCGCAGCATTCCCTGCTCCAGCCGGTCCAGCACGGTCCTGGCAAATTCATTAAGCTCAAGCTGATTCTGGAGATCCCAACTCCAGCTTTGGGAAGTACTTCAAAATGAGCTCTTACGTGGTGCCTCCTTGGATCAGAGGGTGCTAACATTACTGTTGATGCCAGATTTCCAGGCTAAAATGAAACCCTCCCCACGGCTGCTCCTTCTTTTCTTTTTTTTTTTTTTTTTTTCATGTAACCAAATCCAACGCACATCAAAGATGTTTCTCAGCACAGGGCACAGACAAGGATTTGAACCTGTTGGCATTAAACCTTACGGATGATAAACATTTGTAGAGGTACCAGAAGAGCCTGACTGCACAAATGAAAGGACTGACCCATTTGCAGCCATTGAATGTCCAGCTCAGCCCCTCCAGTTAACAAACACCCACATCCTCCAGTTCAGTGCAATTTCTGTACAGCCCTGTGAGTAATTTGCCGACATTCCCAGAGTTTTCCATCTTATTTTCCCCTCAAATTCTACTATTTGCAAGACTACCACCTCAGAAAAATAAATCTGAAATTGTTTTGCTCCCCATTCACCTGCGATGAGAACACACAGAAACGGGGTGCAAACAGCCCAGAATCAGGGATGCAGACTGATTTCTGTATTATTCTGATTTCTGTATTCCTGGGCTGTTAAACAGAGCTCTGTCACAGGGATATGGTGGCGTCTAGAGGGTCACATGGATTTAAGCACCTCCTGAGCTTAAATCAGACCAGGAATCAAAGCAATGGCCACTATCCACCATCACACACTGAGGCACCATTATTTTGGCACTCCCCAGCCTTTGGACACGTTTTTGAGGTGCTGAGCCAACTGGGGCCTTGACTGAGTCTTAGAGCTGGCTTCATTTTTCCCCAGTGGGCACTGCTGTGTGTGCTGTGAGAGAGCCTGGTGCTGGATTCCAGCCCACGGGTGGAAAAGTGAAAGGGAAAGAGGAGAAAGAAAGAAGGAAGTGATCCATGTAACCACAGAGCTGACCTCAGCAGCGTGCCAGCTTTTAGAGCTGATTTGGAGGGCGACAATAATCAAGGACACAGTGGCAAAAGGATGCAAGATAGGATTCCTCCAGGCAAAACTCATTGGCTGCATTCCTCTGACTAAAATAACTGGTTTTCCAGACAAAGGAGATGTGGTAGATTTAATCTGTTTGGTGAAGAACTCTTTTTGCTGCATGGGAAATGCTTACTGGTGACATGCTGGGAAACATAGATACAATTGTGTAATTCATCCAGAGGTGAGAGCTGGCCTCCCATCTACCTTTAGTGCTGCAAAGGAGTATCAGGTATGAAAGGAATTTAGATCAGTTACTAGGGGGCTTCCTGAAAGGTCTTGTCTTGCATTTGATCTAATTTAGTAAGCTCATTAATGACCTTGGCACAAAGAGAAGAAAACTGCTGAAAAATTGAGGAAAATGCTGACAATACAAAGCCTAGAAGCAGTGTCAATGCCTCAGAGGATTAGGATGCTATACAGGAAGAACTGAATAACCTTGAGTACTGCAATAACAAAGCTAGGATGGAAATAAACAGCACACAGTGCAAGGCTGCGTGCTCAGGGACCAATAACAAGCATTTCTGTGTTAAGGTAGGGTTCATGCAATGAAATAAAAGAGGAGGAAAACATCTCGAATGACTGTAAGCCACAAATATGATGCAGCCATGAAAAAAGCAGTAAGAAGTTAAAGTAATGGATTTAGCCCAGAAAAATGATGGAAGGAGGAGATACAATGGTTTGTTGTATCCTGTGGCAAACAGCCCAAGGCAGAGAGGAAGGGAGGGAAAACACTGTGTAAGAAAAGCAACAGAGCTGATGCACGAAGAAAGGGCTGAAAAATGACAATGAATAACTTAGGCTGGAAATGAAAGATTCTGACCCACATGAACAGCAAGGTCACAGGGGAGCCTTCTACTGAGGGAAGGAGCCTATAGAAAAAACTCAGCTTATAGAAAGGAGTCTAAGATATGCTCCTGGTGGTAGCAGAAAACTAACCCTTGGGCTCAGGAGATATTTTCAAGTCCTAAACAGTGAAACTAAGGGCTCAGGGTCTCCTGTGGTTTTCTGTAGATGCAGCCAGGGATTTCTGGCATTTATGCTGCTGCTCAGCATCCACGTTAAGAACACCAAATATTCAGCAGGCCCCTGAAAAGACTCAACCTCTCCTAAAATCCCTTGCAGCAAAGAGGAGAAAAAAATACCAGCGCTTGCACACAGCCCATTACAAGTCCAACAGTTGGGGAATTTCATGTGGTTTTGGTGCTTTTCCTGCGTCGGAGGGGAGCAGCTCCATAGCCACAGACCCAACCATGCATGCAGAAGTGTGTGGCCAGTGGCCGAGCTGTGTTTTCAGTGAAAACAGCTGATGTGATCTGTGATTTCTGAGTCTGGTGCCAGCCCCAGGGTTGGCTCTCTTGGTGTATTTGGGTTGGTGCTCGGCGTGCTGGAAGCGACCCATACGCGCCGCATGCAGGAATCCAGATTCCATCTGGTTACAGCGGGGTTTTGTAAGAAATATCTGAAGAGCTAGGCAAAGGATTAGAATAAAGAGGTGCTAATAGGGTGCAGTTGGGACAGGAAAGGAAGCTGTAAAGAATTTAATGGAAAAAGAGGGTCAAGGAACATAAAAAAATAAAATAGGAAGAAAAAGAGGCTTTTTTTTTTTAAAAAGGTGAAAGAGTAACAATAATAAAGAATGAAAGATTCTTTTATTTTTGCCAGTTTCAACAAAACCCTTAAGAAAATTCTCTTCTCTGACGTTTAATTTTAAAACATGTCAGTGTATCCAATCAAGTTTTAAATCCTGCTTTGTTTTTCTCAGATGCTGGGTTGCAGTTGGAGAATTCCAATCTTCTCCTTGGCCTCGTGAATGTACTGTCCCCTGCCCTACATTATTTGGCTCTCCTAAGAGGTGGCTGAAGTTCAAAGGGATATATAATTTAAAAAGCACTTTGGGATCGTGCTGGAAGAAAGACACTGTTATTAATAACATACCCTTTTTTCCTCTTGATCACTTTATAAATGTGGGTAACTGTTTTTGGTTTTTTTTATTTTTATTACAATCTCAACAGCAACAGCCTCTTCCTCCACTTAAACAATATGATCTCAGCCCGTCCCAAAGACTTTGCAATCTAGCTTATACATGGCTTGAGAGAGGAAACAAAGGGACAGTGTGGGATAGTGAATTCAAGTCACACAGCCCATCCAAAAGTGAAACAGAGACCGAGTGTCCTCTGACCCAGCCCTGTGCTGGCCAAAAGACCCCCCTCTAGAGATAAATACTTTGAAAGGTGATTCTCCTAGATCTGGAGTGAAAGTGCAAACGCAATTCAAAATGCACAAAACAGAGCAGGTTTACTAGAGAAAGGAGAGCATTGTTCCTTCTTCTGAACTCAGGTGAAGGGCTTAGGTCTGAGTGGAAATGGGAAAGGACCTTATTGTAACAAGATGCTACAATAATTTTACTTGAAACCCTAAAACAAATTCAGGGCTCATAAAAAAAGCATTGACATGGTGAAAGAGAATGGTTTCTTTAAGATGTTCTTGGTCAGAGAATATGCTAAGCATGCATTTCTAATGTCTGGGTGGGCAAACGCAAGTGGAAATTTAAATTCTACAGAGGCACAGAGAATGTGCTTCTGAAAATGTTTCCAGTTAAAAGCATGTTAAGTGTGAAAGTGTAGTCTACACGGAGGGAGTGAGGGAGTGTGGTCTATCAGATCATCAGCAAGGATTCTGTGGCCTTTCCAGGTTCTAAGCACATTCAGTGTCTGCTGTCATTGCTCTGAAAAAAAAAATGGGCCAAGGAGAGTGTCCCTGTGCCAGAGCTCATTGCAGCTGGGCAGAACTGTGCTCAGCTGAGCCCATAAACTGCCTGGTGACTCCACACAGAGAAGAGAGACCTTGGAACAACATTAAGGGCTGGGCCCAACTGCCCAAAGGAACAGGCTGGGTACAGGAGGAGAGCAATCCCTTCTCAGGAGGTTTTGTGTGATTAAACCTTACCCACTGTCACTGCCTGGTGAGGCAGCAATGCCATGGTGAGAGGGCACCAAAGAGACTTCCTCAGGAGCTCAGGGTCATGGAGATCCCTCAGAGCACACTGTGGGGCTCAGGGCTGTGACAGACCTCATGGCCAGGACCTTCCGTCTTTGCTGGCAGAGGCAGGAGCTGCCCACGACTTCCAGAACTTTTAAAGCTACTTTTCTTCATCTCTACCACCTGGAACCCCTCCTATACCTGCCTGGGCTCACTCCAGTCTAACCCAACAGCTCTCCAAAAGGTCTGGGAGAAATACTTCATTGCCAGGCAGCAACACAAGCAGGTGCTCCTTTTTTCTTTCTACGAGAGTGACAGAAATCCCAGCCTCACTGGGCTGCCTCATGGAAATGACAATTGTTTCCTTGAAGCCATGGGGGTTTTGGCTCTCCTTACACCCCGGGGTATCTCATTATACCCTTCAGCACTGCAAGCTGTACAGCCACGATATTGTAGAGCAGCAGTAACAGGCAGTGCAGACAGAAACTGAAACCTGAACCAGCTTCCTTGATGGATGAGCTGACACTCCATTTCCCTGCTCCAGGGCACGTTAATCAGAGTGCAGCTCTAATTAGAAGGAAGTGTGCTGTTTGTTGTTTCCCCCATTGTTTCTGCCAGCAGCATTAGCTTTGTAGGTGCTTTTCCCTGCTTTGTCTGATTATCCAAGATGCAGGAGCCAGCAGGTTGGTTTGAAGATGCTTTTTTAGGTGTTGCTCAGCTTTATCTGATTTTATCACGGAATATTCAGAGTTGGAAGGAACCCACAAGGATCGAGTCCACCTTTGAAGTGAATGGCCCATACATGGATCAAACCCCTGACCCCTAACTACTATCAAAATTGGAGTTTCTACACTACTCTACAATGCTAAACGTCACTACAGAAGAGACAACTTCTTTGTTAGCAAACAAACTGAACAAATTAATTTACCTTCCTGAACAAATTAATTTACCTTCCTGTCTTTTGTCATTTTGGCCAGAAATGTCTTTCTTTAATATAACACAGATCAAAATTAAATCAGCTAAAAGTGCTTGCCAAATTTAAAAAAAAATATATATTTTTAAATTATTTTTAGAGATCTCTAATAACTAATGAGGAGAAAAGCACCCTTACTGAGAAAAGCGTCTAAAATGTGTTTCATCATAATTTAATTTCTTGACTTCAGGGTTTTTGTAGTACTGTTTGCCAGTTAATCAGACCCCATTCTGTGCCGATTCAAAAAAAAAGCAAGGTTAGATATGCAGTCACTGTACTCTTGTCTAGCTTTATACTGTAAGTTCTGTCTCCCAGGAGGGAAAAGAAAACCATCTCCAAACAATGCATGAAGGCAGCCTGCATGGAATCTGGCCTTACTGACCACAAATTAAATGGGCTTTGTCTGAGGTAATGAAAATCTGACCTGCTCAACAAAAGGAAATGAATATTACAGCTGCTTACTGTGGCTAACAATGTGTCCCAATACTTTGAGGCATTTTCACTGTGTTCACCAGATGGAGGCTTTGTTAAGGGGCAGGTTCTGAAGGAAAAGGATATTGGTTTTTAGGGGTTTTGAACTCCTTACCGTGACTGGCAGGGGTGTGTGTTACATTTCCTGACCTGGGGCTCGGGGCGGGTCACTCGCTGGCAGTCACTGTCATTCACCAGAGTCATGGTCTTGTTAACGATCCGAGTGCAGGACACGATGGTTTTCCTCTCCCCTGAAAGCCAAACCAAAAAGAACTCTGAACAAAAAACCACGGCCACTCATCAACCAAATCTCAAAAGCTTGGAGCTCCCTGCTCCCTCTACCAGATGTACTCTATCACCTCTGCAAGAAATCTTATTCTCCACTTCTGCCTGACCTTTGTACTGGCGTGTTTTGGGTTTTTGTTTTTTTTTTTTTCAGAAAAGCTACAAATCTCTCCTCAATAATCGTGCAATTGACTGTTTCACAGGAGCAGCAAGCTGGGCTTTCTCCTTCTGGTGTTTAACGTGGAAACAGCCTTTAAAACAATTTGTTTTCATTTCTGGTTCCTCCTCCACAGGTAGCTGTGCCCTGTCATCACCTCGGGCAGATGTGCTGAAGTCACTCCACCTCCCAGCCCCTGATAATGTGACTGATAATGACAGGACAGCTGCCTCCTGCTGCTCCCCAGGCAGGAAATCAGGATGAAAAGGAGTGACCCAGGTTCAGGAGTCATTAACTGGGCTTGTTTGTATTTCACAAGGAGAAAATAAAGCCACCAAACGAAATTACTTCCTATCCTCTGCTCCTCCAGATAAAATCCTCGTGACAGGAGCCAGCGTTTCTCACATGAACTGTGCATCAGGAGTTTCATCCAGCGTGGACCTCAGCGTTCAGCCTTGCACTGAGAGGCATCAGGAAAGCTGTGCCACGGGGAGCATGGCACTGAGCAGATGTGACAAGGAAAGTGCCACTCCTGCAAGGTGTGACTTTGCCTTACTGTTAATTATTTTGGTTTCTCAGGTTTGCTTTCTAACCCTCAGTCTGCGTCAGATTGAGTTTTTTCACCACCTGCAGCTGACAATAAAAAGTAACTCACGTTCTGTTAATAAAAAATATGCAAACACCTGCATGGAAAGGAGAAAAGCCCTTCTCAACTTGGGTAAGTAGCAAAAGAATTGGACAACTAAAATAAAAGACCAATCATCAAGCTAATGCTGGTGGGAGCCATGCTGTCAGACGCTGATTTGATTCAAATTCGTAGCAGGCTTACAACAAAAATCAGAAGAGCCACAAATAAATTTCCTTTGCGCTCATGTGAGGGTTTAATGGCTTAAAGATTATTATTTTAATGCACGAGTAAAAATGTCTATTCTAAAGTGAGTCCTATTTACAGAAAAAAATCAGTAATTTCAGTGCACTGAGGGCAGTGAGCCTGAAAATGTGAAGATGAGCTCTTTCCTTCTGTCATGTCACATCATAAATAACTGAGTCTGCTGGTGAAGACAGACTGCCCAGAATGCTTGGAAACGATCAGTTTTCCTCAGGGAACAATCTCCTACTTCCAGCACTGCAAATGCAATGGACAGTGTCTGACAAAGCAGCCTCTGCTTTCACAGCACCAACTCCCCCAGGGCTCCAGCGGATCTGTCTGGGCACATCCAAGGATCCTCTGGGAAGGGAGCTTTGCCATGTGCTCCTGGAGTCCCAGCATCTGATGCAAATGTCCAGGAGCTGTCACGGCAGCAGTGCCCAGCTCCATCCCTGAGGAGGGAGGAGCCTTTCCCCGAGCGTGCCTGGACACTGCAGAGGCGCTCTGCGGCGACAGAGCAGTGTCCCTGCTAAAAGGCTGGCTGAAAATTAACTGTGGGGATGGGCATGATAACGAGCTTTCATTGAATCTATTATAGCCAAGTCCATTTTCATGGCATTTCCACCTCTCCTGTGGTTGGAGCCTGCAAACACCACACAGGGATTGCCACCAAGCGTCCCTACCTCCTCCACACTGCACACTGCATCCTTCCCATCCGCTGTGCGTCCAGATGTACAAGGAATCCTGCTGCTTTTCTGGCTCGCTCCTGTTTTCAGCAGTATAGTTTACAGGGATGGTGTATTCATAATGAATTCCATAATTCTGGTCATGGAATAACAGCACCTGGTTCGGCAGAAAAAGAGAGGCTGTTGCAACACACTGCGCTGGGAGAGCCAACAGGCTGTGAGATAGCACTGCTGGAAATGCTGGCTCGGGAAAAAAAAAGTCCTGAAACATAAATACCTTGTGAAAAGCAACCAAACCTGTATCTAGAAAACTTAAATTACAGTGGGACTGGTAAAACAGGGCAACTGCAGGAGCAAGAACTGCTTATGATGTGTGAGTATTTAGAGCTGTCATAGGGATGTCTAAACCTGGAATTCAAGGCATAACTTTCAGCCTCACGTGCGATCAGCAGGACAGTGGCTACTTAAAGAAAAAGCCGACAGGAAGCATTAAATCAGCACTTTTTATACAACATCTATTTTAAAGAGCATCTAGAGTTGAACATAAGAAAGAACAAGGTGATGCTTCTCAGAGCAAAAACAACTACTGCACAGAAAGTCCCTTGTCTCCTGGTCAATGTGGCACTCAAGGCAAGCATGACTATTCCTGCTGACAAGTTGTAGCAGCAGGGTTTTATATCCCAAAAAACTGTGGATGACAAGCAAAAGCCGTATCATACAGCTGCTAGCAACATTA
The DNA here is from genome assembly GCF_015227805.2 of Hirundo rustica. NCBI lineage: Eukaryota > Metazoa > Chordata > Aves > Passeriformes > Hirundinidae > Hirundo > Hirundo rustica. Next base: position 17,075,184 of record NC_053462.1, read on the forward strand.
ATTTTCATCACTGCATATTGCTAGAAGAAGGTGAAACCTGCTCCCAACAGCAGGCTATTTCCTATGGAACCACTTGTGATGTCTCCAGTGTTACTGCTCCAAAATTCCCTGACTATTAACAAAGGAACAGAAAAAAAATGTTTATGTTTTCACCACGGGCAGATGAGAGTATTGGTCCTGTTTTGATTTACATGTTGGCCTTCATTTGGCTCTCACTTTCCCTGGCTTGAGTCAGAACTGATTGGAAGATATCCATCCCATGGAGGATGGGCTCCATGGAATCTGAGTTACCACAGTATTAACAAATGCCATAGAAGTACTACTGCAACGTTCAGGCTGTGGCTTTAAACTTACTTATACTTATTATCCCATGATCTGAGCAGCATTAGACAGGTGAATTGTGCTGGCATTTATCACCTACTGAAATAGGAGCAATGCCTCATCAAATAAGGTATTTTAAGCAGAGCTCTCAAAAGTGGAACAAGCAGCTGCCCGTTTGAAATAAGACAAATTTGCAAATGCTCTTTTCTCTCTACAATAATTGTTTCCCCTTCAGATTTGCACAAATCATTCCTACTTAACCAATAATCTCACTAAAGCTGTCAGGAACTCGTTCAACCAAACAAATGTGCTGAAAGAAGGGGTCCTGGCAGGCTGTGCTGTGAACACTGGGGGAGCTCCACAAACTCAGCACCCATAAGCCCTGGGCAGATGAGCCTCTTGCAGAGGATGTGGGGAACAAAGACATGATTTTGCTCCAGCTACAGAGGGAGCCTCACTACCAGGACTGAATACCTGGGTTGAAACCAGCCAGACACCATTACGATTTCAAAGATGAATGTTGGGTTTTTTAAACACAATTCAAATACCAGGCAGTCAGAGGCAGAGAGCTCAAGCCCTGCTCTGGTTTTCTCGAAGTGCAGAGGATACAAATTCCTGTTCTACAGAACTGATCAGCCAGCCTCGTCCAAAGCCCCCTTCTGCTCTGGGAGTGTTTGGTTGTCCTCTGTTGCACAAGGAGGACTAACACAGGCCTACTTACACAAACATCAGTTTCTCCAAGAAATACACGCACAGCAATGCACTTGGAGAAGTGCCTCAAGTATTAAAAACCAGCTCCTAAAAAGAAATCCTTATTATCTCAATATGGGTGCAAGACTAGTGAATCTAAAGGCCCATATGAAACCAATTTCATGCAATTTCGTAGCCATATATAATTGGGGGGTGTGTGTATGTGTGTATAATTGGTTTCAAATGCAGGTCACAATGGATTGACTGAAGCTTCTGGCTCTTTGTCAGTCCAGTGTATTCCACCACTGTTTGAACAACAGTTTTCTATTTAGAGGGAACTGGTAACCATCCTGCCTTTCTTGTGTTGAAAGAATGAAACCTACCACCCTGTATCAAGGAAAAGATTCGTATCTGATTTGAAGCAAAGACTTCATGTGTGCTTTGTTTACCACTGGCAGTGATTTAAAACCACATGTTTTTTAATGGTCTGGTAATTTTTACATTCCTCATTTTTAATCATTTCTGTGAAGGAAGGTGAAGAAGGAACATTTCCGCTGCTTATGTCTGCTGAAAGGGCCTGTCTGTATCTGGACAGGACTCTCGTGGAGAAGCTCAAAATCACTCCTTTCCTACGTTAGCTACTTACTCCTTAACAAAGGGAAACTGAGCATTTCTTTAAAACCAAAGCTCTGATGTGTGATGCTGAAGTTCACAAAATGCCAATAACCAGATTTTACTGCAGTGGACCTCAACCAAGCAATGCCCTGGAAGGCTCCAAGAGCTGCTAAAGGAACCCTGCACAGCATCTTCCCAAACGGTACCTGTGCAACTCCTGTTTCTCACATGAGGTTGGGAAGACCTTGGCAGTATAAGACACTTTGTCAGAGTCCTGGTTTCAGGAGGGAAGGCTCATGTTAAGGCCAAAGTCAAGCAGAAGCTGATGTTTCTGATGGTGAAGAAGGTGTCTGTAGCACACCCCTTTGAGAGGGCACACCCTCCATCACACCTGAGCCAGGAAGGTGCTGCTGTGCCCAACCCTGCACCTCTGACTATTCCAGCTTCGTAACCGCTTTGAATCACTAGTCTGTGAGCCTGTAAATTCACTCATCTGTCTGAGAAAGCAAAAACAAAAAGTGCCTGTGCAGCAGATTTTGACACCAAGAAGGACCTGAGAAAGTGGAGTTTTACTGTCAGCTTTTTGTGCCTGTGAAAAGTTCAGGCATCTTTGGAGCTTTTCAAACTGGGTCAGGAAGTGTTGCACAATGAATACCAGCAAGCCAAAAAAATCAGGTGAGTGAAGGGGGAGAATGCTGATTTTTAGCAGTGCTTACAGATAGCTTTCAGAGAACAAATATGGCAAAAAGTCACAAGGAGAAGAAACAGCACAGAAAAAAAATGGAATACAATAAAAAAGTTACAGGAAACAATGAAAAAAACTAATATACCTTCTATGCAAACCTTGCTACAGAACCTGTAAAGCTTTCTGCAGACTTTTAAACAGGAACAGATATATGAGACAGGCATTATTACAGCTGTCTCAGATACAAATGTAAAGGTTCCACCAGCATTAAGGGACTGGCCCATGGGTCACCCCATCACCCACCAGTGACAGCTCTGGGACCACAGCCCCGCTCTTCTCATCCCTGTGGACTTCTCATTCATGTTCAGCCACATGGCTGTTCACAAAATACCAAGCTGGGTTAACAGAAGGGCTATGCTGAACATTAGGAAAAAATGTCAAAAAACACCTTAAATGACATGCAATTGAAAAAACAACACAGAGAAAACAAAGAACATTTCTGTGTGTAATTAAGTCACTACGTTAAAATTCACATGTATTGTCTGTGCATGCTAGATCTGCACCTCTTCTGTTAGAGAACTGAGTACTTAAACACAGAATTGTGGCATAAGATAAAAAGACATTTCAGCAAATATGCTTTTATGTGTGTGATCAGGTATGTCCAAGAAATGAGAAAGGTCCTTGGGAACCTGCATTCCCTAGAATGGACTTGTGACACATGACAGGGATATCCTGCACTGGACATGAGCTGAATGGGACACTGCCTGTTCTTCCAGAATGGAGCATCACTTTTTGAGTGGGGAGCTGGGCTTCTCCAGCCACTGCAATGCTGCAAAAGAACACTGTGGTGAGGAAGCAAACAATCAAAATTTAACTTTCAGCTAGGATATAAATCCTTTCTGTTGCATCACTTAAGAAACACAAACAAAGGATATAAAGTTACCATCAAGTGCAGTGGTATTTTAGTTGGTCCTTTGGCAGAGATTTTCTCCCACAGCCCCCTTCGCACGTACCGGACAGTGGTGCCTGCGATCTGAAACTCACCAGGAAGCTCAATTTTCCAGTCGCTGTTAATGGATCTCTTACTGGAATCTTTTAAAGCTGGAATGAATCAAACACCACGGAATGAAATGCAAGCAAATCTGTAATTACAATACAGACTACTGAGCCTTTGTCTCAAGCTACCTCAAGCACAAGACGCAGAAACCTTGTAATGGATGAGGGAGTTTAAAAGAATAAAACCCCCCACTTTTAGATGGCTCACTGTAATGTTTCTAATTTGGATATATTCTGTACTTCAGTTGATGAAGGTATTTTGAAGAATTAACATAAAATTCATAGATTGTTTATCTCTAAACTCTCCTTTTAAATGCAATGTGACAACTCTGCAATTTAGTTTCCAAGCAGAATTTTCTTTCAGTTTCCAGATTTTTGAGACCACATTTTCCTAAAGTCTCCTTGAGAAAAAGATCAATCAAATCTTTGTTGACACACATGTGAAGATTTGCAAGTGCAAAATACAACTGATGCTGTGTTTGTGTGTGCTCCATAACCAAACACTGAACAAATCAACATTCAGCTGTCACAGCTGTAAGGAGAAGTCAAGTCACAGAGCAGGGGCTGCTCAGTGGGCAAAATGTGAACTTGGACACTCTCTTTTCAGAGTCCAAATGCTGGACACAAATGCGTAAGGTCAGGTGCTGTAGGGTCACACCCATCCTGTGCCTCTGTGCCCCAGTAAGGCCAACATGGAAAGCTCAACTGCAGAAGGAAGATGAATATTGAGAAGAAAAGATGCTTGGAGTTGTATGTCATTTCTTCTAGCATAACTATTGCATCAGGATCGCTGATGTCCTTCAACCACTCAAAGACAACTCCAGCCGTAAGGGCATCACATTACTGCTGACTGATCAGAGGAAGCTGATTGAGGGATTGATGTGTTTTCTGTGTTAGAACGGAAGCAGAGTTATCCAGATGTTGGTGCGAGGCACTGAGGGAAGAGAAAATTGGCAGACCCTGTTACAGCGGAAAGTGCCAGGCCCTTTTGTGGAGATCCACTGACCATGATCAAATCTGCCCTGACAGCAGACAGACAGAATATCCCACGTGTTACTGGGCTTCCTTAGTTCAAGGTTAACTGTGTCTTTTGGCTAAGCCTTTAACAAGATGTTTTTTTAACCTCTAGCATCTCATGCCTATTTTATTCTCTTCCAGTAAAAAAAACAACTTTGCTCTCAACCAAGTGTGTTGGAAGAAGGTAGAGAAGCTGTTTAAAGCCTTTGGAAGTCAATAGGAAATCTCCTACTGTCATCCCTTTGGATCAAGCCTCCATAGCCAGCAAACCCACCTGGGTGTGCTGAAGATATACATATAAAATTTGTATTGTCTAAGCTCTGGGGGAATCTGGAGCAAGTGGAGGTCACAATGTTCTCTGTGTGTGCCTTTTTGAGGACCTGTACACTGGGAACCCCTGGAAAAAAGTGGATTATCTGTCCTGCTGCACACAACCTTCCTGACAGCTCTCAGAGTCCCATCAGAAGCTATAAAATCAGGGTGAAGGGGAACTGAAGTGGGAGAATATTTATTTCTGAGGAAAGTTTCCTTTGACACACAGCCCAGGGGTACAGTGGTGTCCTGGCACTGGCGTGCTGCAGCAGAGTGTCTCTCCCTGCAGCTCACTTCTCTTTCTGCTTTGTTCCTCAGTCTACAAAGCTGAGCTACCTTCTGCAAGCTCCTTCCTCTGCCAAGGCCTGGTGGCTTCCAGGCAGATCAAAGCAGCCACCCTGAGGAGCCATGGACACAACTAATCAAAGCTGTGGATGAGCTAAAACTATCTCCAAGCAGCATGGCTGACTAGGAAAGATATTCCAGCACATGCTCAAAACTGTCTAAGAGGTTGAGTGACTTAACTCATGCTTTAGTTTCAGCTCACCATCAAAGGGAGATAATTTGCTGATGAAAACCAACATTTCATCTTTGTGAACCTCTTTTCTGGGCAGGGTTTGATTTTGGTTGCTGCAGGCACTGCTCCCTTAGTGGCTGAGGAGATGGAGAGTTTGGAAACTCTCCTGTTCCTTCCTGTTCTCAAAGGTGCTCCTCGAGGATTGCAGGAGTTGCACTGGGGACTCAGCAGAGCATTTGGGCCAAAGTGTTTTCACTGCTGTTTGTCTCCATTGCCTCATCAGCAAGATCACTGCTGCAGCTACAAAACCTTCCATGCCTCAGACACAGGGAACTCCAGTGGCTTTTGCCACACACAGCCATTAGCTGGCTCTGCCCAGCCCCAAGAGGTGACAGAACTAAACTCAAACTTGTACAGTAGAAGAGCAGGAGGAACAGGATCCCCAGCAACAACCTGTAACTTCTGTTTTTGTTATTGGCTGGAAAGCAGGAACTGGACAATCAACTTCTAAACCTGGCATCTAGACAGATCTTTATTTCCACCTTGGGTCTCTCCTTGCTTCCCAGCCTGTGGACACAAACTGCCCAGGCATTTCCTGTTCAAGGTGGTTTTTAGGAGTTACAGCCAGCCAAGGCAGCCAGCGTGGGTTGCCTGTAGGTGGAGGGAAATTCTTCAGGCACTGCTCCCAGCACATGGAATAATGATTTCAAATTATGCTGGGCTACTTTCCAAAATGTTGTACCTGGTTCTGAGTAGAAATAGGACCTGATTTGACTCAGCTTTGTCAGTGCTATTGAAATAGAAAATCCTTCCACACTCGGACCTGAATTTAAGAGTGATTGGGGTTTTTTTTCTTGGTCATCTTTATTGTCCTACTGGAACCCCCTTGATGCTATTCTTCATCTCAGTTCAGTAAGACATTGGGTATCTTTTCTTTGTGTTGTGTGTTCCTTGAGAGAGAAAATCCTGGAAAGCTTAGAGAGGTTCTCCTGGCTCCTGACCATGAACCAAAGAGCTGAAAGTACTCAAAGCTTTAAAAGAACCAGATTTTTATCTATCTTTATGTGATGCAAACAGGGCCAACTCCTGCTCTCAAAAATACACAATCCTAATCTTCACCACCCAGTGGGGAACCATTTGCTTTAGTCAAGGTTACGTTGTCCCAAGGAAGGGCAGTCTCTAACTCCATGGAAGACTCTCAGTGCTCTGCTATCTGCCAAAGCCCAAATACCCTGTGCAAACCCCACCAAGACAAACAAAAAAGGCTGGTTTCCACAAGGCAGAGCACTTGCAAAACCCTAAGAAACACTGGCTCCCATTGTTCCACCAGGCTTTGCTATGTCAAACATCTCACGTGTAGGCGGGATCCTCTGGCAGGATGGCTGAAGCATTATGGAAATAGGAGCAGTGGTGATATTCCTCCCTACCAAGAAGTGGCACAAATGCCAATGGTTTTGATCAAAGGGCAGCTGAATGACATAATTTGCCCTTCTTTTTTTCCCTGAATCTGGAGTGAAAGAGAACAAAAGTATCTTTCCCGCTGATATTGCCAACTGTGGCAACATCTCAAGATAGAAAACCAATAGCGCTAGACCTGAAATCCTCACACAACCACTATGCAGACATTTGCAGCAGCATGCAATATTGCAGTGCTGGATATCAACATATCCTTTTGGCTGGAGATGAAGAACTATAAGCAAAAGATGTGGAAACTAGAAACCAAGGTCTGAGCTTTGCTCTGACTCCCTGCATAGCCATGAGCAGCTGCAACACCTCAGTTTCATCTTCCACAAAACAGAGTGACAAGCTCTGCAATCCTCTCTGAGTTCCTTCCTCTCTGGAAGCAATTCCATGGCCATGCAGCTCTGATTGTGCCAGGGACCTTTCACATGTCAGGGGTTTTTTGGATCTTGGGAAATTTTCCCTGAAGCCTCTGCTCTGCCACAGGCTTCCTGTGTAAATTCAGGGCCATGGGGCATCAGCATTTCTGTGACCTGGACTCCCTAGACGTAGATGGGGATAAAACCCTTTATCTACTGCACAGGATGACAGAGAAGGAAATGCCCCAAACACTGGAGACAAGAGGCAGAAGACCAGACTGACAGATCCTCAGTGTGACTGACTGGCTGCACTTTACAAGTGCCATTCTGACATTTAATTTATGCAACGAGTAACTGAACAACAAATTCATTGACAGACTCTGCCCTACAACAACCTCACATACAAATCTTACCCATTATCCATGTCTAAACCTTTTTTTCACTATAGGGGAAGAAAGAGAGGATGCCTGTTCCCCTCTAAAGGAATGCAGAAGTAGAAATGACAAGAGGATTAAATAATTTTTTTTTGCCTGATAGAATAGAGGCGAGTGGACTAGAGGCTGCAGCTAAGCCCATCTCAGAGTGCAGGATCAGGTCTTGGGTACAGCAACCAGTGAAAATGTGCTGCTGTAAGAAATGGCAGCAGGTTACTGAGGGATATCAGCTGCCCTGTCCTGCCTCTGCTTCAGACTGAGCTGGGCGCCTTCCTATCAGTACCTCTGCCATTCCCCTCTCTAAACACACTGTTCTCCTCCCCACGCCCTCCTGAAGTGCTGTGTGCTCCTGGCAGCTCTGTGCAAGCCACTGCCAAGTTCTGCTCAGGAACTCTTCTGTCTGTATCTAAAAGTACTCTCTGGTCCTTCCAGGTTCCTCAGGGCCTGTAAGTGTCACATTCTATCACATCACAAACATCATGAAACCAAGCCACAAAAGCAGAGATTGCAGCAAGACTCAAATCACCAGCCCCTCCCTGGCAGGTCACTTAGAGCAGGGTCATTTTTAAAAGAAAACAGAGCTGAATTTTAATCAAAACGTTTTTTCTTTTGCCTTTTTTACCCAGAAAGCTGTGAGCAGGTTTATCCTCAACCACTCTGATCCGCCGGGCACCCGCAGGGATCACAGCGGCTTCGATGTAACCTACAGCAACAAGAAAGGGGTGAATGAAAGCAGGGCAGGGCGAGCCAGGATCAGCCATCCCACACCTCCCATGAAAAACTCAACTCCAGGCTGAGGATTGAGTGAGAAACACTCCAGATGAGATCCCGGTGCCGGCAGCCAGTTCTCACTGCTGTGACAGGCGTGGTCACGACTAACACTTCAGCAGAAATGCATGTCTGCTGCTCAGCTCTGACTTCAGGCTTGTTAATTAGCTCTTATTAGATCTGCACCCTTCAAATCACCCTGGTTTTCCTGCAGTACTGACAGGGATGCAGGGGGACACTGCAAAGTGGGACTGTCAGGAGCAACACTGCACAGAACAGACATTGGAAATGATGTTTCCAACAGATGCTCCTGCTTTGTGCTCCCTGTCAAGGCTGTGGTGTCAGAAAGGACTCACTTCCACAAAACTTTTTGATGATGCTAAAACTGAACAGAGGGAATTAGTGGGACAAATGAGGGGAAAAAGCTTGTTTTCACTCACATATCAGCTCTGTCCAAAAATTCTGGAGGATATAATGATCTCCTTGCACTGGGCTGCTGAGAGTTCAACAGCTCAGACTGAATGCAATAACAGAGCTGGAAGTTTCTCCAGGACTGACCACTGGTTACCTCTAAACAATTTTTCGAAGACCAATTTTGACTCACAGAATACAGTAAGAATAAGCAGGAACCACAAGGAAATGCAGCCTATTTTCCCCCACTATGGAGACATGTGGAGTTACAGACTTGCTCCATGGGGTGGAAGCGCTGGCTTTAAATAATAAAGCAGAAGGACACTAGGGCCCATTTCAAAGAGCCAGGCAGAGGTTTTCCATTGGCTTCACTGGACTTTGATGTGTCATCTGTAGATGACACTAATCTCATCACAACCATGGCTTGATTCCTTCTAATTGGCCACCCAGTTTACTTTGTAGTATATCACTTGGCACCTTTTTGGGATTATTGCTGTCCTCTTTCTTTCAGATATTAAGCAGCTTATCCTGTATGTTCCCTCATGCACTTTTCTTGCTTTAAAGGGCTCCGTGAAGCTGTTCTGTATCAGTGGTGCTTGTATGGGAATTGTGGGCTGTCTAGAGCAATGGGTGGGAGAAGTGCTGGCACAGGGAGCAGTAATTCCTTCAGCACTTAGCAGTGTTCAGGGAGCTATTTTAGGGATTAAAGTGCAGCTGAACACTGCTTTTGCCGTGCTGATACAGGGACTATGGTGACAGCCTCTTGCACCTCAGGACTAAGTGATTCTGCTGCCACTGTGACATGGAGTGAGACAGATTTGGGGTCTCAGATGGTGGATTCATTTCCTGAATATTCATTTCACGAGTAAGGCTTGAGCTCTTGGGTCTCATCATGTGCAGAGGGTGGGTGTCTGACTTGGGCCAGACAGGCTCCCTCTTTCCCTGATTTGTTGTACTCAAATGCCAGTTTCATCTGACCCTTCAGCTCAGTTCTCTTTGCACTTGTTCCTCCTCACTTACTTCTCCCTTACTCAGGATATCTCAGAAATGGTCACTCATCCCTAGCAGGAAAACCAGAGAGAGGAGCAGCAGAGCTCAAACCTTGTTCTGTGCACAGAAGCCAGAGCAGAGGCTCTCCCAGCTGCTACTCCAGCCTGGGTTTCACCAGGAAAAATCATTACTTCCAGGGTCAATTTTTCAAAGACAGTACTGAAATCTGTTACGAAATCAGAGCAAACAGATGTTGGGCTTTATCTTAGACATTGCCAGGAGTTGGTTTTTCATCAGTTGAGATATCAAATCAGTCAATACAGAGTGTTTAAGATACCAAACATCCTCACTGCTCCCCATGCAGTTGCATATAAACCCAACAGCTCCTCAAGACATGAACACACAGTAAAAGTGTGACCATTGAGAGTGTCACAGGGAAACAGCTCCTGAGACACCCCTGTTAGGAAGCCAGTCTGGAACATGCCCAAGTTTCAGGTAATTTAATGTACCTACTAGGGTACTATTTACTGACTTATTTTTTAAAGCAGATATAAATGCCCAGGGCTAAATCATGCAGGGGTTGGAGACTCTGAATTTAGTGGATGGCAGTCACTAAGTTCAGTGAACTCTGGATCTGTCCCCTGACACAGCAGCAGCCAGGAGTGTGTCACACTGCTTTAGAGGTGAGCAAACTCTGGAGCTGTGCTGGAGGCTCAGCTCAACCATAAATATACTCATTTCATCACTGCGCCATGAGAGCAATACCACGTGGAAAAGTGATTTTTATGTTACTTTTTACAATAGTAAATAGTGAAGTGTGAGCTATTAATAGAGTATTAGTTCTGGAGACTGTTTGGTTTGGTCTCACACCAGATTTTTTTCTCCTTGTGTAATTTCTAATCCTGATTGATGGCTTTAGGGGGTTGCACTCACAGCTCCTGAATAAGAAGAAACACACTGTGTTAACTCCCTGTGCCACAAACCTGACTGCTGACCTTCACCCTCCTGTTAGAGAGCTGCCAAATGCTTTGCAGAGGTTTTGGATCTGACCTGTCCTCTCAGAGGTGAAGCAGAACCCTTGAGCATGTCCCACCAGGAGCATCTGGACACTCTCATTCGTTATCTCCAGCAATGTTGGGTGAGTGAGTGGTCGAATTCTGTTGCAAACAGACTGGATATCACCCATATAAATTTGCCACAGGTACAGACTTGGATTGTCTCCACCACTCCACTCTGGTCTTCAGAGCTGGTGGGAGGCTTCTGGTCACAGATTCCTGATCTTTGAGATAATTGCACCAGGAAACACCTCCAGTGTTTTCCAGGCACATTTTATTAAGCAAACTGTACCTGCAGATTGCCAGAAAGATTATCAAGTGTCAGCTAGAACGACCAAAAAAAGTCTCAGAGTTGGCCCCGAGTCAAGGACTCTCAAAGCTCTGTTAGGTCTTAGAATAATTGTCTGCAAGGCCAGGGTTTGCAAAGGTGGGCTTAAAGTTCTGCTTTAAATGAGGAACTGGTTAAAGACTGATGAGATTTGGCAACTATCAGACAGTATTCTTAGTAATTTCACCCATAAATCAGCCCATTAAGATGAAGCTTTGAAAATACAACAGGAGAACTTCATTATTTGATAATTTATAGTGCTGCATGCAGTACAGTCCACCTTGGGAACAGTTACTTTGGCACACACCAATCTTTCTGGATAATCTGCATTACATCAGTGTCTCAGGAATGTAAGACTGTGATTGAAGCAAATCCTAGAAACAAATTTTATGGTATAACTCGTATTAGGAGAGACACCAGAACAAAGAGGTGGCTTTGTCATCAAGGAGATTAATATGTGAACAGTGGCTACTGTATCTTCATTTAAATGCTGGAGAGATTTGCAAGAGGAAAGCAGCCCACACAGAAAAATCCATTGTTAGCCATTGTTATTACTCCCAGAAAGAACAGAAAGTTTAGTGTGAACTTCAGAATGCCACTGATCTACTGCAAAACTCTTCTGGTTCACACTGCAGTGAAACACGGACTCCAAGGTGAAGGAGAAATTATCCCATGGCTGAAAGTACCAATCCCTGGGCACTGCACCTTCCTATCTTAGCCCTGTACACACCAAAAACAGGTGTGAGAAAGTCAACAGTGCCCAGCCCATTATCAAACCTCCCAAAAGTGCTTTGAACAAACATCTCAGGGTAGAAGCCAAGGAGATCAGGCTGTCCTGCCTACTTACCAGCCGAGGCCAGCACAGCTTCCATGGTATTTCAGGGATAAGCATCAGCTGAGCATCTCAGGCTCCATCTCCTTCCCACCTTGCAGCTTTTGCTGAGTGCTGCTTGTTGCAGTGGAGTGCAAATTATGTGTCTATTTCTGAATAGCTGTGATGATTGTCCTTTGCTTTTAGCTTGAGAATAAATCCTGCATTGGCACCTGTCCACTTCCAGCCATGGGATAGCTCATTTGTAAGAAAATCATTTCTCTGAAGAGCCATGGATAAATTTCAAAGCCTCTGGCCATTGCTGCAAAGTTGGTTAACGGGATTTCTAACTTGTATGTTCAGATGAAACCCTTAAAAGGAATCTCTGAGTTAAAGCTTAGGTAGAGTTCTATTTTATCATTTACGTGTGCACCCTGTTGATAAAAAAAGGTATTTTTGTGTTGGCTAAAGATGTTCCCAGCCAGCACGACAGCACTACTGTTCAAATTCCTTTTAATAAGTGCTGGACAAACAGCACACGCAATAAAACCCCTACTTTTCCACCATCTTAAAAGAAAAATTTCTAACAAAGATGTATTTTTCCTCTCCCAAAATGATAGTTACAACAAATGGCATATCTCACCTTATTAGATTCCGCCATTAAAAAAAAAAAAAAAAATCCAAATATCTGTGGTCATTCTTTTGAATTATAACTATAGATTCTTCTGAATCACAATCATAAATGAAAATCCTGATGTGGCTGAGAAGAAGCAAGAGACAGAGCCAGGTCTCTGAGCATGACAGGCACAGCCTTGGAGAAGTTGTCAGTGATAAATCAACTCCCCAAGAGACAGGAATCAAAGAGCTGTCCTTCATTTCTAGGTCCCCTGTACAGTGGCAGGGTGACAGAGGTGGACTTCAGAACAACTCTGCTTGGTTTTGAAAAATTATTTTGTAGAAATAGGTACAGGGCATGCTGCCAGTCAAAAGGAAATCTAAGCCTAAACAGTGCATTCAGCTGGCCTGCAGAAGACAGCCAGCTGCACACAAGTGTATGGGATGTTTAGCATCATAAATAAAGGCTTTTGACCTCCTCTCCAGCAGAAAAATGGAGTCCATTTCCAGTTGATCACCCTGGAGCACAGGTGGTAAGAGCTGAACTGCTGGACCTCCTATGAGGCACTTTGAATATTCCACTATCTTTCCAAGCAGGGTGGCAGAACCTCTGTGACAAAAAAGTTGGGGGGAAAAAAAGAAATAGACCTGGTTCTTTTTGCTGGGTGCATGAAAATTTGGCTCCCTTTCACACAGGTCCCCTAAAAGGAAAGGATCTGTACTTTGTATCTCTGACAAGGCAAGTGAAACAGTAAAAGGACTCGAAGTTTATCCATGGCTTTTGATACCAAATTTCCCCCTCTAATCCGACAAAAAGAAGATAAAGAACCAACACCAAAGGATTTCACCGACACCCACTGACACTGCAAACAGCATTCAAGTATCTTACACGAGAAACACTTGGGAACAGCCTTTGCCTTTGCCATCACACATGTGGAAACCTTCTTACAATGACTATTGGTTACTAAGAAACAGAAAGGAGTTGGCAAGGGTTTAGTTCAGTTCACAGGGCTCCACAACATCATTTGCAATCACAGGACACAGAGGGACCAATCCTGCAACCAGAGGAGTCCCACAGGCAGAGCCAAGGCCCAAGGCTGCAGCTTCAATTCCCCAAACAGATCCCACTCCAAAACAATCAATATCTTGATGTTTGAAGCCCGTTCTCTTTTGAAATAAGAAATCAGCACACTGGACATGGGGTCTTGGCCTTGACTAGGAACACAGCCAGGTTGTGGGGATTTGCCACAGAACTGGGCAATCATTTACACACCCAAACCTTGAACTTGGTATCACCAGAATATTGTGGATCTTTCTTTGCCTCATATTCCATCAAGTTTTTGCACATTTTTGCTCAACTGTCAATTTTTTAAAACGCCTTTTCTTTTACTTTGAGTAATGCCACGTTCACTTGTGATACCCCAGACCTGGAGCCTTGCTTACTGCATGAAATTCAGTGGGCTCACCTGAGGACCTGATTTTGCAAAACAGCAGCGTGTGAGCAGAAAGGGATGGGAGCACACATAAAATGTAATTAACTTTCTAAATTAAATGAAAAATAAAACAAAACATCTAATAAACGGTTATGAGGTTATACCAGTAAAAACAATTATCTTCTACATTATGTGAGAGGGCTAAAGGTGGAAACATTGCATTGACAAAGCAACACTTTGACAGGTTTGTATGTTTGAGATGATTCGCAGAGAATCCGAAAGCTTGAACACTGTCCACAAGTCATCAGGAATTCTTTCCAGGATACTGGGAGTGAAAAACTCCTGCAGAGTCCTGGCAGCCAGTTAAAGCTGAAGCTGCTCTGCTCCTACAGCCTTGTAAAGTCACCACCTCAAGCAGTCTGTGTAGCTGGAAACGGGTGCAACCTCCTGGCAGTGACCCAGAAATTTTGTATTTATCTGCACAAAATGTTTTGTAGGCTCATTGGAAAAGATAAAAGTTAGCTACTCTTCAGCAGCATGTAAGTCCATAAAAGCTTAATAAACTGCTAAAGAAATGGAGAATAGCTGGGGTTTTTTTCAGTGGAAATGAGGAATTTTTCCCACCACTTGCAGCAAATGCAAAAGACTTGATGTAATTGGGTGGAAAATAATTGGGACAAAGGAGCCGAAGGCACAAATGCAGGAAACCATTCAACAGGTTGGCCAAGCACACAAATGTGCTTCAGAGAGATCTGGTGCAGGTGGGAAATCCTACCTGCATCTCACAGGAGGTGACAGATTCCAGCTGGCCCCACAGGTCAGGAGGAGGAGGGTGCAGAGGAAGGGGTCAGTGAGCAAAATCAGGGGGTCAGACTTCAGGGTTGAGACTGGGAGCTGCTTTAGCCACTAAACTGAATTGAAGTGGTGCTTAAAGGCGATTTTCCTGTGCTTTGTGGAACTCCATCCTGGAGCTGCACATGTTGAATGTATTTCTCTATACAGAAATGCCAGTTCTATCTTCACTGAAGGGGAAACAAATTTTTTTCTGGACAATTGTTTCCTCCTGGAGCAGCTTCCAAGTTCTGGACATGGCTTTCCCTCCCTTTGGCTAATTGGGATGTGTGATAACAGGGTTCTCAGAAGTGCAGTACAGAAACCTGGAACAAAGACTAATTCAAACACCAAGCTGTACATACATTAATGTTTAAGAAAAAAGGGAAAAGTCTTAATTCCAAGCTCTTATATCCTATACTAGATATTTTTGCTGGCAGGGAATCAGTAAAAATATTCAGAGGGGAGTGCAGTGCTCTTTCCTTTAGCTGAGATATTCTGATTATAACATGAATCATCTACAACATGCAACATGCATCATTCTGAGACCTCAAGGATGGTGCTGAAATCCAACTTCCCTCCCACTGGGAAAGATTCTGTGATTTTGTCTCCTATTTAAAAATCATCAGCACCAGCAGCAGATGTCCAAATGAGAAACACAACTTCACTCAGAATTTCAGGCAGAGGCAGTGGCTGGTACCTGGGCAGCTAAATAAGAAGCACATGGGGTATCACACTTGAAGTGAGCTGGGGTTTGTTTTGTGTTTCTGAGGTGACTCCAGTGCTATCCAAGAAGAAGAGCTGTTACTGCTACCCCAACTCTCCAGCAGGTAAGAGAAGCCCACTGAGTGTTACTCACCCATGCCCTTGGTGTGGTTGAAGTCTCCTTTCACCACTTTGCAGGTTTTCCCATCACCACTGCAGATCCCACAGCGATCCTCTTTGGCAGCCGAGCCAATGATCCCATCACAGCCGATTTTCTAATGACAACAACCAGAGACCACCATTACTTTGTTTGCAGAGTTAGAGCATCTCTAAGCAGTGAGGTCAAGACTGACATGTGACTGAAAACCTGAATGGGGAGAAAACATTGAACTCTTAATTAAACTTTTGAAATACCTGAAAAAAAGACCTCATTAATCAGATGGCTCAAGATACATGAAACGAAAGAGTGGTTCAATGGAAGCAGGCCAGTTTCATATCTGGCCAATTTCTACCACAAGACTATGAAATTTTCCACATGCTTGCACTGTTTAAGAATCAACATTCAATTGGAAAAAAAAAAAAAAAGATAAAATCTAACAGTTTCACCTAAAGCTTCATTATAAATGTTTTTATCATTTTCTATACATATCTATTTTTTTCCCAATAAAAACCTACAGTTCTGCTTCCACATGGAAAGAGTCACAATATTCTTAGCTATCAAGATTATCACCATAATATTCCTTATTCACAAAGCATTCACAGGTTATGATGGTGAGCATTCCACATCTGTAGATCTTGAGGCTGACAACACCATCATTAATCTATATAAATTGTATTCTGTCCATGTAAGACCCTCTAAATCATCAGCAATTCGCTCTTAAAACATAAATTTCTACTGAAAGAAGCGTTGTCATTATGCAAGTTATTAGCTGAGATTGCACTATTAAAAATGAGTTTAAGATTTATTCTGCATGGATAAACAGCTTCTTGGCAAATAAAGTAGCAGGACTGTCACTAGTAAGACTTATTTGAATAAGGCTGTTGGGTCTCTCCCTTCTTTGCCTTCCTATGATGAAGCCAGAGGAAAGTTGGAGAGATATCTTAGGGAACGATCAAAACAACAAACATTTTGAAAAATAGGGTAAGCAGGGAAATATTAAGAGAACTCAGGCTGTTTATCTGAGCCCGTCTGTGTGTAAGCAACACAATCTGCATCAGAACTCCAACATTTCCCTTGTTTCAGAAGACCCTGGCCCTGCCTGAGTCCAGATGTATTTCAGGGATCAAAGACTGCCAACGTTCCACCGTGTGCTGATGCAGAGCTTGTCTGGGTAAATCATTAGGGACAGACATGCTGGGAGAGGATGATCATCCTAAACACGTACCAGGGAAATGGTGCTCATTAACTGGCACAGCACCTACATTGGTGCACAGGAACAGCAGGGAAAAAAAAACTGTACAAACGTATAAATGGGAGTTAAAAGAGGTAGGAAGAAGATAGTGGAGTTTCTGGCAGTTCCAATTCTCAAGCCTAAACTTCACGCCCATGTCCAACAAATAATTTTGGGATATTGAACGTGATTCTGCCCCCAGAACAGAAGGATGTCCCAGCAGTTCTCCTTCCAGGAAAATCAGGATGATTTATTAATGGGGTTGCTGAAAGGCAGCTGGAAATAAACTCCTGCCTGCCACCCTGCTGAGATACTGGAAAGGCTGTGTTTAATTTAAGGCTCTGGTGCTATCTTTTCTTGTGCTGCATTGTTATTAGCACTATGTGAGCACACAGATGAATAAAGGGAACATAATGAGTGTTGAACCACACTTATTCCCAGAGCTACATGAGGAGTCTGTAGGACTCTACTGGAGGCAGGGAAAGAATGGGGAGTTGGCAATCACATGCTCTGCATTCACGCTGGCGTTTCCCAGATAATGGAAAGCAGTGTAAGCCAGCAAAGCTTGGCAGGGCTGAGTCCCCTCATCTGAGACTGGGGCACAGGACGAGCCATTTCCTCACACCTTCACTTGGTCACCGACACCCTTTGACTAGAGAGGCCCTCTCTGAAGGGCATGGAAAGAACCCACTGAATCCACAAATGTAACTCCCAATATCTTTGCTGGTTTTTTAACCTTTCATCTTCACCCTGTTCCCTGTGAGTGAAGGAACTGGGAATGGCCCTTGCACCCTCCTCTTCACTGGCACCATTGCTCCCAACCACAGATCAGACTTTTCCCTCAGTCCAGACCTTGACACTTAAAGCCCCCATCACGACTGGACCAAGAAATGGCTTCTTACAAAGGAATATCTCTAAGAGAATAAAGCACTATTTTTTTCTTGGCTTCAAGATGCAAATTGGTGCATTCTTGCTACTTTATGGGGAAAAAATACCTTGGAAGCATTTTAGTGTTGTCTACATAAACATTAGAGCCCCTTTCCCTCTCCCCAAGCCTTCCAATCATTTCCAAACTGAAAGTGCATTTAATAACAGTACATTTAATAACAGTACATAATGAAACAGCTTTGGGTAAGATCTGACAGTGGATTCCAAAAGCTGCAAAGTCACTTAGAAACACATTGCAGCGACCACCTTGATCACTCTGATCCTTTGAGAACTCCCCAAGTGGAAAATACTCTTAAAACCACCACCACAGCCACTCTTAAAATAAGTAGATCAAAGGGGAAGAGACATGACTGGAGGACCAGAACCAGTGGCTATCCCCTTTGTGGGTGCAAAGTACCTGCCACAAGTCCTTGGGCTCTTAATTGAGAGATTTCTCCAAGGTGTGAGAGCCCCTGAGATTCCAGCAGTGGCTGGAAAAACCATCAAGTATGTACATCAGCAGATTCCCACTGACAATACACTCTGTGTCTTCTACTGCCCATGCTTTATCTACAGAGCTGTCCTCAGCCTGAAGAAAGCTTTCCAAAATGTGAAGGCTTAATTCACCATATGCAAAGGGAAAAGCCCAAGTTTCACTGCTCAAAAGTCAAGTTTTCACAGTGCAGAAAGAAAAACCTAAATAGTTCAAGGGAGTTGTTTGGTCTTTGCCGTCTCTCACTTTGTGTTGCTTCTTGTCCAATCCAACCAATCAAGGTAAGAGGGTTTATTAAATTAAGAAGCAGAAAGGGGAAGTTTTACATTCTGAGGAAAGAAAGACCTTGTAAATAACAGTAACATCCTGTGTGTTTGCTGACTCAAGAGTTATCCTGTAGATCAGCAGAGTCCATGGACCAGCCCATCCAGCAATTGCTGGATCCTTTCAGTTCCATCACTCTTGAATGGACTGGTGAGAAGGGAAGCAGTTTAAAACATGGGAATGCTGGCAAGAAACATGAAAATGAGTCTTTTGGGGCCTCAAGTCCTCAGCATGGACAGTCAGAAATGCGTCCACAGGTTTCTTAAGGCTCTTCCATCCAGGCAATCTCCTGCTCTGACACCACGTTTTGGGTCTAGCCACTGACCTTTAAATTGGCAGGTAAGTGCACATTGGCTGAGCCAAAGGCCTGAAATTAATTCTCTTTAAGCCTATATCACCATCCACCCTTCCTTCTCTCCCTCCCCTTCCTCCTCATTTTTATAATTAAACATCTGAAAGTCTGCTTGTTGGGTGGTATTTCCAGCTTCAGTCATAGCTGGCTCCAGCATAGGAAAACTCTTCTCTTTTGAATACATATCACTTGGATTCTTCTGTGTGAACTGTTCTCTGTATTGCTTGAATATTTTTAATGATATTTTTATTTGTATTTTCAATGGCTGTGAAAGAGCTCAATTGATACAGCTTGTGAGGGTATGTTTTGCTACATAAACACAATTATTTTTGTTATATACACCCACTCTGTGCAAGAAATGACATTGTAGACTCACAAAACTGTAATGCTTCCCATATGCTGAACTAACTGGCTGTCTCAATGGATCAAATATAAATATTGATGCAACGTGTGCCACTTTACAAATTAATCATGTACAGAGCAGGCTGGTTATGACAGATCCATCTACACTGCCAATTCCTTTTGTCCATGATATCCAATGTCCATTGATACCTCCAGGGATGGACCACATGAAACAGGAATGTACAGATGTGAGCAAGTCACATTCACATCTGAGCAGAAGAGAATTCTCATTTTGTTGTTTCAAACACCTCTGCCCCCATGGAGGGCTGTGGGTGGCTGTCAGGCCTGGGTGAGATGAGTCTGGGTCCCTAATCAACCAGTTCATCTCCGAGTTACTCCAATTTCTGTTCCACAACAAATTTTGGGCTAAGGATTGGAGCCCACGTAGGAGTTAGTTCAGCAAATATCCTCCTGCTGTTTCCCAAGCCTTCAAATTTTGTCTGAATCAGAGAAGCTCTGCTGGATCAGGAGTTAGACACCTTCTATTTTCATTAGCATTATCTGATCTGCATTAGATCTGCAATATCACCTGCCTTTGACTTTGTGCTTAGAAACCTCAGCAGCTCATAGGGGTGTTAGACACAATAATTCCTGATTTTTCACATATAGATATTGAAAGTTATGTGTCAAAACCTCTGTGTTCATGAGAGAACATGCAAATAATACAAAGCTCTTTCCCATCCCAGGAAGTCCTTTGCTTCTGTTACATTATATGCTTTCCATGGGATAACATGGAAAAAAAATTGGAGGAAATAGCATGGGGTTTTTTTTCCATATCCCACTGCAAAGTACACCACAAACTAGTAGGATATCGACTAGGACCTGGTTTTGTTACTGTGCCTTACTCACCAAAATCCCTGATACTCCTTTTGACCTCAGATTACATTGCTACAGATCCAGGCGTGGAAAAAAAAAAACAAAAAAGGCAATTATACAACAGGTTTCTGTAGTTCAGACAATCCTTCTGGATTTTGTGCACATGCACTAAATAATTTATCAAAGTTCAGTGCTAAGCCAAGTTGTTGTATGGAGACAAGCTACCCAGTCTGGAACATCTTGTACCACAGTTTGTAATGCAGGAATATGAATAATACATGGAAAATACTCAAGTGAGGAGACAAAGCCAGAACTGCAGGCATCAATCAAATGCAAAAAGTGGGTACTAAGTATGTAAAAAACTCTTTGCCAGCAGTAAGTCCAGTAGACAACTTTGATTTCTCCTCTGCCACCTGTGGCACTCTCCTGCCATTCTGCCTGTCCAGTTTGCAGAAGCTATTTTTGAAAATCTGTCCACTTCCCAATTCGTGCTCCCCTTTCACAGAGCTGACAATCACTTTCAGAAGAAAGTAGTTCTTTAACAATTTTGTTGTGCCAGGATAACCTAATATGTGGCTTATTATCATTAAACACACTGGGGATTCACCAGCCAGTTGAAAGGAGGTGTGATATGACAAAACACTCAGGAGAAAACTGCAGACAGAGCCAAAACCTCTTCACCTCCTAAATTGTTAAATTACAGCAAAGACTGCCCTTGATCTCTAGCCCAGTTCTGCTATACAGGAGGTCTCTCTTTTCACAGAGACCTTAAATTACATCCTGAAGCACAATCTGTAGTCCCCACTGGAAAGTTCTCATGCTGTCATGGGGCTCAGACTAATCCTCCTTTGAGAAAAGCCAGCACAAGGTCATGTGCATCATAACAGTCAGCTGAGCAGCTTGTCTTCTCCTCACCCCTCTGCTCTGTGACATCTGACACTTTTTTTAGCTCCACTCCTGCCAGCAGTTTTGAATTAACCTCAGCAGCACAGAGCAAAGCAGTGTAAGGGGTTAGAAAGGGCCCTGCTCTCATGAGTGCTCTCTCATCAAACACACACCCCACAGGCCCAGGGAAGAACAAAACCCTCAGGGAATCCTCTCCTTGAAAGCCGCTTGTCCCTTGAAGAGAAATAGGAGATGAACCCGGTGTGAGGTGCAGGATGCAGTGCCCCACCCCACCTTCCCCATGGCTGCAGTGTCCATGACAGGGAAAGCAAACTGCTGCAAAGCCTAAATGAGCACTCACCCTCCTCCAACGCATCAGGCTGCTCTTGTTCCTCAGCCTGCTATGGATTTTCTGTCCCTGAAAAATCTCCGCAGAAAAAAAATTCTCCTTGCTACAGAAGACCATGTGTATTTTGAGGAGAAAAGGTCAAAGACCCACATATGCTTTGAACAGGGGATCTAGTTTGTTCAGAGGATGGTAAAAAATGGTGCATTTGAAGTGGTCAGCCTCAAAACCAACTCAAATAAACAAGGAAAAAATTGAATTAAGACCTTATGATTCATCTCAAAAACAAGGAGTAAGGCTAGAAAAAGTCTAGGTGATTTAGGAACCCCTATGTTAAATTTAGGGCAGACTTTGCTCTTCGGTGCTTCTATGCGTGATCAAAGTAATAACCAAGTTTACTCACTCCAGCTGCCTTTAGGTGTAAGGGATAAATACAGAGATGCTGCTGCTTTTGATGGTTTTGTTTCAGGGATAGTGAGGCTGACACCAAAGGCTTCATTGACACCTTTTAGATTGGAGTTCAGCTTTAAAGTGAAACTGTAGTAACTTCACAAAGCACAACAGAAGGAAAATTCCCTTAGTGCCCAAATGTATTTGGGGCGTTTTGAGGCTTCAGAGAATCTGTTCCTGCTTTCCTTCTCAAAACCCTCCTCTCTTTGCAACGTTTTTTTCTCTGCCATGTTCATCTACATTCATTCATCAGCCAAGAACGATTCACAAGCTGCCTTTAGGAGCATCTAATGAAGGGAGAAGATCTATTACATTTCCTGTGCTAGATGTTCACAGGCAATGGTTACTGCTAATTTGTCTGTTGCACTGACAGCGTCATTCCTGCCTTTGAGAGCCTCTAACTAGAAGGATTACATAAGAAAATAAATAACAATAATACCACCCTCTGATTTCAGCACTTATTCTCTTCTCCAGGCCCCCTGCAATGCTTATTGCCAGGCTTTGTCTACGCTGGGTAAAGAAACAAGAAGAGGAGTAATTAAATGAATATGGCAATTAAATTGGTTTAATAGGCAGCTAGTTAGACAAGTATCTGTGGCAAATAGGGTACACAGGCACATATGGCAATTCTCAGCACTGCACTGCATATATATATGGCAGAGGAGTATTATAAATGAGTTCACAGGGCTTTCAAATCTGCTCGGCTTGAACTGATCATTTCACATTTTTTCTCAGCCAGATGCAAATGGACTGAATGTTCTGCAGCTGTCATCACCTCTCTGCACAGTTAAAGGCAGTTGCCCCCGACTCAGAGTGCAATTTGCTTTTCGTGATGTACCTCCAGTGCACTGTGCTCATAAAGGAATTCATTTGGAAGGAGCTGGCTACTGATCCTCCCTGGATGAAAAAAACCGTTCCTTGCCATGATGCCTGATTTACCATTTGTGGCAGTTCTGAAGGTTTGGAGCAATAAAACTGGCCAGCACAGAGTAATGGTCAATGGCATACAGCTGGAGGTGCACAGCTGGCCTGACTATAAAAGGTTATTAATGGGTTGGGTTTTTTTAGCTTTTTTCAGATATAGCCAAAAACAGGGAAAAATTAAGTAGCTTAGGATGCACCATGAACCTGGCTCTATGTGCAAAGCACTTTGTATTATAAAGAATCAAATTTGGCTCCCCAGACTGTTGCTATTCATATTCTTCATTGGAATAAATTAGAGTGAATTAAAAATGCCTCTTCAGCATCATTTGTCAAGAAACAGTGGGAAGTGTCTCCTGCAGCCATGCAAAATTCAATCCAAAGATCTTTCACTTCTGTCTTTGCTTTGCTGCTTTATGCCCCCAAAGCCTCTCTCACACCCAGGTGAGTATTGTGTTCATTTATCTTCCTGCCTGGAAGGCTCAAAGCAATAAAAATGGGCATTTCTTAAACACTCACAGAGAGCAGAAATAATGGCAAATTTGGTGTGCCCTGTGCCCCCAGGGGAAATCAGTGAAGTTAGTGGAAATAAAGGCGGATGCTAAGAAGTTGTTCTGGTGGATACAGTGGGCTGGGTAATACTAAAAATCTAGATGAGGAGAAACTCAAAGGGAAGAACTGCCAGGAAGAACCCAGCCCGGACAAGGCTGCTGTAGCTAAGTGAACTGACTTTCTCACCACTGTGGTGTGTGCAGCACACTTTGAACATGTGCTCCATGATCAGGAGAGAGGAAACTCCTGAAGGATCTTGCCCTGTCAAACTGTCTGTGACAAATGACCTGAGCCCATCACCAGGAGCACCCACTCCAAACAACTTCCTGTCTTTTGTGATCTTTAAATACACCTTTTCTCATCTCCCCTCCCTTGTCCAAACATTAACTCTCCATCTTATATGGGTCTACATGACATCATTAAATTTTTAAGGAACCTGAAGCACCAGCAGGTCTTAGAGCTGCCCTCCTTAGCATTCAATGTTTTACAAACTCTCCCAGCAAACCATGAAGTTTTATTACAGAGATCTCCCACACCTCATTTTGGTGTGTTAATTTGGTTAGAGGGAAATAATCACTGCAATGGTTATAGGCCATCACTCTAAGGAAAAGGGAATTCAATTTGAAGACTTTGGCTCATGTAGCTGCAGGAGCCAGGGAGAAATTGGTACTGAAAAGCTTCCTCAATATTTCTAAGAAGGAACGAGACGGACCCAAAAAGCATCATGATTCTGGCAAGACAATGTTTGTAACATTCTAGTGACAATTTGTAAGCTGATTTGCAGCTTCAGTGCTTCTATCAGTGATTCCTCTAATAGCCAAAAAAGAGCAGTTAAGCAGGCCAGACTTCCTCTCCAATCTGCTCCCCTCACAGAAGCCCCTTCCCACCCAAGCCATGCACACAAGCAAATGTGACTTTTGAGCATTCCCAGCTGCTCAGGAATAATATCATACCTCGGGCATTCAGATTCTCAGACCAATACACAGGGCCATGGAGCACTCGCAGAGGGCTCTGTAAAACAGGGCTGTCCCCTCCCCTCAGGGACAGCCACCCACCACCCTCACGGTGCTGCCCACACCGAACCTAACACTAGAAATGGAACAACAGAAAGTTACTGCACCTGGCACTTGCCATGTACACAGAGGTCTGTCTCGTAAGGCCCACAGGGAGTTCCATCCAGGACCCTGTCTGTCACCAGCACGGGAGAATCCTTGCCCAGCGGGGAGCAGAAGAGCTCACATGGCTTATCTGGGAAAAGAAATACAACAAGGGTTTGAGGCAATATCACAGGTAATCATGCTGAGATGCCCCAAAGTGACATAAATTTAAAAATGTCACAGGGAATCCACCTTTTTTTTTTTTTTTTTTTTTTTTTTTTCAGTTCCAAACTAATTGGAATTTTTTAATGTTTAAACTCCCAACTCTCTGATTCCCAGTCTGAAATTCCCAACTTCAGACTGGGAATCAGGTTAAGCCACTTCTCTCCCAGCATTTCAAAAAGATGAGTAAAGCACTGACAACTCTGTATGTTCTATTAAGAATGCTAAAAGAACAGCAGGGCAGCAACAAGAACAATTAATTGTAATTAGTCTTTCAGCTGTAGCCAAAGGGGGCCTATTGCAGCCTTCTCACCAACAATAGGAGCCCTGCAGATGAGAAACTGCAGCGAAAGAACAGCGAGGAGTCACAGAGAGAGATGAAAAAACTCACCATCCACGATGACAGCTGTCAGGAGGCTTTTCTTCTTGTTGGTGTACCTGTCGTGGGCCTGGCACTGCTGGTCCCTGAAGCTGGGCACCCCTTTGGGGCAGGGCAGGTTCTCACACACCGTGTGCTCCACGCTGGCGCCCCGGCAGTTCTTCCCACCCGGCCCAGGCCTGCAGTGAGGAACAAAACCAGGCTCAGCACCAAACATCCAGAACGTTCCATCCTCCCCTTCCCACCCTTGCTTTGCCCCCTGCCTCAAACACTCCTGAGGATGGAGACACACCAAACATCTCTTCGGCACGTGTGCTCCTTGTAAGTAAAATACCACAGAAGCAGCTGTAACTGCACTGTGAGCAGGGTATCCAGAAACAAAGCTGTCCTGCAGATAACCCCCATCCATGAAATCCATGCCATTCCACACATTTGTCTTTTAAACATACAGAAAAGGCCACTAATGCAACATCAGAATTAGGAACCTGCAAAACCTATCTGTTTTTATTTATGAATCTCGGAGAAGGAGGAAAACTCAAACTCTCAGCAACAGCCTGTATTTTCTTTGCAAAATAAAACAAAATACAAACAAAACGCACAAGTAAGCATGGAATGTGGAATTCCAGGTCCCAAGCACTGCCTGGGATTTCCAACAAACTGTGCAACCCAAGGCCACCCTGGCCCACATCTGAAATAGTGACTGTGAGATCTCTGGTAGGTAACTCCACAGCCACCTTTCACTGTATTTATGCCAAGAGAATCCATCCACTAATGGAACTGAAGAAATCAAAGCCCATTTATGCTGCTGTGACCCTTTTACATGACAAGAGGGGACTGGAGAAGGGAGGCTCTGTTTAAGCCGGTGGTTTTCTCCTCAGTACAACAGCCCAAAGCCTAGACAAGAACACAAGGCAGTACAACTCAAAGTCTGCACGTGCAAACTGGCTTATGACACACTCCTTACAACCATGGGGAGGCAATGCATGTAAATGCTCAAAGAAATTAGAGAGAGGAAAAACCAAATCAAACAGTGAAGCAACTGGTTTAATGATAGTCCCACAGGCTCAAGAGTCAGCTGGCAGGAGCAGAGAATCCTGTAAAAAAAAAAATCCCAAGACCAAATATATACAAAATAAAAGATAAATCCCTTAGCCAATATTTTTGGACAGTGAATAAACCAGCTGCAGAAGTGGGCTGAGGCCAGGAATTTAAAGCAAAAGAAGATCACGTGTGTATCTCCAGCCAAGAATGTATATGAGCAAGAGAATTTTAAAATCAGTGTGCTGTGTTGGAAGGAGCATTTCCTGTAATTTAAGGAACGATGATGAATGGATTTAGGTTTGGTCAGCACTGTAGTTGACAGCAAAGAAACCAGCTCAGTCCCTTTTTCAGGAAAATGAGCTGGTCAAAATCAAACCTGGATACTACAGACATGCAACTGCAGCTCAGATAAGGAGAGGAAAAAACAAAAATATTCTTTTCACATTATTATGGGTCAACAGCACCAATTGTGAGCCTATCCATCATCTGGGCATGTCTTTGAAGTGACTGTGCTGCTATGCAGAATTTCAGCCCCAATTTAAAAAGAAAAGCTTTGGGTACTTTGTGTGTAGAGGAAAACATAAAATCTGAATAAAGTCAGAGATACCCCACTTGAGGGGCTGCTCCTAAAGCTGTGAAGTTATAATAAACACAATTGGGGTGGCCAGTTAAATGGCACCATTGTAACCTCTTCAGGACCCCAAAACGATGAAGAGACTTCCAGATGGGCCTCAACTGACCTGAGGGATGAAGGTCAACACCTACATTTCATCCTGAACCAGAAAAAAACCCACCCCATGCAGAGAGCATCAGCTTGTTTGTAGTCACAGTGCAGGAACTAAACAGCACCTGGGGCTTTCTGCATGCATGGAAACCTTCCTGTTCTCATGCAGCACATCCTGACCTACAGAGCATCCCAAGGGGCTCTGCCAACACAGCCCCGGGACACTCTGATCATTGTCAGGCACTGCACTGCTCCCCAAGCCCTGAGCAAGCACTCCCTGAAAAAGTCATCTCTAAGGCACATTGGCTCACTCTGGTCTGTAGATCCAGATCAGCCCCTCTACGTTCACTGTAGTGCTGGAGAGGAAACACAACATCATTTTTGCTGCCAAACTTCATGTATCTAATTCAACTGTATCTGCCTTTGAGTCACTGCAATGGGAAACTTCCAAAGGTGACCCTTCAGGCCACTTCCACACAATCTATTCCAAGTCACTCCAGGATTCTGACCTGGTGAAATTTCTCAGGGCCTCTGCACAGCTCTGCTGCTCATTTCTCCCCTCTACTCTTGCAGCAAGGGTTGGCCAAGAGGGCAAAGGCTGCCAGCATGGCAAAGGGAGCCAGGATGGCGCGAGGACTTACGGGGGATTGTCGCATTTCCGCTGCCTGAAGCGCACCCCAGTTCCGCACGTCCGGCTGCACATGCTCCACTGGCTCCACACGCTCCAGTCCCCGTCCACGTGCTCAGGGATGGGGGTTTTACTGACACACTCCCCAGCTCGGCACCACTGCAAGGCAATCACGTTAGCTCAGCCTGGGAAGAAGCCCTGACCTTGCACAGGTGGGCTTTAAAGGATGTCTGAGGGACTGCAACAAGCCCACATTTCTGTTTCCGGGGGTTTGAGGCTTTGGTGAGATGGCAGTAGGAGAAGGAGGAAGGGAGGAGGCGAAACGTAGAAATTGAAGTGTCGCTCTCAACAAGCCCCTGAAGGGAGTTCTGTCATTAAAAAAACAATCACAGAACAGAGCCCCTTACTTTATAAAGCAGATAATTATCTAAGTACTAAGACTTAAAGCCCCACAATTCACAGAAACGGAGTCCAAGAAATTATGCCCCAAAGCAATGCCTTCATCAGCACTGCTCCCAGGATGTACAAAATGATTGAAGTATTTTGTATTTTGAACCTAACTTGGCTAAAGCCCCAAGCCCCTCTGATTCTAATAGGTTGTGCTGGCTCCTGACCAAGCAGCAAACTTGGCCTGTCCAGTAAGCTTACTGTGACACAGTAAGCACTGCTAAAAAGCCTTAAAAAAGGACTCCTCCAGTTAGAAAAACATGGGCCTAAAACCCCTTTTTTTCCCATTTCCTTGTCATGGTTTCTATGACCCAGTTTTTCTTCTCATTTTTTATCTTTATTTGCAAGCAAAGAAAAGGTTCCAATCCCTGACTTCAGCAACCAGCTTCTTAATTTTACCCTTCTTTACCTCCCCCAATTATACCATAGGAAAAAAAAAAATTTAGAGTCCAAAACCAGTAAGTAGGGGGCTGAGAGTTACCAAACCAGTTCAAGTTACAAAAAATACATATATAAATAAATACAGCAAATTATACCTCAAAAAGAACAGAACATCACTGAATTTGAGCTCCATTATTTTGAGCTACTTGTAGAAAGTATAAAGTTTTTAAGTAGCCTCTTTTTATTTCCCCTTCTTCCACCACTCCCCAAATGTCAGGCTAAATGCTCTGCACACTTTGCACCTCAAATACAACCCAGAACATGAGCAGCTATGGGTTTATGTTAAATACTGAACATCTTGGAAGCATTATTCCCAATGGTGGGAAACAGAAAGTGTCTGCTGCTGAGCATTCTGATTACCTTGTCTGCGCCACATTCGGTGCCATCCAGAGGGGGGTCCAACTTGGTTTTACAGGATGTGTCTCCTTCCACCAGGCACCAGAGCCCAGCACACATCAAATGCTGTAATCACAAAGCAAGGAGGTGCAGTTATTGCTTTTGGAGATGCCAGCCATCATTATGGGATACACTTCAAAGCTCAGGCAGTCCTTCTCAAGTGAATCCAGAGGCATCCAGTTGGTTTGGGAGCAATTATTTTTTAAAGGTTGATTGGCATTAAGTGGTGAAGCTGGAAACATGAAAGAGATTGATGGATGCCACTGACAGGAACAAAACCTACCCCGAACAAAAAATGTGCTATTTAAAGAGATTTCTTTTCACAAGAATAAATCTGGTCCATTAAAAAGGAATCCTATATGGGAGGCCACACTGGGTGCTTTGGAACCATGCCAAATGCTTAGATGTCCAAGATGCTTAATTACTCCTGTTTTTAAAAAAAGATACTCGGGTAACTACAGCTGGTGGTAGCAATAATCAGCCAGCAATGCCCCTGGGGAGAAGGTGGAATGAGCAAGAGGAAAGGATGTCATGGTGTGCTGTGCAGCAAAGGAGGAGCTTGGTGACAGGCAGGGTCAAAGACTGGGAATATTCTGGGGATCATTCTCCAGTGCTGCTGCTCTGCTCAGCCAGTGTGTGCTGTGGGGATCTCAGTGCTGACCACAACTGTGACCTGCCAGATCAAAACGATTTCAGAATTTAAGAAAAAGCACCAGGAAAAGGGAACTCTGCATCAGTAACATTTTCCACAGCATCCACCATGCTTTACATTCCATGAAAGTGGATGATTTCAATTCATAGCTCAGTACCAAAAAGAACAACAAAGAGGAGTTACATTTCTTTCCACTATTGTTCACATTTCAATGTAATGGTAAAAAGATGAGAAACCTGACTCTAGTGCCAGCTGGTCTTGTCAAGATTTATTGCACCTCATTAAATAGTCGAGTCAACACGCTTCAGCCTCATGGTTCTTCCCCAATGTAATGTAAGAGACTGTGGATGCATGTGTGTTCTGTGTACAGGCATGTTGGTATGTCTCTATAAAACAGACCATGTCTCTATAAAATAGATCTGTACAAGAGAGGGTGCAGACGAGATAAATCCCAGTCCCAGCGATGATGTAGAACATACTGAAACAAAATAGTTATCACAGCAGTATTTGCATCCTGATCCATTTCCACATTTCTTTCTGGAAAGAGGATTTTGCACTATTTAAACCCAAAGAACATTCACAAGAACAGGAAGCAGACAGCACAATTCAGCATCTGTATTAACCACAATGCAGAAAGCCATTGTCAAACAAACAAACAACAGCAAATACTCCAGGGAAACCTAAATCAATGAATTTTCAAGACATCTTCCCTGAACAAATAGAGCATATGGGAAAATATCAGTCTTTAGTAATTTTGACTAAATGACTGTGACTAATTAGTGGTTTACCCACAACTCTGAAAGCACTTAAGCACCAATTAGCCATGAGGACATCACACACTGTTTTACTGATAGGTATACTGAGGCAGAAGGACTGACAAGGCAGAGATTCCGTAGCTTACTGAGAAATTCATTGTTCCACCCCATAACTCCCCGATTCTCCACCCCCTGCCTTCTGAGGAGGACTAAAATCAAAAAGTACTTCAATTACCCATCCATGAGCATCACAGGAAGAACACAAATCTAGGCAATAAACCACAGTGTGAAAGCACTACCAGCAAAACCTCCTTCCAAACTGTGGCTGGGGACAATTTTGATAGGTAAAATGAAAGGAAGCTTTGGAAATGAAAGATGCAGACAGCAAGTATTTCCACTTTTCCAGTCTTCAGCCCCTCTCTTGCATATAACCACAAAACTCCAGAGCAAAATGTGTGGAGAAACACTCCAGCCAAATCTCTTGAATGACCCAGACAGAAATTTTGCCCCCAGAAGGAAACCCTCTGCTTCTGCTTTCTGTCAGAGGAACATCCTGGCTGAAGATGTGATGGAATTCACTACGCCCCTAAAGAAGTTGTTCTAGACACAGATGAACACCATTGCTAAATATCTGTGCATTATGCAAGACCAGTGTTTGTTCAGCTTTAGCTTCAGGACCCTGGATCATAAACTGCACATAAATGAGGGTTAATTTCTGCTCTTTGATGTAAAACTGGGAAGACAGAGTGTGTGGTGGTAGAAACAAAGTCATAAAAATGAAACAGCTTTTTGTACGGTTTTGGATAGCAACCAAAATCTCTCCATAGTCCACCTTCCATAGGGGAAGGTGATAAAGCCAGGTCACAAGCCCAAGTGTGAGCCATGGCATGGGGAAGCAATGGGAAGAGACCACCTCAAATATGTGTGTTTGCACCTGCAGAACAGCCCAGAGTAGGGATACAGAGTGTGTAAATATTCACGTACAGGTGGGTGTGGTGCATGTATATATATGTGTGTTTATGCCTGCATGTACATGTATACACACACATAATTGTATGGAGATAAACAAAGGAAATACCTCTCTCAGCAACACCAACCTTCCTGAAATCTCCCATGTCTGAGGTATGGAAAACATCGGATTTTTTTTTAGCATCCCTGTATTTGATTCAGAATCCTAAATGCAAAGCATATTTCCAGAAACAGTTACAGAAAAATCTGGTAACGGCGCTGAGCTCTATGTTCTGGTGCCACACCACTACAAAGCCCAGGCCCTCGTTAGCCCAGTCCCCTGCATTTAATAGTGTTCAGATACCCCAGGAAAGATGAAACCCTCAGCTTTGGGATTGTATGCTCCCAAGATGTTTTATCATGTTAATAGCTCTTTTCAAAAGAGATCATGTATCCTCCTCAGCTACAATAGGAACCCAAACAAAACTCCCCATTAAACAGCAAAGCAGTCGAAGTGACTTTTTAATGGTTAAACAGCCAGCTTTGTGGGGAAATATCCAAGTGAGAAATGGCAGGACTTGAAAGGAAGTTGATGTATGTGAGTGGCAGCTCAGAGCTCATACTGATACAGAAGAAGCCATCAAAAGAACTGCACTAGTGCTAATTCTGCATTCAGCAAGCGGCTTTCAGATGGCAGGTCCCTGCCTGCAAAGCATTCCCTACAGCGTTCAAGAAGTGCCAGTGAGGATTTTCCAATGATAGATATTTCACACTGGAAAAATATTGATTTGTTGAAACTGTCTGTGGGGAAAGGTCATCTTTGGATCAGCTCCCAGTTTGAAATATTTCCAAGGGCAAAATAAAATTTTAAAAAGCGAGATGGCTGTTGAGAAGTAGAGTTTCAATAAAAAATTAAAATTACTTAAATAAAAAAAAAAAAAGAAGAAGAAATGCTTTCTCAACTGAACTCTTAAGGAATTTATACAGAAAAAAAAAAATAGAAACTGAAATAAAATGAAATTGTTATAAAGGTGCAAATTTTAGACTCTCAGAAACTCGTGGGACATAGGAAAGCTTGTCTGCACAGCTGTTAGGAACCAGTCCTGGGAGAGGTCAAGATCTGGAAACTCCCAGGCTGGGAGAGATGTGCTGGGCAGGTGAGCGGCGCTTCCGATTACAGGGATTATAATGGCATCTATCTGACAAAGGGGCCTCACTGTGCCGGGTGTTTTCTCTCCCTCAGAGATCTCGCCATCTAAACAGACTCCTGGGAGCTTGGGGATAAAGGAAAGTTTATCACTCCCTTCTAGGTGGAAAGATGAGGAACAGAGAGGGATTAAATGTCTTGCTGAAAGTCTGCTGGGACTGAACCAGAGCTGCTCAGAGCTCTCTGCTCAGTGTCACAGCCACAGGCTCCTGTGTCACTGCCTGCTCCAGCTAAAGCCAGGCTCTGGCTCTGGCCCTTCCCACCTTTCCCAGCATTACACACTTTTCCAGGACGATGTTTCCCTTCCCTGGGACTCCATCCCCACGCGGACTCGCAGCATGCGGAGCTCAGGGATCTGTTTTAGGTTCCTTAGCTCAGTGCTGCAGCTGGAAATGAGAAGGCAGAGTCAATCCACCCAGCTCCTTGCCCATGGGCAGAAAGTCTGGAGCTCTTTCTGGGGTAGCTATTGCATCACCACTGCTGCTAAAATCTGCGTCATCCTGCCCCGTGACCTCACACGGGCTCACAAGAAAGGGTTCACAACACTCCCCCAATTCAAACCCTCCCTGCAAGGGGAGCTTCCAACCCTCCAAAGCACAAAGAGAATCCAGTGAACAAAGCTGTCCTTCCCACCGTGGCACAACTCTACAGAAGCCTGCTCATTCCCTACACATTCACTCCTTCAGCTTGTCTGCATCCAAGGAAAGAAACACTGATTTCTCCTGGAGATGAATTTGTTTCTGCTGTCCACTGGAAAGAGGAACCTCTTGTCTCCAGCAGCAGAATTAAAACACCATGAAAGCAATTTTTCTGTCAAAATGAGGGGACCATGAATAATAATTTAGGAAGAGTAAATATCCTTAAGGGAGAGGAGCAAGAGACCTCATAACACACAGGCTTGCTTCTAAAGAGGTTGACTGATAAGTATCAGAACTCTCTTACTTTGCCAAGGTTTTCGGTCAGCATATTACTAACCAGAGAGAAAATGTGCTTATGAATGGCATCCTAATTAACACCTCTTAGGAATAATAAACACACAATTTACTCTCGCTTTCCTGTTC
The DNA here is from genome assembly GCF_015227805.2 of Hirundo rustica. Classification (NCBI taxonomy): domain Eukaryota; kingdom Metazoa; phylum Chordata; class Aves; order Passeriformes; family Hirundinidae; genus Hirundo; species Hirundo rustica. The sequence goes on from NC_053462.1 coordinate 17,108,455, forward strand.
AAAGCATGATGCAAATGTTCTCAAAGCCTCACAGGACAAGCAGCAATTCTTTACACAGTAACAAAAACAATGTCCCCAATTTCTACACCATCACTGTCTCTAATTTTGGGTGCATAAACAACCCGCAGCAATCACAAGAGAATTGAGCAGCGGTTTTTGAGCTTCTTGCTGTTAAAAACGAGATGAAAAGCGTTCCAAACTCAAATCCTGTAAGACTGGAAGGCAGTTCTGGAAAGGAGCCACATGCTGACCCAGACAAGATAATTGTGAAACTCGGATCCATGTCTCAGTGGCCAAACTGCTGACCTGTGTCTAGAGCTGATATTCCAAGATAGTGCCAGACGAGCAGTGCAAGACTCCCAGACCACAAGGAAGGCACAAAGGAATAGAAACACTTTTTTTTTTTTTTTTTTTTTTTAACTCTACATGGGGAAGCAAATAATGAAACAGGAAAACACTGTCTCTAGTTTCAGCTGTCTCTGGTGCTCTCAAGGAAAACTAAAAGCCTTCATGGTCTAAAGTACTTCTTTGCAAAGCACCAGTTTTATTTAATGTTTTCATACACCTGGAATTAAATTAATAGTCAAAAGAAAGAGACTGGAAAGAGAGCATTCATAAGATCACAAGCTAATTTTATGGCAAAACATTATGCTGAATAAAAATCTTTGCAGTGCCTTTAGGGCACTCATGTCACCAGCTCCAGGGATCCACAGACATGGACAAATCCAAGAAGAAAAGGACAAGTCTCACGCACTTTTCTACCAACACACAACTCTTACTGGGTGAGTTATTCAGCTTTGCTGCAGATTTCAGCATCTTAAATGAGAGAACACAACATGTAAATGTCACATCAGCTGGCAGAATCATGGAAGTGTCTTTATATGGTCAAACCTGGAGGCAGAGACACATGGAACAAAGCACTGGAACAGAGTTTTTGAATTAAATTATTGGAAATTTGTACTGTGACTTATTACCAACGTTTAAGAGCTGTTCATATGAGTAATGTTCACTCAACAGCTCCCCGTGAACTCCTCAGGTCTTAACACCGGATTGTCGGATATGAAAAATATTGATTTTTTTGAACAACAGGCAGAGTTGTCTATTAAAAAAGAAAAAAAATAGGAAAATTAAAAGAATGAAATCATGGACTGTGTTTCTTGGCCATGGGAAAAGAGAAGCAAGAGACAGTAAAATAAATATAAATATGTACACACACAGTTCAGATGTGGTTGTGAAATATATGGAGTTTCTCTTGAAGTGTTTTGCAGATGGGAAGTTCCCAGCAGGCTGGTGGGAGAAGTCTGAATACTCTTCAAGCTTGTTAGACACTATTTTCAGGCTGATACTCAATCGTATTCTGGCTAATTTTGTAAAGTTCAGACTTTAGCTGTAGATGCCACATCACAAGGCTACACTAATTCTTTCTCCCTCCCCTTCTCTTAATAAGAAATGAAGAATGGCCAAGCTCAAGTGTTTAATTCCTAATAGGCTCTCTCTACCATTGTTAAGAGTTTATTCTGTTTATATTCTGAAATTTCCACGTTGTATTTTTATAATTTTATTTTGGTTCCCTTCTCTCTTTCTATTTTTCTTTAAACCACTGCACCAGAATGTGTTTTGACCATCATCCAAACTGAAACACGTACAAAAATTTCTGAAGCATTCCAATAATTGTAAACTGGGCTGTGCTGCCCAGGCAGGAACTCTGCTTCTCTCTCTTTCTTTCTCTCTCTTAAACAAAAGTATTTCCACTGAAAATAAAGAGAGAAAGGTATTTCTGCAACATACAGAAGCAGTGAAATAGGACACTTCAGCTCCATATTAACAAGCAATGTGAAAATAGTCTGAATTCTAACAACCTACATGAGGAAAACTATAAACTACAGAATGACAGTTAGGTTAATTGTTACCTTTACTTCTCAAAAAAAAAACAAACAAACAAAAAAAAAACCTGCTCATTTTATTTTAGAATTGCCAGGCTTCTATCCTGCAAGCCTCAAGAAAAACCCAACCCATCCTCTTTCCAGATTTATTAGTATTACTATGTAGACAAAGTCCCTGGTTGTACAGAAAATGACAATGCAACCTATTATTTCCAGGATAAACCAGTTTTCAATCTAATTACCACGTTCTTGTAAATATTCTATACATTACTAAACAATAGGGCTCACTATCATGGTCTGCATCTCACAAATGGCCCTGCAGAGAAAAGGCAAACAGAGGCTCATTGATTCCCATGCACAGAGCCCAAAAGGCCACTCCAGCAGTCTCCCTACAAGATCAAGACCACAGAGAGACCTACAATTGCTGAATTATACTCACCACCACACCATCAAATATGCAAACTGAAGGGGTACATAAACCCCACTTGATCATTTCAATTGCTGGTTTTTCTTTACTTTCCTTGTTGGTTCCTCTCCTTTTCCATATTAGCCAAGGAATCTGCTTTGTCTCCTTTGGCTTGCAATCAACTTTGCCCTCTTGTTCCGTAGCTTGTAGATATTGGAAAATACCTACATTTGTTAAAAAACACCCTGAACCTAAGAAAAACAGTGGAGCCAATTCTAGCTGGTTTAGTATTTCTAAAAACAGTGCTACGTCAAAATTCACATTCCCAGCCACAGCTGAGTTGACAGTGTCCCTTGTCAGAAAAAAAAAAATCTCTTTGTAGCAGTGCTAATCTCCTTCCAAGTGCCACTCCAGCCTCAGCCCAGTTTTGACTCCAAACAATGCTGGACGATAACAGTTACATAAAAACCCGCAAAAATGTGTTAATAATAAATAAGCCAAAAGGCTTATAAAACAAAAAGCCAAATGGTTATATGAAATAAAATCATTTTTTTCCCCATAAATATGATTTCAGCGCAAAAGCCTCTGTTGGTAGGCGTGCCAGCCTGAAAAATAAAGGTTAAGCAGGGAGAATGTTTCCATGCGAGGTTTCAAATGTGTTTTGATGAATTTCTGGGGGAGAAACACCACCTCTGCTCCCTGAGAGATTCAGCAGAAACCACCCATGCTATTTCTCTTGGAATAAACACAGGGACAGCAAAGGGTTAACTCCTGGTCTCGAGGAATCATCGCCTGGCCAGGGTTGAAGTTCTCTGCTTCCTCTCTCAGAGGGGTCAAATGAATTCACAATAGTTGATTCATAGCCCAGTGTGGAGCTGGAGGACAGAGGTCAGACAGGTTGAATTGCCTGTAATTTGCACAACTGCTCCCATGCTAGCCCTGGACTCACACCAGCGTTCAGAAGCCAGAGCCCCCCAGGATTTCTGTGTTTGGGGGGCACTGATAACGCCCTGTGCAGTGCCAGAGGTGCATTTCTGTCCAGCTTTTCCTGCAATTATCATGATGCTGCTCAGAGCTTGAGAATGACACAATCATCTATTTAATTTCTGCTAAAAGCAACTTGCCTGCCTCAAAATAAAGGCCACTGTGTAAGCCCTTAGGTGGGCCAAAGCTCTCCCAACACCGTGCAGCTTCCCAGCTGCAGCCAGGCAGCACGCCTGGCACGGCAGAGCACACCTGTACATCCTGCTAGATAAGCACTTGCATGGATCACACAATGCCTGACATTTGGAATGGGAAAGATGAACAGAAAGCACCGTGGGAAAGCACTCTGATCCCTTTGCATGCTCCAGGAGAAAACTCTGCAACCTGGATATGAAGGGGGGGATCTACTGAAGGGTCTTGAGAGGTTCATCAACGTACATGAAATCACAGAACCACAGAACGGTTTGGGTGGGAAGGGACCTTAGAGTTCATCCAGTTCCAACCCCCTGCCATGGGCAGGGACACCTTCCACTATCCCAGGGTGCTCCAAGCCCTGTCCAGCCTGGCCTTGGACACTTGTTCCCTGTCCTAACAGCAACCTAGGCTAAAAGCCTGATTCACAGCTCCTTAAAGAGGTGACAGGCACTAGAAAATCTTACCCAACATTGATGTTACAGAACCAGATCCTGAGTTATACATCTTGGAGGTCATAGATTACAACAGACTATGGATCATCTGACTATCATAAACTCACTTTTAGCATATTAAAATGTAGAAGAAAGGAGAAAGGAATGTCGAGGTTTGGTTCCTCATACGTTTTAATTTCTGTTCTGTAAATTTGGAGCAGGATAGCTGCAGGATAGCGGGTTTGGAAAACTTATAAACCTGAGGGCTACACTTTTTGTTGTTCTAAGGCATCAAAGTTATCATTAAAAACCAAATGGAAGAAGAATTTTGGGGATGCAATCTCAAACATTCAGATAAGAGTGAATATTCATGGATTAATTCTCTTGTTAGACTGGTGTCGGAGGCCAAGCCACTGCCAAGCATTGAGGGACCTGACTCCCTGTGAAAGCAAAGATTATATCCCTTCAAAAAATTGGGTTTCGATGCTGTTAAAAGAGAGAGCTTACTGCACAGAAATTTTCTGAAATTTTGGAATCATCTAGCCTCTGAAGATTGCTCTAAACCAAATTGCATGGCATTTTTGAATATAGGGCCTCTAGTTTGCCTCATATAATTATGTAGCTCAACTATCTCCAAAGAAATATTGTAATGTAACTCTTTTATTATATAAGAAAATAGGCAGCAGACACATGTAATCATAAAAAGATTGAGCAGGCTCATTTCCTGAAGTTTATTTCCTTTTCGTAACAAATATTTACTGTCAAATGTTTATTGCTTTTACATTTGGATTTTTTTAATACTTTATTGAATTAAAAATACCACATTACCATTGGCTAAAAGAGGAGACAGCTGTATTTGCCAATAATTTCTACAGCTAATGCCAGTGATCAGTGCCAATTTTTTTTTTTTTTGGTTCATATTTTTGTAGACAGCTTTGAGACTTATGATACAAGTATTCTGCAGATGAGGCCTGAGGAACATAAAGGTGAAAAGAGCACAAACTTCAGAGGTTTAAAAATCAAAAGTGATCATTTCCTCTCAAGAATTTCCTCTCCTTGCCATCAAACACCAGTTCAGAGTGGTGTAACAGGATGTAAATATTTGCTTAAATTAATGGCATGTGACATAACTGATCCAGAACTTCACAGGGTGAACACTAATTCTTAATGCACATCTGCAATAGAAATAATTCTATATAAGGGACTGCAAATTTGTTTTAATTTGCTGAAGGTCTACCAGGCTTTTCATTAGGAAACGCTCATGTCCTTCCAAAATAAGCTTCTTTTTTGGGAGACAGGAGAGAGGGAGAAAAAGAGCACATTTTTCATTGTATTCTAAAGTGTCAAATAATTAGACTGGTGAAAAATCTTGGGAGACACAAACACCTGCTGTCTGTATCTCGCAGAGAATGGTGCCTCTTGGCACATTATCCTGGCAAACAGCAAGTCCCTGAAGCAATTCCAGACTGGACATGCAACTCCTGTGTGAGAAATGCTGACCACCTACCAGCGGGCTGACATTCTCATCAGGCCCTGGAATATCCAGAAACAAAATGGTTTTTTATCACAACAAGGGAAATAGCAAAAATCTCTTCCAAGAGCAGTCCAGCTGGGTGACACCCACACAAGTGGAAGAACTTGAGTCATGCTGGGTAGATCTGAGGTTTTCTTTACAGACCTATATTCTGACACTTTGCTTCCAGTACAGTAGTCCTGGTGGTCTGCATTTTCTTGATGGAGCTGGGAAATACAACCTCTCCAGAATCTTTCCCTATTGTTTTATATTAGCTAGTTTCCAAGTCCAAGATAAATAAAACAGCTAATGTGAAACTAAGAGCATTTTCCCAGGACTTGCATGTGTTCAACAGTTTTAGTAATTTGGCACTTAGAAACCTCAGTTACCTCTGATTATTTTTTTTTTCCCAAACACTGATTTAAGATCCCAAGCCTGTTCAGAATGGGAATGAGAGACAACTAAAAAATACAAATGGCCAGTTATTATATGGAAGAAACCTGTCTGCTTCTTGCCTGCCTATACAGGAGGGGATGCTGCCAGCTGGTGCTGGTGACCCAACACAGCTTCATGACTTTTTTTCCTGATATCTCCAAGGCCACACTGGAAGCACTACCCCACTCCCTGTCTAAAGCAGGGGATAAAGATCTGGTCAGAATTAAAAGACCTGATTACGTGTAAGACCTTTTGAAAAGTTTGGCTGTCTGAATTCCAGAGGATGAATCCGACAGCCTCATCTCAAATACAACCTACAGCAACAATCAATCTTTCCATTTTGCCAACCAACCCCATGATGCAAGCCACGCTGCACCCAAATCCCCATAAAACATTGTGCTGCTTAGAAAACACGCAGGATTGTGCACAGAATTCTACAAGGCTTCATGAAACCGGCAGACATCAATATTTCCTCAGCACAGAGTTAAGAGTCAGCTCCTAAGAACACTGCAGTGGTCTGAAGGTGAAGCCTGTGAAACACCCAGCCAGCCATCCAAGCTGACTCTGGAAGTAGCCAAACACTCTTGTGAGGAGAGACTTTCACCTCAGCTGAACTTCCAGGAAAACAATCCCTACGGAGCATTTCAGCAAAACAATGTCAAAAGGGAACGAAGTGCAAACACCACTTTTTCTGAGTCTGCTCTGGGAGATTACCAAGGGCAGTGTGGGGAAAGAAGGATGAGGCCTAAGCAGGAACTCAAGGCCGCTTGATTTTCCACCAGCAGCGCTGAAACTGAGGGAAGCACAGACTCCTTTTGTGTTCCCCCGGGCTCAGCAGCTTTATTTCCACTTCCCACCTTGTTTCCAGCTACAGCCCACGAGCTCTTACCTCCATATCCTTACAGAAGGTGGCGTTGGTGCCAAAAAGGATCTGGCACTGCTCGTCGGCGCTGTAGTGCATCCCCGGCAGCTTGTGAGGGAGCCGCACGGAATATTGGCTCCGCGGGTCTGTCACCAGCAGACAGGTGCTCACCTTGGACCTGGGCAGGGAGGAAAAATGCCCTTTAGGGAAAGGGTTAAAACGCTGCTACAGAGGAGTCTTGTGTTAAACTTCGGGTTTTCCCTGCAAGTCTTCTAAATCATTGAGAACTATGGGTAGAAAGGGCCTTGGGAATTCATGCAGGCTCCAGGCCTCAAGGCGCGACAGACATTCACAACATTCTGGGTTAAACATTTGTCTAAACTGTTCCTAGAAACCTGACAAAGACTCAATTCCGCCCTCAGGCAACCCAGCCCAAAGCTTCACCAGCCTTGAAATGACAGCCAGAAAGTGTTCCATCGTGTCTCACCTCAATCCCCTCAGCTGAATTCTGAGCCCTTGACATTTTTTCTTATCCATCACAGGCATAAAGGGAAGATTTTTCTCTTTGCCTTCACAACAATCTTTTACAAATTGGAATATCACTGTCATATCAGGGGCTAGACTTAACCAGATGAGTTCAGATGGAACTTCCCTTTCTAATTCATGCCTTTAATGTGGCAGGAAATATCCCATTTTCTTTCATTATTTTCCTTTCTTTCCCACCTCTAACCCCCAGAGTGGGAAATTTTCCATGCTGAACCCATTCCTAGCACAAAGCACTTTGCCAGGCACTGTTTGTCAGAGAGCTGCAGTGTAGGTTTAAGATCAGAACTGCAGAGTTCAGATAATTCCAGTGCTTCCTGCAGCACATGAGATTTAACAAGCAGCAGGACAGAAATCCTTCCTGAACAATTGAATATGATGAGCTGAAACATGGATGCAGAGGCAAAGAAGTTTACAGTGAACTGTTTTAGACCAACACTCACTGAGGAAGTGAGAAAACACATCAGAATTACCTCCAGGCAAAGTCAAGTTTCAATAAAATAAAATCTATTTAATAACAAGGTAGTAAAAGTCACAACATAAAGCTGCAGCATCTTTAAGCAGAGATTTCTGCAGGCAGCCCACACACAGATTTCTGTCATCACAAAACTGAAGGACATTTTCTGTAAAAATAAGGTGATATGGGATTTTTTAAAAGATGTTATCAGCACATTGACAACTGCACATAATTCTTCTGCCTCTCTTCACTCCTCAATTTCAAGGGGATATTGCATTTGCACACCCTAATGACACGTACACACTTCTTTAAAAGGAGAATTGTTAATACTTTCACTTTAAAGCAACAAAGTGGATTCTTGCCTGGTAGGATTTTTGACACTCAGCACAATCCTTACTTTAGGAAGTTTTCGAGGTCGTCTCTGCTGCACGAAGACCAGGAAAGGTCACTTGGGTTCCTGCCCTTCACCCATTCTCCAGACATTATGTGAGACCTCCCAGCACAGGGCTGATGATCATCATCGTGGCTCATTCCCATGCTGTTGGATTGGAACAGTACAAGAGAAAAAACCTCTCAAGTTATGATGTGGGTTTCTCATTTCCCACTGCCCTTAGCAATGACACTCTCAGCAATTATCAGCTGGACAGCAGGCTGCACATACAACACACAATCTGTTATGTACTGCCCTGGGCACCTGTTAAATAAATGAGCTAGGGGTTCCTTCAATTTATCCATTGCCTTAATTTCACAGAGTGTTTGGTATTTGTGTGTTTGAAACTTATAAATGTGCCTCTTATGGACTTTCCTCCCAGGTTTTATGAGAAGTGAACCTGGAGAAGTGATGTAGCTCAGAGAAGGGTATCTGTCGGAATATTTACTGAAAATTTAGGACTGCTTTCCCAAATCTAGTGGATAGGATCCTTACAATTACACAGAGAGAATGATCTAGAGATGGGCCTACTTTGTTCTTGCATCAGTGTGAATTTGGAATATCCTGTTAGGAAAAACATATTTCTAAATGAGTGGCACTGTACAATCATCTAACTTTGAGGCTGATCCTTTTTTGAGCAGTGGGTTGGATCAGATGATCTCCAGTGGCCCTTCCAACCTCAGTTAGCCTCTGAGTCTGTGACAGCAGTGTTTAGACTGGAGCCTGAGGCAAAGCCAAGCCCCATTTCTGCAAGCATTGTCCAAACAAGCACCAAGACTGCCCCGTGCCCATCTCAGCAAGGACAGAATGTGACACCCCCAGCAAAACAAACCATCCAAACAGACAGCAGATTGTGTTGTATAAATACACAGAAGAATTCAAACACGTTCAGTGAGGATTTCCAAAGTACTCAGAAACAGAAACGTGTTACTTCAACCTCCATCCAACTTTCCCTTCAGGACCCTTCTATCATTAGGGGAGTGTTCACCATTGGGCTGCTACAGCAGGTCCAGGTTCAGAATAAATCCCTGCTGCCACTAGAGGAAGGTGAGACTCCTCTGCTGCAGGTAAAACTTTGTGAACAGGGGGAAATGGTGTGACCAAGGTCACCTGCTACACTCAGCCCATCACACCAACCTGCCTGGCAGTGACAGTGAGTTAAGGATTTTCCATCCTACTTCAAAATTAACATTAAAACACTTCTTCAGAATCATACAGAGTACTAACTCTTTGAAACAGGAATATTCCTCCTGCAATTCCAGGGTGAAATGGAAAATGACTTTCAGAAGAAAGGTGCCTTCTATGGCCAGTGTCACTTACTAGCAAAACATCACCAAATTTGGGCTGAAAACACAGAACTCATTGGGTCTCCAGCTGGCTGTCTGGAGCAAGCCAGGAGCAGTCCCTTTAAATATGCACTGTTTAATCCATGCTATTTCCCCACAAATCTGAGGCTCCTGTTTGCTTTCTGACTGTGCTCTTGGCTTTGCTTCTCCCCAGTCCTGGGACTCGACTGCTCAGAGCTCAAACACGACATCCATTTTAGTTGCAATGAACCAAAACCCACTTCAGCACTTTGATAATTATGGCTTAGATTAAACCACCATCTCTGCTATTTTTAGCTTACAGTGAAGATTATATGGTGGAGTCTATTATTTTAGGTTTATCTCCAGGGACATTATTATTATTATTATTTCTAGCAAAACTACATTTAATATAATTTTTAGACTCAGAAGTTCATAGTCATTCTTGGTTTTGAACCTTTGTGGTTTTTGAACACTGCAGAAACATTAACATCAATGCACATTTTGTTTGATGCATGCAGGAATAATCTAACAGTCTATGAGTAACTCTGACTTCAAAACAGTAAAGAGTGAAATTCCTACTCCACTGAAGTGAATGGGAGTTTTGCCATTGACTTCAATGGAGCCTGGGTTTCATTCCAAATATTTTACCCATGTTGTTTCTGCACACAGAGAAAACTCCTCACATGCTAGGATGAAAGTTACAGCAGTATTTCTCCAATGCAAATAAGCCAATCTAAAGACTGTCTTCCTGAAAGTGAGGAAAGGAAGGGCTCAGTACCATGAAGCAAGGGATGTGAGCTTGTCAGGAATCTTCCAGAACAAAGTTTACCCCAAAATGCCAGTTTAGAAGGCTTGTGAACATGCAGCAATCCTGTTAGCTTTTCTAAGGGAGACCATGCAGGTTTCCAGGGTTTCTTGCAGTGTGTCTGCCTTGTGACTGCCACAGTGCTGAGACTCAAAGCTGGGTGCTTTTTGGGTTTCTACTCTGTTTCTGTGGGATGGGATCTGGCAGCTCTCCTGTTCTGGCAGCTTTGTGAACAGTCTCCTGGTCAGCACATCAGCTGTTCCACCTCAAAAGGCTGAAAACAAATAATCTTCCTGACTTTCCAAGTGTTTTAGGATCCCTGATTTTATCCTTTCCAGGAAAGACTGGTGTTTGGTCTAGGGTTGTTAATTAAGAAATGCTTTAGCTTTCTGATTAGCTTCAATTATTTTTTGTCAAAAAATGTTGAAAGTGAGATTTTGCCAGCAAAAAAAACAAGGGTACCACTCACTAATTAGTACACTCTTGTCCTTAACTTTATTTTACACCTAATCTCATGGAAGATGTCTTGCCTAAGACAAATGCTGAGGCTGCTAGTCTTTACTCAGCTTTATTTTGCAGGGGTTTTGAGGCAGAAAATATATTGCCTATAAAGAATGCATCAAAATTCACATTTCAAGATCTTTACAGTCTTCTGAAATTCATTCAGTTCTTACATGTGTGGAAATCTACCCATTTCTGAATCATTCCTGTTTTCTTAAGAGAAATTCTTTTAAAAGTCATAAGCATAAAAGAATTGAGCCTGAAAGGAATAGCATTATTGGTATAAAGCAAAAGAGCTTTGCCAGTTTATAATAGGTTGGGATGTGGCCTCAAGGTACACAGGCAACCCCCCCTGGCCTCTCAGTGATGAGTTTCTGGTAGAATGAAACCAGCAACACCTTGGAGCCTGTTCTAATTGGCAATGCAGAACTTTTCTCAGCATCTACTTTACCTTACAATGACTCACTTGAGAAAATGATTAAATGACCTGCAGGACTAACACATTCTTTTCTGAAGTTCAAGGGTCTCCAGCTGCATCAAAGGGACCAGGTTTTCCTAAACACGTAGTAAATGCAATGCCATGCTGGTTCTTTTCACTAATGAATAGTCCCCCACCTTTTAACAGAAATAAACGGGACAGAGCAGTGTGTGTTTGTACTAAACACCAGTGCAAACGAATCAATAGTTTACATTTCATTTGTGCCCATCTAACCTCACCTGCTATTCAGAATTCACGTGCAATTAGAAGCAGGTAATCAGTCTCTTGAAATATTCTACCTTGGGAAGTTCTATTCTTATATAAACTGATCTTGAACAAAGAGTTGATAAGAAAAGCTCTTCGATTAGAAGTAGCAATGTCAAAATGACACTGCCCTGCCCTGCAAATCCACTGGTCTCTGTGCTCCCTGAGACATAAACATCCATTTTATCAAAAGCCACAAACAGATGCTGCCTGTCACTCTTTCCAAAGCCAGCAGAGCCATTAGGGATGAGCAGGACTCAGTTTCCCTTTGTGCTGTTACTACCACAGTCACTCCTCCATCCTAACCCTAAAGGAAACATCAGCCCTTCAGTTCATCACATTCTCCTGAAGACAATGAGATTCCACAAAGGCAAGCAAGGACAGCTCAGACTCTCAGCTCTTCAACTCCTTTCATTCAGTGTTTACTCAGAGTAACCACCCTGGGACTCTGGTTTCACACTCCAGCTTCTTTCCTAACATAAATAATGCATTGCTGACCAGTCAAACACACCATGGCCTCTCTGGAGGAATCCTGCAGCACATTCACTGCTGCTCATCATGTGTGAGGCCAGAAACAAGCTGACTAACCAGTTTGAGTCCTGACTGTTAACACAATCACAGCAAGGCAAATCTGATCAGGAGTCACGGGGAGGCAGCAACAACAGATCTCTTAAATGCAGGTTTTTTGGAGAGCAAGGTTTTAAAGTAGCACTGCTATGAATATAAAAAGTAGCGTGCAGTCCCTGGGAGCTCTGGCCTCCCTGAAGCCTGTGCAGCAATCAGAACTGGGTCAGGATGCCAGAATTACACTCGGGGACTGAGCTGGCCAATTCCTTGTGTAACTCTTTTAAGCTAAACTCAATTATCAGCCCTCTGTTTTCCCACAGCAACGCTGAACGAATGCACTTGCTTCGTTTGTTTGGGTCATTAGTGGAGTTTCTCCTCTAGACAGTTAATGTAACTAAACTGCTCTGTTTACCCTTGGTGTGTTTTCCAGTGTTTCCTGTTATTCTTTACAAGCCTGAGCCAAAGTGCACCAAAGCCTGTGAAAAGCCTCCTACTGCATCCAATGCACTGCTGCACCTCAAGGTTCTGGAGGTCACGTACACAAATATTCCCCAGAACCACTATGATCCTCAGTAAAAAACCCCAGTCTGAGTTAGAGGATAACGCCAAGGGCTGGGAGAAACTGATTTAGGAGATGCTTAAAAATCTTTTCAACAGCTGCAACTCTGGCTGTAAGAGACCACTGGAGAAATCCCCAGGACTGTTATCATTCACTCTCTCTCAGCAGGGAGAGATACAGAGTTGGGACAAGAGGTAAGTTTGATAGAAAATACCAGCAGTAGCAGTGCTTTTCTTCAGGAAAAGGGTAGCAACTGAAAGAAAGAAATATGAAGAAGGGAAGCCTGAAAAAAAAGACACCCGGAAGTGGAAATGCCATGAAGTAAAATCACGTCCATCACCTCCCTCTGAAAGTCAAACCATTCAACTTGCCGGCAAATCAGCATGAGGCAAATGCTGGATCACTGTAGAAACTCATGGCTATCAAGGCTACCCAAGGTGTCCTGGCTGTCACCCCGGCTGCTTATTAAACATGCATGACAAACAACTGATTGCTCTCCACACAACTGCACTTACCTCAGCCACCACTTCTCCAAAGGGCAGGGAGGATGTCCAGCTGCCAAGAAGGAAATGAGGACAGCAGGCTGTCTCTCACTCCCACAGACAGAAACCCAAAGGAGTCTTTCCAAAGAACCAAGTCACAAAGAGCTGTAACTGTGTAAGCTCAGCAACACATTCAATGGGAAGAGCTCCTTGGGGCCAGCCCTGCAGACCGACATGGCCTCAGAGAATTGAGCAAAGAGCCCATTACAGCTGTATCCCAAGTACAAGGGGGACAGGAGGAGGCAGAGAGATCTCATGCTCCAAGTGAAAAGTTCAGTGGGACCCCTAAGGTTTTTACATTTTTGGCTGATACTTGACTGCTGGACAGAATGTTTTCTGTACCTGTGACATGCCTTACTCTGCAGATGTTCCCCTAAAGGCTTTGTTTCTGCAAGGGAACATTGCTATGAGCTAGGCAGTACCAACCTTGCATGTCACCACTGACCTCAGAAGAGAGTATGAGAGAAGTCATTCCCCGTGACCCAGCTTGCCACCACTCAGCCACATGTAATCCAGCATTAAATGCAGAGCCAGGATTAAGTACAAGATTTCTTTCTAAAGCCCACTGGAGAAAAATAATTGCAAAAGAAGGGCAGACTGAACATCCTCACAGAGTGGGAGAGTAAGGGAGAAGGGGAGCTGTAACTTATCTGCTCTGGCATGTCAGTGTGGGCATGATGACAGGGCCCCGCAGAAGGACAGCTATGTAGACATGCATAAATGCCACCTCTTTTTCCATATGGAAGACAAAATTTCTCCCCTTCCCACCTCCTATCAGGTCTCAGTGAAGGTTTGAGAAGGGAATCCCGTCTCTGCAGTGCATCCAGCGTCAGCTGTAAAGGAAGATGCAGGTATGGAATAAGGTTACACAGGGTGTGTGGCTGGCAGCTGAGAACGTTAAACACGGCCATCAAAATCAAATCCAAATAGGTCACTAAGCAGAGGAGTGGGAGACAGCACCCCACATCATCCAGCCTGTGAGCTGTCCACTCCCAAACTGAGTTCAATGTTAGGAATTTTTATTAACATTTGAAATTGAAGCTGCATCACTGGAAAGATGCCTACTTCTGAACTGGTTCAACATGTTTAACATTTCAATATAAAATGCTGATCATCTTGCAAGTTATGAGGTTTCCATCCAGTTGAGAATAAAAGTGTAACAGAGGAAAGAGTGAAGTGGGGAGTGCTCATTTGAGCTGGAATTGTAATAGGAGCTGCAGTGCAAAGTGAGGACAGCAACTTTGAGAGGGTGACCCAGGAAGGTGATGCCTCTAAGAGAAGCAGAGATGGCCAGAGATGTCAGAGAGGGCCAAGGGAGGCTTGGACAAACGAACAAATCCTGGAAAAATGCTGAGGCGAGCTGAGCTCTCACTGAGGGAGGAGGCAAGGAAACATCTTGTGCAACCTTCCTACAAAACCAGCGGCCACTAAGGCCATTGGCTTAATGGAAAGCAGGTTTTTCACCATGCTTTTCAAACATGCAAATGCTGTTTGTAAAACATTCTTTTGACTGTCACAGAAACTGTCAGGAACACTTTGGGGAGCTGTGATGAAGAGAGGGAGATGATCCTACTTAAAGCATTTGAAGTAACTGAGGCTGGTCATTGTGTACACAGTGTTATCTAGAACAGTGGTGCTCAGGATGGGTGCTGTACTTTTGGTTTTTTTTTTTTTTAATCAGGAAAGTCAACATTTAAGGGGAGCCATGACTACTGGACTCTTGTTTTCATAACCAAGTTTATGTCACTCTCCAATAATGAAGTAACCAGATATTTTATATGGTTATCTACTCATCAAGCAGCCAAGAAGTCAACAACGGCGAGTGAGAACACACGAACGCCTATGGTGAATAACAGTGTGGAAAGCTGTGGTTTATTCAGCTGCATGACAGATCCAGCCCTTTATGATATGGTTTTCATTTAAAAAGAATTAGCTCTTTTGGAAGAGCTTGGAATCTGGAAGGCAGCAAAGTACGAGCTTGTGCCGCAAGGGACAAAGAGCACAGGAGAGTGACATGGCAGGGACAGAGAGCCCAGGAGTGACATGGCAGGGACAGGAAGCACAGGAGTGACATGAAAGGGACAGAGAGCCCAGGAGTGACACGGCAGGGACAGGAAGCACACGAGTGACATGGCAGGGACAGAGAGCCCAGGAGTGACATGGCAGGGACAGAGAGCACAGGAGTGACATGAAAGGGACAGAGAGCACAGGAGTGACATGGCAGGGACAGAGAGCCCAGGAGTGACATGGCAGGGACAGAGAGCACAGGAGTGACATGGCAGGGACAGAGAGCCCAGGAGTGACATGGCAGGGACAGAGAGCACAGGAGTGACATGGCAGGGACAGACAGCACAGGAGTGACATGGCAGGGACAGAGAGCACAGGAGTGACATGGCAGGGACAGAGAGCCCAGGAGTGACATGGCAGGGACAGAGAGCACAGGAGTGACATGAAAGGGACAGACAGCACACGAGTGACATGGCAGGGACAGAGAGCACAGGAGTGACATGGCAGGGACAGACAGCCCAGGAGTGACATGGCAGGGACAGACAGCACACGAGTGACATGGCAGGGACAGAGAGCACAGGAGTGACATGGCAGGGACAGAGAGCCCAGGAGTGACATGTCAGGGACAGGAAGCACATGAGTGACATGGCAGGGACAGACAGCACAGGAGTGACATGGCAGGGACAGAGAGCACAGGAGTGACATGGCAGGGACAGACAGCACACGAGTGACATGGCAGGGACAGAGAGCACACGAGTGACATGGCAGGGACAGAGAGCACATGAGTGACATGGCAGGGACAGAGAGCCCAGGAGTGACATGGCAGGGACAGAGAGCACAGGAGTGACATGGCAGGGACAGAGAGCACAGGAGTGACATGGCAGGGACAGACAGCCCAGGAGTGACATGGCAGGGACAGACAGCACACGAGTGACATGGCAGGGACAGAGAGCACAGGAGTGACATGGCAGGGACAGAGAGCCCAGGAGTGACATGGCAGGGACAGGAAGCACATGAGTGACATGGCAGGGACAGACAGCACAGGAGTGACATGGCAGGGACAGAGAGCCCATGAGTGACATGGCAGGGACAGAGAGCCCAGGAGTGACATGCAGGGACAGAGAGCACATGAGTGACACGGCAGGGACAGAGAGCACACGAGTGACATGGCAGGGACAGAGAGCCCAGGAGTGACATGGCAGGGACAGGAAGCACACGAGTGACATGGCAGGGACAGACAGCACACGAGTGACATGGCAGGGACAGAGAGCACACGAGTGACATGGCAGGGACAGACAGCACAGGAGTGAGAAGCAGGTATACTCACTGTGGTCTTGCACTCAAAAGCTCACTGGTATAAACACCAGACCTTTACATAGTTTGACTGAAGCCTGACCAAGCCATGAAGAACGGGGTGAATCATTTTGGGATCCTCTCCCCAGCAACACCACAAGCTGACATTATTGACTCCTTTCTCCAGCAGCCATTTGCCCATGGGGTTCTCTCCGAGCAGCCCTTGCTGTTTCACGGCAGGGCAGGCATTGTCTGACACATTCCAGCGCCTTTGGTGAGATGAAGGAATCCAGCTGCAAAGCAACTGAACGTCCACCATTCCAAGGGCCTCCCTCCACTGCTTCTGATTTTTAGGATGAGGCCCCTGCATATCAATCTTTTCCTGAAAAAAGATTCACAGTTTCTTCTAAGAGCTGGCAGGTTCTGACACTACAGAGGCATAAAAAGGAGTGCCCCACCAAATACAAAGTCCTACAAAATGCTAAAGCTGATCAATATATATACAAATAAATTTGGTAGAAACTCAGCATTGAAGAGGTAGCATTACCTCAGGAAAACACCATTCTGCCTTCTGATGTCAAAACTCCCTCCTTTGCAAGATCCACTTAGCATCTTACATGAATCTTTCCTGTCTCCTTCCTTGAAGCTCTTTCCCATCTCCATGCAGGCATCCAACCACATGCTGAGCATTTCTACACCCTCACACATTCTTTCATACCTGCCAACAACACATAGCAGATTTCTGACACAACAGCATCAGTAGGAGTCAAGGGTTGCTTCAATTCCTTCAGTCAATCCCTGTTGAAGAGCTGAATATAAATATATCCAAAAGCACTCACTGTACAACATGGATCAGTGACTCTCTGTGGGAATCTCTTGTCTCACACTGGCTGTTTGTCATCATCACAGCTGAGCTGTGACCCTAAAGTAAGAATAAATTTATCTGAGGATGTCTCCATGAAAACGTTTGCACTAAGCTGTTTCCTTGCCCTCCAAGCAATTAAATCCACTTCTTGGACATACAAAAAACTCTTTCTTTCTCACTTGCTTCAATCTGGTTTCAGAACACGGAGAGCTGTTGCAGAAGGAGCACGATGACTATGAATGAACCAATGGTGGGCAGAGAAGGACTGCTCCTTGCACAGAGGCTGCTGTGCTCCATCTGTAGCTCCTTGTTTTTGGAAAGAACCCCGGGGCACAGCAGAAGGAACAAGCTGAAGGGTAACAAGCTGTTTGCTTTCAGCACTGCCTGAAGTGGGTGAGAACGAGACCTCCGAAAATGTGACATGCATTTCCTCAGAAGATGAAAAGGGAATATAAATTGTAGGGTGGAAAAAAGACCAAACCCCGGGACGCTGGGTGGGATTTCCCACCCACGAGAGAAGAGAGACAAAAGCTCAGTGAGCACCGAGGGCCCTGTCACTCACAGTGTCAGAAACCCCAGGGGAAGCTCTGTGTGCAATCACTTTTCCAAAACTCCCGTGAAACCACTGAAAGCCTCCAGTCAACTGCATTAAATGACCGAGTGCCAAACCTGAATGCAGAGCTACAACACGAGGCACCCTTCAAAGAAAAGCAAGGAGAGGGGAGAGATGGTGTGGAATATTTGCCAAATACGTGCAACACAAGTAACCCAGATGTCCCACACCCTGCCCCATCAGGAAGCCACCCACAGCCGGGTGCTGGGGAAGTGGGACAGCCTGGGGAATGCACTGTAGGAGTCAGGAATGCTGGCTGCCTTCCCCACACTGAGAGATGAATTCTCCATTCCTGGAGGTGGGAAGGAGGAGATGGCCAACATCAAAAGACAAAAAGGCGCGAAGTAAATGCAACATATAAATTCTACCAGCATCAAGCGTTCTGCAGTCCCCAGACAAGGCAGTGGGTATGTGTTTTGTGGCTCTCAGAGCAGCAGAAGTCCTTCTCACAGGAATATTTTTCATCCTCTTTCTTGGTCTGCATTGTCAGTCACTGTGGGCTCACAGATTCAGTGCAAGAAGAAATCCATCCTTATGTGACCCTCTTGCACTGATTCACCAACACAACAGGTGACTGCAGTGGACAGTAACAAACCTCTGGGATCGCTTTTGCTTCCAAAAATGAGAAAAACCCACCGGAACTGACCAGGAAAAAAGCTGCACAGGAGATGCATGATCCAATTCTAAAATTCTGTTCCCAGTAGTGGCACTTCCATACACCAGCTCCCTAAACTCCTGCCATTTTTCATAATGGTTCAGCTGGTAAAATAATTCATAACACCAGAAGCACCTGGCCTTGGCTGTTCGTAAATGATTGTAGAAGTTCAGCAAGTTATCTCAGTTTCACTCATTTTATCAGCAGGGAGAGACTCGATATCAAACAGGAATGTTGCAAATTATGGCTTGGTATCAAAGCAGTTTGGAAGTGATTTGTTCAGACCAATACTGAAGTGAAATTCTTCGGGTAGTGGGTGTGCCTGGTTGCCTACAAACCTCAATGCTAATAAAGTCAAGCTTGCTTTCATATTGTCTATGGAAGTGACACGAGGAAAGTAAAAAGTGACTTTAAAAGACACTCTTGCTTTGAATAACTTTGGCTTGAACACGTTAATGTGAAGACAAATTACAGAGAAAGAAAAAAGTCAGTTATTTTCCTAAGAAGATACTGTTTTAGAGGGTCTCTGGCTGATAAGAGGTGCAGGGTGGGTGTCATTAAACTGGTGACAGCTTTCTCAAGATGTGCATGAGCTTTTCTCATGTTATTCTGTTCGTTGTGTTCAGTGGGGCTCCTGCAATCAAACATTTGGCAAATCAGGTAAGGTTACTTCAACATACACCATAAACAGCTCAGAAAGAGCTGCAGGTATGGAGGGGAGTACTTAAAGTATAAAAAGAAAATATGAATATATTTTCCTAAGCAAACAAGTTGGCTTTTTCGTTGACTGGAGAAAACCCCCAGGACCATATCTGGATTAGTACTGCAAATGTGTCAATAACAGTGCAATAATGGAGAAAGAGGTAAAATATATACATTGTGGAGGTGATACTTCAGATGAAGAGATGGGAAGTGATGCTTGTGCACACAGGCAGGAAAGCCGATGACAAAGTCACCATTATAATGCTCCTCTAGGAAAATCCAGTTTGCAGCATTTCTTTAAAGGCATTAAATGCAGGCAGTCTGCACTTTAATCAAATTTTGATCACTTCTGACCATGGTGACTCATGATGGATAATAGGGAAGAATTCTGCCTTCTTGGACTAAACCTACCCCATGTTACACAGCAAGCAGCTCTACTTGAGATAAAGGAGGAACCAGACAGGAAAGAATTCACCCATTGAAAAGTGTTGGTGGTTGTGTTTTCAGGAGGAAGAAAGGAAGCTGTGCTTTTCCTTTGAAAGAAAGACACTTTCCTCAAATACAGAGACTACCTGAACTAAGAAGCAAACTGTTTCTAGGGAACATTTCTTTATCCTGCAGCCTAGTTTTACTGTGTGCAATTAAAATGAAGATTTAAAAGCTAGATTAGAAAGCTGCCACTTCATCAGCTGTCTCCGGAGTGACGCTGGCAAACAGCAGGCTGGGGGGAAAGGAGCCCAGCGGGGAGCTGGAGGAGCCAGGCAGGACTTGGACTGTCACTGGCAGGTGAGAAACAACACCACAGGGTGGACATGGGAAACTTCTGAGAGGTCAAACTGTCCCAAATGTGGATAAGATGTGGTGTAGAAGATGAGCGTCCCAGTGGGCTTTGGAGCAGAGAAGGAAGGTACAGTGAAAAATACTCATTTTTAAGGCCCTGAGCTAATTAAAGCCCAGCAGGAAGGAAACTTTTCAAGCAAGTCAGAGCAAACCATTATGATTGGATTCCTTTTGCTTTGATTTGTTTTACCTAAGCAAAAACAAAAGCAGAAAACTGTGGGCTATTCTCCTCTTTTTTATGGAAACTGGGGTTCAAGTAAAGACACAGACAACAAACTCCCTGCTGGGCTGGACCCAGCAAAGGAAAGAGGCCCAGCATCCAATGCAGAGAGGATTTTGCAAATGGAAAGGGATCACTGAGAACAAAGCAGGCTTCTTTATTTCATTTCTCCAGTAAACTCTTTTTTGCTGAATTTTTTTTCCCAACACAACTATTGGCCAAGAGGCAGCCAACCCTGCTCTACCCCAGCACAGCCTTCCACTGACGTAACAGCTAAAGGGAACCACATTTTTAGAGGCAACAACATTTCACTGCTGCTGACTTATTACCAAAGGCTTTTCCAAGTGACAGTCTGGGATTTATCACCTTCCCCAGCTCAGGAAGTCATTTTCACCTGGAACCTGTTGAACTCAGCAGGCCAGGCAGAGAGCACGGGTTACAGGCTATTGGAACCCAACTGCTAGTGGAAAAATAAATATTTCATCAAGATCGCTGGCCTTGTATAAAAACAAATTATTATTTGGTAAATGGCACTTACAAACCTAATATTTCCTGTGCTGGTGTGCAGTGGGAGGCTGCACAATGGGGACTTGTACTGTCCCCGTGTTTTTGGGTCACTGGGTGCTCCAGGCTGCTGCCAGCAAAGCCAGTGGAGTATGAAACCAGAACTCTCATGGCAGGAAGCAGATGCAAGGTTTGCCAAATCATTACGGCCCAGCTACTTAACACAGCCCTGGCTTACTCAGCAGAGTAAGCCTTCAGAAAGAAAGGCAGAGCTGGCATAGCTACAAAGCTATTGATTAGACGAAAATTGCGTTTCTAAATGGCTGCCGTTCGCCTGTTCGGTGCAGTTTTATTAAGTAGAGCCGTACAAGATGCTCAAAGACAAAGGAATTAGAGGGACTGCAAGGGAATGTTGCTTCCCTAGGGATTACACAGAGATCCTGCACAAAGCAGAGAGCAAAACCATAGAAACCCTTGCCCAGAACTAATGTTTGCCACAAGAGCGCAGAAAGCAACGGGACACGGACATTCCCACGCCCAGTTCCAATGTTATTACATTCCAGTACTGGAAATAAACTTTCACATTTGGATGGTACAAAGGTGAAACAGATAATCCTGAGAGAGGGAAGGTACCCTCACAGCATGCCAAGATTAGCAGGTTCAGTAAATGCACCTGGAAATATCTTGCAGCTTTACATAAAACTAAAAAAGCCATATCCAAAGTGAGGCCTATCCAGAGCATGATACCACCAAACCTCTCCATTTCTCCTCCCTAATATTCTTTTTCACTGTGTGACTTTTGTATGTCATTTTCTTGTTTTAAAATTTTTCTCTCTGTGATCCCACTGCCATTGCAAAAACAACCTGACAAGGTCAATACCACAGGGATCTTCTATTTCTGGGACTCAAATTAACTTGCTCAGGTGTCCTGTACTGTCTCACAGTGAGCCAACACACTTTCTGTTTTAGTGCTGCTCCACCGCTACCTCCTCCCCAGCCTAAATCACCCATGCTGGCAGAAGTCTCCACTGATTTTTTTTTTTTTAAATATGTTTAAACATCTGCTTTGATCTCCTTTGACTAACTTATGACATGGTTTTCAGAAAGCTGTTATCAAGCTACTAAGGTAGGTGATAAATAAATAGTAGTAGTAGTAGTAATAATAATAATAATCTGTTTTATGTAAAACACATCCCTCAGTGTGTTACCAGAATTGGAAGAAGCATCCCTGAAATTTTAGGATACACCTATTGTTTCTCTGAACCAGAACCTGTTATTAAGTAACTGCTTTGGTTAGATCATAGCACTCTGATGTACAAGCACACACGATGAAATAGGCAGTGTTCCACTGTGTCCTTTGGAGCTGTACAGAGAAGGGCAACTTAACTATGAAAATGTGCTTGCAATTATCTGTGGAAGAAGAATGAAACCTGGGAGGAGGGGAGCACGAAAAGGGAGCCTGGGAACACGGAGAGAGAGACATTCCTCAACAGATTTACAACACAAATGGTAGAAAATAAAATTAGCAACTCCAGGGTGGGTACGGACCGCTGCCAGCATTTCTGGCCAGCCTCAGGGTATGTCTGCACAGCAGCCAGTCACTCCCAGTGCCCCTGAGACTGCAATATACTGGAACAGCTACGTCCTCCTGGGAGATTTCAAGTGGGGATTCTGGCACCAGGAGAGCAGAGCTGGGGCAGGCACTGCCTGAATCCAGCTCTCTGGCTACTCAGCGAGTCCTGGTGCAGCAAAGTCATTAATACCTGAGCTTGCTAAAACAAAGCCTGCACGGGATTGCCTCTGGCTCCAGTGCTCCTTGGGATCCAACTGACCTTGATTTCCCACCACTCCAAATGCAGAGATGTGAGTTCTGGCACTCAGTGTGATCAGAAAGGCCACACAAGGCACTGAGGGAACCAGAGCTCCCCAAGACAAGGCAGGATCTACACCCAAACTGCCAGCACTGCCACTGGGGAGGTTTAGCCAGGCACTGCACAGATCCTGGCAGGCACAGGCTACATCCCTGAGCCATCCATCACTGCCTGTTACCCTACACACACACAGGATGGGCATCTCCTGGCAGGAGCTCTCTCTCTTACAGTAAAATATTAATTCACAGGAGTGAAGAAGATGCCTGTGGGCACCTGTTAAAGTAAAGCCTTTAACTCCATGCTGAAATCCAGCCCTGTGAATAGAAGTTTGGCCTCATTTGCAGAACACAGGGAGTGGAGTTATAACTGAATTATCTGGATAACCCTGAAACTGAGACTTTGGTGCTTTGGCATGTTTGATTCTACAATTTAAGCAATGTTGGTTTTCGTGCCCTTTCGGAGGTATGAAGTAACCTGGGGACACATCGGTGTATTTCTGCAACAGCAACAAAGAAAAATGTTCCACAGAAATTCAGGTCAGGCCTGATAAATGTGGGACTAACTCAGAGAAACACAGAAAAGAAAAAGAAGCCCAGGTGAGAGATGTTTTTTTAAAAAAAAAAGCAGGGTCAATGTTTAAAGTCAGCCAGGATGGAAACTACACTCAGCGGCCTCCACTGGCAGAGCCCTGAGTTCAAGGGTTGGACTGCTGAGCTGCTCTGTGCTGAAAAAGACAGAGGGTCATCGGCATTTTACCTTTCAAATCAGCTTCTCTGCTCCCAAATCCTGCACCTCAATGTTATAACCCCAGGATAAAAGGAGAGAATTTTTAGCAGAGGTCCCTCCCTGGCTCCCAGCACCACTGCCTTTGCCCCACCACCATGATTTGGCTGTCTGGCTCTGCCGGCACTGCTCTGACTGGAATGGCAGGAGAGGCTGATCCAGAAAAAGAAACAGGTTTCCATCAGCACAGTGAGCACTCTACAGCATTACCTGTCTGCACAGATCTGTCACATTTACTGGCATGGTCCTCAGCTTCCACATGGAACTTTTTATTTTTACAATGAATTATGACCAATTCTTTATAAATTGCAGGGCAGGGGAGAAGGGGGACCATTTCCTGGTTGGTTCTCAGGAATCTTGACCAGCTGCACCACAGTGACTGGGCTTGCTGGTGTAAATTGATACAGGGCATCATTCTGCACCACTGGGATCTGCTCAGGGACATTCCTCCTCAGCAATGTCTTCACATTCTGGCACATCTGCATGAATCTCTCTGCTGGGTGCAGAACTACACAGATCAGGGAGGCCAACGTTATTGACAAGCCTATCAGCACAAATACCAGGCCACAAAGGGAACATCCAGAGTGCTTTTCCCTTACCTGCAACACCACGATGCTTGAGACTCACCACAAAGGCCATACTTCATCACGCAGCAAATAATTATGCACCCTGAAGTAATTTTAACCAAGCCACAGCTATCAATACCTAACATCTAAAGCAAATAAGCACATTGGAGAGAAACCTTCTGGTTCCAAACCCTTCTCTTGTCTGATTCCAAGCCCTGAGCTGTTTGGTTTGTGCATTATGGGCTTTTACCTTTGGACTCATTTTTGTCCTCATCTGTTTCAGCTTCAAGTTTGAGGCCGTGTGGTTTCAGGCTGTTGGCAAGAGGCAGCTCCTTGCTTATTGTCAGTTGATTTTAATCCCCCCTCCTAAGGGCATCTGCCCCAGCGTGGCTCCCAGCCACACCACCTCGGGCTATTCCCTCCCCATGCAGGCAGTGCCAGGTTCCGCTGGCTCGTGAATGGGAATCCTCCCTGCTCACCCAAGCCTGCCCCCGTCCCACAACAGGAAAGCTGAGGCTGTTGAAAGAAGCAGGGATGGCAACAAAGCTGGCATTGTTGTCCTGAAAAACCACTGGCTGCAGCCCACCCCGCTGCGTTCGGGGATAACGGAGATACGGATGAATCCCAGCTTCTGTTCCAAAAAACTCGTTTGACTTTTTCTTTGGGGAAGGACTTGAAAATGGTAACAAAGTCACTGCTGTAGGCAAAGGAGAACTGGGAAGGGGGGGAAGTGGCGGTGCTTTTCTCCAAGTCGGTTGTTCAGGGTGGTCTTTGGGGTGGGAATCTCAGATCAGCCTCACACTGGTGCAGCTCATGGAGGCAGAGGAGGAGGGAAGCACCAGTCAGGATCCAGTGACAAAAGTGGGGCACTTTTAAGCTTTTACTGATGGACCTGCCCTGCAATTCTGAGGAAAGGTGAGAGCAAGAAATGCTGTGTTCATATTATGTTTATAATATGAAGACCTCAGGCTCGTACATTTTACGACTCCAGTGACCACTGTGATCTCTGGGTCTTCCCTTCTGCGTAGGTCAGGACTCCACCCAGCAAACCCTGGATAAAATCCAACAAGCTGTGGTGACACTCTGTTTTAAAAGACATCCACTGTGGACCCAGCTGACTGAAGGAACAAAGTTTGCTGAGGGTCCTGTCTTGTGTGGGAGGAAGTTTATGATTTACAGCCTCAATACACATTCACTGGGCTCCCTGCCTGATACCTTTTTGTAACAGCACAACTCTTCTCCTGGATCCTCTGCAGAAAAAATTGTACCTAAATACAGATGGATGTTCCCTTTGTGTCCATGGACCAAAGCTATCAGCACACACGTGAAGATTTAAACACAAAAGTCACGTTTCTCACCCCATCATCAAGCAACAACTCCGCAGGTTAAACCTGAAGATGAACTTTCATCCTTCAACTTCCATAGGACCTATTTCATCCTAATGGACCTATTTAATGGTGTCTCCATGTTTTCACAGTGCAGCTGTCCGGAATCGTGTTTTTTGCAGTCAGTCCAAATGACATTAGTGGCAGATTAGGAATCTGACACATCAATTAGTAATCCATTCACTTTTTCCAAAGTCCACATCAGAAACTATCTGTGAATGCCAAACTGGGCTTGTGATCTCCACAGACATTTGTTAGTCTTAAGGAAAGAATAATAAATCTCAGCTTTTCTACACTCATAAGGAAATCAGACTTCAATAAAGATCAAAATTATGGCTCTCCAAAATTTCTATTTTTGCCAATATGCATGTAAGTTTTGATTGGATTTTGTTTTAAATTAAGAAACTTGCACCTAGTTCCCCTTGGTTTTCATTTTTAAAGCTCATGTCAGCTTCTTCATGTTCATGTCTGCAATGGGTTTCCTTACATTCCCCTCAAAAACTCAGAGTTTTTAAGTAAAATCTGCAAAGAATTCTTCCATTTGCACAAGATGTGCTGAAACAGGATTGCTCAGAGCATCTTAGTGCAGTTCAACACCAGAAGAAAAAGGCCTGACACCTTGTAAGGTCAATGAAAAGATTGCTGCTGGCCTCCAGAAGGGCACCAGTCAACTGCTCAGAGGGTGAAATTAGCAGCCAGGTCACTGGTGGGTGACAGCACAGCGAGATGGTTTTGGTGCTCACAGAGGGATGGTTTTGGTGCTCACAGAGGGATGGTTTTGGTGCTCACAGAGGGATGGTTTTGGTGCTCACAGAGGAATGGTTTTGGTGCTCACAGAGGAATGGTTTTGGTGCTCACAGAGGAATGGTTTTGGTGCTCACAGAGGGATGGTTTTGGTGCTCACAGAGGAATGGTTTTGGTGCTCACAGAGGAATGGTTTTGGTGCTCACAGAGGAATGGTTTTGATGCTCAGGTTGGGGGGGTGACAGACACAGCATTTCCTCCCCTCTGTTCTGATCTGGCAGCACTGGGGGTTGATTTTGCTGCTGGTGGCAAGGCAGAGGGGGCAGAAGGGTTTGCCACAACGTGTGACAGAGAATTGCAGCTCCTTGTGGAGTGAGATGACCTGGAACATGTCCCCCAGTACTTGTAGCAGCAGAATCCTCCCAACAGTTTCCACAACCGCCAGCTGGAGCCCTCCTGGCTCCTGTGCCCTCCCAGAGCCACATTACCCAGATGCTTTGGGTCCCTAAACTGGCCCTTAGAGACACTCACACACCGCCAGTACTCTTGAAATAGTTTTCCAAGATGAAGGCAAAGAAAGAAAACCAGCAGAGGAAAGAAATTACAGTCTTACCACCAAAACTGCGCTCAGAAAAAAAAAAAAATGGAGTTTGCAATTTTCTGCACAGATGGAGAGCTGTATCTGAGAGCATTACATCCCCTATTTATGATGGGGATTTTTTTGCAAGGCAGTATTAGAAGGAAGCTTGTCAGCTCTGCTGAGAAACTTGGCAAACACCAGGGCAGACCAGGCTCACTCTTTCACACAGCTGGATTTTCTGCAGCTCAAGTATTTTTCCCTCTTGCTCTTGGCCCATCCAAAGATGAGTGCTGAATTTCCCCTAGCATTACCCACAGGTTAATTTGTTATTAAGTTTAGGCTCAGTTTAACATCTTGGCGTGCAATCTAAATAAAACCAAAACCAAATGTCCTTCATTTCTGCTGAAACCACCCTCGGTTTGGCTCAGCTGCCTTCGGTGTCACTCGAGGGTGAACAGGAGATTCATTTTTGGTAGGTAACCTAAATATCCTCCATGCAACTTTGAAATGCATTGCCATAAAGTAATTATTTGTCATGGAATGAGATTGGCCAGAACCTGAACACGCTCCATTGGCTCTGACTTAGCCGTGAAATACTTCTTACTGCAGGAAAGGAAGATACACCAGACATGTGAGCTGTAGGAAGGGTGCAGAAAAAACTCAGGCACAACTTCTTACTGCAGGGACAAAGGTGGGATTTCCCACCTTACATCCAGAGAGGCTTAAAACCCTCCCAGGAGCAGTCCTGCCCCCTTCCACAGTCTGACTTTGCCACTGCAACCAGAGTGAAGTCAATGGAAAGGGGGAAAAGCTCATCAGCATTGTGAGTGCAGTGACACTGGGCCTGGAGAGCAGGGAATGTGGAGCTGACCTTTGGTTAACTCATTATCTGCACGAAGAGGATGCAGCTGACTCTTCCAGTCAATTTTGTTTTATTCTGCCCATGGGATATTTATAGGCAGCTTTAAAGAGACTCCAAAGTCACCTGCAGAAAGTACCCAGTAATCTCATTCTGCAAATTTCTGCCTGACTAGGATTTATCATGTTCTTTCCTCCTTTTTCTAGTGTTCAAAGTGTCTTACTGAGGTGTGATTGAGCTGATAAATCAAGTTATAGGATTTCTTTCTGTTGATCAAATAACTCTGCTTAAGGGCATTTCCAAAATACTGATGTTTACCATTTCAGTCACAGCAGATTACTTCACATGCAGAGATGAAACCATTACCAAACTATTTAACTGTTAAAGTCCTTGACACAGACACCTGAACTTCAGAGAAAACTTAGCAAGTTCAAAGATTTTGAAGCTCCTGTTGGTTTTGTGGGCCTATTCTACACAGTAAAGAAAAGCAGAATTTGTCTTTATTACTGCCAATCATTTAAGAGATTGAGGCCTCTCTGTGCTACTCAGAATCAGAACAGAGAGCTGAAAACAGAGGAAGATCAACTAGAAAGATTTATGTGTGCTAAAATGGGTGTTTACACAAGCCTCCTAAAAATTAAGCTATATATCAATGTGCCACATTTATGAAATCATAACAAACACACCACACTAATAATTGCACTTGTCTGGCTTTAAATAAAAGTATCCTGCAGTGGCATAAGTAAAGAAGGAAACAGAAGGACAAGTTCTTACTTGTGCCCAAGCTCATGTGCAATTGTGAATGCCAGATTGAGACCGTTGTCTTCAGCAAGAACACACTTTCTCTTGGCACTGCAGACACCTCCTAGGTAAGCAATTCCTGCAGCAAAAACACAGAGAATGTTCCCATCAAAACCAGTGAAACAGCTCATCCACTCAAAACATAGGGCAGTAACAAGCAAAGTGATCAAAAATGCAACCAGAATGAAAAATATAACAGCAGTTTCCATGCAAAATCATCTGAGCAGTTTCTTCCTCTAGTGAAGAATCTTTCCACCCTAGTGAAGAATCAGTCCAGAGTTTTGTCAGACAGGAAATAAGTAAAACACACTCACCTTCACTGCTTTCATTGGAAAATATATTCACTGACCCAAAAACTCATCTAAACTTGTCTACTAATAGCCTCTACCACAGCATTAGAAGATGCAGTGAAAGAGCCTGAACAAGCATTTAAATGGAGATCTCTCAATTTTCAGAATGAAGTTGGGGAGAAGAAATAAAACAAAGCAGAGGCTCTGAAAAGACCTTACATTTTCCCTTATTTTCATGCTTAAAAGAAAGTGCGAGTGTCAGAGCCAGGAGAGCTGGCAGAGTGCTGATGGTGAGTCACAAAGCCAATGTAGGTGGCACAAGTCTCCTATTACTGAGTGGAATTTAGGATTTGATCCATGCACAGTATTCTCCTGTTTGTGTGGGCACCACGAACGGTTTGAGGCTGAGGCCAAAAAGGAATTCAAAAGTTACAGCATGAAACCTCTGCCATGGAAAAACAATAGTCCTCATCTGTCCTTCCTGCAGCCAGGCTGTCCCCTGCTGAAAGTGCCACTGCACCTGGGAATGCTGTGATGGCATCACAGGCTAGCTCAGGGTGCCACAGTGGATAAATCTGCTTTTATTTGTGTTTAACAACACACAGGGAATCCATTTCCTCACTGCAGTACCGGTTCCACGCAGGGGTGGCTGGATGGAGCTCCCTTTAAGGAGAAGATCATGACCATGCAAGGGAGTCCTGATTGCCCTGTTTTCCTTTATTTTCCCTCTCAGAGTTGACAAAGCTGTGTTTATCAGGGTGCAAATGCAAAACCTCAGACCTGGAAGAAGTGCAGCTCTGTTTTTATGAGTTTTGGCAGCAATAAGGATGTGGATATTTGTTGCCCAGGTATGAAGGGATGGGCAACAGCCTTTTACTCCAGCACATATAGCAAGGAGTGAAGGCAGAAATCAGGCCCTAACCACTTCTTTACTTTAAAAATGCTGACTGTGAAAGGGCAGATTCATACCACATTAAAAAAAAAAAAAAAAAAAAAAAAAAAAAAAAAAAAAAAAAAAAAAAAAAAAAAAAAAAAAAAAAAAAAAAAAAAAAAAAAAAATTGGATCAAGAGTTAACCTTTTAAATCAATGGCCATAAAAGGCTGGATTTCAGCACTTTTCTGGGAATGTCTTGCTTCTTACATGCAGAATAGGCCAAAGGACAGCAAGGAATTGCTCAGGAAGTAACAGCCTTCTTTGAGAAAGGTTTTTGAGACTGCAAGCTCAGCCCACACACCTGGTGAATGTGCCACTTTTTGGTTAAAGGGAAGCCAAACCTGAGTACTTGAGTCAGCTGAAAGACACTTTCACTGAATAGGGAGAGATATTTTGATTCCCTTTCAGCAGTTTTAGGTAGAAATGACCCGAGCAGGGCTTTTACCTAAAGTGTTTTATTCCTGCTACTAAACCTGATTATTCCACCTTTATCTTCCATTAATTAACCTGTGCCAATACCTCTCTCAGTTGTATCTGACACACGAGGTTTTAACTGAGGAGCAACAAGTGCATTTCAGGCTCAGGGGTCAATCAGGAAAGTCAGTTCTGCTTGAAATTATTTATGCCAAGTTCCTTCTGAGAGATTTCATAAAATGAGGCTGGGTCTCTGTTTGCCATCACTGGAGATGGAAAGGGGCAACATTCCCATTTTTGGGAGGTGTGGTACAGCAAGAGAGTCTCGAGTTCTGCCAATTTATTAAAATATGTTAAATACCAATTAAAATGTCAAATACATTATCCCAAATAGTAATTCTTCTCAAGTCTTTGTTTAGTGGCTCTAATCCCCACCGAAGCTGGCAGTGCATATCCACATTATTATTTTGGCTTTTGCTCTCTGCTAAAATCCTCATTATTCAAAGGTGGAAAAGTAATGATTAAGGACTTGTACATCCACCAGAGGTCAAAGAAGTAGTGACTGTGGCTCAGTTACAGACTCTTAGTCATCTATTTTTATTAGCTATTTTCAGTGCTTAATGTGAATCCTGTGTGGCCATTTTATAATATCTGCAATGATCAATTAAAAAATGTAGCTGTTTAAAATTAGTTTATTATTACAGAAATGGACTGGGCAGAGAAACTCATAATCCTGGAAGAGCAGAAACCTTTGGAGTACATGGAATGAACTCAGTAAGAAGTCCAGCTCGTGAACTGCTGTGTGCTTATTAATAAGAGTCATTCTGGAAGAGCAAGCCAGTTATAACAAATTGGTATCACATTTTAAGCCTGAAAAAGCTTGCCTGAAAAACGTTTCTGAAATCTAATTTTTTTCTATCAAACTATTTCCTAAGACTATCATTTTCTTTTGGACCAATACATTTTAGCATTAATTCCTTTCATCAGAGTATCAACAGCAAATAAATTATTGATCTGCAAACATACTCCAGTTCCTTAGGAAATCTATCCGAACCATTAACATAAATGCAACTTTTTTGTAACCCAGTAGAAATGATCCACATAACTGATATGCACAGCAAAATACACCTTTAACCAACAACAATAGCAGCACAATGCCTTGGAAGCTGCATTAGCATGATTTATGTCTTCATTGGGATGAATAGAAACTGTTGTTTGCCTCTTAAATTTCCAGATTTTTATCTGAGCCTTTCAAGTCTGTAGAACTGGAATAAAAACTTCACGATCTCAGACATTTTTGTGGAAATCCTGGCGTGCCACGGTTCTACCAGGCTGGGAATAATGTAAGAGGAAATGCTTTTATTCGGTAATTTTGCTTCTGGCCTTGTCTGTGGGGTAGGTGTGTGCACAGGAAAATGAAAAATAGGGAATGAAGCTCAACTGGGGTTTTTGTTTATTTTTTAAGAAAACCCCACACTTCTCATGTGCTTCTGCAAATATAGAGATGGTGGCTGCCTTTGGGGGATAAAATGTCCTTATCTTTCAGATGTGCTGTCAGCAATTACCACAACTCTATTTTTAATATATAAAAAAGGGTCAAGCAGGAGCATCAGTGGAAGAGGGAAAGGAGAGCCAATTACTATTTTTACTATTACCAAGCACGAGGGGTTTTTTCCTTTCTCTCCTGAGAAATTACATAATTACAGCCCATAACTTCTGTGCTTGGGCTTGGACACGCAGAGCTATCCGCGCTTCCACGGCAAACCCTGGGACACAGGCAACTGTGTAAACTCACATTTCTCCAAAAACTTGTCATACATAAACAGTCTGCAGCTGTCGGCCTTGCTGCCAGCTATGAGCCCTCCAGCAGCAGGATCTCCAAGGGGAATGATCCCATCCATCCCACCAGCCCAGCGAGGCATGAGGATATTACACACTCGCCACAGGGATGGCCAAAGCTGGCAGAAGTCAAGTCCTGGTGCGTGGGTGCCCGTTCTGTCCTGCTCCAAACACCTGGGGCTTCCTCCTGACGGCTCTGGAGCATTCACTCAGCAAGTGGTTTGTCCAGGTACTTCAGCTTTCAACTCTCTAATGTCTTGTTTTCATTGCACTCCTAATACTTTAATCTCTTCTTTTGCCAACCACCTCTGGATACAGAACTTTTACTTGATTAAAACTTGGCTGGCTCCCCTCCTGCTCAGTGTATTTGCTGTTGGGAAGGGAGCCAAACTCCCAGTCCTGAAGTCTGCTTGGCACAGACGGCGACTCCCTGCACATCCACATGCTCAGAGCAAACCTCCCAGTCCCCATCATTACCAGTTTGGTGCTGAGCTGATGTTTTTCTCATCCTCCCATGATTTTCAATTTGTGCAGCTCGCACATTGCCATCAATTACATTCCTCCAGCCTCTCTCAACATCCTACACGAGTAAAATCAGGAAACCCTGAAGTGATTCATGCTCTGCCTTTCCTTCAACGGCAATGATATGTTTGACAGAGATGCCCTGCCTGGATATACACACCAAGTCAGTCACCAAGGGAATCTTTCAGTGCCTGTGATACTTAAAATGAAAAATCCTTCTCCCTTTCTGTAAAGCCTACATAGAAGGTTCCAAAATTTAAGAAACATTAAAGAAGAAACCCACTAAACTGCCTCCAAGATAGGTACTAACACTGCTCTACAGCTGAATAAACAGAGGTCTCAAGAGTCAGCGGTATCCAGGTGAAAAAGAACTGTATCCATGGAAGGGCCCTCACAGACAGGCTGAGGCTGTCACCACTGAGCCTCCAGGCCAAGTTTGGTTTATTGGGATCATCCAGAAAAGCGAACAGGGTGAGCTGTTCCTTCATTTTATGAGAATGTCCTAATTCAAAGCTGGACATGCAATCTTAGAGGTACAGATTAATTTGGCTTAATGCTGGATAGTCCTCCAAGATGCCAATTTCTGATAATCTCTCGGTAACAACATGGTTTCCATTAGAGTTTAATATTCATGTATGGAAACTGTTTCCCTTAGCAATAATTTTCATTGTTACTGCATTTAACAAAAAACACACTGGAAACAACGCGCTCGTCATGAGCCACAACTACAGAAACCTCAGTGCAACCATCCAGTGCACGAGAGACAGCTACAACCAGGTAGGAAAACAAGTTAACAATCACACCAGTGCAAATCACAATATTTTGAACTCAAGTCTTTTTAGAGGAAGGGCTTCTGATGTTAAGGACGGAGCTTCTGATGGAAGCCACCACAACTCCTGAGAATACCCACCACATCCTGACTTCCTGTACCTGGGCAACTTGGAGCAAATGTGCCCATCAGCACAGAATCCTCTTCTCCCTTTGGAGAATACAGCCTGTCCTGAATTTCAACATGACCCCTGTAAAACTCTGCTCACCATGACCTGCAAGGATGCAGCACAACTTTCCCAGAACTCAGACAAACCGTCCCTGTAGTGCCCAATAAAATAACTTCTTCCTCTGAAAACGCTGTCATTTCCAGTGTACGCAACTGCTGCCAGAATCCCAAAAGCCAACCAAGAAAAATAAACAGCTGAAACACAAAGTGTAGGTACTTTCTGACTCTCCTGATTTTGGTTACACTCACCCTGAAGGACTAACAGATCAAATCCCTCCCTGACATTCACAGCACCAGCTGATGTTTCTGGAGCTCACAAGGATAAACTCCTCACAGCACAAAGGAGCGAAATGCTCAATACCTTTGGCAGGAGATAGTTTTCTGATTATTAGGAATAACTAGAGATCCTTGGCATTGAATATTGACGCGACACCCAAGGGTCTGATGAGTGCCCTGGATAGTATTTCACAAGACCAGAATCTAGCTGAACAAGCCAGATTCAACCACGTGCCTCCAGCTTTGTGAAAGGACTGTGATCCAGGCAGAAACACCCAAATTTTAGCAATGGCAGCATTACAGCTCAACAGAACTTCTCAGTCAATTCTTCCATCCCACACTGGAGCCCAGGCAAGAGTGCACAGCCCCATTTCCAAATTACCTGACACCTAAAGCAGCTGCCCTCCTCAGAAACCTCCTGATAAAAATACCTTTGTGAGGCCAGACCTCTTCGTGTCTGTAAACCTGCAGAGGCAGCAAGATTTAATCATCAGAGCTTAAAGGAGTGCTTTTGCTATCTTCCTTTTCTCTGTTTAATTACCCTGCAGGACAGCAATTAATGGAACTTGAATCCCCTCCCTAGCACGGCCAACCCTCAGCTTTACCTTTGGTCTTTCTGCAGGGTTTTTCTGTTTCTTGGGAACTCTGCTGAGGTTTTACAAGTTAAATGGATGAATCATTTATCTGCTCCTTTACCAACCTGCCCACACACAGACATTCCTCAAGATGGCAAGAGCTTTATTCCAGTGTTATCTGCACTGGATTTACACTCTGCTAATTCACTGATTTAGGCAGAGGGGGCTGCCCAGACAGTAGAACAGCTCTAGAGATTGAGACCTCCTAGCTTCAGGGATATCTATCCTCACCCACACCAGCAAAAGCTGTTTCAGACACCAAATCATGGAGATAAGAAAGCTGAGAGATGTTCTAACGCTTTTTTTGGCCGAGAGGACCCCTTTAACCAAAACCATTATTCATGCTGCACTGTAAGAGCAGACAACCTTTGGAAGCCCTCAGAGGTTTGGCATGGGCATCTCTGAAACCACGTTCCTCTCCAGTGGCATTCACCAGGACTTGTGATCACTAACATAAATATTCACCACACTGACTGTACCTGAGCAGGGGTGTGGTGCTCACTGGGTTTCAGGGAAAGCTGGAAACCAGCACCCTGCTCAGCCTCATGGAGCAGATACCCATC
Source organism: Hirundo rustica (assembly GCF_015227805.2). Classification (NCBI taxonomy): domain Eukaryota; kingdom Metazoa; phylum Chordata; class Aves; order Passeriformes; family Hirundinidae; genus Hirundo; species Hirundo rustica. Next base: position 17,143,375 of record NC_053462.1, read on the forward strand.
AGTGACACAGCAAGGGAATGCACTAAAAGCCCACCTGAAGTTCTTTCCAGCCCTGCTTTTCTAAGCTTTTATGATAAAACACCGGGATCTAAGACCTCAGCAAAGCAGGAGATAAAAGAAATTCCCTGTCTCTTTGACATCTGCTCTTTGTTCAGCGTGACATCCTCCGTGCCATTCACGGCTCCTCCCTTTCAGCAAACCATCACTTCCCTGGATGACAGCACATTCATAAATCCTCTCCATCCAAGGAGACATGAGGAGTGCCTTAATTAACCGAGGCAGAGGAAGCAGGGTATCATCTCCATGTTTACTCTGCTTTGATATGCTAACAGCCACATTCCAGAGAGCTTCTCCCCAACACTCCCCAGAGCCCTGGCTGCTGCTGACTGCAGATCTCAAACACAGCTCCCTCCTGCAATCCTGCTCCTCTAGTTAAACAGGGAGTTTGGGACATTTAATCCAAATCAGACCACCATTCCTGAACGCTGATTCCCAAATCCAGGCAGCTAACTCACCATCTGCTTACAGACATCACTGCCTGGTGCTGAAAGTCTCCCTGCTCACACACACACATGGAATTACATGGGCTTGATTACTCAAAGCAAGATATATTAGGACAGCTGCTGAGTGGAAGGCAGGGGAAGAGCTGGCCAGGTGGATTTGGGAGAGGGATTCGACTGAATGAGTTAACACACAGTGGTGGGAAGAATACAGAAGCCTGGCATAATTCAAATTTAGTGAATAAGGCAGGAAGAGAAATGGGAAGAGATTAGGGAATGAGAAGAGACAGGGACAGAAAAGTAGCAAATGGAGATAATATGGGTTTTCCAGAAGGCTTCAGGAAACATGACTTTGATCTCGTAGGCAGCAGGGAGTCACTTCTGAGGGAGGCAGGGGTCAAGGAGGGCAGGAGATAAGATCAGAAGGGAAGATGAGCTCCCTGAGAATGTCTGTGTGTACTTACTGCTGCAGAAAAATGGATCTACACCCCTGGGTCAGAAGTCTCTGGCGTCATGGGTTCACTTGAGGAATTACTGAACAAGTCTGAGGGGATGGAATTATTCAGGCAGGGAGGTGTGGGCAAAACCTGGCACTGAGCGTAAAGGAGGAAAAGCTGTTGGAACTGGTAGAGGAACAAGCAATGGAAATCAGAGAGATACAAGATAGTGAGAGAAAGAGAGGCACAGGGGACAACGTTGTTCAGGGATATCTCACACCAGAAAGGAATCAGATCTGGCAGAAAGCAACAGAGATCTGATGCTTGTGAGAGGCTACAGGAACAGAGACTGAGAACTCAAAGGAACACCAACAACTGTGAAACCAAGCAGCAAATCAGGATTTGAATCCTGGCCCTCAAAAGTCACCTCTGCCTGGGGCTCAAATGCATTTGGGTTTGCATATCTTGTGTTGGACTCATGGTGTTCAGTGGATGAACCTGCCAGTGCTTTTTACAAGCTGCTCTAGAGTTAAGCAGGACCTTCCCTTCCCACATGCAGGAAACATCAGCACGACAATATGCAAAAGGCAGGCAACCCATCAAGGCAGCAGCAGGACTCAGCACTGGATTCAGGGTTTGGGGAGCTGCGTGGATAAATCTTTCACTGCAGTGGCTGCAGCACAGAGACGCAGGATAAAAATGACTCCACGCCTATAAAAATGACTCCACACCTCTCACCTACTGGATGGCTTGACAAAAGGAGAGAGTTCCACCTGCTCCTGCTCTAAACAGCATTTCTGAATCTCACCCTTCCCTTTCCCAGGTGTTATTAAAAATTAGTATTTCAATATTTTCATTTTGACCTGTGCTGTCTGGTGGAAGAGGCCTGAACTCACAAATTGCATCAGTTGTCCCCTAAGCTGCACCTTTCAGGAAATAAATAACTCACCAGGAAAGAGAAAAATGTAACAACTCTGCCATCAGAAAGGAAAGTGCTCGAGGTCTCCCACGCCCCATCCCCACCGCTCTGCCATGTGCCTGTGTCAGTCTGCCAACACCTGTCCTCAGGATGGATTCCCACCTGCAGGTTACCATCTCCCAAGGGATGGAAAAGCAACCCTGGCACTGCCTGCCACAGCTGCAGCTCTGCAAACTGTGTGAGGTTCCAAAACCAGCCCTGGGGCTATTTTCATCTTCCTTTTTTCAGATGAGTTCTGTGAATTCTAGTTTTGGACTTGTCAGTTTGTCCCTGCAACTCATCTGAGCCACCTGCTTCAACAGAGGGCCTGAATTCAGAGAGAAGGAAGAAAAATATCAAATCAGAGCTTTCAGTGAGACTGCTAAACAAAGAACATGGAGTTCAGCAGCAGGGATTCTGAAGCCTTTAAATTCCTCACAATCTCCCCTCCAGAATGAAGGGACAAGGTCAGACTTGGCAACAAATCAGAAAAAATATTTGGAGTCTCTGTACCAAACAGCATCTGCTTTAAGAGCAAACAGTCAGGATGCAGCACTCAGTTCCAGTTTTTCCCTTCCTGTAGCTGCAAACACTAAGAAACTCATGAAGCCTTGCAAATAAATTAAAAGATTCTTTTAACAGTTCCAAGAGCTTTCCTGCGCCGTGCTGTTGGTCAGGGGTGGGTTTGTGAGCAGGGATCAGTCCTGCAGTGGTTAAACAACGTTCGGTAACGTGCAGTGAACAATATTTCAGTGTCTGGAGAGTGTCAGCTCAGTGTGCTGAAGGTTTTGGAGATGGCTGAACACCTGTGCTGCTGATGAATGGCATTCTTCCACAGCTCCCCATTACATTTTTTTTCCATGTTCCTGCAGAATGACTCAGCAATCATTACTCTCAAAACCTGAATGAATCTGTACTTTTGAAACCTGTTAATATTTAAAGTGTATTTTATTTTTAGGTAGCGTATGCACGTCAAAGCTGTTCTCCTGGCAACCTCAGAGCAGCTCAGGTGAGCTGCAGGGAAGGCAGGCCAGCAAATGGGATGATGCACAGTGATCAAACTCCAAACAGATGTTTTTCCAAACTGCTCCTGTGATCCCTCTCAACTGCAGCTGCCACATCCCAACTTCCAGGGCTGCTGAAGCTCCTGGTTTCATTTTGGCAAGCTGCCAGCCAGCACTGATAAACTTATTTAGAAATTCTTGATTCAGCCCTTCTGTTTTAATTCTTTGCTGAGTGCTGATTTAACCTCACAGTCTGACTTGACAAGGCTGACAAACCCAAGGGCTGTGCCTGATAAGGTTAACAGGGTTGAGTTACTCTGTTAAGTCAGAACTTGGGTTGAAAAGCTGGTCCCCAGCACCTCCAGCCTGGCTGAAACCTCTGCTGCCAGGGGTGTGGAGTGAAAATGATTCTTCCACGGCAGCAGGCAGTACCATGGCTCTGCTCCTCTCCTCACACACTACCAGCAGGCAGAGCATTTGTTCTGGCAGAGCACAACAGCATGGTGGAAAAGGAGGTGAAAATAAATAAAAAAATCTCTAAACTTACTGCAAAATTAATGGCTTGATTTCCTAGAGATTACCGCTTCCACTCGGGGCTCCTGATGCAAACATGGATGATGCAATCTCTCCCTCACTGGCAGCATCAGAGGGAGACAGCTCCTTCCTCTACTTCGTTTCCTAATTTTCAGAAAACTTCTGAAAGTCTAATATTTCTGGGCTCCATATCCTCAAATTTGATTCCAATTGGCCAATGGGTTATAAAAATAGCAGGGAACAACCATCACTGGGGGGGACAGACACGAGCACAAAGCACACATAGGGCACAGACACACTCACCAAACCAGGTTAAAATATTTGGGTTATTACTAACCCAAAGGGCCTCTACTTTGCTCCCAAACAGAGCTGTCCATGCTGGCTTCCACTGCCCAGCAAGGGAATAACCCACAGGGCAGGTTATGCAGACACAAACACATCACTGCTTCAGCCTGACTGAAGAGAAGTAATGGCTAATTTCAGAGCTGGAGATATTTTTAATATGCCCTGAAGCTAGTTTTTGAAGTACCTCTTTCTCTAGATTCCTCAAAAATAAAATGTCACCTTTAAAGCCACATCAGCTACAGAGAAATTCTCCCTCTGAAAAAGACCAGCCTGAGCTCTTCTCACACTTAATAAAAGGAAATCTCTCATGTTCAAACTTGAGCTCTGGTGAAAGAAAACACAAATTTGGATGAATACCACTGAGTTCCTTGCAATGACTGACAGCAGCCAGAGAGCCCCATGTGCCTCACAGGCACAAGTCAAGGCACAGTCCCAGTCCTGGGGCTTTTATGGACTGAATTCAGAAGTGACAGCCCGGGAGGTTGACAGTGACAGCACTGAAGAAAATTGTCACAGGGTCCTGCAGGAGCCAGGGGACGTTTTCATGCACGTTGTGTTCATGTTACTGCTCCAGGGCTTTGTGCTGAAGTTCTCCCAACAGGGAGAGAACTGCCTCTTCTAGTCTCATGTATTTCTAAATAAACACCCCCAGGAAATGCAGGAGCTCCTCAATATCTGGGTGACACATCCAGCTCTGAGCCAAATCCCTGTGTCCCTGACTAAGAATTCTGTCCTGAGAGTGCAGCACAGTTTGCAGGGTCTCCTCAGCTGTCAGGCCCCAGTCAGGACTCCAGGAGGGATTTGCAGCAGGAGCAGCTGCACTTCCCAGCGACACAGGTTGGGTATTTTTGAACCAGCCTGCCTCAGAGCCCAGTGGCAGTGGCCTCCTGGCAGCTGCCATATAATGAGAAGCATTTCCCAACAAAGCCACCTGGTTAATGATAACGTAATCAGCTTCATGGCATCCCCTCAGAACCAGCTGGATGTGTATTACATCCACTCCAACAGAAACAGCTATCAAAATCAGCACAGGCTTAATTAAAGTCTCACTGGGAACAACAAATTATAACCCCCGGCTTTGGAAAAGGTGCATTCAATCATTTCCTGGCTCCTTTTATTCAGTTTCCACCCCCAGAAGATTGACCTTTGTCTTTTTTTAAAGTGTAAAGCCAGGGAGCTTTATTTACCTCCGTGTTCAGATCATGCTGCAGCTCACAGACACCGGTGCATGGGTGGTGTCCTGCACCTCTGTAAACCCACCAGTGCATGGAACAAAATCCTGCCTACAGCAGTCAAGAGCTGGGGTTCTACATCCTGGGAAGGGCCAAACGCTCTCAGAATCCAGACCTTTGCTCTAAGGCAGGAACATCACACCCTTCCTGGTTCCTCAGATGCAGAGAGACATCCCAGAGAATGCCAGCACGGGAGGGCAGTGCCAGGAACCTCTGCCCCTCACCCGGCTCCGCAGAGGGAGAAGGGAAATGGGAAGATCCAAGTGAGACAGATAAACCACAGAAAGAAGTCTGGGGCAAATCAGGGTACATCATGGAAGAAGGAATAAGATACCAGGAGGAAGAACAATGAAACTGAAACATAATTACCGAACTCTAGTGAGGTAAGAGACACTGCTGAAAGGAAACTGCAAAGTTTAGAACTTCAGTAGCCCTTAAGCAACACTTTTGTGTTGCAGGCTCCCAGGATTCCCACAGGAAAGCATCCCTGTTCAGATGCTGCTGAAGAATGTGGTACAGAAGGTCAGGCAGGAACCACAGGGAAAACCATCTGGAAGGACAGAGCAGCTCCAGTGAACAGTGCTGCCCCTCCGAAGTCAACAGACACTTGGAAGAGTCATCAAAGGGATTAGAAGGAGCACCAATACCTCCCCAGGAGCCAAGACACAGGTCAAGAGAGCTATAGCAGGAATTTCATCCACTCTTGGACCCAGACAAGGCCAAGCTGGAGACAACATTCACTCTCTGACTGACAGGGCCAGAAAAGCAAACAAACTGGAGCACACAAGAAACATGAGCATACAGGTTTCTTAAACAGAGATATAAAATATACATTCTACACAGAAATCTAACTTCAATCTTCTATTTTCCTGTCATTTCAAGAACAACAAAGTCTGATTAGACCGATGGACTCGTTTTCAATAAATAAAAACATCCACACAGAGTTTCCTAACTCACTGGCCAGTTTTCTTATAAAAAAACTGCAGTGTTTACACTGTTTGTCTGCTACAGCACAAATATTGCTGTACATGCTGGAGCTTGATGGATGATATTACTAAAACCAACAAGCAGATCCTCAGCAGAACATTCATTTGTACGCAGCAGCCCAGTTATGGCCAGGCTGAGCCTTAGTGCAAACAGCTCAGGCAAAGCAGCCACACAAAAATGTATGAAACAACCACACAAAACCAACAAATGCCTTCAACCTGCTGACTGCTCATGACCACCAACCAGAGTAGGAATACAAGGCTAATTCTGAGCTAAGCAAACACACAAATCCTCCACATTCTACAAACCATGCTGAAAGAGTACGGGAGGAGAAAGGTATTTGATGGGTTGAGTCTGTGGGTTTTACTGTTAATATTCTGGTAAGTTCAATGTATTTCTATCAGCTGATCTAAAAAGTGAAAGGACTTGTCAAACTAATCCAGGCAAAACCCTTGCAGATGATAGGATTCTGAACCTGAAATTTAAAAACCTACGTAGCAGAACCCTTGTGTCCAAATAAAATTCCAAGGAAATCCACTTCTGCTCAAGGGACAGTTTATATGCAAATTCACAGACACATATACGTATGTACACCTCTCAGTGATAATTTGCCTAAAATTTCACTCTCTGTAGTCACCTCCCTATCTAAACTGGCAAAGATATGATAAAGAAACCCCAGTATTTTCTACAAGGAATATCTGGTCAAATTCATATGCGTAAAATCCAAAGTATTCTGCCGTGCATTTAGAGACAGTCATTTATTTCCAGAATGCGTCTGTGCATTCTTGGGTCAGCTCCAAATTTCATCACCTTCCCCACAGCACCTGCCATTAATATTTCCAGCCATGGAATGAGCTTGTAGTGGATCCCAGCTGGCTGGAGCACACTCCCTACTGCATTTTCAGCACACTGGTAAACACAGGGAAGATTTTCAGTGCTGCAAAGTACTGTTAGATAACCAATTGCTATTTGCATTACGCAGAGCACAATCCCAGCTGAAAAGCTTGGAGCTTGTGCTGAGGCAGTGGGAGAATTTTTAAATAAAACCCAACAACATTCCAAGGATTTAAAGTGAATTTCAGTCTACTGAGTGCACTCGGTGTAGCAAAATCCTGCCAGGACCAGACACCCTGCAAAATGGGTTAGGTATAATACCAGGTCATGTTACCAGATGGTTAACCAAAGCTGGGAAAAAAGCAATTCAAATGGAATTGAATTGGAGAGGGGAAGTTTTATGCACACTTCCCAGTGTGGTTTTCTTGGTTATCACCAGTAAAAATCTCATCTCTATGTTATTTAAAACCCGCTCTCAAAATTGCATTTTGCCTTGGCAGCTGCGAAGAGAAAGAAATGTAAAAGTACAGCAAGCAACCGTCCTTCATTTCCTTCCTTTACTCTTACAGATCCTGTGTGCAACTGGAATGCTTCTAATTGATTATCCAGTGGGGCAAATGCTACAATGAATGCAATCATGCCTTGTTACCCTACATGTCTGCAGCCTATTGCACAGCTATGGACAGATGTTTTTACACAAGGCTTGGTTTTCTAGCTACAGGGTCCATAAAACAATAGGAACTATCTGAAATGTTTTCAAGCCAGCAAAGGATAAAGGCACTGTAAAGCAGTCAACTGGATAAAAGCCATCTATGTCTGACAGGAGAAGAAAAACCTCCGAGGTTTCTCGATTCTAAACGCGTCAGCTTTCTGAAAGTGCTGCAGCCTGCAGCAAACTGACCAGGAATGTGTAAACACAGGGCGAAATAAGGACCCAGGCAGTGGAAAGAAGGAACACAAACCTCTGGCTTTTGTTGAAGGGCTTGCCCACTGATTTACTGACCTGAAGAACTGGCTGGTGCCCAAGGAAGTGGAGCTGCCTCTGGTCGCCTTGCCAGCAGCTGGGGGTTGGACTGAGACTCAGCCCCAGCCAGCTCTGTCCTTGGGCTTGTCCCTTCCCATCTCCAGGCTCCACCATTGGGGATCACAGTTCTGATCCCTTTGGAACAGAGCTTTGGGTTTTACTGAGGAAAGCCCTTGTCTACAAATTCATTTCCTTCTCAATACATTCTTTTTTCACCAATAAAACACAGTGCAAAAACCCCTCGATGCGCTGTTCCATGGTCTGTCAGGGAGGCACCGGGAATTAACGGGTAAGGCGCCGGGCTGGAAATCGAGATGTGCAAAATCATTCCATGTTCTTGGATGAGAACCAGTGAGAAATGGTTTTTATGAGTCCCATTTTCCCCCGTCCACCTGGCCTGAAGCGTGTCATAGCAGAAAATCCTGCTTTCTGCTGCGGAGAGCCTGGGGTGGGCATTCCCAGCTTGGAGGGTTATTTATGGAGCACTGACAGCAGGTCTGACACCGTGGAAAACAAACACTATTTATCTTTCCACAACCTTTTATAACAAAAGGGGAAGCGAGAAGCAGGATGAGCAATGAAAGCAGAATTGATGATTTTATTTGTTTTATGATCATTCTCGTGAGAATCCCCCAGAGAAACAAACCCTCAGCAAGGGGAAGTGATGGAGCTGTGGAGTGAAGCAGTGCAGCAAGCATGGAAAATCTCCATTTGCATGGATGAGGCAAGAGACAAGAACAGAAATACTACAAACCCCAAAAGACACTAATGGTCTGTCCACAGACCAAGTATAATGAGCTTGTTCTGCTCGTGTCTGCATCAAAGGCTTCTCAGCCTCACACACACAGTAGCCAGGAGCAGTTCCAGAGCTTTTCCTGACAGTTGTTTGGCAGTGTGGGCTTAGCTGGACATCAATTAGGCTCCTGCTTCTCTGTTTGCAAACACAATGACCCCTTTCCGAGATAAACAGCAGAGATTTCTTTAAATCATCATTAAATGCTGCTCAGCCATAAGGAAAGCCTTGGTTCTCAAGCAGTGTCCCATAAATCATCTCTAATTTAGAAAGCAACTGAGGCACAAAGATGTCTAGGAAATAAAACTATAGTTCAGAAGTTCTGGCATAGTATATTCAGGAGAACCAAAACCCTAAGACCTGCCTGTGACACAAAATGAAATATTAAAATATTATGCTTCTGATTGTTTTTTCTCCACGCCAGCATGAAAATGTACTGAATTACTCCTGAAGGACACTATCCTGTAAATCCACTGGGAGTTGTTAGTTCAGTCATAACAAGTCCTTTTCCCCCAGTGATTGCATGTCAAAGCCCCAGACCTAGCAAGAGGGTGAGAGGCAAAAAGATGGGGAAAGGAACATCACATGCAGGTATCTGCCCTCTAAGCTATGAGACCAAAATTCCCAGGTGCTTCGTGTACATGTCTATATAATTTCACACAGACAGAAATGGCCCTGGAGTGGAATGCAAGACGTGTTTGCACCTGCACCAGTCAAGCTGCACAATGATTTAGCACATAAAGTGATTTATGAGATGGAATTGAAGTCAAAGAATAAAGTCAGAGTATCAGAAAAAAAAAAAAAAATCAACAAAGTCATGGCAAATATTCTCCCTCATGACTTACTCCTTTCAATAAAGGCAGCAGAAAGCAGCTCAGTTAGCCACCAGTTAGAGACTAGGCTAGGATTTGAGTCCTGGATTCCTGAGGGGAAGGGACCATAGCTCTGGTGGCCACTGAATCTTTTGAAGAAAGCCAGGCTGGATGAGACTGGAGCTACCTGATCTATTGGAAAATGTCCCATGGCAGAGGGATGGAATGAGCCAGGCTTTAACGGTCCTAAATAATTCTAGAATTCTATGATAATTCTATCAAGATGCATTTCACTCACACAGTAATCAGCACCACCCTGTATAATGCTGAGATGTGACGGTCTGGAGATTATTCACTCAATAATATGTTGCCTGGTAAAGTTCTCTGGGTCCTTTCCACAGCATTTTAGACAATTGCTCGCTTGCATTTATCAAAACACATCCCCATGAACCATTAATAAAAGTACGGGAGAAGGCAAAGGTTTCCAGCTAAAAGCAGCTTAAACACCCAGCAGCAGCTTTGGGGTGAGCCACAACAAAGACAAAAGCTCTGTCAAAGCCTGAAGGTCAGGAGGGAGCAATCAACAAGAAAAGCAAGATTTAGGATGAGCAGGGGACACGCTAACAAATTAAAGCAGGTTGGGAAGTGGATGGGAAGATTTTGGACACGCTGCCCTACGTCTGACAACAACTATGAACATATTTCAGTATCCACCCGAAATATCAGTGAGCATTAATTACCAATAGCAGTTGGATGGAGGACACGAAAGGCCAGGTCCAGAGCAGGAAGGTTGTGGTGTTATTCCTCCCTGCTGACAGGGTTTAGTTCCAGCTCCCTGAGAACAAGCTTCAAACACACACCACACTGCAAGGCCACTGTTTCATCTGCTGGATGGGTGAGCACACAGATAAATAATGGGAAAATAAAAGGGCCTGAGACACATTTTGGGGCTGCAAAAGGAGAATGATGTATTGAGGAGAACTAATGAGGAACTGCTGGAGGTTTAGGAAGACTAAAGTGGAGTAAACGTAGGGAAATTCCGTGACCTCGGTGGGCAGGGAGTGATGGAAAACAGATCCTCCAGGGCTCTGGGAACAGCAGCCTCGGGCTGGCCAGCCCCAGCTGAACAAAGGCAACACGAACGAACAAAACTGAGCAAGAGCTCCTACGAGCTCTGAGCTAACCCCAAAGAGAAATTGGGAAAAAGGAAAGGGAAGGGAGTTAATTGTGAGAGCAACTGAGGGCGTGCAGGACCTCAGAGCTGGGAACTGGAAATACATGGGAGAGAGAAAAATGACAAAAATAGAAAACCTGTAACTAATCCTCTCCCCACTAAACACTTGCACTTGTTTTAATTACCCAAGTTATTTCCTTCACCTGAAACAGAGAGAAAATTCTAAAAGTTGAGATAACTGTGAGTCGACAGCACTCACAGATTGGTAAATTCCCAAAGAGAAGAGTGATCAACCACCCATTTTCTACAAAAACTCCTTGCAGCAGGACAATATGAGCTCCCATGAGTACCTTTTTCAGCCAAGGAGATCAAGAATCCACCAGAGCTCTCATGTACATGGAATGAATAAAGACAAAGCTAAACAAGACTACTGAGCTGTAAAACAAACCCAAAGGCAAATAAAATTCAAACGCTCTACTTTCTTATCAATAAAACCAGAATGTAAGATGGTACCAGGAGGGCTACAGGTGACATCTAAGATCAGGACCAGAATCCTGACCCCAAATGAAGCCATCACCAGGATTCTGAGTCTCGTGTAAGCAGGATTTCCCTCTGGGCTTTAGTGCACAGCGAGGCAGCCTGGCTGAAGCCAAAACAAGAAAAGGAAAAGCACAGACAGGACACTGAACGAGGCAGAGCAGGGGTTATAGCAGCAGAATTTCCAATTACCTGAGTGGCTGAGCCCAGGGCTCTTTTAAGATTTATGCAACCTCGTATTACACTTCCTTGGCACATGAATTTTTAGCGGGAATTTGGAAGAGGGGGGATTTCACTCCAGTGAAAAGGAACTGGAAGGCTGTGGTGGGTAGGGTGGGGCCTGGGAGATGGTGGTGATGAATATGCCCAATAGCACAGCTCAGCACAGTCTGGCTTGTGCAGCCCAGCATCCAAAAGGCAAGGGGAAAACTCTCCCAGTGCACAGGACCACAGCTCCCTATGGTTTCCTAAAGCCAACAGCCTGACTCCACTGCCCTGCAGAGCCACCAGGGACAGAAATTTGCAGTGCTGTGAGGTCCCTTTCTTTCCCAAACACCAAATCAACTCGATGGTGTCTCTTTAAGAGATATTTCAACCTCCAGCACGTTCATTTTAATGCACTAAGCTGTGTCTGGGTTTGGCCCGAAGGACAGTCCCAGCAAGGCTTTTGCTAAAGCCAGGCACTGCTGCTCTAATGAATTGTTTTAAGCAGCAGGTATTTCTATTTATTCTGGCATCAAATAAAAACCCGCCCTGGAATATACAGAAACATTCAACATGAACCACTGTGGAAAATGTTTTTAATGTGAGAATTCCTTTTCCACTCAGAGCAAACCAGCTAGTCTTTTCCCTTTCCTTGGGGATGAATTCTCCGGTGTGACACTGGCAGGGCACTGGAATCAATACAACCCAGGGAAGATTTAAATGAACAGTCCAGGCAGGACGACCAGAATTGTCTCCTGCTGTCGATAGGCCAGCCAGAGGTGGCAAATGGCCAATGAAAAGGTAAAAATGTGCAGCCCCTTATTCAGGTGTTTTACATGGAATAAAAAAGCCTGCTTGGAGACACAGAACACAGATCTTCTTTTGCCAGACCTGGGCATATTTTGGAACACTTTACTGCGATAAGCAGCCAGGAGATGGGAATGTTTTTCTCCAAACACTGATTCACTTGTGGAAAGAGTCTGGAAAACTCTGTTTCACAATCACCTTCACTCTGAGCTTGGTTTTCTCCAGGCAGCTATTCCTTCAGCTCAGCCTGCCCCTCTCAGTACACACACTTACTCTGCTTTCTTTTCCTCAGCATCAAGGCCCAGAGGAGCACATGTGACTGCAGCAGAGGTAAAGTCATTTTTAACCAGGGCAATTTAAGGATATTTAAGACACATTCTCATTTTCCATTTCCCAATTCCACACTGCCCCCAATTTTATTATTAGCTGAATACAGGGAAGCTTCAGCTTGGATCTGGGGTAACATGTACACTGAGGAACGAGGGCCAAGCTTTGCCTTGAAATATGCAGGATCATTCCTAACTAACCGTAAAGCTGCTTATTTGGCACCGGCGGTGGAAATATTGAACGAAAGGGGCATTCTCAATCTGCTTATGTCACAGAAAGGTTGGATTCTGACAGCGTGCAAGGCTCCAAGCTGCAGCCTGATATTAATAGCAAGACATTAAACTCGCGATTTGCCTGGCTGGGAGGCAGCTCCATTGGAACACTGATTTTTCTGCAGGAAACGGCAGCTCTGGTTGGAGTCACAGCACGAGGGATGAGCCCGAAGCAGACTCGGGAATTTGCGTGACCAGGCTGTGCCACACAGAGAGAACCCTCCTGCTCAAACTGAGGAGTGCATCCCACAGCAGAGGCTGTTGGAACACAACTGTTTCACACAAGAACATTGTTTTCCTTCTGTCCACCTCCTTTGGAATCCATCCCATTCCCAGGCCTAACTCACCCAACCAAGAAGGCAGTGAGCATTAACAAACTATTTCTTACACAAAGGTGGTTCAGTTCCCTGGTGGGGTATCACTCCACCAAGACATACCTACACATTTTCCCCATTTTTGAGCTTGTTTCTGCCATTATGTAACCCTGCACACTACCCTGGCAGCTGGGCCAAGAAAATTTGAACCAAGTCCCCAGAGCGACTGGTTTCAGTGAGGGGCCCCTGCCAGAATACAAATACAAACCTCCTGCTGCTGTTTCCTCGCTGTGTCTGCATGGCAGGCAAAGATTGCAGGCGGCTTTTTCAGTATGGATCTTTCAGAGCACAAATGAACACCTCCTATGAGCCATTTAAACTTCGTAATCCAACTTCCCAACAACAGCTGGGCCTCAAGGCTTCCGCCAGGGTAAGTTCTGCTTCCTTATTTCTCACAATGTAAAGACAATCAAAGCACTGTCACTGAAAAGAACGTTACCTACAGCACTCTGAGTCCTCTTATTTCAGGACATATAATCCAACAGATTCCTTAGAGTGTCTTGAACACGACTAAGCAACATTAGACTCTGGACTGGTACTGCATCACAGCCCCAAGAACCCCACGCTCTTTACAGGAGACCTCCCTAAGCCATGCAATCTTCTGTAGCTTTGCACTCAAAATCCTCATTTCACAGAGGTAGACAGAAGCATTCAGAACGCAAGTGACTTGCCAAATGTCACACAATGACTCGGTGCCAGAGCTGGGAAAAGGAATCAGGAGTCTGAGAGTCCAGATTCTCTGCCTTATATAGAGCAGCAGCCTCAGCCTCCTGGTTTAGGAGAGCAGCTGCTCACTGCATTTACAGCATGGCAGCACTGGCTTTGCAAGGGCCAACCTCAGCCACAAGCAGGTGTAGAAACACACATGCATCTGTTCAAGTGTAAAGCAAGAAAGGAAAGCAAGCTGCTGTTGCAGAGAACTCTGGGGAGTCCAACAACCTCAGCATAACCATTAAGAACAAACACAGTGTCACTCGCTGGACTCACTTCTTGCTTCCACAGGCAGTCCTGCTGATTTGTAGAGGAATATCTGGGAGCTGGAATGAGAAACAGGAATCTGGAAACAGCAGAGAGGGATGAAACACCAAGAGAAACCTGGCTAAGCCAGTATGGAGGATCTGTGGGCATCCACTGTCTCAGTTGTTGCACTCGGATTAAGCCCAAGTCAAAGCCACACTACACTGCTGCTCATATCATCCAGGTAAGTGCACACGGCATGGAAATCTGGCTATAAAAACCTATTTAGCTACAACTGACACCTGCTTGTCCCATTCCTGATAAAGGAGGAAAACCAGGGAACCTTTTGCCTGGTTAAAATTTAGTACTACCAACACTAATCACTGCCTCAAACCAGCCATGTGTCACAAAAGAACACTCATTAATTTATTCTTCCTCTGCCACGAAAAAATGCAAACGGCACAACAAGGCCACTTTGGGCACAGAAAAAGCATAAGTGAAGACATAAGTGCTTTGCTGCCAAATCAAACTGTCAGGGGTGAAGGTAGGAAAAGCAGGACTGAAGAGAGCAAAGAGGCCAGACTGGTTTTGTCCCAGGAATATTCACCTTCTAAATATCTTGGAAAACTATGCTGGAAAGAGTAACAAGTGAGTTTAATCTTCATTGCTGTGATCTTCTACTTTCTCCACTGCAGCCACAGCCTGCAGCAAGTTGCAGCACAAGAAATAACTTGGGTATTGTAAGAGCAGAAAAGAAGTCATAAAAATATTTCCTTAGTCATGCTGTCTCTGGTAACATAATTCCCTGAATAGAGATATTCAACAATACTCTCTTTAAATATGGAAAGAGCTCTGACTTTAGTCAGCATGTGTCTTCCATCAGCTTCTCTCTCTTTTTTTTTTTTAACTTCTTTATTGTATCTTACCACAGCCACCTCCAGGTGCAGGCACATGGTGTGAAAACCTTCCTGAGTGGAAGTGTGTTTTCCACTGGACACAGAATAAACACATTGTGAAAGATTCCAAATGGAAAAAACTTGGACATGGAGGCCAGTCCTTGCTCCTGTGTGTGTATCCTCCAGCTCTGTGTTTCCTCCTTCCACCTGATCCCCACACCAGGGAGGGGAGGAGCTGCATTCCAGGATGAGCCTTCCACAGGGCTCCTGCTGAAGGCACTTCCCTCCCTGCCCTGCATCACCCACTGGCCATAATCCCTGCAAGCATCTCCCTCAACACTGGAGTGTAAGAAGAGCTGAAGATTAGGATCCATCCCAAGTTTACACAGATTGGAGGATAAGGGGCCACTTGACTTTGAGACGAATCTAAAAAAATTCATGCCATCATCACAGAGATGTTGAGCTGTGCCTCCAAACAACTGCTGCCACTGTGGGGATTAAAAAAAATAAAACACCAGGAGAACACAGTGAAGGTTACTGCTACCTGAGTGAAATAAATAAACAAACTATTTAATGTGTGGGATGTAAGGACCCTGTGTATGCAGGCTTTGGATAGCAGTAAAGGCAGTTAGGAAGTAGGAGGAGCAGGAGGCTGAAAAGAAGATTTAACTTGGCTTTCCTACAATGAGGTATTCTTCTCCAGTGTCTGAGTGCCAGCTTGATCTGGGAATGTCACACAGTTCTCACAATGGGAAATACACTCCTTAGTTAGCAAATTCTTGTTTGAGGTGAGAGTGAACTGAAAGGAACATTATGCAGACACACCGAGAGGCAGTTTCTTCTGCATCCACTCCAAAGAAGCAGAAATACTTAAGAATAACTCCTGAACCCAGAGATCTCCAGGACTCAGAAGGGGTTAAAATTTAATGGCTTATTTACAGCTCATACCCTGCTCAGCTAATCCATATCTGCATCACAGAGGTACACAGAACAGCAAAACCGACATTACAGCAAACCAAAAGGTGAAAGATTGCCCAGAACACTCCTCTTAGCACAGAGGTGGCCATCAAAATACCCTCCCCTGCTTCTTGGACTTACCCACGGTGTCACAAGGCTCGTCTTTGTGCACACAGAAATCTGTCCTAGAAAGAAAAACAGAACAGAGTGAAATGTATCCTGTGCCTCCAGACTGGGAAAAAGCAATGGTGCATGACTCACATATCATGGGTGTTGAGGTCTGGGGATTTTGTAAGGCTGCTGTGCAGCTACACGATGACAACACAGATAGCAGCCCTGATGGCTGCTGAGATTACAGGCAATTCTGTGAACCAGCCTCATGTACCACAGTCCAATTGAACAGATTAAGATTCAGCACCTCCAAGAGCCCTGCCTCAGTCTGTGATGTCACACGCACTCCACAACTGGGTTAAAACTGAAGCTCTTTGCACAAGAGAATTGTAACAAGAACAGGGAGCAGAAACCCTGTGATGCACCCTAAAAGACAGGGGGAGGAGCAGATGTGTGGCACAGACCTAATAACATGCACCCAGAAAGTCTCAATTCTTCACTAGAATAGAGAAGAACATGAAAGAAGCAGGACTAAACAGAGAAAGAAACAGATATTGGCATGGAAGAAAAAAAAAGAGAATTTCAGCATTTTCCTGATAATGGGTAAATTGGCTTCAGCTAAACTTATTACACTCAGATTTGCCATGTTATGGTTTGAATCCAACACAGAGAGGTTCAAGAGACTCCTTTTGGCTCCCCAGATCTCATCAAGGCAGGAGAAGATACTACAGATGCCAGTGGCACCCAAAAATCAACCAGGGATCCATGGAGCTGTATTAAACAGAAACAGGATAAGAGCCTTGAAGCTCACCATCAAATGTGAGAGGATGTTGTACATTAGATTCCTCATATACAAAACATGCGTTGGGGGAACTATTTTATAACCAAATTAATCACTGGAATACACTTCAATAAGCACTTTCACCAAAACTTTTAGGAGCTCTCTTCACCAGGGCTGCCTTGCAGTGCAATCCACAATGAAGAGGAGCTGCAGAGAAACATCACATGTGCTAAAACATTTCAGAAGTTCCTTAACCCCAGGGAAACTGAGGAATCTCTATCACATTTGGAGTGTGCCATTTGAAATGCCTGAGCCCCCACGGGATTTGGAGTTTAAGAGTTTGGCAAGGGGAAGATCAAAAATACTTAGAGAAAGATAAATACTTAGAAAAGGAAAATACTTAAGAGAAACATAAAAATGGATAAGTATTAATAGTGTTCTTTCCTTGAAGAAAGCTATGAAACTGGGGTTTATAGGAAAAGGGATTTAAGGCCCAGGACTATAGCTGATGAATCCAGACCCTCCACACCAAACTCCTTTGAAAGCCACAAATCAAGCTGTCAAGGGCTTGGAAGGAGAGCACAAACAGCCATTACCAGCTCTTGTTCAGCAGACATTGAAAACCAACCATGCTTCAGTGCAGAAAAACCATAACAACCATCAAAGTGTTAAAAAATCAGACAGGAACCAAACAAAAAATCGGAAGCTACGACCACACACCGGCCCCAGCTTTCATTTTTCACTGCAGCCTGTGTCTGGACACCTTGGCATTCCAGCCTTCCCAAGGAAGACTAATGACAGTCTCCTGATGGAGCTGGCACCAGCACGCCTGCTCGACTTCCCAGAGCCAGCTTGACAGAGGTTTATTTAAGGACTTATTATGTTATATAAACTGCTAAATCAAACAGATGCTTTTCTTGTGACAACAGATAGCTGAACTATTAGTGGATGGCAGGAGGCCACAGCTAGAAAAGCCTCTCTCTCTCTTCAGAGCCTGTCCAGCCCTGCAAATAATGCACAGAGTTTCTGCTCCTCGTGCTGTCCCACACCAAAAGGTGTCTGACACTTTCTGGCAGCTCCACAGAGGAATTATCACCATGCTATTGAATAAGGGGTCTGTAAATGATCCAGCACAATTTGCAGACTCTCCTGTAGAGGTAGAACAACCTTTGTGTGTGAAGGGAGTGCTGTGATGCTGTTTGGTCAGGGAATGGCTTGAAGCACACCAGCAGCAGAACTGAACATCACTGGCAATTCAAGTATAAAACCTGCTCAGCTCATCCTTAAAACTGTCATAAACACGAGACCAAGAGACTCCATCTTCTATTCAAATATATGCACAAAAATGTCAGGATTTAAACCATCTGGACCACTGCAAATATTTTTATCCCAAAACCCTGTGGCCAAACAGAAAAGCACATCTAGACTTTTAGTCACAAACCAGCTTGGTGGGTCTCAGTCTTCTTCCAAAGGCAAGGAGACACCTCATCAAAAAGGCCACTGCTGAAACTCCTACAGTCCTCCCCTGGCAGTCAGAGGGAAAACACAGCATGGAGAGGTGTTAAGAATGATCTGTCTCACCTGAGGCTCAGTCACACCAGTGATTTAAATGGCCTCATCCTGGCAACTGAAACTGATCTGCTTTTAAAAAGGTTCCACTCACAGGTGTCTCTCTGGCACAATTCTGAGCTCAACTGCAATGGGTAACTCTGAAGTGAGAGCTTGACACAACTGATACTATAATGATACTCAACAATGCAGAAAAGATATTTTAATATTTATTGCATGTGCAAAGGTCTCTTATCATAGAGACAAAGCTCTGTTAGCAGATTTTTTTACAGAGCTGTGTTGAAATAAAACTCTTACTCCATGAGCTGCAGTTCAAATCCAACATCTGACCTTATCACACGAGGTCTTGGATAATATATTGAAATCATAGCTCTAGCTGTGAACCAGTTTTAAAAACTCTTCACTTTTAGCCACTGACTGAACCAGGCAGGACACGAGTTCTCATCCTGTGACCTGTGAAATTCTCAGTTATTATCATGTCTGGTACCCAGCAGAGGTTTCCATTAGCAGTGTACAACAATTTTCAAAAAAAAAATGACAACAAGTCAGCTGTTTAGCTCAATAAAAATAGCCAGAAGAGCTCAAAACTCCTCCTACAGTCACCCTTCCATCTGGCTCCCACCAACTGGAAAAAAATATTTAACTGTGCTAAGCTAAACTCTGCAATTCAAGTCCTTCCTGTGAGAAAGAAGGACAGTAGTTGAACTGTGCAACAGGAATAAGAAGCATTCTGTTAGGTGGCCATTCCCAGCATCCTTCAAATGACATCTTTCGACCAGTCTAACCCTGCAGGGTCATAAAGCTAAAGGACAGAGGAAACTGGTACAGTCCAAAACCTGCCAAAACAAACTTTCCACATCCATAGGTACACTCAGCAGCACTATGTGCCCAGTCTCCTCCATGCACAGTGAATTCCTCCATTTGCCCATTTAATGGGAAGGCAAAGAGCTGGAGAAATGTGGAAGGGAGGATCAGGCTGCAAATGGAACAACTACACCACTGTAGAAAACAAGTCTTTGCTTAAAGACAGCTCTGAATCCTGTTCCTGTCAGTGTTGGGACACTCTTTGCTCTGCTGTCACATCGCCTATAGTCCAGTAAGTGACCCAAACACCTCCAGCCAGGAGCTGGGACAACATCAGCGTGCCTGAAGATCTCCCAGGGAATGCAAAAGACAGAGGGATCAAGAGAGGGAAGGAATGTGTTTCAAATGAGACATGCTTATACAATCACTAAGATACAGATTCTGCAGACAGAAGTTATTCTAGTCAGCTGCCTGTTAAAATATGAAGTACACTACGCAAAGATACCAGAGACCTGAACTTCTGCAAGTTCAAAACCAGAATCTGAATGAGAAAATGGTGATTATAGAGACCACAACACTATATTCAGAACTTCAGAGCTGTGGCAGATTATTCCCACTGTCTCAGTTATTTACTGAGCTGGACAATGCATCTTGTTTCATGGGCACAGTGTCTCTCTTACGTGGAACTCAGGTGGACACCATTAAAATCCCACAAGAGGGATATTTGCCACCTAAGTAATCTACTTTTGCATGCAAATGAGGGTATGGGAAACATCACACTTAAGAGGTGAAGTTTCAAAAGGCAAGCGTGCCTTGGTGTTTCAAATGAACCCAGCCAGATTGGAACCAGAGGGATTTCTTCAGAGCTTGACCCCTAAGAATCTGTTTCTAGTCCTCAAAGCAGCTGCAGCTGCTGAAAATTCGGCTTCTGCTTTTTCTGGCGCAATTGCTTGTGCTGGACATGCTGTTGCTCCCACATCCTCTACCACTGGTCCATCTGTACATCTGGGGAGGGTCCAGGGACACACACACACACATTTCCAAAGCCAAAAGGAGAAAAATTCATTTCCCTGACACAGGAATGGGGCTGCTGGCCCAGAAGTCTTCCAAACGATGCAGCATTCTCCATGAGGCAGAGGCAGGATGGGTTAAGGATGACAGGACACAGCAAGAAGGAAGGAAAGACTCCAAGTACACACTGCTGGCCTCTCCAGCAGCAAAAATGCTGCTCCTGTGCACAGCCACGTGCTCCTTGGCCTGAACCTTCTCACCAAAGATGATTCTGGTTTCTAACCCAATCAAACCTGTACTTTCCCAGCTATTCCCACTGCAAAACCCTGCAAATCCATTGAACAATTCCTCATATAAATTCTTTCTACAGTTCTTCCACAGAAGCCTGAGTCCAACTCATTCAGCCTGACATTGTGCACTCGGTTTGGAGAGCTGCAGGGACGAAATGCTCTGCTCATTCCCCCTGCCCTGAGCTCAGAGCCCATCAGAAGGGATTCTCTCTGCCTCACTTGTCATGCAGGACAACTGGATACCCAGATGAGTTTAACAAAAATGTTAGTTATTTATTTAGGCCCTGATCCAGTGGAGCACATGCTTAACTATAACCAGGATGTGCAGCCTGTTGACTTCAAAGGAACTCTTCCCCCTGTCTAAACTGTAAAGTATCTGCACAAGTGCCTGCTGGACTGCAGTGAATACAGAGGAGGGAGCAGGCCTTGGGGGAGCTGCACACACGTCTGTGGAGGAGACTCCTCAGAGCTTTGCTGGCCTTGTGCCCTGCTCAGCAGCTCTTTCACTGAACACTCACCAGAATCCCAGGGAGAGTTTGCAGTGGGGCTGTTAACACACACCTAACACAAGGGATTGTTACAATCGGGATGGCAGCTTATGCAAAAACATGTATTTGTACTTATGTTATTGGCAGAGAAAATAAGTGAAAGAGGTGAGTAATATTGAGCTGCAATACAGAGATTTCCTGTCCCAAATTGGGGAAGAAGGGTGTAGGGAGTGTTTTGCTAGCACAATGAGCATCCACATGACACCATAATTTTGTGCTCACTTTAATTATTCAGAGATCACTTCTGTAAAAATGAATACTTCTTTTACATCTTAAAGGACGCAAAAAACTTAAAGCACCATGAATCTGCTACTCAAAATTTGTGGTAACTGTGGGGAACATGGGACTTGCATTGTATTGTGAGATTGAGCTGAGGCAGTAGAGGAAAACAGACTGTTGTCCCTACAAGACCCTTTTTCTTGCTTTATCTGATGTGTTTGACACATGAGTAAATTCAGAACTCCATGGTGCAAAGAATTTTGACCAAGTATTTCTACAAAGATCATTTCACATCTGCAATAAAGGCAGGAGTTTCCAAGTACACAAACCAATCAGGAATGGCACCCCTCCTCTATCTCAGTCGTAACTGAGTTGTTGAAGTGGTTTTTTCCTCAGGCAAAGAGAGAGAAAATTAATTAAGTTTGTGGTATTTCTCCCCATTGCTGACACACTGTCTGCTCCTCTCAGACTGCTCAGCTGATTCATCCCTAACTGCACACAGAGCACCTGAGCTCAGCTGTGTTCCCAGTTCCACACCTTCCTGCTCCTAGGAAGGAGGGCTCCAAAACCTCCCCAGTTTTTCCCACTCCTACCAGCTGGTGTGAGAAAAAAGCTGCTCCTGTGCTACAGGCACCTCCTGATCCTGACTGTGACACAGAACAGTGACCACAGCTGGGACACTTTGGCTCAAGAGGAGAGATTTTTGTACAACCTCACTAAGAATGCACAAAAATGAGACAGATCTCTTTCACCTGAGGCATCTGAGCAGCAAATGTAGCATCTTTTTCTTAGATTTCTGCTTGACCAGATAACCCCATCACTGACCATGTTGAGTTAAACTGATGAACCAGACCTTCCCATACCTGGTCACAAAAACAGCAGCATCCACAGGAGGGGTGTCATCTCTGGCACCAGGAACCTGGTTGTTACCGAGGTATTTTGCCCCACCATATTCTTCATTTTGCCACTGACAGAAGCTCTCCAGAGATCTCTCTCCATGATGCCCGATGGACAGCTTTGCCTTTGGGGGAGGGAAAAAACCAAAAATATATACAAAAGGAGAAATATCAGCACCAGTCTTTAGATAAAGTGTCAGACCTCTCTGTAACAGTTAACTCCAGACTGGTTTGCAGCTACAAGCAGACAGCTTTACCAGGAAGGAGAAATAAAAGGATTCTGGTTCCTTTCACTCCCACAGCCCCTGTACTTCCCACCTTTAACGCTGCCCAGTGAAGTGGAAGAGGGAACTCCTCCCAGTTTGTGAACCTGAGGCCAGACATGCCCCACACCCCCTCCCACCCTGGGGGACACCACAGAGCACTTCCAGGAGCAGGGGAGAAAGGGGTTGGGACTCACAGGGCGACTGTGGAGCAGGACTAGCTTGGTCACTCGAATGTTGACTTTAATCCCCAGGCTTTGATGCTGGAACATGTTGTACACCTGTCAAAAAGCAAAGAAAACACGCAGAGCTTACAAGCAGAAATATCAAAGCCTAGTAATAGCTAAAGAAACAAATTGTGACTAAAGTTAGACATTTCTCCTTTAAAAAATTGACACAAAAAACTCCCTCAAATGGATTGTGCTACTGCACTCAATAAAATAAAGAATTTTTAAGAGTTACTGTGGAAAGGAGAAAACTATTCCAAAGGAACTCGAAAGATAAAGTCTCAGGAACACGGACATACGTTATGAAGCATCCAACTAACATGGATCTTCAGCATTTAAATATCAGAGATATCTGAAAGCAAGATGAAATAATGGTGTGTTTTAGACTTCAGGAAATAGAATGGAAAAGCAATTTCCCTCTGTTATTTTCGTATCTTATATAAGAGAATAGTAATAAGGCAGCACATAATGACACAAGCCTCAGGAAATACAAAAATAGCACCGGAAACTACCTTACTACTTTCTCCAGATTTTGCATTCCAGCTCAGATACTTCACCTCATTTTTACAGGTTCGAATATAAGATCCTAATTGATCCCAGAATTTTATTCCACCCGTTTCTCTGTGTACAAATGTTTCACCCAGACAGTATCAAAATAGGTGAGTGAAGGGTTTATTTAAAAAAAGGTGTAAAATGCCACATAAAAGGCCTTGGGTGAATATTGTATCCCCTACTCAGTCAAAAAAAACCCCAAATCAAGACCAGCGAAGAGAGACTCCTGACAAACGGGAGGCAGGTTTGGCCCCAGGTAAGCAATATTCCTTCCCCACAGCTCGTTTGGCTACAAGCATCACCCAGGCTCAGAAACTTCCTACAGCAAACCCGAGACACGAGCACATCTTGCACATTATGTTTTCACCGCTTGGTATTTTTCCTATTTGTGCAAATAGGAATGCGCTCAGTGGAAGAGCGCTCTGAAGCTCTCCAGTGTTTGGGGCTGAATTTAAGCACACACGTAAATGTTTCCTACAGTTTAGGCACAGATTGCAAGACAGAGCTACTCAGTGTTTGACCCAGTGACCTTCAGCTGAGCACAATGAGCCATTTCTCTTCCCTGGGCTGGTGTACGAGCGCACACAAGGGCTGGCACTATTTGCTTAGCCGGGGGATGTATTGGTAGAGCAGTTCAGGCCTCCCACTACAGACCTGGGCGGGATAAACTTGACATCTGCAGAGAAGGGCTCTGACAGATGACCCCTGTGTAAGTGGAGACCTGGACATTCAGCTGAGGGTCAACGGGGCACCAGGCTGAGGGGGTCAACCCCTGCTGCACCACTGCAGAGGATGACAAACACTTCCCTGGGATGGAGGGATGGATGGATGCGTGGAGGGATGCGTGGATGTCTTTGGTTCCCAGCTCTCCACTAGCTCTGGCCATCCCATGAATCTCCCACTCGTGAAATGAGAATAAGTCCAGCAAACAGGCCCTAATCACTGAGCCTGGTGGGTGCTGGTGCTTGGCTTCCCATCAGAGCAGTCAAGCTGCCTCCAGACCCGGCATGGACACATCCAAACACCACCAACTTCCAAAGGCTTGCCCACCAAGCACCAGCTGCCAGAGAGTTCAGGATGTCATCTTGAAAGGTCCCAGCCCTTCCTCCTTTTCTCTTGTGCCCTCTGGTCCAAGGATAACTGACTGCACTTTTATTCCCATCCACCAGTGATCTCAGAAGAGCTCCAGCAGCAGCAATTGGATACTAAACCAAAAAAAAAGTCACTAGGAGTGCAAGAGGCTCCACTTTGCTTGTTTATTCAAGCTTTGTTTGCTTATTTTGTTAAATGAAGTCCAAAGGAGCCCCAGACTGATGGCAGTTTGTGTTGCCTAGAAGGAACATTAACCTTTCCCTCTGAGAGGGAGATCACCTAACAGTTACAGGCAACACATGCTTGACTTGGAGGAAATTTAATTTGCCAATTAAAGTAATTTGTATACAGAGAAAAAAAGATAAATTAAAACAACACCTTCCCCTCACCTCACCTTTATTCCTGCATTCCTGACTCCCTCCCCCTCACCAGGGCCATGCAGGTGGGTGGGGAATGGGGACTGTCCTCAGCTCTCTCTGCTGCTCCCTCCTCACCCTTTTCCCCTGTTGCAGTATGGATCCTCTGCATGGGCTGCAGTTCCCATCAGGAGAACCTGCTCCAGCACAGGTTCCTCTCCTCAGGTCACGATGTTGGGAACAGCCACCTGCCCCACCATGGTCTCTTCATAGGCTGGAGGGCAACCTCTGCTCCAGCACCTGGAGCTCCTCATCCTCCTGCTCTGACCTGGGTGCTCACATGGATTTTTTTCCCCTCTTTTTTCCACTATTCAGCTTTTTTCCCCTCTTTTGAAGACATTTTCACAGAGGTACCCCCGGCTCTCCTGACAAGCTCTGCTGTGCCCTGGGGTGAGGGCTGGGACCATCCGTGTCTGGCACATGGCAGCTGCAGGTCTCAGCCCCACTGCCAGTTGCACCCACACACTGTCCTTTCAGAGGGAAACTTCTCTCAGATCATGTGTTTTAAGCCTAGAAGGAATCCCATGGAAAAGGCAAACAAAATTTTAAATTACTTGATAAAAAAAAATATGAGCCTGATACAGCTCAGGTTGTTCCCAGCTGGAGTTAAACCAGGCCATGCCAGGTAGGCTGTGCCCAAAGGAAGCAACATCATGGAATCCAGCTGAATTTAAAATAAAAGAATTCAAATACACAGGTCTTGCCTGCTAAGAATGGAATTCCATCATGGCACCAACAACCTTCTGCCTTTCTCACACAGCCAACAAGAAAACCAAACCCCAGAGACCCAGCGTGTCCAGGCTGTTCAACACCACATCCAAGTGTGCACCAGCAGCACGTGCCAAGTGAGGTGGCTGGGATAGCTGGGACCAGGGGATGAGGAATGGGATTTCCCTCTGCAGATGTTCTCAAGATTTCCTGCTGCACGGACAGAGACTGACTCACAGACACCTCCCTGCCCACTCCCAACACCGTGGGCCACCCTTCCTCAAGCCTGCAATTGCATCACACCCTTCGGGCTGCTGTGACTACTTCTAACAGGGGAAAAGTAAAAAATATTTGGGTGGTTTAGGACCTTTTAAATAAAATAAGGCAGCTGGGAACAGGAGTGTCAGCTGCATGAAACTGCCATGGAACCAATGCAAAGGTTACTTGTTTAGGACATCACCACAAGTGGCAGAAAGCAGCTTGGATGGAAAAGAAACGGAAGCTCTGGATCACTGGGATGAAAGGAAGAGATGGGAAAAGTGTCCAATGTGACTGGAGTGTTGTGGGTGTCCTGCTGCAGGTGAACTTCTACACTTCTGTACTGACTTCTCCATGAGGAGGCATCTAAACTAAAGCGAGCTCTGGAAACAGGAGATATGGTACAGAAGCACACAAGACAGACAGAAAAAATGGAAGGGGAAGTGCTGCAGAACGACAAGAAGAACGAAGGCTGTCTCTGGCATCTCCCCCTTCATCTGCATTTCTCTGACAGAGCTTTATTGTACAGAATGCCCTAAAGAAAACAGGAAAGCTTGAAGGCTGGACCATCCTCCTCTGTTTGCATTCCTCCTGCCTCTCTCCTCACAGCTCTGACATGGAAGGGGCAGAACAAATGCAGTTTTGGCATAAGCTGTGCAGGCCTGCCCCAGCACGCACAAAGCAAACACAGACATAAGGAATTGGACTGAGAGGAACTAAACTACATCATTTTAATTTTTTTTTTTTTTTTAAATTCTCAAGAGCTTCCTCTGCAGGTGGACGGTGGGAGGGAGACGTGTGTGTTTCAGATGTTTCAGAGTTCAGAACAGCAACCCTGAGGGTAAATTGACTTTCTCCCCCCCCTCTTTTTCTTCCCTAAGCACTGCACTCAAGCAGGAGCCTTCCCATTGCCTTGGCTGCTGGATGAGGTTTGGACAGCAGAAGCCTTAGTCAGGTTACTGAGGTTGTCTTTCTCCTGTTTTGAAAAGTGCTATAGGATTTCTAACACCCACCTAAAGCCAAGCTTTCAAATTACTCCTTTAAACATTATGAAAAAGAACATATTCATAGCTCTTTATAAGATACAGTTGACATAACTCCTTCTCCTGGGGCTGCTGGAGCGGAGAGAGGAATCTGTAGACAGTGATGAAACACTCAGATCCTTTTCCCTTATGTTCCCTCATGTCCCTGCTCCCATCATGGAAATTCCAGACCAGGGTAAGGGAGCTGATTATCAGTGGCAGCTCTGGAGCCTTTATGTGCCAGCCCCCAAGAGCACAGACATATAAATCCATCAATGCAAGCATGATAAAAATGATTTTATCTGCTTTTTTAACATTAAAAAAAACCCCAAGAAAAACCCTCACAGGGGAAATCCAAAATGAAAAACAATCTGTGGAGCGTAAAATCAGGCTTCAGAGAGTAAAACAGTATCATTCCTAAAGAATAACATAAGAATTTTCCCTCTTAATGACATCCAAAAGATCACTAACTTCAAGTTCCTGCTTGCTGCTGCAAAAGAGCTTCCACAGTAATCGCATGGCTTAGCAACAGCTGCAGGAGAACCGACACACACAGCAGAAACTCTCGGAGAAAAAGGCAAGCTCCAAACCAAGCCACAGTTGTAATTTATTGTAAAACCCCCCCAAAAATACACTTAGGGGACCAAAAAAACCCCCAAACCAACCCAACTTTTTTTTTTTTTTTTTTTAGGTTTTCAAACCCATAGAAAGCAGCTGTTAAATGACTGTGTTGTGGTCTCGGAAATTCAGAAACTCAGACGTCTCTGAATGCTCAGAGGGTCAGTCTGGGTGGGACTTGGTTTGCAAAGTCGGCTCTGCACTCTGCCAGGAGCCAACATCCACGAGTCACTGGCTGAAAACAGTCACTCCTCATCCTCAGCAACACAACAGCCATGGACAGGACCTTCCAAAGGGTCTCATCCCCATTTATCACCTTTTGAACCAGTTATCTCCAGAACCATTTGAATGAATTCTCTCCAGAAAGCTGAAAACTTGAACCATGAAAACCAGACATAGCAGAGATGAGTGCAGTTGTTAGAATCTCCTTTTTCCTTTACTGGTCACTTCTTTCGGATGAAAGGCAAACAAAAGCATAAAACTCCTGCAAGAACAGAACATCCATCCTGACAGCTCCACATGGATGAAATGCACTGAGAAATTACTTGCCAGATGCAGACTAACAGAGGAGGTGAGCAAAATAAGCATGTTTTTAAGCTTGATTTGCCACAAAGGCACTTGGGTTTGGAATTCAGAGAAGTTCTAAACACTGGTGACTGCAGAAGAAGGACACGAACAGGAGATGCTCTCAAGACAAAGGTGGGACAAGAACTGGAATGCAAACACTGCAACAAAGCTCAATAGCAAGGGAGTTTAACTCAGAAAAAGAGATCAGCACCTATATTTAAGTGGGGGGTTTGCATTTCCACAGCTCTGCTGGTATTGCTCCCTGTGCCTGTTCCTCCATTCCTCATGCCCACAGTCACTGCCTTGCTAAGGCTGCAGCTGTGCACGGTGGTGTTTGACAACAACTTTATCACTTGTTTGGAAAATCCTGCTGAGTCAAGCACCTTGCCAGGAAACAAGAAAAGATTTCTTTTTAGCAGTGGTGACTTGAAAAAACCAACTCAAACCCTTGGAACTCTGCTTGTTCCCACTCATACATTACAGAGAACCTTAGAGGGAAATTCTTCCATGATCTTGGAAAAATCTGTCTTATAATTTCAAGTATTAGTTTAGTAAATGTAAGAGCCTGCACCTCTACAGTGAGATGCACAAAACCCAAGTACTTTTAATGTGAATCTATTCTCTGTTCAGGGGCATGGAACTACAGAATAACATTAAAAACACCGCATTTGCTACATGAAGTGCTACCTGTTACTTCTGGGTTCCAAAATGGGTTTGCTGTGCTCTTTAGCTGCTATTTTAGAAGAGGGTGATGGGGCTTTTTTCTCTAAGGTTCTCGTTTACCAAGGGAGCAATAAATTGCATTTTGTAATGCTGACTTTTTTCCCCTTCAGAAATTCTTGTAACATAAATAGATATTAAATACTTTAAGGCAGATCACTTTATTTAAAATGTCTATAAATATAAAATGCATTAATAAGACCTCTTAATGCTTGTTTTGTGGTTTGACAGTAAACGTAATGGCTTACAGAGAGGAGTTAAGTTAATATACCCCTGACCAGTAATGTTCTATTTGCTTAAATGCAAGCATCCAAGCCAAAATTAACATTCTGGTTTCTTTTAGAGGCAGCCTGCCATCCTGCAGTATAGCTGAATAAGCACTGCCTAATATCATGGGGCAAATCCTGTCCCCACAGCTAACAGCCACCCAAGGCTGACAGGGAGGCAAGAAACAAAGATCCCAAGCCGTCAAGAGCTCAGCTAAGGTCTCCCCAAACCACGATTATCTCTCTGAAACACTTTTTTCTGAATTATCCTTCAGCTTCTTTTCCTGGGATGAAGGTCAGCGTTCATTATGCAAATGTAACATTGAAATCCCCTTTGATTTCCCTGAATCCCACCTGGTTTTATTACCATAGAATAAAGGATTTATGCAATGATGCCATCTATGCGTTTGGCTATTATTATTCCTCACTATCTTTTGGTCTTGCCAGTCACTCCCAAGAAGTTTCCTTCAGAGGCCTGAAGAATGTTCCTAAGAGCGTGGGAACGTAGGTGGCCAAGGGAGAGACTCTCCCACTGCCCCTCTGAAGGCTGAGAAGCCGAAACATGAATTCAAATCCTATCAAACATCAGAAAATACTCACACAAGTGAGCTCCCAGGAGCAATGACCTAACAGTGGGAAGCATTTCAGCTGGACTTGCACCTGAGGAGATGTCACATGAATGTGCTCCTCATCCAGGAGTCCTCTTCCATGCGCTCTCTCTGGTGTCCAATAAAGGGGTGAGCTCACACTACAGCATCAGAACCGAGCTTAAAAGCCCATCAGCTTAATCCACTGGAAACTAACCTTCAATATTTGTTTAATAAACGGGCTCAGAGAACCCAGCCCATCTATGAGAGCCTCCCCACACAGATTTATTCACACCTGGCAAGCTGATCTTGCTGAGATGTTCTGCAAGTACCTCAGCCTGGACAGACAACAGGATTCAAAGATTCTCAGCCATCCTTTGTTTAAGGCTTGGTCCATCAGCATGTTCATGCCTAAAAACCTTCCCAGGCTGAAAAAGCTGCACAACACAGAGATCCCCAATGGCACCAGAGAAATTGCTCATCTGTTGCCATGAGGATCACCAAAAGTAACTGCAGAGCCACAGCGGAGCCCCATCAAGTGCCAACTGTCAGAGCACACTGGGAGGCAAAATAAAGGCAGAGGAAGGGACACAGAAAAGCAGCTCATTAACGGAAAAGACTAATCAAACTCCCTACTCAATCAGCCTCCAGGAGGGCTCCCTCACACCAGTGCTTGATGAAGGAACACAAGACCTCTTAAAAAGCTGTTGTTCCATAGCTGGTTTATGCTGAGCATCCATCTCCGCATGGGAAGCATGACCAGGCAATTACAGCTCAGAACTGTTATTTTTTCCCAAGCCAATTTGCTGCTCATAAACACCAACAGAGGCACAGTGAGGAGAATGAGCTGTTCCTGGATATTACAATAGCATGGGCAAAGGAATATGAGCTTCTTCCAAGACTTTCTCGTGCAAATGCCTCTGCAAGGACCCCTGCAGCCTCTGAGCAGAGTTTTCAATGTCTACATCCAATTTAGCCATTACGTCCTTACTGGCACTGCCAGCAACTGAGTGAGCATTCCCTGTGGGAGACTTTGCGTTCCCATATCAGCTGAGACAGGGACAGCTCACAAATTAATACCCGCACTTCCCATGAGCCTGTGATTTCCAAAGGTTCCCCCCACTCCCGAAAGATATCCTTAGGATTTCTAGAATGATTTTCAAGCCCAACTCCACCAACTACTCACAGGTATGATCAGCACCACTTCATGTTGCCCTAGAGGTCCTGGGGTGAAAAAGTGGGATCAGCCAGCAGTTTGGTGATAAGTCTGCCACATTTTCTACATCAAAGGAAGCATTGTGTAAAAATCAGAGATAAAAATAATCTTGGAGTTAAAGCCAGGTCTTCTGCTGGAAATCAATGTAACTGCTGGCTTTAACTGCCTATAGCAATGACCCATAGGTCTTGTGAAAGAGGTGTGACACAGGAATCTTTGGGAATCCAAGACCATCTGTCCACTGTGGATTACCCTCCTCCAAGGTAAACCACAGCAGCACCAAAAGCCTGGTAGAAAACACCACTCCTGAACCACTATTTCCTAAGTGAAAACTTGCATTTTCAGATTTAAAAATGAGGATTTATTGTAGCAAATACCAGGAATAACACCAATGGAGAAGAGGAACATAAAACAAGAAAACCAAAACCTTTTCTTGTACCTGAAGGTCAAACCAGTTCTCGATTTCTGCCATCAAGTCAGCTTTATCCTACCCTGGGTATGTCCTGCTCACCCCTGTTTCCCCTTTTTTGAATAAAGTGCCTTCTTACCATATTCATAACAGTGAGGATGAACCTTTGGGCAGCCTCTGCTCCGTGGTACTGCACCATGTCAGCATCTGCCACCACCAGCGTCTCCACCGTGTACTCGCTGGTGAGGCGAATCGCGTTCCTCCTCTCCCGCCAGTCACTCGTGGACTTCACTTTCTTCTGCCTCTTCTTTTCTGGAAAGTCAAAATACCTTTTAATGCTGGCAGATCATAATAAAACACTCCCACCCTTTTCAAAGAACATTCTCGTGCATATTGAGGTTGTAACAACCTTTAAATTAAACCGTTCTTGGCTGGTTAAAGGAGGCACCAAGAGGTTCCACTGCAGGTAGATCTGCGCCTCTGGGTGCAGAGAGCAGCAGATGATGTGAAAAGAGGGAAGAGGATGGGAAAAAACCTAAGTTCAAGAAAAGGAAAAAAATAACTAATTCAAAATGTTACAGATAAGCTAAACCTCCCTCTCTCCCAACTAAAGGACTGACGTAGTAATAATTAGTCTTCTTCTAAGCTGAAAGGTGAACTGTGTTTCAAAAGCAGATGTGCAAAGCAGCTGAGGCATGACCAAAGGAGAAACTAAGTTCAGATATGAACTCAAACCTGTTCACTTCAGGGCAGCCACAAAATTGTGTTCACGCTTTCAGTTGTAAAAATAAAGAAGCAAATGAAGTGATTAAAACAAATCTATTCTTGCAGTAAGAAAGAAACTTCTAAGATTCACTGAAATTATCTCTGCCTACTGTTCAGCCTGTGATATACTATGGATACAATACTGACACTGGTATTACTGTTGATTTTCTCCTGTGAAAAAGAGAACAGAACACACAAGTCCTGAAACAGCACAAACACAACATTCAGTGCAAAACTGACATGGGATAGATCCTAATGGGTGATCAGATAAATCCCTCTTATGTCACACAACACGTGCTGCTCATTCCCCAGAGCAGAGAATCACTTTTTAATTTTCTCTAGATTTAACCTGAGACCCTCTCTGAGCAAAGCAGCAGCCAGAGCTGAGCTGGTGCTCACTGATCCTGATTTTCCACAGCCTGTTTACCAGCTCCCTGACATAATTCAGCCTGAATTTCCCTTCTTTCCCAGATCATCAGTTTTCCCTGACTGACCCTCCTGCATTCAGGGTGACAAACTCCACCAGCTGCAAGCCTCCTCAAAGCCCACCTGAAATGGAGCCCCTGCCTCCACCCATTCATGCTTTTTCTGCCCTGTCAATATGCACATTTCCACACGTCCATCCCGTCTCCTCACTCGCTTTTCTCGCAGTCACTCAGTACTACTCTGCACGTGCTTTTCTGCCCAAGGCATCACCTGTCAACACTCAGTACATATTTTAAACTGAGAAAGCAACCATGAAATTTGATTTGATTTTTTTTAAGAGAGTTTGGAAATATCCCCCTGGGTTGAATGAGACAGACAGGAGTCTATGGACAAGAAAAAAAAAAAAAATTAAAAAGTGGAGTGATCATAAATAATGGAAGCTACGCACCAGCAGTAAAGATGAAAATAACCAAGTTTCAAGGCCTGCTTTCACATGGGCTGAAGGACAGCTACAGAAAAAGTGCACAATCATGGCAAAGCTGCCCCACAGCAAAGGATCTCTATCATAAAAATAAAATTTAAAAAACTGACTATGCAAAAAAGAAGGAAAGCAGAGTGCACTTTTGATTTGCCAACCATGACATGGAGATGACTTCAAACTCCTGTGGAACAGCTCATGTGTTTGTGTGTTATTTTATTCCTTTCCTTGCATTCATTTCCCATCCCTCCCTCTGCACAGCAGCACATCTTTAGCTACAGGTCCTCAACACTGTCATTTAAATACCAAGGAGAAAAAAGAAAAGAAGGTAAATTATTTCAGTAAAAACATTGACATTTGGGGTCTTACTGCTATCAGTCAGAACCTTCCTGAAGACAGCAGTATTTGCTCATCAAATTCTTATTTTGGCAATCCCCTAATAAATGTTTTCAGGTGGTATAAATCTCTTACCTGTAAGAGAAGTTGTTCTCACGGAGGGCCAAGCCTAGATTCAACTAAGCCTCGGCCTGGCATTGAACGAGTGTGTAAAAAAGTTTAAGTGGAAGGAAAAAACTGGAGTTCTCTGAGTTTTCACTTAAAAATCTCTTTTTTGGTGGAAAAGAAGGTATTTGTGTCAGAGCAGGAACCTGCTCTGCTGGACTGGAGCTTGCAGTCTGGAGAGAAGAGGTCATGCCATGGTCATCTGCCAGTGTGGTCCCTCCTCCAGAGGCAGATGAAGGAACCGGGATCTCTTTGCAGCTGAACAAAACTCTGAGAGGTGTGACTTTTGGAGAGCAGCAGCCTGAAGGGACTCCTGGCAAAGGGCTGGGCAGTCTTGGTTCACGCACAGCCTCTGGCTCCCTTACCTCCTGTGGACTGGCTGGGATTAGAGGGTGTGTGTGGAAAAGCAGCACCCCACAGACTGCCTGGAAACGCAGCCAGAGGGACCTGACAGAGAATCCGGGCTCTTGCTCTTCCCCTCACCTTCACACTGTCCAAGTGTAAATTTACCTGCACTTAAAACAGGCAACAGGACTCGAGGGAACCCACAAGGAGCTCCGGGGGTCACTGCTGAACCCTCCAGAACAGGCAACACCAGCTACTCAAAAAAGAAGTTTTTCAAGTTTGTAGCTCCTCCACAGGGTAAGTTATTTTATCCTTTCTGTCCACTTTCACAGTGGTCTCTCTTTGCATCCTCCTGCCTACCTCAAATGCCAGTAATTTTCCAGAATAATCAAGCACATGGAGAAAACATGGCATTTGCATGAATGAACCATAACAAAGAGAAAGGAAATGCACATGTCCCATTATCACAGATGTTTGATGAAGAGAAAGATCCAACACCAACAGGAAAAATCCTCTTCAAGTGCATTTGCAGCTTATACCTGAAAATGAGTCAGTTTTATGGAGGTATCCAAAGAATAAAAATACCCCATCTCTAGAGCCTCACTTCAGAAACAAGCCAGCACAGAGAAGTCTCATTCCTGCCCTGCAAGATTTATGGACCATGGGCAGAGAATCCCTCCACGAGTACATGAAACCCCAAACTAAAATAAACATCAGCCATTAAAACAAGGATTAAATGCCTGGTGGAATCTTTATTTGAACAAACTGATGTTACAAGTTTAGTGGTGCAGATGTTAAGTGTTAGTGTGAAGGCATAAGAGGCCATAAAGCACGGGCAGGAGTTGTCAGAGGAGTTTACATTGCAGGGAGCACACAGCACATGATTTTAGGAGTCAGGTGTTCCCTGCTTAAGAGGTCAGAGAATTTTGTATGAAATATGAGCTGAAACAGTCAATCTACAAGGCAGCACGTACATGCTGCAGGTGACTGGGCACAGGGGACATTGCTCCTTGGCCAGTCACTCTGACAGTGTGTTATACACTCTGTTGGGCTAAAAAATCCCCAAAATTCAGCACTGTGAGGTGGAGAAGGGTGAAACACCCCCACATCCTCAGCAGAAAATGGCTGTGACACTGCAGGAGTTCTTTAGGTGACTTTCATTTACCCCTCCCTGGCTCATCACCTTCAAAGCCACACGTTCATACCACATCCTGAAGTCTTTGAGGTCTCCCTCAAAGTGGCAAGAACCAGAGTCCCCACTGTGATGAGAAGCACAAGGCTCTTCTGAGGACTCTGCAGAAAGCTCCTGACGTTCAGTGCTTTTTATGGCAGCTCAACAGATGTGCAATTCCAGAGCAACCGCCCCAAATGACCTTTTCCTATTACACACCAAAAGCACTGTCTAGCACTGTCTGGCTTTTGGCAGATTCTTGCTGTAAGTGCAGAGTCCTTTCCTGTTCCTCCTACCTCCCTTCCAACTATGTTTCCCAGACTCATCTAAAAGCCACCTCTTCTCCTACAGCCTTCCACTATTTTTCCCTGCCTAATCTTTCCCTTTGTAATCTTAGCTACCTCATTCTTGTTAAACCCACTGACAGTTTCTGGATGCTGTTCAACAAAAGCCACAAATAAAAGTTAAACTGCAGAATCCTTTCTGCAAGGCCAGATTCCTCCCCTGAAGCTCTTTTCTATTGCTGCCTTAAAAACCCTCTCCAGCTCTTCCTCAGGAGCCCTTTGCTCCCTTCCCTCCTCCCACGACCCCTCTAACACCTCCACATACCTTCGATGGAGGGCAAGCTCTGCTTTACCATGTCCTGTTATTTCAGCAGCATAAAAAGGAAGAGAGGGTATCCAAGTGGGGCAAACAGCTAAAATTAACTCTCCCTAAGTCCCAGGAGTTTCCAGAGAAGCTCTGACTGGTACTCACATTAGGCAGGTTTTATTAGCTTCACCTAAAACTAAAAATCATCACCTCTCCAAAGCAGAACAGAAGGAAAAGGGAGATCCTGCAAACGAACCAAGCCTGGAAATTAAAAAAAAGGAAGTCCTTGAGGTGTATTCTTACTACTCAACCTAAAACCCTCTGTCACTGCTGCATTATCAGAGGAACAGGATGCCACAAAATGTCCCTGGTACCAGCAGCAGGATAGAAACACTTCTCAAAAGATGATTAATCCCAGACATGGAGCCCCTTTGCCTTTGCCAGGATGCAGCCCAAGAATTCTCTCTGTACCCTGGCCTGTTGTATCTCCACCAAAACGTTGGAATTTCAGCTTTACCACAGCCAGCTGATGCCAGTGGGATACCTGAAGTCCAGGAATTACAAATGGCTGCCCACTGAAAGAACAGCTGATTACAGACTGTGAGCTGCCCTCTCATTTTAATGCCCTGTCCTACAAACCTGCATCTCCAATTTCTCTCTAATGGGAATGGTGTACAAAATCGGGCATCAACTGCTAGGAAAAATTATTGCAGAGCAGAATGATCCATTATTCCCCAATTCACCTTCCAAAAATGGTTTTGTTTTGCTTTGGGGTTTTTTTGTTTATTTTTTTTTCTTCCAAACAGCCACTTTCGTACCAAATCACAAGTTCATGACTATTTCCCTGGCACAGCAGCAAACAAGAACTTGAACCCTGAGCTGCATCTCAAAACACCACGGAGATTTTGCTGCAAGGATTGTTATCCAAGTTAGTCTGTGGCTTGGACACATCACTTAAAACCTTATTCTTCTACAAAACAAACTCAGTCATCAAAACAACTCATCAGGACTTGGTTTTAATGCAGGTCTGTGAGAGGACAGGACAAGCACCGTGATCTCTGCTCAGTGATTCCATCTGTCACTAGGATTCAAAGATTCCCACACCTCCTGGACTATGTACACCCATCTCCCATGGAAAGGACACTTTCCTGGTGGCACAAGCAAGGATTCATGGCAGATAAATAAAACAATTTAGTGGTACAGGGGCAGGCACAGTGAGCATGGCTTGAGCTATGGACAGTGATAACATGGAAGAAGCAAAGACACCTAGAAGATGAGCAATCTCCCTTAGCCCAGGAACCATCCCTCTGCTTTTCTAGCCAGAATGACCATGGAATATCCATGAATATCCCAAGACAAGGACAGTGAACACTGACAATTGAGCTCATCACCACCTGCCAGGCTAGATTTCACTGGGTTCCAATGGAAACCAGCACTCAGCTTTATCAGGAACCAAGCAAAGGAGCAGCACAGCTGCTCTGGAAGGGGAAGAGATCCATCCACTACGTGTATTTACACTTCCTTTTTGTGTCTCTTTTTCACCTTGACAACAGAGGAAGAAGAACCCAGAGTCCCTCACACTCCTCATGATCCATACTGAGGGAATCATCCAGAGCAGACCTGCAGTAAAGCCTCACTTGCCACATGTGATGGAAAAGGACATTTCTGAACATCAGACGGCTCCAGGAGGCTGCTGTTTATCAGCCATGAGGAAACAATCACAGGCTCGCAGGGAAAACCCAGACTCCCTGTTTGGAAGAGAAGGGACCTGGGAAAACCAAGGGATTTACCCACAGAAGTGAGACCCACTCCCATGGGCAAAGTGCTGAATTCCTGATACAGGGAATCCTTCTGTGCCTGCAAACACTTAATCACATCACATCTTCTGTGGAGCCCATTGTTGAAACCCTGCTTTAATTCTCCAACAGCTGCTTCCTAATATGGACTAATACAGGTTGCATTACATCTCTCTATTTTTAGTGCACATGTTTTTGGCCATAACAACTGCTCTTTCAGGCCAAGTCAAACCTGCAGAGAAAACACAGCTAAGAGACAATGATTAAAGATGGGGAAATGCAACGTAGCAGTAACATGCGTTTAAGATTTATACCTGTTCAGGGAAAGCGTTCCCTACATTTGATACCTGCACACCAGCACTTACTTAAATTATTGCCAGCTTTGAAAAATTATTAAAACAGGTTGCAAAGTAACTATGCAGAGAAGCAACACGCTGTTATTTTGTGAATTAAAATATCGATCTTCCTGTTATTTCGCTGTATGTGCGGCACACTTGCATTAAAGGAAAACTGGTTCATTTAAACTGACAAAAGGGTTTAAAGCAAACCCACATTTAAGAGTAATTTATGAGGTCTATACCATAAACATGAAATAACAACCTTCCCTCCAAAGACAAGCTGCTCTCTCTCATGCTCCTGGACCATATTTTCATCAAATCCTTTCTGTGTAAGAAGACTTTAATACATCACTGGAGACCTTTGAAGAAGTTGTAACAGAACTTACTTTTCCCAAAGAAACAGAAAGTTTTATGACATGGTTAGAGGAGATTCTTGTGCTTTCACAACATGGTTTGATTCTGTCTTGAACATTGATGTTTCCTCAAAATCAAGAAAAAATGTTCCCATCCACAGACTCTGATGGCAAAGAAAACATGCAAAATAATTGTCCAAATCTCAGTAAATAGTTAAACTACCGTTGTTCCATGATAGCTAAAAAAAAATAATCCATTTACTGCAGCTGAGGCTGTGGTGGATGTTGTCACATGGAAACAGCTTTATTGTATGTCACAAGGTCACAGAGACAGGGCAATGAAATAAACTCTCTCTCTGCAAAAATTATGTATGATGCCTTAAAAGAGATCTTCCTCTCCTGCCTGGCTCTTCTGCAGGGACATTCTTACTTGTATGCATTAAAATGTTCAAACAAAACTCCCTTTGACTCCACTCTCCCCATAGCAAACACACTTCTCCAGCACCTTTGACAAGAGTTGTCAGAGCCTGTCTTTAAACTGAGAGCGGGGTGTGACAGGAGGTTTGTGCAGATGCTGCCCAGTGTCCAGAGATGAGAAGTTTCACATCCCTGCTGTGAGGCAATTTCCCATGTTCCTCACGACTCCCTGCTCCAGAGCGAGTGAAACCCAAGCTTCCCTTCCTTCCCCCTCATTGCATGTGCACCTGGAAACCTTTTAATAGGTTTTCTGTTTGCCTCACAGGGGCTCACGTTCATGCCTGAGCAGAAATGTGCATTGTGACTTGAACTCTCTCTCTTGCTGGATGACAGGTGATAAAAATAAAACATATTCACATATCATATGACTAACAATAGCACCTGGCCCATGGTGATGGGATCCCTCCTTTGCTGCTGGAGCACTTTGGAATTTAAACAAAGGAATTAAAACATCAGCCCTGGGATTTTTTTTTAACCCATTAGTAGACACTTTCAGGTTCAAATCTCAAGGATCCAGTCATGCAAAACCTTAAGTATTTTCCCATTCTTGACTACAGCCAGATTAATCCTCTTATACAGATTATTCCAGGAGAAATTTGGCTCCCACAAAGTTCTCCTGCAGACCTAAAAATAATTTTGAGTGCTGCAGGACATGTAACACCACTCAGACTCAAAGAATTGTTTTAGAGATTTTAACCAGCCCTTATCAAACCAGCCTGACGGCATTACCTGGCCCCAAGCCACTTTCCCTCTCCCAAGGCTGGGGTCTGCAGGGAGAGCGCCACATTTCTGCGTGGAACACCAGAAATGTTCTTGTGAACCAAAGGGAATGCTCTTGGAAAGCTGTGCTCTCTGTCCCCTCAGCAGCACTTCCTAATTAAGTTCATTTTGCCTTCTTAAAGCGCTTCCCTGCTCCTCCTCCAAATACTCATTACATCCTCACTCATACACATTACAGCACCAAGCACCTTTGTTTTACAAGCAATTAAGCTCATATATCACAGGAAATTTGCCACTGAGCAATTCAGCCCTGTTTACATTTTTATGACATCATCAATAATTAGCATAAAAAATTCAGCTTTTGTATTTTGATTCCCACATAACCCCAGATTATGCCAGCTACCTCTGAATTAGAGAATTTTAAGAAGAAAATACATATAGAGGCGGTTCTTATGTATTCAGAAAATACAAGAAGAGCAGTAAAGGACTGGAAAACGCCAAAGCATGGCAGTTCTGTGCCCTTGAAAAATACTCAATTTATACTGTGTTTACACAGACCTGTCTTTCTCTGTGTCGTTCCACAATACAGGGTTTGTATCTAAGATGTCTGGCATAGAAATATCCCCATGTATTTACAACCTCCAACCTTTCCTGCCAAGCTTTAGCCTGGGTGAGCCAAATTTTAAGCCAGTGGAAAACCTCTAGTACAAATCTGACCAGTCCATGCTGATGACTATCACTGTAAAGAGATCTCTTTCCAGGAGAAATTTTGGAAGCACACCCCTAGATGGTCACTTCCACAGAGTTTTATTAAAAATTGACCTTTTGTGTGTCAGACAGGATTAATTTTTTCGTTTCTAAACTTGTGCACAAAAGTTAATCCAAAGCAGACAGGAGGCAATTAGGTCGTTAACGTGCTGAGCCAATTAACAGCCATGACTTCCATTTGTGTCCCTCAACGATGACAAACACCCAGGAGTCTGCTTTTAGGTGGGAAAGCCCAGAGAGCAATTGCATTATTTTAGGACACGGCCACTGCCAAGCAGCACTGCAGGGGCTTGGCTCCCTCCTCAGCACAGCAGAAGGAATCAGCACCCAAGGGATGGGAATTGTGTTCCCAGCTGTAGCACTGCATCCCCAGTAGCCTTCAGGAAGCAGGAGGTGCCACTGGAAATAATCTTTTTTTTCCTTCTTTTAGTATCTTCATGCTCACTCTGCTGCTCTTTCCCTTTGAGATCCCATGTAATCATTACCCAGTATCTCCACAGCTTCCTCCCTTCAGTCCCTCTTCTCAGGGAGGGAATTCCAGTTCTGCCAAGGACAGGGAGCATCCTGCCCCTAGAAAAAAGGCCAAAAGGTTCAGCGGCCAAAGGGTGAGGCTGATTTCCTGGACTGATTCTGGTTCAATTCAGATTTTAACTAATGGCTGTCTCATTTTACAGTGTAAGAATTCTGAAATACATTTTCTGTGACCACAGGGCTGCAGCACCTACAGAACTTGGCTGGGAAATCAGAGCGGTGCTGAATTCTGATGTTTTCTCTGAAAAGAGACATAAGGGATCTGTAACTGTAACCAGATCCAAGATTTCATTCTCAGAGAATCAGAAAGAAGATTGGCTTAGTCTGAACCCCTGAGAATGATAAACTTGCTGAACTATAAAGAGCTCGGCTCCACACAGGAGAAAATAAAGGTCCTGGCTGCAGGATTTACCAGCAGCACTGCCAGGGAGGACACAGCTTAGAAGCAGGCACAGGTTGTTTTGCTGGTTAAACACAAAAACTGAGAAAAAAAGCCTTACAGGCAAACTTCATGTTCGTGGCTGCCTGTTCCAGTGAGCACCCTCAGGCCTCTTCCACTGCAGCTCCCACAAGGAAGCTTTTTGTGCCTCCTGTTGCTGCCACATCCTTCCACACCCAACAGCAGCCCTGAGCACTCAGCTCTTCCCACACCAGTGATTCTCACTCCTGTACCCAGAAAACCTCCCGGCCCTGCTCCCCCTTTTGCCCCTTTGGCAGCCCAGCAGCAGAACCCACTGTTCCATTTATGC
The DNA here is from genome assembly GCF_015227805.2 of Hirundo rustica. NCBI lineage: Eukaryota > Metazoa > Chordata > Aves > Passeriformes > Hirundinidae > Hirundo > Hirundo rustica. The sequence continues at coordinate 17,184,499 of NC_053462.1, forward strand.
AATCCATCCAGGAGAAAGCAGGAGAGGAGTGAAAGGAACAGAAAATACAGGGAGACTGCAGCCTAATGAAGAGATTTCACAAAGTTCATAAAAAATACCCTCTCTGCAACAAACCCACAGAAAATTCCAGAAAGGATAAAATTCAGTTGCCCCAAAGAAGCCAAAAAATAGTTTATACCAGCAATGTTTATATGGCAATTTGACTGGCTTTGAAAGTGGGAGAAGACTGGATATGATCAATGAACAGAGCTGGCCATTTTCTCCTGAAAAATTATAGCAAATTATAATATATGATCTAACAGCTGTTTTATCAGATAGAGCTTAAGTTTGATGAGTCAAACACCAGATAGAAAAAGCAAAATCAAGCTCCTAGTTAAAAAAATCACCTCGCTGAACTACATCTGGTAATTCCAAATGCACTCAAGCCCTTACAAAAGCAATTAAATGCCATAAAATAATACAAAGTCTGCTCAGTTGACCCTGATACAGATCACGTGCTCGGCTAGACAGAAGAATGATGGCATGAGAAGCTGAAAAAGAAAGCAGATTGTTTTGAAAGACAAACTGTGCATCTCTTCCATCTCCAGCTATTCCTTTATCCTATTATGAGCTGGATCTCTGGAGCTGGACTCCACAGATGATACTTCTGATTAAATTATATCAGAGTAGCTGAAGTGAAGTTTTCCACACTCTGAAATGTGAGGATCACCATTCTACCCCTGCCTGCTCAGCACAACTCCAGTGGAAAGGCAAGATGGAAGAGCCCCCACCAACACTGACTTCAGCTAAAAAACCCTGAACCTCTGCTGAAAACCCAGGGAATCCCTCCCTGGGCAGTGGCCACACTGCAAGATTAGAGCAGAATTTATCATCTCTCAAGTCCAGTGTTACAGCACACACCCTGACAACCTCACATCTGAGAGGTGACTCCTGCCTGAAGCAGCAACAGGATTCACTCACACTTGCCATCCTTCCCCAGCTCCAGCTGCCCAAGCACCAGAAATACAGAATACAAACAGGATTCCCAGGGCTGCTCTCTGGAGCCACTCCAAGCTCACCTGCTACAACCTTGCAGTGCTCCTCGGGGCCCTGTGGCTTGGAGGGCTGGCCCGGCTTTGTGGATCGTCTCCGCCTGATGAAATGTTCCTTCCCACTGAACGAGGTCTCAGATGCATTCACGGGTTGGATCAGCAGCTGCTCTGATCCAAGCTGGATGTAACCAACCTGCCCATAAAACAGAACAAAAAAAACCCCATCAGTTTGGTACCCAAGCCTTGTCTATCCAGCCCGGTCTGAAACGCAGGTGATTTCACAGCAATTATTTGGAGTGAGGAAATTACGTGATTTCAGCCTGTGTGATACAGACTAGACAACTACATCTGCTTCTCTTATTTACTTTTTATATCACTGAGCACCGTTTAGAAACAATGCACTGTACATGCACAAAGGAAAGGTGAGGATTCTTGTCAACACTTTTGCTTTCCCTTCCTCCTCTGCCTCCAGACAGCCCCACAAATATCTGTGTTTTATGAGATGCTCAGCTGACATGAGGACAAATAAATCCTGTTAACAGAAATCCCTTCAAAATCACCTCTCCAACGGCCAGGACTGCCCTGCTATTGAATGACATTTACTATCTCAGAGCACAGAGGTGGCACTGCCTGCACACAGGAGTGTGCATCACCCTGTGTGTACCACCCTCGCCAGGAACACTGAGTGAACTCATGCAAGCGTGACTTGCAGAGCCACACACATTTTTTGGGACCAAACACCTCTTCCTGACTACATTAAGGGCCACATAGTCAGCCCTGCTCTCCCTGCAAGCCACGGGTTGGGTTTCAGAGGTGAAGTCAGGAATGGACTGTTGCACTGTCCCAGTTTCAGGGTTTTCCACCATCCCTGGAACAAATGACACTAGGAAGGCAAAGACCCTGCCTAAATGACTCCATAGGGTCCAGGTCAGAGCACTAAATTCCTGCCTTCCTTGCACCAAGTCCAGACCTTACACCAAGACTCACAAGAACAGCTTTGGAAGCCAGCTTCTGCCCCAGGAGAGCACTCCTCTGCTCAAAACCCAGAGCTTTTAAGGTTCTTTTATGCTTTTTCCACTCCTTTTCTGGCATGAAGAGAGGGAAAGCAAAGTTATCACCCTAAAACTCAACAAAGCCTCCAGGTTTAGTAATCAACACCGAGGTTGTAACACCCTGCACAAAGTGAGTATTTACAATGAGGAGTTCTCACTTTTCCTTGTACTAATCCAGTGATCATTTATATTGCAATTAAAACTCTGAAAACACAGCTCTGCCATGTACCTCCCCCTTGAGAGAAGTCCTGAGGTCTGATTTAACTTCTGTTAACAACAGAAGAGTTCATCTGGTCTACCTGAGAGGTAAAGGTGCTTCCAGAGAGCTCCAACCCCCATCCTGTACATAAAAAGAGAGGCCAGAGTTTTCTGGTCCCCCTCCCCACATTCAGTGCCAGCCAGGCAACCCTCCAAAGAAATGCTCTGCACGTACATCCAAAAGCTGTATGTTCAACAGCTGACTGTACTAATATGATTTATAATATACATTACATACATGCTGTATATTGTACATTTCCACACCTCCCTGCCAAATTCGGTCCTCACGTACACCCAGGAAATCCCTTTGGCCCAGTGTTTCCAGCAAGAGGAATTTCTGCTAGCAGGAATGAGAGCTCCTCTCCTTTGACAGCCACACGGACTGAACAGCGTTCAGGGTGTCTCAGAAAGGGTCACTGATTTCCAAAGAGTGCTTGGACAAAAATCAAACTGTACAATTTGGTGTCTCCACTGGCCATGGCTGCAAAGCACAGCAGAGACAGTCAATCCTCTCTCTGAGGAGACAAGAGACACCTCTCTGGGGGCCTTCCAAAAGAGACCTTGCCCTTGGGGCAGGGGAATTGCACAAGGATAAAATACCTTGGCACTTCCTGTGTACGGAGAAAATCCAACATCACTCCTAGGCCCTACAGAATGCTCACCAGTACACAAGATCCACTCTGCCCTGCAGTTTCCAAAGGGCTGCTGTTCACTTAAATCACAGGTTGGGCTTTGTCAGAATTGCTTCAGAGACCCCAAAAGCTCTGGTGATTTGTTCTTCCAGCCTCCTTTATGATGTTCTCCACTACTTCCCCTCCTTGTTCCAATCCTCCAGCTGGGAGGTAGCCCCAGCCCCCCTTTTTAATATAGGTTTTAATTATTTAGAAGGGTTGTAAATCTGGTGCCATGGTACTAAAAGCCACACCAGAGCTCCTGACAGACTGCCAACCATTTCAGCTGGTGCCAAAAATATGTAAGAAGAAGTCAGTTTCATCACCACCCTACATTATCCCAATTTTCTGGCTTTGAGAGTGAAAATAATTTAAACCATTGGAAAAGACTTATGTTTCACATTTGCTGTGGAATTGTGAAACCTATGGAGAGAAAGAGCCATGAGTCTTCATCCTGGAATATGTTGGGAAACATCTCAAGTTCAATCTGACAAGGCAAACAGAGTTTCAAGAAGGAAGGGTTCGCAGGACTGGGCCTGTAAAGTATTCCTAGGGAATTAAACATTCCTCCAGACTTGCCAGTTGGGTCCTGAGGAGTCCCCAAACCTGTTGACTCCGAGAAGATTTTTGGACCCTGTAACTTGAATAGTCTGGTCATTATTTTGCTTTTTTTCATAAGAAATGCATTCCTCATTTGCATCCCTCAAATCCTCCAGATTCCTGCCCTGTGCTGATCCCAGCATGAGGTGTCAGGCATCAGTCCTGGACAAAAGCTCTGGGCTTTTCTCCTCTTGTCTGTATGAGCGGAGGGACTGCAGAACGCTCTGGACTTTGAAGATAAGGAAGTAAAGCAGAAGACCACGTAACCCTCAGAGCTACTTTTCCCACATCTCTGGAAATCATTCCAATTAAGTGAAATGTTTGGGATCTGCCAATTCCCATTTCCCTGGGAAGATGCATATCAAAAGCTGGGATACTCCCTCCCAGCCTTCTCTCCCTTTGGGAGGACCAGGACCTGCTGCTGTGTCAAATCCTGGGATAGCTGAATTGGGGAAAAAGCAGCTGCTGCCCAACCCCACCATCTTGGAGGACCTGAGACACAGGAACCCAAAAATTCAGTGGAGTGCAGGAGTTCATCATCGTCTGCATTAATTTCACAGCTGGTATGGCCAGAGCATGCAGCTGACAGAACCCTGCAGCTCCACTAACGGGAAAGGCTGGAATGATTTCAGCCTCCAAAGGCTGAAAACTGACAAGCTGATTAAAACAAACAATACTCCACACTTCCCACTACAGCCCCACTCACCACTGCACTTAACAGTGGCAAGATCTTTAAGGATATTTCATATCCTTATTTTAGAAGTCAGCTCAACATTGTTCACCACCAAAACACTCCCATGAGCTCTTATCCAGGGTTTCACACACCCAGTGGTCACTCAAGCAACCTGCTCACTCTCTGGACTACCAGTAGTTCACTCCTCTGCTGCAAATCACCTTCCAGTGGAGCTTTTCTTGTGCTAAATGAGAGCAGGGAAAGGAGGAAGGTCCTCACAGAGTGTCACTGGAATGACAATGGTAACACAGCCTTTGAATGACCCCATCCTGCCTCCTTGGCCTCACTGCTCTGTCCCTGTGCCCTGGTAGTGCTGGTGGAGTTACTGCCGCTCCGGGGCTTGCTCAGAACAGGGACCCAAATTCTCCGTGTTCTCTGCACATGGTTCTCGACCTTCCCACATGTTAGTACTCTCCAACAGTTACACTGTTTTTCCAGCCCTTTTTATTTTCACAACATCTTTGAAGGGGATCTGTGAAATGCTGAATCTTTAACAGATTTTTCTCTTGCTCCTAAGCGTTCATTAGTTACATACATACGAACACGCTGAAAAGAGAACAGATTTAAACATCTGACAAATTCCATCCCCTTCTCAATTTCTCAACTGTTACGCTGTAAATCGTTTTTAACCATTTCCTCTAAGTTAAAAGGAAGTCAATGTTTAAAGTGAAGAACAAAACAACCCACAAATACAGTTTAATAAACTTCATGTGGGTTTTAGTCCCACCCTTATTAACCATGTTTCAGCTTTGGTTGGTTATTATTTAAAAGTACAATTCAAGCAAACTGAAAAAAAAAAGAGCTTTAAATTAAGTCTTGTTCCAGAGTCATTTTAGCTTTACACTCAGTTCTGAGAGCAGACCATACCCAGGAATATCTGCCCTGGCCTCCAGCTCTGCTAAACGAGGAAACCCCAACACGTTCTCCTTCTTGCCCACTGTAGAAGAGGAAGGAAAATCCCAATGCAGTAATTTTAAGAGGTTTAACTTTTCAGCTCCTGGGCCAGCTATGAATGAATGCCAGACAGCTCCTCTCCCAGACAGCAGAGTTCAGCGGAGCTGAAGGTTTCCTCAGGGGAAATTGTATCATCTTATAATCCCCACACGCCTGCTCTGCCCTGCTTCCCACAGCAGCAGAGGCTCCCGAGTCACCTGAAGGGCAGCACCGCCCTGGTGCACGCAGGAAACTCTTCACTGGCCAGGGATGGATGGAGCTCAGCGAGCTGCACGTGCTCTGAACCACACACCACCTCCCCGTGCAGTGAATGAAGGAAGGCAAAGTCCTCCAGAGGGGCAATTCACCAGCCTAAGGTACCTAGAGCACAGGATGAACCACCAGGGAAGTGCTCATCTTTACCTACTCAGTTCTCTTTGCCCTCACTGCTCTTCCAGACAGGATCCAAACCCACACCAGGACATCCAGGTCCTGCAAGGCACTTACACCCACCTGGAAATCAGTGGGGCTTCAGAGACCTTCAAGGAAGAAGTCCAGACAGGTGCTCTTATCAACTCGTCTACATCTACACCCTCACAAAGTTTATGGACGGTCCCCAGTGAACAGGACACACCAGAATGAAGAGCCACCATTCAGAAATATTTTAACAAGCTGGAAGATTTGTCCACCAGGAGATGCAGGAAGTTTAACAAAGGTAAATGTACACAAAGCTTGGAAGAAAAAAAGCTTTTTTCTTCTCTGAGTAGATTGTATGAGACATTACTACAAAATATTTAGGTTTTTCCAACATCCAGTGTGCATCTCTTAAGGTGAAGTTTCAATTAGTCTGTTCCACCCTACAATGAGAAAAATCACTCCATAAGCCCTTGTAATATGTGCATCATCCACTTCCACCAATCCAGCCTGCACAAGGAAGCTCAAAGGAGACAAAACTGGGGTGTGAAAATGCTACATGAACCAGCCTGAACAGGAGGGAGGCACAAACTCTTCTCTTGCTTCAACTGAGGACAAGCCACTTTATTTAGAGACAAGACAAAGAGCAATCTTGAACCCAAGATCAAAGACTCTGGATTTTAAAATGGAAATTGTTTAGAATCAAACCTCTGCCTCTAAATGCATCCCAGTGATTTTCACCTTTTGGTTCCTGAACAGTTTTCAACAGTTTCCTTTCATTTCTAAGTATGATGCTCATTTTGACATGAACTCATGACCCTCTTAAAACTGTAACTGTTTCCAAAAGGTACAAGAAATATGAAAAGCCTACACTTGCTGTAAGGGGCTGACGCTGCAGTCCAGCACTTCAGCATGTGACACACACTTCAACTGCGGCCTTACAAAGCTGGAACTTTCCAAAAGATAAAGTTCCTGTACTGGCTGCCCTCTTCCAGTGATGGTCCCAGAGGCTGCAGAACTGCCTGTGAGTGCCCAGCACCAGGGAAGGACAGTGCAGCCCTGAGCTGTGGCCAGAATCCCAGTGCTGGCACAGCAGCACTCCCCAGAGGACGGTGCTGCCAAGGAGAAGGCAGCAGCACTCCCCAGGAACACAGTGCCTCCTGCCTAGGCTGAATTCCCAGCTCCTCACAAGGAGCAGGAGGGCTGGAGCATCCTCACATGAGGTACTTTAGCTGTACCTAAATGATGAGACCTTGGGTACAGCAGCCCTTAGCTCACTCTGACCTCACACAGCTCCAAGAGCACGGCCACCCATCCCAGAGCAGGAAACTACAGCAGCCACACGCTGGTTAATGGCAGCATCTGTGAGCAGAGCTTAAAAACCAGACCCCAACCTTCAGATGCCACACTGGGAATCTGATATCAACCCCAGGAAGCAATTGCTCAGTCTGGCTGCAGCTCAGTTTTCATGCCACTGTGTCAGGGATTTTGTTTTTACTAGAACTCCACTCGCCCCGATCATTTTATATCACTTTTGGTGTGATTTATGGCATGGCTGAGGATATGATTACAGCAAGACCTGAGCCAGCTGGAGATCAGGACACAGCATTACTGCCCACTCTACTTCTTAGCAACCAGGTTTTCTGAAGGAGAAACCCTGATCACCCAGTTAGAGTCCAATTCCTGCTGGAATTTTCAGGAAACCCCACAACTGCAGCACTAGAATTGCTCAGCAGACAAATGCCAGGACAAACAGGCTGCAAGGTTTCCACTACCAAGGTCTTTCCTCTAGCCCAGCAGGTCTGGCCCACGTCCCACCTGTGAAACTGCTGCTGAGGGCAAAGGCTTATTCTTTCTGCAGCAAACAGGGCTCAAGGAAGCAATGGGAAAATAATTTTTTTTAAAGTAATGGTCTTAGTATTTTAAATTGCCAGACTAGAAAGCAAAAAAAAAAAAAAAAAGAAGCTCTAGAGTCACCTGCTCTCAGTTCAACTCATGGCAGATTAAAGACTTCCTAGACAATCTGGGGCAAACTTTTGATTCCTCTGATCCCAGAAAACATCTTACCACTAAATTGTACAGCTTTCACTACAGGTATTCTGGTTTAGTGTGGCCACTGCAAAAGGCTGTGTGAACACTGAAAACAGCCTAAAATGTGTGAGATGTTTCATGTTAAAAGACAGACTTAAGAAACCAAAATGGTCCACTTAGCCAGAATAAGAAAGTTCATCTACACAGTGGTATGGATTATCTCAATGAAACCATTTCAATAATTAATGAGGTTTATCTTAAGTTTAGTTTCATCCATCTGAAGTTCACGCTCATCCTCAAGACACTGGAATTTTCTGTTCTCTAGTTTTGAGCTCACAAGGGTGTTATGAACCTTAACTCACTCAAATGCACCTGCTTTTATCCCTTTCCCATTCCTGGTGATTATGTGAATGAAGAGGATGGGTGGATTCCTCTAATAGGAAAGGGGTATCCCAACATGCAGAAACACCTCTCTCCCTCAACTCATCTGCCCTCACCACTCTCAGCACTCCCAGGACCAGGTGCACAGGCAAAGGCAAGCAGAGCTTTACCAACACTGTCACTATCACGGGGCTTTGGTCTCCAAGAGGTGGCACAAACCAGCAGCTTTGACACTGAGCCCAGGTTGATCCAGCTCAGTTATGTCAATTTAGCCATTGCTTAGAATTCCCATGATCCAACCTAGTACTGCAATATTGCTGTTTACCTTTGCTGAGCAAAAGCTAACTAGTCTTGTCTCTTTTTCAACTTTTCTACTGGGAATTTTGCCAAGCTTTTTCACCCCCTCCTCCATTCCCTGATCTCAGGCAGTTAATACTGTGCCTACAACTACATTCCTCTTTTTTTTTTTAAAGGATCCTCCTCTGCTTGTTTGCGCTTTCCAGCTTTGGAAGCTCAGCAAGATTAACAAAACATGCTTGGTGACAAAAGTGTAGAGCTGTTAGTGATTTAAGGCTTGAACTAGAGATATTAGTTTTAAGCTTCCCTCGGTGGAACTCAGCTCAACCTCCAGTGCCACTCAGACCTCGCTCAGCATCTCTGCTTGTTGGGGGATTTTTTAATCCTGAGGCACAGCGCCCTCAAATGGCTCCGGAACGAAGGCTGAAGCCCCGAGGGCAGAGCATGAACTGCTTCTCACTGCGGTTTAAGGATAAATCTCCATCATCGGGTCTGTTCTGACAGGCACACTTCCCAGGACACTCTGCTGGGAATCACTGCCTAATGCCCCGCTGACTTCCCGAAGTACTTTCAAGTTATCAACAGCAATTGCAAACTACTTAATGTCTTAAGCACCTCAGTCTTCACCACCGAGAAACTTTCTGTCCCACACAAGATCACCTGCTCCTACCAGGATGCTCAGAGGAGAGCCAGGCCTTGCAGAGTCACCTGAAACTACAGCCTCAGGCAGAGAAATCCTGACACTTGTGGTGGGAAAAGCACTCCTGAGTGGGAGGTTCCTTTGACCACGCTGGAACACTGGCTGCTCCCTGACCACAGCTCTCAGTAAACACCCCAACACCAACGGCAGGAGCCTGGGATGTGCCACAGGATCAAGCCAGGATGGCACCAAATCACTCCCAGCGGGACTCAGCCACCTGCCCCACGGCTGGGGGACAGTGACACAAGATGTTCCCTTCACCAGGACACCCCTCCACAGCACCCTCGGGTTCTGCCGCCCACCCACAACAGAACCGCAGGGCCTGAGTCCCTCAGGGATGGCTGAGACAGCTCCACAGGAGAGAACCAGGGTGGGCAGAACACCCACCATGGGACAGCGGCAGTGCTTGGGAGATGAGGGGACAGAAGGGTCACCTTGCTGAGGGCAGGAGAAGCGCAGGCATCCCGCCTCATCGGGCCGACAGAACCAGCCCACGAAGGGGAGCGGGGTGGGATGGCAGTACCGGCCCTCAGGAGGGGAGCGGGGCGGGATGGCAGTACCGGCCCTCAGGAGGGGAGCGGGGCGGGATGGCAGTACCGGCCCTCAGGAGGGGAGCGGGGCGGGATGGCAGTACCGGCCCTCAGGAGGGGAGCGGGGTGGGATGGCAGTACCGGCCCTCAGGAGGGGAGCGGGGCGGGATGGCAGTACCGGCCCTCAGGAGGGGAGGGCGGTGGGATGGCAGTACCGGCCCTGAGGAGCAGAGTACCGGCCCTCAGGAGGGGAGCGGGGCGGGATGGCAGTACCGGCCCTGAAGGAGGGGAGGGCGGTGGGATGGCAGTACCGGCCCTGAAGGAGGGGAGGGCGGTGGGATGGCAGTACCGGCCCTGAAGGAGGGGAGGGCGGTGGGATGGCAGTACCGGCCCTCAGGAGGGGAGCGGGGCGGGATGGCAGTACCAGCCCTCAGGAGGGGAGCGGGGTGGGATGGCAGCACCAGCCCTCAGGAGGGGAGCGGGGCGGGATGGCAGTACCAGCCCTCAGGAGGGGAGCGGGGTGGGATGTCAGTACCAGCCCGGCGCAGGTGCTGAGGGAGGCGAAGGAGTCGCTGCGGTTCAGCGCGTGTCCCGAGTAGAAGCAGAGCCGCTCCCGCGGGGGCCGCCGCGCCTCCCCGCGCCGCCGCTCCACCGCGAAGCCCCGGGCCAGGAAGCGCAGGTCGCGGTGGAGGTGCAGGTACAGCTCGGCGCCGGCGGCGGGCAGACGGAGCAGAACAGCCTCCTCCTCCTCCTCCCGCTCCGCCGCTGCCCGCCGGCGCCGGGGGCCGCCGCGATCCCCTCCGGGCGGCAGCAGGTGGATCTTCTCCAGCGGCACTCGCTCCGGGATCACCACTTCCAGCTCCGCTCCGCCAGCTGCAGGCGAGAAGGAGAGAGGCTCAGGCGCTCGCACCCCGGAGCCGCGGCCCGACGGGGCGGCCGGGGGCTGCGGCACCCCCCGCTCCCCGGGACAGCCCCGCGCTCGGGTTTCAGCGCACACAGCCCCGCGCTGGAAACTGAACGGGCCGCGCAGACAATGGAGCCAGCGGAGCACGGCGATTTATTTCACTCTATATACACGTCCATTAGAGACAGAAACGTGCAGGGAAGAGAGGAACAGAGCAAACGCTAAAGCTACTTGTATCATTAAATATATATATATATATATATAGCTCAGACACAAGCATCGCATTTCACCAACCCCAATAAAAATCTGCAGGGAGAAGGGGAAAAGCAGAGCGAGCCGCAGCAGCAGCCAAGGACAGTCAGCAGCTTTCCACATGGAACGCTACAGCAGCAGCGGGAGGACAGGAAAAGAAAATACAAAAGCCCGGAGCAATTCATCCCGCGGGCTGGGACGGCGGCCACGCAGGGGATGCGGTGCGTGCCCTGCGCTCCGCGCCCGCACCCTGCCGCCCGGGGCCGGACCCTGTCAGCGTCGCCGGGGAAGGGGAGCCGGGGCGGCGGGGACCGCTACCTGTGCCGGCGTCCAGTCCGCAGAGCAGCAGGCAGGGCACGACGAGGGGCAGGAGGCAGCCGTCAAACATGGTAGTGCGGCGGCGGGGCCAGAGCGCGCAGCGCGGCGACAGGAGCGCGGCGACAGGAGCGCGGCGACAGCAGCGCGGCCCGAGTGCGCCCTACCCGCGCTCGGCACCGGGGATCGCCGCGGCGCGCGCCCGGCCACGCCCCCCCGCCGCGGCTCCGCGCGCCCATTGGCGGCGGCTGTCGCCGGGACACGCCCCCCTCGCTTCTCCATTGGCTGCGCGCCGGCGGCGCCGAGAGGGGGGAGCGCACGTGGGCGCGGCCGGTCGGCAGGGGGCGCCCTCTCCTGCCCCGGCCCGGCCTCTGAGGGACCCGCGGGGCCGCTCCGGGACCCGGTGTCGGTCCGGGACCCGCGGGGCCGCTCCGGGACCCGGTGTCGGTCCGGGACCCGCGGGGCCGCTCCGGGACCCGGTGTCGGTCCGGGACCCGCGGGGCCGCTCCGGGACCCGGTGTCGGTCCGGGACCCGCGGGGCCGCTCCGGGACCCGGTGTCGGTCCGGGACCCGCGGGGCCTCCGGGACCATCCCAGCCGGGTCAGGGTCTGACGGGCGGCATCCCGCCGCTGGGGAGCCCGGTGGCGCTTCCTCCGTCTCCCTTTCCTCATCACTAGTTGAACTGAGGCACTCTTACGGCAGCGCACTTGAGAAAGTCGCCCATTCCTTCCCCAGCGCCATCCTCAGGACCGGTGCCAGGGCTTGGAAGACCAGGAAAAAAATTAGGCGGTATCATAGAATGGGTTAGGTTGGAAGGCACCACAGAAGGACATCTGGTCAAACCTCCCTGCTCAAGCAGGGTCATCCCAGACCGCAGTATATGGACACACACAGATTTTGGGCAATGATCCCACATACTCCTGAAGCACTCATTACATGGATGAAAATACGAAAGAAGTTCATAAAGCTTAAGAGATATAAAAATTGATTTTTACTACCAATTCCCATTTTCACTGAGGTCCTGCAGCCACTGGAGTTCCTTCCCACCTGATTGGGCCACATCCTGCATGTCCTCAGCTGGGCAGGGATCAGAACTCAGTTTGGACAGGGGCTGTTGAATGCAGTAGGGTGATTTCCAAGAGCAGAAAGGTTTCCGCTGTGTTTGGTGGGCTTTGGATGGGATCCTGTGCTCCTGGCATGGTTGAGTCATGGAACGCAGTCAAGACCCAACCCGTTAGCGGCTTTAAATTGTGGCAGCCCAGCAGAGCAGTGTCCTAGAGTTTAAACTTCTGCAAAAATCGGCAACTTTGTTCCTGAAATTGTAGAGGAATTCAAAGGAAGACCCATAAAAGGGTGTGAATGACTCTGGCAGATCTCCCTGCAGCACTTCTATGAGAATTGTCCAGAGCTGTACAGACAATGGGAATGGCTCTGAGTTGGAAACAAGTGGAATTAGGTTTGGATGCTCATCCCGGGGAGGGCAGGCACTGGGGGGGGTGCTGAGAAAAAGGCTGTTTGGAGCTGGGAAAAGGACTGGTGACAGACATGAGCACGTTAACAGCATTCTCTTTCTTCCAGGCATTGAACAGGCAGCAAGAGCCACGTTTTCTCGGCGAGCTGCTCCTGTACAAGAAGAGAGGCTGTATGAGAGCTGGAATCTTGGAGCTGCCTCCAGCTCTTCACCCTGCTGGCTGTCCTTTTCCCAGGCATCAAGGGACACCCCATGGCACAGCAGGGGCTGGTGTAGCACCTCAGAAAGACCTGCACAGGACCTCTGCAGCACGTCATGGACAAAAGAGCGTATCCCAGCTCTGTTGTGGGCTCAGGAAAGCCTCTTGTCCCTTCAGTGGGGTGGCACTTGGAGGATGTTACTTGTGGTCAGCAGCAAGAACAAAACTGAGGACCTGCAAGCAGCTCCCAGCAGGCAAAATCAGAGTAAGCCAAGAGCCGTGGCTCTGATAAAGTGAATAAACGTTATTAACATGAGATCAGGTGAGATTTTATAGCTCTGTGTTTCCCGCTCTCTCTTTCAAGTCTCACTCTGCTCCTAATAAGACTTCACCAAAGCAAAGGGACTGGCCCAGACCCATTCAAGTGAGACAAAATCTCAGTTTGGGGCTGCCTCTCTCTGTGTCAATAGTGTAACATAACACAGAAAACAAAACCTCAGAGCCTGAATTTCCCTCCTGACCTGTTGTGAACCAAGGATTTCGGTGCCTCCCACCAGGGCCAGGGCTGGCACAGAGTGAGACGGAGCTCCCCCACAGCTCCTCCACCCGTGGCAATCCTCTGCTCCTGAGAACCACGAGGCAATTTGATTTGTGAGCTGCCAAACCTGGCCTGAGCCCTCAACAGCCACGTTTAAACCCAGACCACCAGCTGACTTCATTTGCTAAGGGACTGGAGCTGGTGCCTCAAAAGGGTTTGACGAGGGGGCTTAGATTTGCTTAACTTTTTAGTAGATCCTTTCTCCCACCTTCCAAAGTCCTCTGCCAGAAAAATAATAACAATACAAAAAGAATAAATTTAATAGTGTGGGGAAATAGAGGCACTAATAAAGAGAAGTCTGTAACTTACTACATGGAAGGACTTGCTCAGTGGCTGGGCTGGCTGGCACAGACTACACTGGGGTAGGGATAATCCCAGTGGAGCATCCCAGACTTCCAGAGCATTTGGACAAGAGCCCAAGAGGCTGCAAACCCCAGGACAGGGGCAACATCCCAGGCAGGAGGCCTCAGTGCTGCCAAGGGCTGGAACCAGGAGCGAGGGACAAGCCCTACAGTGGTACCCACACAACAAAAGAGGAATCTGTCTTAGGAGCAGCACTGGTGGTTTTTTTGAATCCAAATCCCAAAGTTCCAGTGAGACGCAGACTCTATTAATTGAACACCACGGGCTTTTCAGAAATGCTTTGAAATTGTCACAGATAAGGATAAGGTGTGTGTGGCAGGAGGGGGCTGTGGTCCTGTTGTGGTGGCTGCATTGCTCCCCTGCTCCCAGCCTGTGGGGAAGGGGGGTTTCTCCTCTCACCATCACAGAGATAGGTTTGGCCCTGCAGTTCCTAGGAAACAAGTCCTCTCCCCTCTGAAAGTGGTGTTGGGGTGGGAGTTTTTTGTTTGGGTTTTTTTTTTCAATTTTAAATGTATGTCGAGGAAGCCAAGTTTCATGGCCATTATTGCAGAGTTAATAACCCTTTGGAGACTGCAGACATGTGTTATATCCATCTTCCCAAGCAGCCACTTGGCTCGCCGCCTGGAAAATGCCAGCATAGGAAGGGTTAACTTGGCCGCTGCTCAGCCTTCTCCCTTCTCTCCAGCCACCCTTCTCCAAACCCTTCCTGTCCTGGTCCTCTCCCCGACCTCACAGTACTGCTCTCCTGCCGGGACATTCGGTGCTTTTCGTGCTCTCCCCGCAGCTCCTCCCCTCTCTGCAGCCTTTGGGAATCGGGAATTCCCTCCCCTCCGGGGGCTGCAGACCTTGGCCAGGCAGGTGCTGCTGTTACCTGTGCAAATGACCCCCCAAAGAAGCCGGAGACAGTTTAGTGACAAGTAGGGACCAACAAAAGCTCTTTTGTAACTTCAAACCCTCAACCAGAGGTGCCAACAGTAGTTTTCTTACTGGCTTTACACACCAGAGTCAGAGGTTGAATTAAAGCTCTTCTCTGGGTGGAGGATGTTTCAGGCTGTGCTGCTTCATGTTGGACTCAATTCTTACAGGTGGCCTCGACGATCTTTAAGGTCTTTTTCAGCCTAAACGATTCTAAGTGGAGTCATCAGCATCTCGTACTGTTCTTGCAGCCCTCAGCAGAGCCACTTAGGGGGTTTCTCCTTACAGCAGCCTGAATTCTCCCAAGCCTGCAAGGCAAAAACTCCCTCTGGGACACCTCTCTCAAATCTGTCTCAAAATGAACAGTCTGTTCATGAGCTCCTGGGAGCAGAAGAGCAGAAAGAAAAGTGAGAGTGACCCTGCAGGTATCCAGGGACAGAGCTGAGCCACCAGCACCTGCGTCCTCAGGGGGCCAGGCAGCCGGCTCAGTTCAGCTAAGACCATGGCAGGAGAGCTGTCCTTGTCTTCTCCTGGCAGGGAACTTTATCCACAGGCTGACAGAGAGTCCCTTTTGTCACAGGGAATTTGCCTTGGCTGAGCTGTGTCTGTCTCACAGTGAATGCATCACGGGAAGTTTTCCCTAAAGATCCCTACACACACTTTCCCCCCACCTGTCTTCAGGGGCTCCCGGCTTCACCCAGCTGCAATGGGGAAAAACACCCTGTTTCCATAAAATACTGAGAAACAAGAAGAAAAATATTCCTGGGGGACAGGGGCTGAGGAATGGACTCCTGAAATTCCAGGTCGCTTCATGTCTGGCTTCATTCCCACCCTGGTGCTTCTGCCATCTGTGCAAAACCTTCCAGGGTAATTTCAGTTCAGGTTTGAGGGGTCAGTTTGCAACAGTGTCAGGACCAGAAAAAAACTGCACAGAGGCCACAGTGGGTGAGAAAAGTCAGGAATATAAAAGAACATTCTCCCAGCTGAGCAACACAACTGAGGGTGCTGGGAGAATCCGAAAGTAGAGAAATCAGAAGTATAAGTGCAGCACCACCGCCAGCCAGGCCATGCTGGGATTTTCAGACACAGACAGGCCCGGTGCAGGTCAGTTTGGGAGCGGGAGGCCGTGCACAGATAGCCATCGGCCGGGCCACAATGGGCAGCCACGCGTCACTCCCCAGGCATGCGGGGACAAACGGACAAAGCAAAGAGCTGCCGCGGTTTGACCCTAAAGTTCAGCCAGGCTTTTTATGAGGTCCGGCATTGCCACCTCTGATGTTATCAGGAACCTGGGAATAGCTGGCACTTTTTTCTTTGTGATGATTTATGGTTTGTTTGGGTTTTTCCTCTCCTTGGCTCCCACAATCATGAGATTGATTTCTCATTTAACTCCATGTTTGACCCCCTGACAGGCTGGGAAAGTGAGCTAGGAGAGGCCTAGATGGTTTTTGCCCAGAAGCAAATGAAGAAGTTCCCAACCATGAGATTGTTTAAGATAATCCTTTCTCAAAAATGATGCTATTGATTCTTTTTGTGTGTGTGTGGAGGCAGAAGCTCTGAATGCTTGGAGCTGACGGTGGCAAAGCTCTTCATGCAGGTGCCACCTCCCTGGCAGTGACAATATCCCATATCTGGTGGTCCCCATCTCCTCTCAATCATCTCCCTTTATATCCAACACCTGTCTTGGATGAGGTTCATCTCCCAAACCAAATATATCAAAGAAGCTCCTCCTTCTCTGCGTATTCCTTGCAGCAGGACACAAGGAGCCAGAGGGGGAGATTCATGAGCCAATAAGGTAATGCATGGCTTGGAAGAGGTGATGCTAAGGGATGCCAAGGAACTTCATAATCTGCATGGATGGCTACTGGAGCTTGGACCAGGTGGTCCAATCCAACTGCACAGACCTGAAGTGGCTGCTCTCCACCATGAAAGTACTAATAAGGGAAGCTGCCGACTTAAAACACTCTTAATAATGTTTTCCTATTTCTTTAACTTTTCTCCCTTGGGCATTCTCTCCTCCCTTCACAGCGTCTTGGCCAATTACACTTGCAAAACAAACAGAAAATTCAATACCCCCAGGAGCAGGGATTGCAGGGTCAGGGGCCCTGTCAGGTGCTGCAGTGGGGGCTCCAAGGTGGGTCACACCACAGGAGCAGCTCTCCTGCAGCCAGCAAGGCCCTTTCCCATCCCTGGAGAGGGGGAGGGAGGCCCCAGCCAGGCACTGAGTGGGGGGACAAGCCAAGGTGGGAAGGGCTGTGCTCCAGGCACAGGCACAGAGCTGGGGAAAGGCTGTGCCCCGAAGCTAAGCCCCTCTGCCCCCCCAGCCTCTGTATGTAAAACCCCCTTTTTCTCCGGTGGAAGGGAAACAGCCCCAGGCCTGTGTGGTCAGGTGATCATGGCTCTGCACTTTTGCTGTCTAACCCTTCTTTTGTGTCATATTCAAGCTGCTCTCAAGCTGCCCTCAAAGCTTCATCAAACCATTTGAACTTTTGCAGAAATTCAGCAATCAAAAGCCACTTTTTCTCCATGTGCAGTGGTAGGACCAACACCATTCAGAGCTATTTTCCCCACAGGATCAATCCTTTGCTCAAGTTTATGCTGATTTTCCTGGTTGCTCCCATTCTGAATGAAGAGCTGTGCAGAAGCATTACCATAATGCCACTGACAGAAGCTGTGCAGAGTTCACAGCACAAAATCTCTGGCTGCTTTTAAAAATTCACAACACAGTTTTGTCAGCCTTCTCCTTTTCCTCCTCCTTCTCTTGGGGCTACTCTGCAGTTCTCCCCTTCTGAATCAGTCTTTACATTCCCACCCCATCATTCCCAGCTGAGTCAGTAAATTCCCCATCGCTGTCCCAGGAGCCTTTACTGTGAGCTCCACAGCCTGGAGATGTAAATTGGGATGTTTGGATGTAGGATCATAAAATCATAGAATGGTTTGGGTTGGAAGAGACCCTGAGGTTCATCTCGTTCCAATGCCCTGCCATGGGCCGTGATGCCCCCCACTAAATCAGGTAGCTCAGGGCCCCATCAAACCTGGCTTTGGTAACTGATGTCTGTCTGTCTGTCTGTCTGTTAGTTGTCTGGCCTGGAGGTCACCTGGAGCACCTATATGGGCAAAGAGCCCCACTTTTTGGGCTCTTGGGCTGCCCTGAGGCAGTGAAAGCATGTTTGTTCTCAGGAGATAAAGGAGCAGGGTGGGCAGGATGTGCTGTGACCACTGCAAGGCCACATCTGTAGCCGTGTGCACTTTGGCAGGAGTTGTTGACCTCACACTCCTCTAAGGGATGGCAAGGGCTGTCTGTTCCTCCACAGCCAGCGAGGAAACCCCACTGCCCCTGTCAGCACAGTGCTCAGAGTCACTGACACGAGGGTCAGTGTGAGGTCTGGAGGGAGCAATAAGCCTGGAGTCTGAAACACATCCTGCTCCTAATCAGCAACAGCCACCAATACCTCATCCCAGTCCATTTGGGGCCAATATTGACATTTTTTTGCAAGGTCGTACAGTGAACCAGGAACAGAATTGAGATGCTCCTCTGCTGCTGGATCCTCACTCAAAACAGAGCTGACAACTGACTTTGGCTTGGCTGCAAGTGTTTGTCCATTAACAGCAGAACATCAGCGTCACTCTAGGACTGTCAAAACCACCGTGTGTCAGGAATTCTGGGTGGGACACAGACAGGAAAGGAGGGGAGATGTGTGTCAGTGAATCTGCTGGCAGGGAGGATCCCCACCAGCCCCATCTGTGAGCTGGGATGGAGGGAACTGTGCTGACAGCTGGGCACCAGCCCATGGAAACCCTGCATGGAGAGAGCCCTGCAAGCAACCCCAAAGCTTCAACCTGCAGGGGCAGGCAAGTCAAATCCAGCTGTGTGCTGGCTCTGAGAGAGAATGCCAGGGAAGAGCTGGGGCCAGCTGGGAACCATGGAGGTTGTCACCCACAGCATCCAAATACCTCCTGTCCACCCACAGCCATGGAGCAAGCTCGTGGAAAGTTTCCATTCTGCTGTCAAAGGCAAATCAAATCCCAGCTCTCCTAGCTGAGCACAACCTGACCATGAGGGTTGTGCCAAATGGGATTAAAGCAGCTTGTTTGGACCAATGGGTCCCTTTTTCCTGCTGATACTCTTGGGCAGTGTGGACTTCATGCTTGTGGTGGAGAGCCTGTCTCCTGAGGTGGAATGGCACCATCAGAATGGTATCATTGGAATGGCAGTGTAACCCTCATTATTCTGAGAGATTTATCATCCTTATTTGCATTACAGATATTAAGGATCTAAATGAGAACAGGACTTCACTTACCACCAGCCACAAACCCTGTGGCTTGAAAAATATATAGGTTAAAGAGACAATATGAGAAATTACAGGCAGTAAAGCAGTGTCAGAGCAGATTTAACAGATTTAACACACTTTCTTCTCCAGCCCTACCCCAGATTCACCAGGTACAGCTCTGGTACCAGGAGAGAAAGCAGGTCAGCGCCGCATCTAGAGGGAAAGGACCAGGGGTGACAACAAGGCAGATGCCAGCCCTTGGGACACCAGCACTGGGCCTCTGGACTGGCACCAAACACTCAATCTCCGTAAAATTAAAGTGTTTTTTGTTGTGGGTTTTTTTTTTTTTTCCCTGACGCCTATTTCACAGTCAGAGACCCATCAAGTGGAAATAGCAGGGGCGTGATTTTTGCACCGCGTCATTCAAGGGAATCTGTTCTCAGAAAGACGGAGAGCAGCGCTCCCCGGAGCCGTGTCCCGACGGGAGCCGTGTCCTGCTATTGCCACCTCGTGGGGCCTCGCAGCAATGGCCAGGTCACGGGCGGGGGTGGCACGGGAGGGACCCGGGGCGTTCGCGGCGCGGCAGATCCCGCAGCGCCGGGCTCTCCAAAGGCAGCCGCAGCCAGAACCGGAGGGAAGCGATCCCCCGGGTCGCTAAATGCTGTGCGTGCCCTGCAGGGTAGTCAGGGTTATAGAACAATCCTACCCTTAGGCCAAAGGGGACATTGCTACCGGGTCCTGTCCTCTGCCCATCCGTGCAGGACCCAAAGGGGTGAAAAAAAGCTGCAAACACACACGGCTGACCTCGCTGCCCTTGCAATGGGGAAACGTATGAGGCATTCTTTGGTTGCTGAATAATTCCTCCTTTAAATCAGCAAAGGAACTAGGTAGGATTTGCACGGCCTGATAAGATTTAGCACTACCGATAAGATTTAGCTCCTGCTTCCCACAGATTCTTATGAAATCCTAGGCCTTCCCCTGTTCTGTCTAGAGCCATGACAACTGAGACGCTTACCCATAGGTGCGGTAGGAAGGCCTTTTAGCAGCATTCTCCTCCTCTTTGTTGTAGAAAGCAAACACACAGATCTTCCAGGAGCTCATCTAGGACTCCTGGGATTTGCAGTCAGCCAGGGAAAGCACAAAACCAGTTCTGAGGTCCAAGGGGGAGTCAGGCTCACCCAGCAACTGGAGGTGAAGTGTGGGGTCATTGCCACAGCTGCAGGTCTGCTGGGCTCTACCCGTGCCTGCCCTGGCCCAGCCCCAGCCCAGTCCCTCCCTGTCCCCTCACTCACATACTGGGAACTTTGTAAAGGAGCTTTTCCCAGATCCTCCTGCTTCGCTCCTGCCCTGGGAACTCTTTGGCTGGGCTCAGTCAGAAGCCGCCGGAGCTCAGGGAGAAGGAGTTATCCTGGCTGCAAAGTTCATCTCTGAGTCCAGGCAACGCTGGCTGCTGCTGCTCAGAACGCTGATCCCCAGGATACAGAACTACTGTCTTTTTCCTCCTCCTTCTCTTGGGACTCGTCCCTGCTAATACTGTTACTGCTCTGCTTTGTGATTCTTGGTGATGTCGGTTCTGTGTTTAAGCCATCGCTGTGTTGTCCCAGCCATTTTCGCTCCCACTTTTCCCTCTGCTCCCTTCTCTCCCCTGGCTCAGCAGCTCTCTGCTGCTGCACCCACTCACTGAGGCAGTTGTGACAACCACGGGTGCTATTTCACTTCTTCTGGTAAATCTGGCCTTGGATTGTGGGCTTTAACATCAGCAGCCCGGGCACTGCTCAGATCCTGAGCAGGCAGGGGACAGGAAGCAGAGTGCTCGCTGGAAGTGAGGATCCTGCCTTGAAAAGGGGAGGATTGCTTTCCCGGGAATGTCTTTCAAAGGATTCACGCCCAGCCTGGGAAGAGGTAGAGCTGTGCTCAGGTGAGTGTCCTGCAAACAGAAAAACTCATTTTCTAGGGATGATTTTGCTGTGGACTATAGGAAGGTGAAACCCTGGGACTGTGCCCTGCTCCTGATGGCTGGAGAATGCAGTGCCATGCTGTCCTTGGTGGAAATGGTCACATGAGACCTGGGTCTGATTCTTACCAGTATCACAGGAAAAACTCCTGTGAATTTCAGTGGAAATTTAATCACTTATTTCCCTGCTCAACTTTAACTTCTTTTAGACCAGCTTCTTTTGTGGTAGGAAAAATACGGACTTTTCACCACCTGAAACAACTGCCTGGGACCTGTTTCTTCCCACCCAGCTCCAAACAGAGCTCCATGGCTACAAGGCCCTGCTTCTTGCACTTCAAAGTCACTGTGGAGAGGGTTTATACTTGTTATTCCACTTAATGTTTCTGACTTTGAAATGATTATGGGGTCTCCTCTGAATGCTTTATGGGGTAACAAAACTCAGAAGAATAGGGCTCACTCCAGCTGAGTAAATAGAAGCTATTTTCATAAATCTTCAGACTATTGGAACATCAACAACATTATCCTATGTGGGTTGTTATGACTTGTGTTTGCTAAAGCTCAGGCTTGTGCTTTCAGCCTTGTCTTCTGTTATGGTAGAAACTTCAGGTAGTCCCAGAGAGGGTTCTCCAGTCCAATAACCTCTCAGAGCCCCACTTGAAACTCTCTGTAGCCAGCCTGGGTGGAGATCACACAGCTTTGATCACCTCCTTTTCCTTGGAGGGAACCCATGGAACTGCTGGGGAAGCAGGAACAATCATTTCCAGTGATTTTGAGTGAAATCAGCTCCTAGGTACATCCGTGGCTCATGTGCAGCTCCACACCAAAGGTTCCCAGCTCTGGGGCAGCCGAGAGCCCCGGACCGGCTCTGGAGCTCTCACACCTGGGCTGCATCCGTGTGCTCAGCATGGAGTGTCAGTCCTGGTGAGCTGCTGCTCCTCAGACCCACAGCTGGGGGAAGTGCCTGTGGACATGGTGTTTTTCTTCCAAATCCAGCCACTATTTTTTTTTTTTTTTAAAATTCTTCACAGTTTGCAAGTCGTTTGTAGCCAAAACTCACATAGCCCCGCTCGGTTTGTTTTCCATCTACTTTATTCTTACTCATAAGCTTTAAAAAAAAAAAAAAAAAAAAAAATCAGCTAATAAAACCAAAGTGTTCAGCTACAGTTCATTATTTGGGCTGGAAACACCTTCCATTCTGTTTGATTGCCCATAAGAAGGGATGGTAAATCAGAACCTCTGTGATCTTCCCAACCAGGGAGGCAGAAATGGAAAGAAGAAATATGGAGCAGCTTTTCAGTTGATAGAAATGAGCACAGCTCCCTTGTTTTCTGTAGACCTTTCCTGCTTTTGCCAGCTGAAGATCCATGTCTGAACAGTCTCACAGGTGCTTGTGAAGAGCCACTGATAATCCCACAACAACCTGTTGGGCAGCAGCACCTCAGTCCTAACACACAGGACTTCCTAAGCAACCCTAATGTGCACCTCAAAACCCAGCTGGGTAGAGATACAAACAGGTGTCACATTCCTGATGTACTCAGGAGCACTCACAAGTACTTTAATCAAAGCATAAACCTTGAATAATACAAAGGATGGGTGATGGCCCCATTAATTTTGCTTCCTCTCCATTTGTTCAATGTTCAGAAAAACACAAGATCATTTACAGACAGTGCTGTTAGGTCTTGTGAAGGTTGTGGCTCATCCAGCTTTTTCAAGGCAATGGAAAAACTTGGAAGAGTAAGGAATTATTTCCTGAACGAATGATGGTCCCATTGAAAAGCTTGGAGGGAATGGAAAGCAGAGAGGAGGACACTGCAAGGCAGAGAAAACAAGGAAATCCTCACCTAGACAGATGTTTTTTAAAAATATTTATTTGTAGTGTATATTTCAACTGACCAAAGTCAGTGGTGTTAAGAACAACAACAACAACAAGGTAATTATACCAAATAGCATGAATTAACAAAATGTGTTCTGTGGAGTAAAGGAGATCTGTAAACCCAATCCAGAGCAGGCTGGTAAATCTAACACAAGTATGGAGGAAGCAGAGTGCACACAGACAGGAATACCTGAACCAAATCCAGAGAAATTAAATGGAACAGAAGAGTTTCCCCTGAGTCTTACGGACTAAGATTTGATTTTCAGTCTACAACTCTATCAGAAATATTTTGGCGCAGTCAAAATGACACAGCAAAGCCAGATGCAGAGTGTCAACTCATTGAACCAGGACATGCTTTGTGAAATGCTAAAAAGAAAATGCTAGAGTCTCTCTGTGCTCCCATACACACCTACAGCTATTCTGAACCTGCACTTCGAGACTCTTAGCACAAGAAGATTATAAAAAGATTGAATCTTCATTGCACTGCGTTGAATAGACTGAAAATCTTGAAGCACCATGACATAAATTTCTTTAGCAGAAATTGTGCCCCCATGACTTCAGCTTTTTGTTTTGGAGTTCACATCAGTAAAAAGGGAGAAATTAAATGCACATAACTCTAGGAATGATCGATGTGATGTTAACAGGGGACACTCCGACAGCCCATTCTCACTTCTTTCTGTGCTGTGGGTATTTATTGCAGTCAGAATTTTTAGGTCCAATCCCTTTGGTTGCCCATGACAGCAATCCCTGGAAAGGGCCCTCCATGGCCTGCCTGCCTTCCACCCCCTCCCACTGCGCTGTTATTTGGTTGTTTACTGTGCCCAGACTTAATCTTCACCTTCAGGATGTTACTTCCTTCCATATTCTTCTGTACTCACCCAAAACTTGCCTCAAAGCTTTATACCTGAGTGTATTTGTCTACCTTTTGTTCTTCCCTTAAGATCTCAGTTTCACATCAGCTTAGAACAACAGTTCTTGCAATTAGGTTGGATAACTGCAATCCAAAATTTTTCCTAGGCAAGGCTCCAATAGAGTTAATTGGCTTCAGTGGGAGACTTGTCCTGAGTAGGAAAGGCAAGTTTTGGCCTCAAGGAGACTATAAATTCCAGTTTAAAAATCAGTAGTTGTTCAGAGGCTCCTGTGACAACATCATTCTTTGTGTTTCCTTTCCTAAATTCCTTTTCTAGTCATAGGAGGAAAGCTTCTGGCACCAAAATCAAATGATAATACCCTGGCCACCTCCCAAAATCCTGCTACATCTCGAAGAAAGCACCGTTGTCTCTCCCAAGGGAGTGTAAATCCTCCAAGACGCCTGGTTTCCACGTTTTGTTAGGAAAGTGTTTTTCATGCAGGCAATAAACGGGCCCCGATAAGAACTGTGCCCCTGCCAAACTCTCCAGTTGCTTTACACGTTGCCATCAGTGCTTACACTCCCCATACTCCCCCCTGCAGTATTTAAGGTGTTCTCCTCATCCGTGCAGGAAGGGCACTGGTGGCCAAACGCTGCTGAGGGGGTTCTGCCCACTCAGCCCAAGTGGCACCACAAACACTGGGACAGGGATCCTTTTCCACCACCACACATCCCCCTTCCTTCTCACAAACTGTAGGCCATGCTCCTTCCTCAGTGTAATTCCCTTTAAACATGCACATTTGGGTCTAAAACACAAATAAAAAATTAGACACCATAAAAAAAGCCTCTGTAACAAAGCCCTGCTACAGCTTCTTGTAACTGCATGAAACCCACTTCTTTCTTCATATCTGAGATCCCAAACATTTCCCATTCTTTCAATGTTTCAGTTGCTGAATTACATCCCACTTGCCAAGGAAATCTTGGGAAAACAAGTCAGGCCTGTAACGCTTCCCGTAGGTCACCAATTCCTGCCGGAGCAGCCGGAGGGGAACGGAGCCGTTCTGAAGGCTGCTCTAGGAGGGGTCCCCTGGCCTCTATCAAGCTACTGGATTTAGCTCCCCAGATGATCTCAGCTACTGTAGAACCACATGCAGAGCCTCTCGCCTCCCAAACTTACGACACAAATCCTTTATGACCCCATGAGCTAATGCAGAGGGAAATGGGACTGGCACCACCCTGTTTACAAGGCCTGGGCTCTCCATGGAGAGCTCCAGGACTGAAAATGCTGCTGCAGCCTCACTTGTGCTAGAAGAGAAGAGCAAATTTAGGATAGGGGCACTTTGGGTAAGAGGCACTGTTGCTTATTGGTTACAGCATAAACAACAGCATGGGGCTGAAGTCACATCCAAGTTTGGGTCTAGCTGATGTGATTCCCCATGTTATACAAGAGCAGAGATGGAAATACAGCTCCTGGTACCAAAGGGACCCACAGCAGTGACAGGGTGACATTCTGTGCCAGTCCTCACTGTGCTCCTCAGTGAACGCTCCAGAACTACAAATCAGAACTTGGTGGCCTCGCTCCAGAGAAGGCAGGATCCAAAGCTGTGAGACAAGGTCATGAGAAGGCAATGGATGAGATTTGGTTTTAACGTTCTGGTCTGAAGATGAGCGAGGAGCAGAGGGTGTTTGGCAGTTTTGAAGACAGATAAGTGCACAAGAACCTGTGAAAAGACCCAATTTCCCATTTCCCCTCTTCTCTCCCCACTGCACCTTCTGGTCTAACACTGGGCCAAAATGACTGAAAGACATTTGAGAAGTCTGGAGCTCAGTGGAGAATTGGGGCTGAGTTTTGCTGTTTTAACAGTGATTGCCTTGACACGATATTTCAGCTATTTATCACTTCAGAGAAGGACTATATTTCTATACTGAAGCCAACCCTTCACAGACATGTAATTTGAATTCCTCCATGTTTGTTTCCTCTGGCCTCCAGGAAATGAAATATAACTCAGAAAAATACCCATTTTGATGAGGGTTTAAGCTGAAAAGTAGAGATAAAATGCCAATCACTGTTCAGCACTGTCAAATTTTTCCCACATTGAGTAATTCTGGTTCCCAAGGGAGTTCATACTACCTACCACAAAACATCTGTGATTTAAATTGTTTGAAGAAATATTTCTTATATCAGATTGAAAAACAACATTAGAATCAACGGGACACTAAATTACTTGACTCTCTTGAGCTTTGCCCTTGTGGAGCACTGTCAGTCAGCAAGTCCAAACATCTTTCCACGCACTGCACAACGATTCCGAAAGTGGGTCATTAACACATTTTGTCATGTTATGCAATTTCTCCCTCCCCTCTAAACTGGGCTTTTTTCCAGGTCCAGTAGCCAACTATAAATCAATCACAGTCTCTCACAAGCCTTTTGACTTCAGTGCTGTCCTGTAGGTTGGGCAAAAACCGGAGCAGGAATCACTGCAGGAGGTGAGGCAGGACGGGGCTAGTGGTGGCTGCTGCTTAGGAGGTGTTTGCTTGACCCACTGCTGTTCTTGTTGCCGCTCTTTGTGGACTCCTCTTCCGTGTCTGTAACAGAATCTTCCTCCTCTTCATCACTCCGATCATCTTTCAAGTCCTAGGGAGAAGAAAGCACTGTGAACATATTCTACTGCCCCCCAGAAACACACCCTGCCCCCAAAATGGAGGCTGACACCCAAGGGGAGATCAATTAACAACATTTTAATTTTGCAGAACCAAATGTTCTTTAGACAAAACTGCTTCCGTGACCTCGGCCCAGCCACTTAACCTCTTCTTGTTCATTTCTGCTTCTCCCTGTAAAGTGTGACTATTAATCCCTGGGTGCTGTGGGATTAATTAACAGCTGTGAAGTGCAGGGAAGATGAAAAAGAATATTGTTTAAAAGCAAAATATGATGAATTCACTCACCCAAACACAGGAGCTGAGAGGCTGCCTGCTTCTGACAGGTGTAAGCTAAACAGTGATGAGTTGTGCCAGCATCTCCTGGCACCAGCTTTGCTCAAAGACGCTTGCTGACCCTAAAATGCTCTTTCCTGCTCAGTGGTGTACACAGCACGTCAACACTGGCACAGGAGAGGCTGTGTCTGTACAGCTGTTGTGCATCTCCATGAGCAGGGGTGGCAGGGGTCAGCGAGGCAGTCTGCCCTCAGGAAAATCCCTCCCCAGCTCCATAGGGACAGCTCCTAGCATTTGGCAATCATGCTTCAGCCCAGACAGTCAAAAATGGAAAGAGTGAATGTTTCCACCATGCAGAGAAAAGTCATCACATCTACCCCGTGTTTTGGGGAGATGTGAGACCATGCTGTGCTGTTTGTCACGGCACATAAAATACACCATTAGTCTCCTATTTCTCAACTCCTGCTATAAGCCAAGGCTCTACACCATGTTCAGAAGTTTGTTTCAAACAATCGAGGCTTTAGTATTAAACTTCCATTTTCCCTTCAGTGCCACAAGCTCACAAGAGCAGCGCCTGCCTGGAAGACTTTCCACAGCAGCGGGTGACCTGCTCCACAGACTCAGGGCAGGATGTTCTAGTTAGAGATGTTGTACATCCAGAAA
Organism: Hirundo rustica; assembly: GCF_015227805.2. NCBI lineage: Eukaryota > Metazoa > Chordata > Aves > Passeriformes > Hirundinidae > Hirundo > Hirundo rustica. Next base: position 17,211,689 of record NC_053462.1, read on the forward strand.
ACACTTCCTGATTCCTGAGAACAGGCACCACTTTTTGTGACTTTTTGTACTGTAGGATGCAGGGGCTTCTCCTCATGACAGAGCTCTGCCTCCCAAGCCGTGTGTTGGCGCTGGCAGGAATGTCAGCACAGACAATTCCCTGCCTGCACAGCCACACTGGGACCACTCCATCATGGAAAAATCTGCTCTCATGTCATCCATCTGCACCTCAGCTACACAGGCAGAGGCTGCTCATTGTCCCTGTGCTGTACCAAGCTCAGAGCAGTGATGCAGGGAGGAGAAACCAGGGTTGTTCCTGCCCCTCTTGTATCTGCTCTTGGAATGAACCAACAATTGCACTTCCTTAGCATGCTGCTCTGAGGGCTTTCTTAAGCACCAAATTCATACAGAGAAAATAAATAACAGCCCAGTAATAACTCATCCAACTGCAATCTCATATCCCTTTATTTATTACACTCCTAGTAAAAGGTATAGGGCTAGAAAGCGAATTAAAGCCTGAGCTCTGGCTCATCACAAACTATAAACTTCCTGGAGATTTTCTTTTGCTTTTTCCCTAACAACTTACAAAGGGTATCAAAACAAACAAATCTTACTGTAAATACTGTAAAATAAACTTGGCATGCCATCAGTTAGAGAAAAGGCAAGACAGCCTTTCCCACACAATTTATGAGGTTCTGGCTCTTTCAGATCACCTCACTCCCTCCTGGTATTTTCACCATTTGTATTTGCAGTAAAAGACAAATGCTGAGGGGGCGGGGGGAAGATTGTTGCTTTTCTGCCACCAGGAATGTTTCAGAAAGAAAAGCAAACTAAATCCTAAGCAGTGCCTGATGCCAAATCCACCGCACTCCCTGGAAGTGCTCTCTTCTCCCTGAGGCTGCAGTGTGGCAGTGACAGCGAGCAGCACTTCGGGGCTCATTGGGAATAAAGTCAGGGAAGTTTGTGGAATTTCATTTGGAGTCCCTCCTTGTGCTGCACACAAGTTGCTGCTGCTCAAGCATGTCCTTAAGAACAGCTGGCAAACTGCTCTGCTCTGAATGATGGCCAGTGTGTGATATTGATTCCTGTTTCCTTTAGGAACGAGCTGGCATTTCCAGCATGGAAACTCAGATAGAGTTGGCTTCCCAGTTTTAATGCCGTTAAAATGAATGCTCTGATTAAAGGCACTATATGTAATAATTTTAAAAAACATGTCATGGTTTTTCCAGCCCACTGTAAATCCCTGTCTTTGAGAGAACATCTTACACATTTCAAAGCAGCAGGATTAAATTTCTTCATACTCGGAAGTAATCACTGCAAATTTTCTTAATTCTGGGAAAGAGTGTTACTTCTGGAATCCAGATATTAATCAAGAAAAAGTGCTGCTAAATTAAATTTAATTTTTATTATATTTTGTGATAATAAACTTGCTTCCTGACCAAGTGCCTCTACAAATTCCTGCTTTAGGAGAGCCTGGCCATTTTTGTCTGGCTTGTTTAAATGACAGAACTTGAAATAGCAATAGTTTCGTCCGTAACTGGAAATCCAAACAAACCTGTCCTTGCAAACTGTTTAACAGACCATTATAAATATATTAAGATATCCTAAGTGAAGTTTGTGCCTCTTAACTTTGACCTTCTAATAATAACAAAAATTGTTACATTTCTAGGATTTTCCCCTCTTTAATACCAAGATGTTTTCTCGGAGCCCCTCACATCATATATTACACTCATGTTTTCCAACTCCAAGGCTCTGCTCTGAGTGTCCCTGAGCAGCAGCAGATGAATATACTATCAGGAACACAAGAGCTGGCAAACTGTAAATACCACAGCTGAGGCCATCATTACTACTCAATGCTTTAGTTTAATGGCATCAACTGCATCTATTATACTTCAGCTGGTTTTGGGTAACAGACAAAATGGATGTGTACATTTTCTGTTCTGGATGACTAACCAATTTAATCTTTCTAAATGGATGAATGGTTTCAAGGTTTATGAGAAGCAACATTAATGCTATAAAGTCTGCAAGAGAGCCATTTGTAGTGAAGCCAAAGCTGCAAACTTTTATAATCTTTTTTCCTTTTGTTTAACCCTTCCACCTGCTGCTCAGTCTGCCTCTTTTAGTTAAATGAACCGTATTTCTTAAGGTAGTTTTGGCTTCTTGCGTTTCACTGCTGTTAGAACACATATCATTGAAGTCATTACCACTACATGAACAGTAAAGGACTTTCTAAGCCACTTCACCATGGAAAAAAGTTCTTGAAGTTAAGAGATGAACAAAATTCATGGGCCATCTCCCAGCCTCTTGTAAGCAGAAAAATACTGCCCAAATCTCCATCTAAACGACCAGAGAATTCACTCCTAGTTGTACAAGTTTGTCTCTCAATAAAGCACTCAGAGATCACTTCCCTCTTGCCAAGCCCTCGGCCCTGCACTCTGCTACAGCTGAGGAGAGCAGCAGCAGCAGCACAGGGCTGTGCTGACAGCTGATGGCAGCGCTGGGTTCTGTCCCCTGGGCTGGTGACACCACGGGGACCTCACTGCTGAAGTGGGGCTGGGCAGACACCACCCTTCCCTGCTGCCCCCTTTTCTGGGAACGTGGCACCTTTATCCAGCGCACGCTGCAGCCGTGGCTCCGTATCTGCCACAGCTGGGTATTTCAAATGCAAAGTGTAAGAGCAGAGGGAAAGGCAGTGCCAGGCAGTATTAAAAAGACAAAAATATATTCTAGCAACGTGGGTCGATCCCACGAACAGAGAGGAAAGCTTAGCAACGTACCTCTGCTTTCTCAGGAGAAGAGCCCCTGCTAGCAAATGTCAGTTCCCTGTGAGGGTGGGGAAGCCTGGCACAGGATGCCCAGAGCAGCTGGGGATGGATCTCTGGAAGCGTCCGAAGCCAGGCTGGACAGGGCTTGGAGCACCCTGGGATAGTGGAAGGTGTCGCTGCCCATGGCAGGGGTGGGATGGGATGGGCTTTAAGGGCCTTTCCAACCCAAACCATTCCATGATTCCAACTGTGTGAGTGGTGGGGGATGTTCCAGGCCTAACTCACCTGGGGGGATCAACGCTGACTCCAGGCTTCTCAGCGGCATAAGAAGATTTCAATTTGGCTTCTGACTGGACAAGACTAGAACCAATTAAATTTTTTGGGCTAAGCATACACCCACAGTGTGTGTGCTGTGTTATGCAATTAAACTTCTGGGCTAAGTTTACACCCACACAGTTAACTGGATTTCTCCTACCAAGTACTGATGTATCAAAACAATTCAGCGCTGATTCCAGAATTTTGTTTTCTGATCAGGTGAAATTTAGATTTTTGGACTTATTCTTAACATCTAGTTGAAATTTTCTGACTCTTAAATGTATCTGCTGTTAAAATGAGAACTTTATATCTTAATTCTACCTTAAAAATATTTTCATTTAAACATCCACAAACACATTGACTAGATCTCGATTTTTCAATGTAAAGACAGTAAATTCCACAGCACCTGCGCATATGGAAACAGCTTGAAGTACAAAGATGAAAGCTATTAGTCAGGTCAGCAACCACTGCCTCAAATAAAAGAGGTAATAAACAAGAGAGATTATAAAAAGTCAGTCCAAATGGATAGAAGGGAATACTTTTCTAACAAATAATACTATAAAGTTGATGAATCTCGGAGTTCAACATGTTGAATTCAACATCAATAATTCAACTCAGCTGACATATGACTTAATAAGTCTTTACTTTCCTATTGAGACTAAGCAATATACATTTGGATTCAAGCAAACTCTTCTGTATTTCCAGCCTGGAAGATTTTATTGGAAAGTGTATTTCCTTTTTCAGCTCATGCACACTAGGCAACATAAATAATGTTTATCTTCCATGGAAGATGCACAGTTGGACTCTGCTTTCTGCAGTTTTTAAATGAAGATGCAAACTTTTAAAGTTAATTGCATTGGACATCCTGTGGCAAAAAGTCCTCTTATTTAATCTATCTCTTCTATGTAATACCCATTCCCCAAGCCTTCTACTGACAGTTTTCAGAGGAAACTCAAAGAAGACTCATAAAAAACAAATGAAAAGTTCCACTAATTCCACAATCATTACAAAGAATAGCCTTATAAAACTAGATGTCGCTACTAGAACACGTCCCTGATTTTGACTGACGGGATAAATTTAACCCCAAGAAAACCCCACTGGTGGTGTCACTCAGCACAACGCACCTGGAGCCGGGGCTGGAACGCCCTGAGTGTTGTGAAGAACTGTGTCATTGTTTACAGCTAATCAGGTTCTCTGTGGTTCCAGGCGACTCTGCTGGCTGGGGTATTGAAACCCACTGACTGAACCTCGCGCTGCGGCGTACGGGGCTTTACGATAATGTCAAAAGCCCAGGAGGTACCGAGTGAGTCATAATGTCCCACTGCTTTTTGAATTATTCCAATTTTAAATCCACAGTTGGCAAAGAAACAAAGAACAATATAATAGGCATTTGATGCTGTTCTCTAGAGTGAACTTTTTTTTACCCTAGGACAGAACTCGCTTTAAGCCAAGGAGTTCAGTGGTATGAACTTTTATCAGAACATGCACTTTTACTCCTTCAAAACGCTGTTTTGGCTACAAAACAGCTGATCAGACACTCATGCTGTTCTCAGTGAGGTATGATACTGCGCTCAATTAATGTTTTGAAACAACACAGCTGCTAAAGAGTATTCCTGCAGAAGCCTTGCAGCACTGTGGACTGAGACCACAACACACAGGTATGTGACAGGCACTGCTGTCCAGCAGGGAACATCTCTCTACATCCTTAGAGACCATTCCATTCCTGTTGTGATGCATCTAAACTTTCTGTCCATACTTAAACATCAACCTCATTTTCAGTTGCCTGCCTAACAAATAACGGGGCTTTCCTACATCCATATGGCAATAACTAAAATCATTTCCATACAATCCTTGTTACCACCCCGATATCAAGGCTGGGCACGGAATCACTTAAGTATCACCCAGTGAACAAAGTTTTGTGCAGTTTCCTTACTGAGCCAAATGATACAGAGATGGGGTCACCACTCTTCCTCCGCTGGTTACAGAGAGACCCTGGAAACTGTAGGCACAGACTAAGTTACACAAGACAAATCCCACCCTGGAGCTGCTTCGCACCCATCCCTGCCTGCTCAGGGGAAGCTGCAGTGTCCTGTGCCTGATCAAAACTCACTACAGTTGTGTTACAGAGGACAATCTGCTCCTTTAAAGGATTTCCATGCTTCTTGCCATGTAATTATGATTATGGAGCACTCTAGGTCCTCCTAGGGAAATATTTTCCTTAAATACAAGACAGGACAACTTTCTTTCTCAGTTGATATTAACCTATCGTTAACTAGCTTTATTTCAATCTTTTTTAAAATCGATTCACCAGATTGAAGTTCAGTAACTCCCTCTGAAAATATAAGAATTATTCACCTCATAACACAGTCACAATTCAAACCTCTGCAGAATATATTAAAAATAGTAAATGAAGGCATCAAAAGTTCTGTAAAGGCTTAGGGTTCACTCTGTGAATTGATTTTTGGCAATTGAAAAAATAAATACATATGCACACTATTACACATACATAATTTTTATATAGGTGTCTATATAAAACTAGCAAGAAATGGAACATTTCATAAAGATCCTGCTAGAAAATTAAAAGATACAAGCAGTTAAAATGAGAAGCCAGAAAAATCTGCCAGCAAATGCCCTTCTGTGAACAGCAAGGTAAAGCAATTAATTTTTAGAGCAAAAACTTTACCAACATTTGTCTTTCCTCTGAGTTAGGAACTTGCACATCAAAAGAACCATTTGGATGGGGGATTTACTAGAAGTGGAGCTGCCTTGTGCCAGGGAACACGCAGAGAGGGGCGGGGGTGCTTGTTTGGCCAGATCCATTGCTGGTGAAAACTGACACAATCCCATTGAGCCGCGCTCATTCCTACCAGCTGAGAGCCTGGCCCTGGATCAACCCTCGGGAATGGCCAGGCCAGGAAGCCTCAGGATTGCATGGAGGCTGAGGTTTCTATTCTTAGAGGCACTGGTCATCTGCAGCTCCTACTGAATTCAAACTCAGCGACTTTGGAAAGAGCAGGCTTTTATTGCAGCACATCAGGGCTGTTTATGGCTCGGCCAACGTGAGACAGGCAAGAGGAGCATCCACACCCCCAGTTTGTTGGACTCTGGCCCGCGGTCTGAGGCTGCTCCTGCACAGTCCTGTGTGTGCACAGCAGGGCTGTGAAAGGGTACTTTGCCCAGTGCTCCCACCCCAGCATACCTTCACCACCCACCTACTACAATCAAATTCTCACTTTTTTTTTCTGTAGTTTCTCATTAGCTCATTCCTCCACAATGGTCAGAACAGCCTTTGACCCAGGTTTTCAAAGCTTTATCTGATTTTTTTATAATGTTCAAGTGAAAAATGTTGTGGAATTATGGGCATTCTAAGCAGAGTTTACAAAAAACAAAATTTAAAAATCCAGCAAAGAACGCTGTTGCTGTATTGAAACCTGAGAAGTGTATTTTAGTGTGTGGTATAACATTCAATCCACTAAGTATATATAACACACCTCCCTGGAAGTCACTGATCAGCTGCTGACCCCGTTCAGAATCTGGAGTAAATGTAAAGATTTAAACAGAAATCTGCCTTTTAACTCCCAGTGCCAGGAAAACTGGTTGAGACTCAAGAGACCAAAGAGTGCTCTTGGATTGGCACAGTGGAGAAGAGCTGGTGGCTTTTCCTCTTTCACAGGCTCTGTTGGGCTGCACACTTTGACAATATCCATGGCTGGGGGCAGCCTTGACTCCACACCCCTGGAAGGGGAGGCCTCCAGGGCTCCTCAGCTTCTCTGCTCCTCGCCTATCACTGTAAATAGCAGCCAGCAAACCTCAACATCTTCTGTGCTCCTTCTGCCTGCCTCCTACCCTCCTCCTTCAGATTAATTTGGCAGCATCAAGTGAGACATGTAGCCAGGCTTTGGGTTTAAATACATTGCTGGAGCAGAATGGGAAATATGCAGATGAAAGAAAGTCGTAACAGGAAGTAATTTCCTTTTACTAGGGCACGAGCCTCCAGCTGCTGACCTGGCTGGCTAACTCCCATCTCTAGGCTATTAAACAATTCATGTCCCTAGGGCAATCATTTTAACCAACTGGGAAGGCTCCCAGATTGACTGGTTTTCATGTCTAAGAGGGAAAGCTTTCATTTGGCCTATTTTGTTCCTCCAGTGAGCCATCCTCATGAGGAAATCTGCTATAAATATTCATCTGTTGAGAACCAACAAACTCAACTTCACCACAACCTGTTTTCCTTTAAAATGGAGAAAAAGCAACCCCTACTAATCTAGATCAACCTGTCTCATATTTGTGCTAAGCCTCCACTGAGAGAACTCAAACTCCAAAGCAGAACTGGCCCTTCCCAGCCTAGAAGGGAGCAACAAAATATCCAGGAAAAGCTTTTCCACAACTTCCCAGTTCCAGTCATGAAAATGTAACTCACTAGATTATCATTATCCTCCCAAATATATTGCTGCTTTTAAAACAGCCACTTGGAATTAAGGCAAGTGCACCAACAGCCACTAGCAGCACAGGCCTGACAAAACAGGTAAGTAAAAGAAAACAAAATCTTATATGCCACGAGATTAGGAAACAAACCCTGTCCTCTGTTTAACTCCTGTAGTATGGCATTTTCCTGAAGGAAATGACTTCTCACTGAATGTGCTAATTCTCATTAAATATCAAATTTGTTGATGCAAGCAGATCAAGCATTAAAAAAAAGTAAGAAGAAAAATGCTGCAGTAGAAAAATTATGGCTGGGAACAGCAGACGTATCATAACAAGCACTTCACAGCTCTCATTTCGACCCAAAATAGTATTTTCTTATCATTTTCAGTTTCCCCTACCCTGTTTTTAGTCATTCATAGAACACTAACTCTCACTGTTGCCTTGGGAATTTGGGCCAAATAAGGAATGAACAAACCATGGACAAGGATACGCCCAACCAGTCTTTAAAAAGCTTACCAAGTACAAAATGCCAAAGGAATATTGAACATAGGATTTTAAAGAGTGACAAGTCCAAAATCCTGATCTACAGCAGTCTTTTCTGCTTCAGGAAGAGGAGAGAACCACAGTGAATCCAAGAAAACTGCAGCTGACGACTCCGAAATAACAGCAGCCATTAGCGAGCAGCTCATTGCCTTCCTTGAAGGTGGTCTGATGGTGGCAAAATAATTACAAGAGCAGGAAAACCTATTCCTGGACACATCAGAGTCTGTTAGAAACCTGCCATTACCCTCCACTGATGGACTTTGCATCAGCCCTGAAGTATCTGAGACATGTGGACATCATGCCCATTTCCTACAACTTACACATTTTTCAAGATTTAAAGCACCGTAGTCCCAAAACCTTAACTCACTGTGTAATGGGTTTAACATATATTTTACATCTTAATTTGCCATAATAATGTGGCTATAAGCTGCTGTCATTCACTCCCTTTTTCTGACCTTGGAAATAAAACGTTTAATCTCCACGGGATTTTCCTGGCGAGATGTTTTAAATCAGTGCATATGTACATACTTCTCTATATGCTTTTTCAATTTTCCTAAAATATTCTCATATGTGCAGACATGATGACTAGACATGTTTCAGTGGTGCTTGAAACTTGATACAAGTGGGTAATTTAACCATGTAATTGAACAATATTACAGAAACACACGGAGTTTCCTAGCAACAAAAGGCCTTGGACATCAAGATGGCAGCCAGCAGCTAACATTGCAATTGCCTGACCTAACTTGAAAAGAAATTACACTCAAGAATGTCCTCCTTCCTCTCAGAGCACAACTGGTTCATGGCTACAGGTCTGACCTCGAAGGGCTTTTCTTACATACACAAGGTCACAGATGTTACATGAGAAAGGACACTTAGGGAACATTTCTATTTTTCAGAGGTAAGAATACTGGATTTGCAAAAAAAAATTCTGTACCCTCAAGTTTACCCCTATGGAAAATCAAAAGCTTCTTAATGTGAAGTAGCTGAGTGCAGCTGAGCCCGTGGATGGAGAGCTCCCCCAGAGCGCCAAGGGAAAGGTGGCACAAGTCCCGTGAGCCTGGAGGCCACCAGTGCTGCTCTGTGCCAGAGAATCCCATGGCTGGGAAAAGGACACAGAGGGATGGCAGAAGATCATCTCCCTTCTTTCCTTTTCCCTCATTTTCAGCCATCTCCCACTGCAGTATTTGGGAGGAGGAAAAATGCAACATTTTTAGTCCAAGTTCTTTTTTGCTGAAGCAAGTCAGTTGGCTGAGCAGTTATCCCAGAGGGCTGAGGATAGCTGTCACCTCGATGAAGAGTTTCTGACCAGCTACTCTCAGACAAAAGCCATCTTCTCCTAAGGGGAAAGAGGAAAGCACGGAAGAAGCCACCAACTCTTGAGGCTGCAGTGACCCCAAAACTCCAGGATCAAGGCACAGAGGGCACTGAAAAAATTCCTTACACCCTTCTACACTCAGAGCTTCCTTCAGTTCAACAACAGAAGTCTCTATACCCAGTTACGCCATGACTTCATTTTTCCATCTGAAGTAGCTAACTGTTGCTTCAAGAAAAATATCAAAAATTGCTACATTTTCATTCAGAAAAACAGGCAGCCCTGGGCAGAGAAACAAACCCCTTCTAACACCAGGATGATGGTCTACTGGTATTTCCCTAAAATAGCAGCAGCTATTTGTGTGCAGCATGTCTATAACAAAGATGTTGGTATAAAAACGCTGCCTTGCCAACACCATTCTTTTCAACGTTGCCTTTCCAGCTCTGGAGGCACTGGCTGCTTTCACAGCCAAGTTTGCCACTGCTATGGAAAACAGGCTGCACATGCAAGCCAGCTGAAGTCATCCAGACTGAAAAGGGCCCAGGCTGCTGCTGCTACCACTGTAAAAATGTTATTTGGAAACCGTCTTCTCAAAAAGCTGTATAAGGAATCAGAAATCCACCGTAGGGACGCACGCTTGGTGCTTCCCCATTTTTTAGCAGTGATGAAAACAACAAAGCTCTTATCTCAAAATAAAACATTTCTGCCCCTTACAAAGGCACATAAGCCGGCAGGGCAGAGTGGCCTTACATAGCTGGCCTGGTGATGTCCTGATGAGCACTGCATCTGAGCTCTCAGAACCTCAGCCAGCGTGGATGGGGAGCTCTGCCAAGCCCTCCTCTTCCTCAGCTGGGAGGCAGAGAGATGTCTCTCCATTCATAGGAGGAGTTGTGCACAGGGAACAAGAATAGCACAGAGACAAGGCCAAAATCACAAAAGAAAAGAAGTAAAGTACTTTACACCTCCACAAGTCAGGCCAGAAATCATGTAGTAATTTGTCAAACAGAGGTAAATGACACACAAGAAATACGAGATTGTCAGTGTCCAAGGGAACACAGAAGAAGGTTGTTTTAGAGGCAGAGCAACACAAACCATTTCCTTCACAGATTTGTCCCTTCTGTGCTGCTGTTTGCTGTCTTACAAAAGCCGAGTTTGTAACTTCTAGGGCAGATGTTTGGTCTCCCTGTGATACCCAGCTGTTTGTTTGCATAAGGTTTGATGGAATCCAAAATTCCATAATTACAGGATGGTTCCTGTTAACACTCAAGCAACAATTAAATACAGGGAGAAAGGCATATTTCTATTTCCTTAAGACGTTTCACAGCATAAACTGCTTCAGACAAAAGGACAGTCAGCTTAATTAAGTTTTTGTTTCTTGAGCCTCAGAAAAAACTCACCATTTTTCAACAGCACAACTTAAATATCATCTTACCTAGAAAAATAAACCTGTCAATACTTGTGCCAAATCTTAGAGACATTGTCCAAAGTCATTCTCTTAAATCCTTTTTGCTAAATATTTTATCTACCTTGCACCCCACTGCACATTTCATGGCATGAGACCTTGTGAAAATGTCACTACTTCAGGCAATCAAACAAGACATAAATGGCAGTTTTCTTCAGAGTTTTCTCCCATATGAGTTTTCTCTACAAGGTAAAAGCAGATTAGGCAGCACCAGACTGGCACTGTTTCTCTGCTCCAGCTGAATATGACAGTATTTCATTGAATCATAATGTAATATAATACCAGATATGCTTCGTTTGGTTTTCATGATCCAAAACCAGTGCTTGAGTTTAGGTGACCTCAGGTTTAGGCAAATCTGAAGAAACTTAAATACTGCAGAAAAGTTGTAGTCAAAGCTCTCATCACTCATTGTAGCAACTCACCGAAAAAGCAAAGCCCAGTGACAAAAGATTGCTTTCACTCAGAACACAGAAATTCCTGAGCAGTTCTGGACCATCTTAGGGCTTCAGTTTTTGGGACAGCTCATTTCTCATTTACTGTTGACACAAAACATCAAATACAGGCAAAACCCCCCCCATTCTAGCTGAAGTCTTTATATTCCAGCCAAGACACTGGGTGTGACAATGAGAGGTGCAAGGCACATTTGAACACCTCTATGCTTTGTTCAGAAGTGCTGACTTGAAAGGTCAGGGAAACAATAAAATTCCAAGCAAATCTATTGGAGGTATTGGAATCTGCTTGATACTTCACATATCTTTCTGAAGAAACAAATTTCTTACCTTTAGGAAAACGAATCTCTTCAAAATCCTGAAAATTAAGTAACCCCAATATAAATGCAAGCCTTGGAGGGTTAATAGCATCCCGTTGAATAAAAAATATGCTATGACAGGAGTTGTGGAGTAGTAAGTAGGCTGATATAGTGTGGCACGAAGAATCCTGAAAAACAAAGATCATTGTTACTGGTACAAGATCTCTTCCTCGTGCTATTTACGCTTATTTCAAGTCTCATATTCCAGGCTGATTAATATTAAAAAGCTCTGCAAAGATGGTAGATTAATTAACAAGCCCTGCCTTAACTAGATTATGCATCTCTGTTGAAATATAGACTTCAGAGGATGATAAATTTGAGTCTGGCATGGAGGTATTCTAAGTGAGGTTACAAAAAGGCCCTGTTTTTCAGATCTTCATCTCTGTGTGGTCTATATACTGTGCAACTCAGAGCTTGCTTATGCCTTTTTTCAGTGTAAATTCTCTCTAATCTGAAATCCACGCTCCAGAGAAAGTCCTACAGGCTTTGCAACAGGGCTTTTCATTAATTAACATATGTTTTGTCCATCTTTAGACTTCACTACTTCTATATTATTTGGGACTTTTTGAGTCCCTTTAATCTCATCATGTTTCGCTTCCAAGCTCAAGAACTGAAGAACAAGAAACTCAATGAAGCAAAATGATTGCAGATCACTTGTACAGTTAATTAAAAAAACAACAATAAAGTAAGAGACATCAGCATTTCTGAAAGAAAGTACTACAGGAAATTAAAGCCTTATGTTGATCAATGTTCAGAACTATTAATTTAACCAGCTTGAGTCTCTAAGGCTTTGTCCATGTACAGGGAGGGGCAAATTAGAGCTGTGAATGTGAAACACATTAAACACTTTTTAAAAGATAAACACGTTAAGCACCCATGTGGATACTCCAAGGCAGATTAAATCACAGCACTCCAAAGGCATGCAAGTATTTAGCAAGTTAAGATTTATTTGTGCTGACTTCATAAATTAATTGGTTCACCTAAACTTCTCTGAGTGCTCCTCATGTGAGCGAGGTGAGGTACTACCCAAGGACTGGGTAGCAGAAAGAACACCCTAAAAAAAAATAAATTAACTACAGCCATGTACTCTGACTTTGCAGCTGCAGCAGAAGGAGTGGAATGAAAGGGAAAAGGATTTCTCTTAGTTAAGGAGCTCAGCCCCCTTGAAAATGTAGGGGCTCGTAGCATTTAACTATTATTTACAAAACAACTTACATAACACATAAAAACTTTTATTTAGGTTCAAGAGGCTCATTTGAAGTTATTTTTATGTAATATTTTTTAAAGAAAATGGCAGGTTTTGATCAATTTTTCTCACTAGAAGAATTTTCAAGTCCAGTCCATTTCTTTTTCCATCACAACCAACACTAAACTTTCAGGAGAAGTGGGAATGAAGTAAAAGCCTGTGACTGGATTAAATATTGCTTACCAGAAGGGAAACAGGATCATCCTGGTGATGAAGAATGAGATAGAAAAGATGATAAACAGCATGTTGCAGGTTTTCTCCCAGCGAGCATAATTAAACATTTTGGCTGCCTGCAGTGGATAAAAAACCCCAAACATATTATAAATATTGTCTGAGATAAATTCTGCGTTTTCATAAATAAAGGCTCATCTTCCACCTAAGCAGGAAGAGTATTTCCTCCCAGTTTGACATGTAAAGCAATCATTTTACTGATACCTAATAAAGCAGCGTCAGACCAGATTCTTTGTTTATACTTCTCCTTTTATCTTGAAGGAAAGCACTCTGCAAAGGCCCAAAGAACAGCTCTCAGACCAGAATATAAAGTGTCATGGAAACACAAAGTGCTCTTTAGAACAGAGGTAATTCATCACTTTTCTACCAGATTCCAAACAGACTGAATTCCAAGAGAAGCTGCTGGCTACACCTGCACATTCAGGAGGAGCAGTGACTCCTCAAACACAGGTGTTGTGGGACATGCCTGTTACTGACGCTCCTCTGGGCCTAATCCAGCTCCCGTCTTCTTTCTGAGAGCAGGAGAGCTCAGTGCTGGGCTCTATCCCGCTAATAAAGGCCATAATGCTGCTCCTTCCCTAAATGAATTGCCCAACTCTCTGTGCACCCTGGGCAAAGTTTTCAAGTGTGAGCAAAGCTGCAGCTGCCAAGCCTAAGTTTTAAACAGCAGCTTAATTAAGTTCTTTTCTTTTCCTCCTCCTTTTGAGTGGCAGGGCTGGATTAAGTTGTTCAGGTACTCAACTCCAGCTTCCATCCAAGTGCTGTCGTACCAGTTATCAACTCAACTGTTTGTAAAGCCACACAGTTAATTGGACCTAGGAGCAAACCTAGCAGGATTAAAAGCAACCCAGCAAGAAAACCTGTTTAATCTGGACCAGTCCCAAGTGCACAACCCTACAATTAGTTGTTCTGATACAATAAGATAGAGTATCAGGAACAGAAATGGATAGGGGCAGATAACAGCCTACAAGGGCTGCTTACACTGGCACTGCCACCAAAGGAGGCAATGAAACTGTGCTCTCAATCCTGGTGTTGTAAACTCAGGGTAATTCTAGTGAAGGAAACACTGTGTTTGTCTTCCAAGACACCCAGAAACAACTCTGCTCACAGCGCTCTCTGCAGAGTAGGACACTCCTTAAATACTTCTACAGATTCAGTGCGCAGGGAGGAGACTTTCCCTTCAGTCCAGAAGAAACTTTCCTTCTGCCAGAAGATACCTGATACAGGTTGGATTTGATGTCAGAGGTGTGTTCCAACCTCAGTAATTCTGTGATGCTGCGGACAACCTGGTCTAATTTTATCAGTAAACCAGAGAGGCAGCTTAATTTCCAGACCTTATTCTGTAGTGAGGAAGTTCTCTTCTGCTCCTCATAATGGATTCTGTAACAAAGTATTAGCTTAAATTACCAAGCTCCTTTTTACCTTACAAGTCACAAATCTGCAAAACTGTGTCCCTGTGGGGATAGGAAGGGAATCATATGAAAATCATGGCAAAAAGATTGAAATGTCACTGACACCAAAACCAAAATCCCAACAACCGGGGGAAAAAAAAAAAAAATTTTTATATATATATATATATATATACAAAAGAATCTGGGTAGTAGGGTTACCTCGAGCCAGAAATCTGCAGTGTCGTGCACGAAGATCACCAGAGTGCCAAGCCGCACGTAATTGCCGCACCAAGAGCCGCTCATCAACCCGATGGCTGCCAGGTGATGAACGACGTGAGCCATAAAATCCTGGGAGGGACAGAAGCAAATGAAGGTAAAGCGGATGAAGGGGCCGGGGCTTCGTGGATGTGTTCGCGGATGCGTGCGGGATGTGTTCGGCGGGATGAGTTCGCGGATGCGTGCGGGATGTGTTCGGCGGGATGAGTTCGGGGATGCGTGCGGGATGTGTTCGGCGGGATGAGTTCGGGGATGCGTGCGGGATGTGTTCGGCGGGATGAGTTCGCGGATGCGTGCGGGATGTGTTCGGCGGGATGAGTTCGCGGATGCGTGCGGGATGTGTTCGGCGGGATGAGTTCGGGGATGCGTGCGGGATGTGTTCGGCGGGATGAGTTCGCGGATGCGTGCGGGATGTGTTCGGCGGGATGAGTTCGCGGATGCGTGCGGGATGTGTTCGGCGGGATGAGTTCGCGGATGCGTGCGGGATGTGTTCGGCGGGATGAGTTCGGGGATGCGTGCGGGATGTGTTCGGCGGGATGAGTTCGCGGATGCCAGGAGCAGACTGATGCTGCCCTCAAGTGGCTGCAGCAAATCCCGGCTCCAGGCCGTGCTTTTCCTTACAAAAAAGCCTTTTCCCCGCTCACAGGAGCGGAGGTTCAAAGCTACAAATAAGGACAAGCACTTGCCTTCCGTTTGATGTCAATCCCCAGGGTAAATATGAGAGACCAGTAAAACCCGATCTCAGCCATGTAGTACCAGTACTGGGATGGCAGCAAGGTCTGTGATGGAGAAAAACACGGTTAACTCTGAGAATAGGAAAAAAGTAAATGTCGAGCAAGATAATTTCTTTTTTCTTTTCCTGACTTCTGCTCCTCTGGTGAGTCTTGATTAAAAAATTAAGTTAAATTAAATTCCCATCCTGGGCTTCATTAAGAAGGATGTTCTGAGAGCCAAGTATTTTAACCTTTGCTCAGCCCAATCTCTCAATTCCCACAGTTCCTCCCCCCACCTCTGGATTTCACCATGCTTTTTCTCCATGTTTCTGTCACACAACTACATGCAGAGTCCTTCTGCATTTAATTACAAACAACCGCAGATAAAACCCCTCTGTTTCGGTGAACAATTAACATAATAAAATGAAATGTAAGTTATTTATGCGAAAATCCCATGGATCTGCCTGGGGGAGAGCAGAGCTTGGCTGCTCCCTTGGGTCAATACATTTCCCAGGTGTGTATCAGGAGTTGGGAAAATCCAGCTGCGAGGCAGAATTATTTGTATTCCCAGCCCCTGCTTAGGACTGGGATAAGAAGGCAGTGGGATGGGGCAGAGTTATTAAAATAAGAGTGCCTTGAAGCACCACGGGGCCTGGAGCAGTGCAGGAGTTCTGCACTGAATCTGGGAGCCCTGATAACATCTGCAGTGAGGAAGTGATGTCCCGGGGTAGGTGGAAATAACAGTGGTCTGGCTGGAGGGGGAGGCTGCAGCACAGGCAGATGCCAAGGAAGTCCTGTGACAGTCAGCAGCACGCCCCGAAAAAAGGCAGGAGGCTTTGGTGCCACGCCTGTTTAGGTGGTGCCCGTGTGGAGGGAAAAGGCTGCTCTGGATTATCCCTTCCAATGGGGAAATACCTGGGATGCCTGGAGGCCACTGGCCCGATGCCAAAAAGCTCACCTGAAACGGATAACCAACCCACGTCTGCCATATGTCGTAAAACCAGGGTTTCTGGGGAAGACACATCAGTCAGACACTGCCCAGCTCAGCAGCAATTATCATCTTAACTCAAAATCTTCACTACTTAAAATCTAAGTGGGGCAAGCTAAGAAGCTGTAATCTTGATAACTGTTCTCCACCAATTTCTAAAGGGAACTTAGATCTCAGATTTATTATATTGTTTCCAGCTTTTTGGCTTCTCTTCAGGACACCTGAAACGTTCCAGTTCACAATTTCATCATCCAAAGCAGTGGGTGTGTGTTTTATTACTGCAATTACTCAAGATATGTTGCCACAGTGATTAAATTTGCTGTGTTTACCAGTCACACACACCAGTGGTGGAGGATGATAAACAGTGTTTGGGGAGAAGGGCCAGATGAGCAGAGGCACGCCGGGATCTGTTCCGCTGCTCCGGGGAAGCATTAATGACACCCCAGGCAGGGCTCACCGAGTTACAAGCACCACTCTCCCTGTTATTCCCAACTTCTGACTCAGCAGCAACACCTCAATAAATAGCTGTGAGCCCCAAAAATGCTGCCAAAAAAAAAGAGGTTTATGGCCTCCTCTGAGGAAAACCTGGCCATGTGATACATTTGTAGGTGTTAACAAGGCAAGTTGTAAAACCATCTGCGTGACTTCTTCAAGCTTGCCTTAAAAATACTGATTACTCATAAATTCCTTTATCATAGAAGGTCAAAAGTTAACTTAAAAAATTACATCTCGGTGCATACTGCAGCCCATCATCCAGATGACACACACCAAAGATCTGACCCACAGAGCCACTGAAACCAGAGACTTCCAATGGGATTCAAGAAAATCTAGGAATTATTTTGTTAAAAGTAGAGTATCCATCTTTCAAAAAGTTAACTTACATCATACAGAAATATAAATCCAACAATGGAGGATGTCAGATAGAATGAAAATCTCCAGCTGCAAAATTGAAATGAAAAAATAGGAACAAACAATTATATTTTGTAAAGATATCGCCCTGAGCCAGAATTACTGCAAATCATTGTATATCACAGACAATCTTCACATAAATGTGACCTCACACTCAATGTTAAGGATTGCTACATATTAACTGTATCTGAAATATTAATATTTAAGGTTTTATCCACTGCAACATTAGGAAATTCTTTGCATTATCATAATACAGATATTTTAATTGTCATGATAGTAATTTTCTAGGCTTGAACTGATCAAGAGAATGACCACAGCAAGTGTAATAAGACCCCTAAAAATTAATGTTTGAGAACTCAAACCTTTTCCTGGGTTCATTCACTTCATTTCTCTCAACACCAATTGCTGACAACAGGGGAACATTACGAATTATTAGCATCTCCTGGGTTAGTTTACATCTTGCTACAAGGTCTCAGTTAATTATAACCTCATCTTTGACTAGCTGTGCCAGAATTTAGCCTGATCTAAGCGTTTTGTACATCAAATGGATATCCAGCACGGCAGATAAACCTTCCAGGTTTGCATCATCAGCCTGCTAAGTCAGCAAAGGAAAAAGCTCGAGCATCTCAGTGAACTGTGCTGCTGCTTTTACGTGTCAGAGCAGGATGCTGTGATTTGGAGCCAGCAATCGGCTCCTAATGACTCTGGAGCCTGTGTGGGAGGTATTGTCCCTGGGACTGGGTGTGGCTCAGCCCAAGCATTCCCACTCCCACCTCTACAGGTGATGGAAAACTCCTTCCTTTCCACTCTTCCCCTCGGCAGGAACAAGCCTGACCTTTCCCCTGAGCAGCTCTGCACGAAAACTTCACATGCAAAGAAATGTCAGCACAGGGACAAGCAGATGGCCCCAGGCTGGGGAGAACTTGTTCTGGAACAAGAGGTATCCCAGAGGGGAGAGCAAGCAGCTCCCAGAAAACCTAAGCCCACTGAAAAGGAGAAAGTGCCACAAGAGCGCTGCGCCAATGGATTGAGAGAGGCATAAAATGAGATTTTGGTCTTTGGCAAGAGTTAATGAAGTGCCAAATGAGAGAAGAGGAGGAGAACTTGTTTGGTAAAAGCAGCCCCTCCTTTCTGAGCCCCACATCCCCTGGAGGTTATATTCCAGGAGAAAGAATGAGATGTTCAAAGAATAAGAGAGTGGTTTTATGAGAAAAACAACAGACAAAAGATGAGGATGTGGAATGTTGGAGGTGAGACAAAATAATGTCTCACACCTGAAAAAAGTCAGGAAAATAATTATAAAATTGCCACTTGATACACATGTGACAAACAACTGGTTTTTTTCTTCTCAACTTTAAACTACCTCTCCTCAGATGATTTGAAAATAACACTACACAACAAGCACTGCATGGACAGGAAAACACAGAGGTACATGGTGGAAATTCAGAGAGCAAATGGAAGGGGAGAGTGGAACCCACAAGTAATACCTGGCTCAGAGTTAACCAAGAGATGCTGGAAAACACAAAACTGTGGCTTGGGACAGACTTTATACAGGGGCTGCTTCTGCCTCATGTCTCCCATTCCAAACAAGGGGTGTGAGTGGTCCAGTGGATATGGCAGAACTGATTCTGTGTGGATTGTAAAGTCCAGGTGATTTTCTGGATTGGATTCAAGGCACAGGGCACCTACAAGACTGTGCCATTAGTCCCCAGCCCTACAAACATATATTGAATACATTTGGCAACAAACAGCATTTCAGATGAACCCATTCCATGTGCAAGGCTGCCAGAGCACTGCCTCATTGTGCATTTAGCCAAGCTTCTTTATGAATTTGGTGAATAAACCTGAAGTAAAACTCATCCAAATTCACCAAATTTTACCCAAGTGCCTTTTAAACTCTGAGCCTGGCCACCAGAGAGAGCACTGAACAACAGCTATGCAAAAAGGATTTTCTGGTTTAACTTCAGAAATCTTTTTTCTTGACCTGAATGTAACAAAAAAAGAACTTAGTAGGGGAAGTTAAGGGCTGGTAAATTTTACAAGGCAGTGAAGGCTTCATGCAAAGGGCTTTCCAAACCCCAGTGTTGCTTCACTGGGAGCACTAATAACATAAGTATGGCTTAGATCTCATCAGATTTTCCTTGTGATTCAGAAAAATGATCCTTGAGATTGCAAGCTTTCAAAAAATTTCATAATGTTCATAACACTGACTACTAGAGTGGAATAACTCTGTTCCTCATTTTTTTTTTTCCCTAGAGAATTATATTCAATTAAATTCAGGGACAAAGAGCAGAGCAAGGCTCACAGAATTGCACAAGAGAAACCTGTTTGCTTCTTTCTCACTCAAGCTGCCAAGCCAGTTGGAATTTCAGTCTTTAGCTGTGTGTTACTAGAGACAGGGATGCATGGCAGAGCAAGAGTAGGAAATCTTATTGTCACTTGTGAAACCAAATTAACTGATCCCCAAAACAACAGCAGACATAAACCATGTCAGGAGAGTTTACTCAGCACAAACTTCAAAGAGACACACCTCTGTCTATCATCTGGATTTATGTCTGACAGAGGACACCACTAAATCATCATCACATTGATTAACACTGAAAAAAATCTTGATAAAGTACTCAACTTTGAGCTCTCTGCTGTACTTTTAACCCTCATTCCTTAAGCTGATCTACACCACCAGAGGTTCAATATTATAATCAGGTGAATTTTTGCCAATGTAATTATGCTAATGAAAAGCCAAATACACAGAGCATTTGAAAGTGCTTTATGCTGGTACAATAAGTGTCAGTACCCAAAAGGGATGAGCTGTGCCCGTTTCAGAATTTACAATTTGCATGAGATTTTAAATGACACTTAAAAGTGTTTAGGTATGAGGAAGTTCTAACACATAAGTGAAAAATCATATGCAGGTTTTGAAACTTCTTACATATTCATTACTATCACTCAAAGCTGCTCACTGGCCCACTCTCAGCAGTGAGGTTGAGTTCCTGTTTCACACAGTATCCCATGACCAAGCTGTGGTACCTGTCCTTTAGTCTGGATGCCACAATTCCTGCTCTTGAACTGACTTTGGTGCACATGACAGCATCCCAAAATGACAGCATGGGTACAAACATAAACCAGGGTAAGCATTGTTGTTTCCCCTGTGATTACTGGTAGACAGGAAAATATTTTCCTATTCTCTGCATGTATTCATCTTACACTTTGTACCAGGAGCCTACAAATCCATTATTCCACAAAGAAGCAAACTGTAAAGTATTTTAAGGTGATCTTTCTTCTCCAGGAGAAACAGTTACCCTGAACGTTTAACCATCATTTGGAGAAATGCTACTAAATCCTTTCAACTTGTTTGTGCATTCAGAAACCACACCTCATCAGGCAGACCCAGCCTCCTGGAAAGGGGGGACCTCAATCACTTTTTTTCTAAAAGAGTAAAGCAATGATAACCAAAAGCATTGTCTTTCCTTACAAAGCTTCCTGGAATTTCTGGAGCACTGTTGGGATCTCAAGGTTTCGCCGTCTCCTGAACCATTTCTCCACCAAGTGAACGGTGCAGTTGCACTTTTTGGCAAGGCCTTTGATCTCTGACTGCAAGAAATGGAACAGTGTTAGCAGCAGATGCACTCCAACATCACTTTCATTTATTTTGTAGTTCACAGAGCAGCTTCACACTGCTGTAAGGTCTTCATTTAAAAATATTAGCAATATTAAATACGCATGGGGGGTATTCTTGAGTAATGCTCACAGAAATCCTGGATTTTTATTTATATAAATAAAGCAGGCATAAAATAGTTGCTCCTGAGAGAGACAGAGATGCAACTTTTACTGTTAGATGCGAGCTGAGGCTGGAGAGGGAAGTGCCATGTATGAGCACATGTGGACATGGCACCTAATATCTTATCTAATCATAAATATTAATAATTTATTCACACGTGAGTCTCACAGATGAAAAGTGGCATGGAATTAAAGTGACCTGAGCTCTGCTCTCAAAGCCAAAGCAAGTCAATGTGTGCTCCTGAGCCAGGTCCAGCCTGCCCCCCTCCAGCACCAGAACGAAACTGGGGCAGGAGCAGGGCCCAGAGCTGCCCGTGGCCATTGGGGGGCCACAGCCCGGGGTCTCTGCATCCTCTGTGCTCCCAAGGTGGCCAGGCCAGCTGTGCCTGTGGGCTTCCTCCCTCTCCTCCACCCCCAAGTGCTGCAGCTGCGGGATGACCTCCCAGGGCTGCCTCAGGAGCAAGGAGAGTGTTTGGCTCATCCCTGAGGAAGTTCCTTCCTCCCAAGGGCAGGATGCAAATAAAGGTGAGGCCAGTCCAGGGAGCCTCCTACCCTCGGGGAAACCTCTGGAATGTGAGAAAAAGCACCTGAGCTGCCAAGGAGGGCAGGAGTGCAAACAGCTGCTGTGTCCAGCCCTCCCTGCTGGCTCTGAGCTCTCCCCTTGCCACACAGGAATAGCGACTATTTCCATACAACAGAGCCCACGTGTCCTCAGCTGCCAGCCAGGCTATCCCAGGCACACTGGACCCCAGGCTGGACACCTAAAGGAGGCAGCCTGAGTCCTTCCCATGCTCTCAGGAATCTAAAGATGCTGTGCTTCCTTCCAGAAATCAAATATCCAACTGTACTCAAGCAGAAGGAAGGAATGAAACTGAGACGGGGAGACATGAGCTCGTGTGTGAACACCCATACATCTATTCCTGATGTTATCAGGAAAAAGACACAATAAAAGAACGGCAGAGTTAGGGATAGAATGCCAAGTTCCACTATCAATAATTATCAAAAGCCCTCATTACTAGAAAGCACATATTTCTTTTCAAAACCAGTGTAGGCAAACTGCAACTATCTGAGAATTGTAGTCAGGTAAGTGAACTTCCTTAGGGTGCACTCACAGCAAAGTACCTGCCTCCCATCAAAAATCAAGTTGCCTCATTTTTGGAGGTGGCAAGCATTGGCTAGTCTTTTTTTTTTCCTTGTTCAATTTTAACAACAAACAGCACTGTAATAGAAAGATTGCTTTTCTTTCTCACATTAGTATGCAGCAACATAATGGATCAAAATATTTCCATGCCAGCATTCTGATATTATAGCCTGCAGTAAATGTGACCCTGCTTTCCAACAACAGACATCAGCTGAAGTTTTCTCCAGGCAGAATGAGTTAAAGATGGAACACTAATCTTCACTGGAAATATTGTTAACAGTCTAACCTAGAAGGGTATGCCAGAAAATTAAACATCTTAAACGTATTTTCTGTTTCGGATGCCATACACCCTTGTCAGCAGAACAGCAACAAAAACCCAAATAAATTAAGTCATCTGTCAATCAGCTGGAACTCATCCCATGATGTCATTGCTGAGAGCTGATTGAAACAGTAAGAGTGGGATTTTCCAAAAGCAAAATGAGTTTGGAAGAATGAGAATCCTTACTTGGGACGGATGTCTTGAGCACTCCCGGAAATAACTCTCTAACACAGGATTAGGCTGTGGCTTCACACGTCTTACATTCTTTATACCCAAGGCTTTTGCTAGAGGTATAGCAACATATCTGAAAAGACACATCAGGAAAGGAAAAGCTTTAGAAATACAAACCAGTTACAAGACCTTGGCTGTTCTAATGCCAGAATATGAAGAAGACAAATCTGATAAATTTAACCTGCCAAAGAATGTGCCAGGGCACTGGGAAAAAGGGATCTCCCTCTATCCAATCCCAAGAGGGAACAACAGCTTATCAGCAGTTATACAACAAATCCCAAGGACTCCAGTTTGTGGCCATGAAATGCTACAAAACTCAAGGAAACATCCTGACTTTTGTGCCCATCAGGGGGTGTTGAAATTGAGTGAAGGGAGACCAAAAGCTCTCCCCACGAGAGCGCAGGGATTGTTACTGGGCAACTTCCTCCCTGCGGCAAAGTCACTGGGCACCTTCTTCACTGGGCCACCCCCACCCACGCTGGATCCAGCCTGTGGCACACAGCCATGCCCTGAGACTGATGGATTCTCTCTCCCTTCCCTTTTCCAACCAAAGCCCTGCCCTCCTGCTTGGGCGGGGTGTCCAGAAGAGCCCCCTCCTCCCTTCTGCTGCCCTCAGCCATCGATTCCTCATTACTCAGAGCAGTGGTCAGCTTTGCTCAGGCTCACTGCAGCCAGATGTGTGGGCTGATCACCCTCAGCAGTCCTTCCCAACACCACTCAGGCAAACACTTGCTTGGGAGACACTGGGAATGGTTATGAACATATGATCCAAATTACTTTTGATTTCCAGCATGAGTGATCTTATCTGCTTCTGGTTTAAGTCTGTCCAACTTACGACATTCCAAATTTCCTCATTATGTCCTGAAATAATTATAAAAACCTACTCATCGCATTTTGTAGAGGAAAAGGAAAAGAAAGCACAGCAAAAAAAGGTACAAATAAATAAGTCAAAACACTGGAAATCTTAACAGGATTGTAGGGTCAACCTCTGCCTGTCCCCTAAGATTCCAGCTGCAGAAACAATCCATTTTCTGGTGCCAAAGCAAGGGGGAAGAAAAGGAACCAGCTTTACTAGATCTGCATAAAATGTTCACATGAAACTTTGAAATCTCTCCAGTCTGCTTAGCTTGGCCACAGAGAGACACCTGGGATCTATGAGCCTCACACGAATGTTCTGGTGCAGTTCCAAATGAGAGGTTTGGTTGAGAGGACAAATCTCTTTATCCTTCCATTGAAGGAGAAAAAGGAAACCCAAATGGTTTGAATGAATTGTATCTCTAGTGAAAGGAGATAATCAGAGGTATCCAAACGTTCTAGAAAAACTGGAGAAAAATATTTTCCTTCTGGATTGAAGATTAGGCCACAGCTGAATGTACCTAATAATGAAAATATTTCCCAATTTTTCACCTACTACGTTATCTGTACGAGATCTTTCTAGTAAACCCCCAAATAATCTTCCTTTATAAAACATGACATCGATCTACAGATGTCTCATTTTCGGCATTCATGAGGATTAACGTTAGCATCAAGTTGCATTTCTGTTTCTTACCTTTCACTGAAGAATCGGATGACCAGCAATACAAAAGCATATGGGATCGTGGCATACAGCTGATGTGGTTTGGGAAAGACGAGTCCATCACGGTCTACAAAATCTGCCCACGTGCAGTTGATGGGCATCCAGATATTCTCCCACCAGAACCAGCTGTTGAGTGTCTTTAGTATGTATGCCATGCTGAGTAAATAAAGAGAGAATTTCATTTATTCCTCATGTATTAAAGAGAAAATGCCTGAAAAAAATCCATATTGAGCCTTGTTATGTAAAGCCAGTAAAGTCAGTGCTCTCAGGGGGAAAAAAAAAATCCTACAGGAAATTAAAACCCTCTTGGTTTAGAGCAAGGAGGTGGGATTATAACCCAGCAGAAGATAAAATAATAAAGCCAAATTTTGACCTGATATAAAGCAATACAGGGCCTTTGAACTCTGCACAGGGAAGTACCTGCTGCCTCCTTTCAGTCACTCACATTGCACTGCTTAGGACCTGGTCAAATCTCCTGCAACACTAATTATCTATCATATTAATACTAATGAGAACAGATCTTCCTGAGGCTACCTTTATAAATTAAATATAAGTGGGAGGAAGAGTAGAAAAGAGATGAGAAAGTCCAGGGAGTGCCTCAATTCCATAGTAATGAGGACATTTCACTGATGAATTACTGCTGTTTAATATGCTAATGGATATATACCCTGAATTTGCAAACACCTGTGCAGAAGAACAAGTGGGGAAAAAATATAGTGCATAGCAAGCTTATTCTGGGAATTGTGGGAAATAATTATTTAACTGCGACCAAAACCTAGATCAGGAACAAATGTCTAAAATCAGTTCTGGAAGGGGGAAAAAAAAAAAAAAAAAATCACTTTGACTAAAGTATTTCATTCTTGTAAAAGCCTCCTTTTTAACTTTTGTGGTCTACATTATATATTTAGAAATTGCTGTTCTCTCTCATTTATTTGTAAGGACTTTACAGCACAAACATGTTATATATCCTATAAAAATATCCTAACATTGAAGAAACATAGAAGTTACTATAATATTTTCCATAAGGCTGAAACACACAGTTTTCCCATGATTTCTAGGAATAGTAAATTTGAATTACTTTTTTCCATGCTAAAATTTTCTGTAAACCAGGAAAACGATGGGGAAATAACTGATTTCATTGAAACATGGCTTTGATGAGGAAACAGTTGAGCTGGGAAGACTATTTCAACCAAATCTTTATCTCATCAGAACATCTCCCAGCGATATCTCTGTACAGGATCACGAGATTAAGATCAAACCATGCCAAGGTCAGGCAACACTTCAGGCCTTGTCCTGTTCTTCCATATCTGAGCAAGGAACACAGGATTTTAGTTGTGCCTGCAGCTGGCTCAGGACACCATGCCTAGAGCATCCCACCGGCATTCCAGACCCGGACACAGCTTTAATTAACACTGGAGCCCACGTTAATTAACAGCCAAAACACCCATTGCTGGTCCACACTGGGCTGTTTCCACTAAGCTTGGAGCAGGTTTGTGAAGCAGTGACCTGTACCCATCAGACAGAGCTGGTTAACAGCACTGCAGATCCATTTATTGGCCAAGCACAGTAGTCAGAATTGAACTATTAATAACCCAGCCATTTAATCTTTTTAAATGCAGGAAGGGGACAGTAAAAACCTCCTGAATGAATCGTGTGTGTACAAGCAAAGGCAAAAATAAAGGAGGGAGAATTCACAATTGTTCCCGCACTGAGACTTTATATGCCAAGTTTCAGCCTAGAGCAATGTTTTACTGCTGAATTATAAACTCCTGGAAGTGAGGATTTATGCTGGGGCTGCTCACAGACCCTAAACAGCAGCTTGCAGGCGCCACCCTAATGAAGCAGGGCTTTGAAACATGACATTTTGGGTCAGGCAGAAAGGCTTGCAGACAATAGAAGACCAGGGGAGAGCCTTGTTACGCAGTTCTGCTTCCTAATATATCTATATTTTTTAACTAGACTGTGCACTGCAAGCTATCACAAACTGTAATAAAACCAGGCCAGTCTGTTACAGCACAGTGGAAGGAACACTCACAGCTGCCTTGTGGTGAGATGGGCTGGGACTGAACAGACACCCAAAACATTTCAAGCTTAGAAAAGCCCAGTAGTGCCTATTTTCTCATTGGATTCCTGGGATCTCACTAATTGATGGGTTTTTTCCTCACATGGATGCTTCACCATATGATTACACCTCTTAAACTAGTTAATAGAGCACTATTAGACTAAGCTCATAAGCACATGCTTAATCTTAAAATATAAGGGAACTCTGAGCTTTGAGGTCTGATCCAGAGTTCACATATTTCAGGGGAAATCTTTCCTCACAAGCACTAAACAGATTCATCAAAAGGTGGGCTCTCTGAAACTCTTCCTTCTGTAATTCCTGAATTTGTACAGGACTGGCCTGGCCCACGGGTTTAGACCATCCCTGATGGACACTGCCCAAGTGATTCTGACCAAACCAATGATGAGATTCCAAATCTGTCTGCAGCCTATTCTTAAGTTTCACTACCCTTAAACTGGATGTTTTCACTGCAGCAAATCAGGCCATTCCCTGGGAAATACTGAAGATTTCCATCTTCATAACAGTGAAATAGTTGGGCTGCTTTCCTGCCTCCCTTCAGCTCTCATCACGAGGCTCCAGGAGCACCTGGGAGGTGAAGAATTCCTTACAAGCACTGGCCCAAGCAGGAGCAAGGGGGCAGCCGTGGCCACCAGTCCCAGAGCTGGGACCAGGCTGAAGGCACTGGATTTCAGAAGTGGATGGTTTTTTACTTGCACCGTCACAAGTTGTTTTCCTCCCCTGCAAACGCTGCTTTCAGTGAAAGGTCAAGCTTGGCCTAATTTGGGAGCTCTAACAAAAATCTTTAAACCCTACCCAGCCTAAACCTCCTATTGCTGAGTGCTGAGCTCAGAGGTGCTCCTCACAGCCTGTGGCAGCACCAAGCAAGGAGTGAGAAATCCAACAGCGAGTGACTCATTCTGCCCAGCCTAGGGTGAAAAACCTCTGCCTCTTCCCAGATCCCCATCCAGCACTGCCAGGAGCATTTGCATTGAAAAAAAAACTGGAATCATTGCTCTGAAAGGGGCGAAAAGTCAGTCAAAAATAAAGATTTTTTAAAAACTGAAGTTCCTCTGTATCTCGGGAATTAAAGACTTTCAGTAAAGAAATCAAATCGCCTCTTTGCTACGGAAGGATCACCTCGGTAGCTTAATCTAGTTTTAATGGGCTAGTGCAAAACTGGAAAATCAGGAATGATTACTTCAGGAACTGCATCCTTTATAATTAAAGGAAAGCCCACACAGCTGGGAAGTACCAATGTGAAGTTTCTTTCAAAGCGCTGTTTCTTGGATCCTGGATATATTCAATAGAAAAAGCCCTCATATTTTTAATGTTATTAAGCAAAGGGGAAAAAAAAAGGGGGGGCAAATTTGGGTTTGACAAAAGATATGTGGCTGCATTTTGCAAAACAAATTCAGGAGCTGCTTTGAAGTGGAATTTCTGGCTGCTGCAGTCTGAGGAATTAATAAAAAAAAAACCTGAGCCAAAGCTTTGATTGTATTCTCCGCACAAAAGCTCTCGCTTGCAAAAACTGCATTTCCAAAGCCAGGACTAAGAGAAGGCAATATCCAGGTTTGCAGGATGTATTTGGGAGGATTTCCTATCCTTATTTACTGAATAAATTACAAAACCCAATGGATTAACAACACAAACATGCAAGAGAATGTAACCTATATTCCCCTAAGCATCCCCTTAGCCTCCTCAGCGAGGCTCCAGAGGTGTAACAGGGAAAGACTGAAATCAGCAAAAAGCAGGAGGAACATAATTCTCCAACTCCCCTCATAATTTGGCAGAACTGGTAAAGCTGGTGCAGTGACTGTTGGGAAAAATCAAGCCTCAGATATCAAACCAGATAACAAAGCTGTTCCAGGCTGTTCACCCTCAACATGAAATAGAAGTGGTTTAAAAGAGAAACTAAAGATCAGATCCACCATATCACAGGCTTTGGTTTTGCTTAAGACTCAGCAATATTGCCAGGAGTTATCACACACCTTCCAGCTGCCAATTTTGTGTTCTGCTACAAACAGAACTTCTTTTTTTTTTGACATTGTGTGAAGAATCCCAACTGCTTCTACCACCGTGAAACAGCTGGACAGAGCTGGGTCCTGCACTCTGAACTGTGGTTTGCGGAGGAAAGGACTGAAGGAAGGATGCTGGATTGATGCTGCCACCTCTCTGCATCCTGTCTTATCTTGTCTGTGCAAGTGGGAAAACACGATCCCAGTTGAATTCTCCACAACCTGAGGCAGGGCTGACTGTCACCTCTGCCAGCCCACACACAGCAGCAGCACGGAATAAAGGAGCTGCTGCACTCAGCGTTTCTTACAACGAATCCCCGAAATACTGAATTCAAACAGCCAAATTAAGATTGCTGTGAGACCTTTAACTTCACATTTACTCCCTGGCTTGTACAAATCTCAACTGTAAACACTAAGTGCCTCGTTACAGGGCAATTACAGCATTTTACTTCTTTTACTGTTCTTTCACATTACCTTGTAACTTGGGTACCATATTGAGCAAGCAAAAATAGCACTTTGAATAAATCTCAATTAAGGTGGCAAGTGAGTTTTTATTTTTCCCCCTGTTCTCTGAGACAGGAAAAAAAAAAACCAAACCATAAAAAAGGGAACTAGACTTCTTTGAAATAATTCATTTTCTGGGTGAAAGTCACCATGGTCTCCCTCTACTTAAAGGTAAGTCATTTTTGAGCCGCTAAAATGGTTTTAGGTGATGGCAGGCTGCTGAAGAAAGTGAAATACAGTTCTCTCACTGTACAGTTACAGTGAAAACTATGTCCACTTTTAAGCTTTAAAAATCCATAACATGAACAGAGTGGAATAAAGAGTTATGAAATAACTCAAGTAACTGCAATAATCTTGAGATAAAAAAAGTAGTAGGCAAAAACCTAACCCTATCCAAGCTGGAGGTTTAATTCACAAAAAGTTTGAACAAACCTAAAGGAACAAAATTTGTTGCTTTGTGAACATAGTAATGCCTATCAAAATGTAAAGAAAAACCTTTTAAGTTATGAGAATTTTCCTCCTTTTTTTTTTACCATTGGGGAAAGATGCAAAAAGAATTATTTTTTTGCAGCTTACTAAAACTTTGTGTGAAATACAAACTTAAGAGTCTAACTTCAAATGCTAAGCTGCATAATGGAGATGTTACCAGAGTTGTGTCACTTTTTTCAGGTGAGAGTTAAGGGCAGAGAAGAATTGAGCAGCACAGGGTACACAGAGGCCAGGACAAGCAGAGGGAGCACAGGACATGTGGAGGCAGCAGAACAGCGAGAACCAGAGAGGAGACCTGAGGGTGGAGAGGCTTTTGGCTTTTCCACCTTCAGTGAATGACTCAAGGTTTTAAATTAGCCCTTGGAAGGCAGGAAAGGGACAGGTTTGGTGCATTTGCAACTCTGGAGAACTCTGCAGCTCCCTGAAACAGAATCTTCAGCCATGGTGTGAACCAGGGGCTCACACTTGGCCGTCTATTGATGATCTCCACAACACCAAGAGCAGAGAACCAAGTCTGCTGTGCATCCCCGTTCCCAGCTCCCTCCTGTGCAGTTCAGCCTGCCCAGACATTCCCCACCCACAAAGAAAACTGGAGGAGGAGCCAGAACGGAACTGGTCTTTCATTATTTCAGCCACTCTGACATCCTTTTCATGTCCTAACAAATGCAAGGGAAATTCTCAGCTAAAGCACAGCCTCCTCATCACTGGTAGCAACCAGCTGAAGAGCTGAGCTGGGAAGGTAGTGAAAAATAGAGATACATTGCAACAACATCGCTGGGGCTCTTCCATCTGAATGTTGTGGTGTTATTATGAAATAATCCTTTCCGGCATCTTGTTTAGGTGTATTAATTACAGCACAAGCTTCTTCAGAGCTTCAAAAGTCTTATAAAAAACCCACCAAACTTCTGTTAAACTGAAATTCTTAAAGGACTTCTTTTTTTCCTTAGCATTTTACATTAAAAAAATTAGAAGTGGCTTTTCCAAGCTATTCAAATTTAAGGAGGTTTTTTTTTTTTTTTTTCTCTTATATAATCATGTCTATATCATTAGTTAACATTTATTCCTGTTAAGAAAATTTCCTCCCTTCCAGTTCAGAAAGAAGTGCTCTTACAAGCACTTAACAGGATAATGGCACAAGAAGTAGCAAGGCAAAGCTATTACTGTAACCTGTATTGTCTTTTTTCCTTTTTCCTTTAATAGAAAGCAGCTCTCATAGGCTGGAATACTTAGTGGCAAAATAGAAAATCTCATTAATGTCATTCCATTCTTTATCTGAAGACTACTCGTAAGAGTTACTCTCCTCTTCCCTTATGGAACAGTGTTAGAGACCAGCACATGCTGACAATTCAGAGCACAGGCTGATGGAGGAGTGGAAGAAAAATCCAACAAAACATTACCAGGGCAGGAAAAAAGGCAGAAAAAGGAACTCTTACCTTTCTGATGTTGCAGTCAAAGAGACCAGAAGCACATTAGCAGGGAAGAGGCATCACACTCACTACTCTGACCGAGGTAAACACGCCCTATCTCCAGAACCCTTTCAAATTCTTCTGAGACCCACCCAGCAAAGCTGCACTTCAAGATTTCTGACTGAAGGCAATCCTGATGTCATCCACATCACTCCGTGAAACTCGGCAGCAGCAATGCCAGCGCCTTCCCTGCTGGTTTCAACACAGCAAATGAAGAAATGTTTGAAGTCACGTGGGTTTTGTTGCACGATGAGAATTTGTCTCACCGTATATTGCTACACACACACACAGAGGAGGATGCTGAGCCTGCTGAGGGTGCAGAAAAGGGAGCACCAAAAACATCACTTCACTCTGACAGGTTTTAGATGAACTGTGGGGGTTTGAAAGAAGTTAGAGAAAGGTCTCTGCTCCTATTGACCACTCTCAGCAGTACTTCCAGCCTCAATCCACTGAATGTTTTACAAGTGTTCCAGTTCCTCAGAAGATCTAAAATGGAATTTTTGAAATTCCTAAAGCAGAAGAGAGCACACACTGAGCGTGTGTTTGGTTAGAGATACCATAGAAACATGTCATTTTTATTTAACCTATCTGATTGTTTAATTTCTTTTCTAATTCCATGACTGAGGAATCAAGCTGAAAGTCATTCCTCAGCAGCTCTCTCCAGTTTCAAGTAACAGCCTTCAGAAGTGTTGGCATTACTTTGCATTCTGGTGGACACATTAATGTTGTTGCAAATGGAGAAGAGAACCTCACAGAGGAGCCAGGAGCAGAGAACCTTTTATTAGCCTTTTCTTCCTGCTTGCAGTCAGCAAACAGAAACCCAGGAAATGGGACCAGACTTGTCAGAGCTGAGCCAAAGCTCCATCTCAGCCAGCACTCTGCCAGAAGGAAGCCAGGAGCAGATGGCTATGGAAGAGCACAAGAATGGAAGAAACACAAAATAGTAACTGGTAAGGTCCCCAGCCATCAGTGCTTTGGGGCTCCAAGACTCCTTAAACCACAGAAGGCGTCTATGGAAATAACAGTGGAGAAGTTCCCTCCTGCAGCCCTTCCTTCCCACAATGCCTTTTGAGCATATTGAAACTTCATCTGAATCTATAAGCCTGCCATGAAAGAAGATGTGACTCAGGCAATATTTGAAACCTCTTCATTTATTTCCCCTCATGAGAAAAGCATGGGTTTCCTCATGGAGCATTTCTTTCATTTTAGGTATTCTATCTTGCAGCTATTGCGAAAGTCTTTGGTCCTTCCATAAAACCGGGAGCAGTATTCAATCACCTGATGCACCAGAGAACATGAAAGGGTATTTCAGAAAAGATTATGGCTTGGCTGCTGCTTTAAATGATCTCCAAACTTTCCCACATCTGAACCAGCCACTGCTGAGAACCAAGCACAAGATTTAGGAACCCTCTGCCAATTAGGAAAGCCTAGAGCAAGCTGATTCATACATCACTTGGCCAATACTGGGCCAGGAATGGAAGAGGTAATTGGCAGCAACATCTTTCTTATGCCTAAAACCACAATTTCTTCACTGTTAGGGCAAATGGCAAAAAAATAAGTTTGTTTGACTGGAGCAAATATGGGACTGCTCAAAAAAAAAAAAAAAAAAAAAAAAAAAAAAAAAAAAACCAAAACAAACAAACAAACAAACAACAACACATTTTTACATCATTTTTTTTAGGTGCATTTGTTAGGCTGGAACCACCTACATAAGATACTATTACAAGATTAAAGATATTCCATGGTAAATAACAAGCTATATCATACCCCCTTGATCAAAGTGCCCACTGACCTTACAATTAGCTCTGCACCTCCAGAGTGCTTCTCCTTCAGGAGTCTTAAATTTGAATACCGCAAAAAAATAAAATCAAACCAAAAAACACCTTAGTCTGCACGTCTCACTGAGAAAATAAAAATAGAACAGTTTAAGTGCTGCTATTCCTTACTTGCAGCATAATATCTACTCATTCATTGGACAAAAAAAATATAACTAAATACAATAATATAACTAAATATAACTAGATAATGGAGACATGTATTTGACTCAATTATTTTACGTATCACCAGGAATTACGTACAAGTTCTCTGTAAAAAAAGTATTACAACAGAGTAAGAAAAATTCACTTCTTTCAGCAAATGTCACAAAACATCCCTCTTTCTTTTCCAGCCAACTGAATTCATATAATAAATTACAGTGAATCCACAGAGTGGGTGTGAGCTTTCAGCTGAGGTTCCAAGCAGTTACACAAGAGGATTTATAGTATTAGTAAACTTTCTCACTAGAAAAAAACCCTCCTGGCAAATCTTTGAGACTGTATTAAATCTTAAACATCCAAACTCAGAGCTGTTGTGTGTGGTGGCACCTGCAGATGGAGGAGGAAAAAAAACGAAACACCAAAACCATCCCCAAAACCCCTAAAGGTTTCTTTTGTTTCCCTTCATTTAAAAAAAAAAATCCTGGAATTAATCTGGGGAGCCAAAAATAAATGTTCTAAATATTCTGTCTGTTAGTACCTAACTATTTTTGCTAATTGATTATCTCAATAGCAGAGTGTTAATCAAATCTCAGTCATATGTATGCATGGAAGAATAGGAATCCATTTGATCTAACAAATCATTCGCACTCCAAATTCTCTCTTCACCATCAGCTCCTTGCCATCAGGAATTCCTTAAAGATTAAAGTAAAAAAACCATTACATTCTTGTACGTTCTGCTCCTCAAGAATCAACAAAAGCCTGAAAACGGATCATTCCAAGTCACATGTCACAACATCGAAACTCAAAAGCTTGCAATCTGTAGTTGAAAAGCTAAGATCCTTCTTTTCACAGGAATTTCCAGCTTCTCCTAATATGCCAGCTTTCCCTTACATAAAAGAAATGAAAAAGTCTGAAAAAACCTCTCAAAAAGCTTTTACCTCAAAATGTTTCTTCCTAGTATGACCTGATTCATAATCCAGATCCTTAAAGGGAGAGGTTCACTAAGGAGAGGCTAATTACTAATTAATTAGTAATGCCATGGGTCATAAATAAGGACTAAATACCTGATTTTGAATGCAGCAACCATTAAGGCAATAATATTTATCATCCATGAATGCCACTGCAGGATCAATTGAGGAAAATTTGAACACACAGCTTGAAACCTTCAAATCACTTAAATCTTTTGACATTACTGTTTCAGAACTTGATTCCCATGAACTTTAGCCAGAAAGACAATTTACAAACTTTGAGAATCCAGGCTTTAAATAATAAGGAGGAAGAAGACTTGGATGAAGTGGGTGAAGAGAGGACTTCAGGAGCAATACTGGAAGGATAAAGTCAGTGAAGGGAAGGAACACGCTCTGCTGTGGATCCACTCTGCCTTCAGAAAAAAGGCTCCAGGAAAACCATTACCTGGGAACTGCCTTCCAACCAATTTCCCTCACATTCTCAACCACTGAGGGCCAGGAACACCACAGTTATGCCCCCTTACAAACCCTTGGCTGTATTCCATTTAGACACTGACCACACCGTGGATCAATAAGCCTCCTGGACAAGAATTAAGAATCTTCTCCTATCCAAGGGCACAGAGATGTGATTAGCTGCTGCTCACAGTTTGGTTGTGACACATTCTTTATGGAAAATCCTACTCGTTTTATCTTTAAATTATCTTTGGTGAGAAGGCTTTTTTTTCCTTTCCCTTGATTTAACGTCAACTTGTCCATACTTGCTAAAATCCCTTTTCTGTTAACCAGAAACACCAGAAAAGTCAAATATAACTGCATATATAAGGAACTTCCACCAAGTTTGCTCCAATACATTTGCAAAGGCAAAAATCACATTTTCCTCTCTACCTACAGCACTGCCAATTCACCCAAACACGCTTGTGTGCCCACTGTCTGAAAATGCAGGAAACTAATTCACACAATATTCTGGCTGCAACAATAGGAAATTTAACAATCCAACCAAATCAGAGAGTTTCTTAATCCATTTCCAACAGCACAGAAATAAAATAGGATTACAAAAAAAAAATAAAAAGAGCCTTGTTGATCCTTGGAGCTGGGAGCACTGGTTTAACAACAATACGAAAATAAACCTCAACAATTTGTAACACTTGCACGTAAGACAATGCTGCAAACATTGGTTGAGTACATTACTGGGAGTTTCTTGGAGCATCTATCTTTATCCATCCACAGAAAACATAAAATATGAGTATTTGCTTGATGACACTGAAAGACAATTCCTTTGATGCTCCACACCCAACAATTCTCACTTCTGCATCGGCTCGTAAGTGACAATTACAGAAAATAGTGGCATCATGGTCAGTAATTTTAGCTGAAGTGAAGAAACCCTCCCTTAGAGGGACCAGTGCTCTGTTGAAGATGACCAAGTACTGGATTTTCCCTTGAGGAGATAAAGAATTATTTTAAAAATTTGGTTGAGTTTGTTATTTGCTGCTTAATGGGTCTCTGCCTAACTTTCACAACAGCTGTAACCGTGTCAGCAGAAAGGCACAAATTCCATGAAAATATAAATATTATCAAGGAAGCCAAGCATAAGAGATAAATATCCAGATAGCATTAATTTCTATTTCAGTTAAATCCCTGCATGAAAGAGCCATGAAAGCTCTGTAGTGACAAAGTTACTCCAAGATCTGACAAACCCTGGAAAGGTGACCCTTGAAGATAAAGCTTTTTCCTTTCCAGCAAGGAAAAATATAAGGATATAGGATTTCGTAATTTGTGTTTTTTACTTAACCAATATACGTTCCTTTGCAAAATAGACTTCAAATTATTATTCATGTATTAATATGTGGCTACTACTTCCTCCAAATGCTAAGGGCATTTGGAACTTCTTTGAAGTTCCACAGAAAATACTCATTTTTAACTCTCAAGAACTAGGATGAAATGGGGTAGATAGCTGGACAACTCCAATTAGCAGCTACAATTCCTGACAATTTCAGAATATGGACCTGGAAATCTTCCCTACAAACTTTAGGGAAGCCAACACTCAGCAGTGCTCACTTTTGAGGCTGTGTCTGCTATTTTTTACAAGAAATAATTTTCTTTTTTTTTTTTTTTTTTTTTTCAAATCTCCCCCCTAGAAGAACACTGCTGACTGGCAAAACTCATGTTTTGCAGCCCAGGGAAAGTAGGAACCAGAAGTAACTAAGGATATTGTAATTCTCCATGCAAGATTTCTACCATAAAATATATTTTATTCCTTCCATTCCTGATGTAAGCCAGCACCAAGCCAGCTGGTCCATTAAAGAGCAACTCTGTCAGTTATCACAAACTCATTTACACAACATTTAAGAAGATAACGACATGACAAAGCTGAAGTCCCTGAGATGTTTCTCAGCCAAGTCCAGGTGCATGCCTGCTGTGGAGGTAGAGACAGTCAAAGATTGCCTGCTATCCATTCTGGCTTCTAACAAGGTTTCAGAGTGAACCAGGTGGCCCAGAAGGCTTGAACAAAATACAGCAAGAATTTACAAACTCATTAGGATAACTCTAAGGGAAAATACACAGAAGTAACGTTGTTATGACCACAATATTTTCACTCCTACTGACACTGTGATAAATCTCTGATACTGACTTCAGAAACCATCTCAGACTGACTCTGCAAGAAATACAAACAAAGCTTATCCTACAGTGATAAACCAGGGAAAAACCAAGGCTCCCTATTCCCAGCTTTACAAGCATACTGCAAGTATAGAGGTTCCCAAGGTTGGTTTTTATTCTTGTATTACAGGATTAAAACTTGTACTACGAGTCTTAAAAGTAGAATGGAAAGCAGCCATAAAAATATTGGAGAAAATCCAGCTTGAAGAACCGCAACAGTGGAGCCACCTGGATTCAGCTGTAGCTGCAATCAAGCTCTGCAAACATTCAGTTAAAAAGTTAAAACATGTTTTTTAAAAAGCACATCCTGTAAGCAACTTCTAGTGCTAACTGCTTACCTTATGAAAGCTTAAATTATTCTACAGATGTTGAAGCAAACAACTGCATTAACGGCAAACTGAACATTTCAGGAGTCCTCAGATAGAAAACTGTCTCCACACCGGTCACCTGATTTGTTCTGTGTCTTGCTTTGAAATAATACAAGAAAAGTTGACAGCTATTGATACCCAAAGGTAAGGTACATTGATCTCCTGGTAATCACTACCTAATTCCCAAGTTACAACCTAACATCGGTAACAGGTTCTGCAGCTGAATTAATTTGCTCTAGCACATGAAATAACTGCTGTGCCTAAAACCTTTGTATCATTGAAAAAACCCAACCAACACCTAACCAAACCACTCTGTATACTCACCAATTGATTAAAATACAAATTCTTTAGCAAGGTGCTTTTTTAGTGGTTGGTTTTCTCAATACAGAATACAAAGAACTCCAATCCACCTTCATGGCTCACCCTCAATTTGAGTGCAATTTTAAAAACCCTGACTCATCAATTTAACTCCATCTCAAGTCATAAATGGTAAAATATCAACACATTAAGGTATATTTAAACTATATATACCCACTTTTACAACTTAAACATTCTGAGAATTAAAGCAAAGGCTTTCTGAGAAGGGAAATGTGGGAATGACTGCTTCTAATAACCAGGTGGGCAAACAGCCTCAAGCCTGTAAGAAATAAATACAATTGGACTGCAATTGGATTTGCTGTATTTAAAAAAAATCAGGTTATGGGATCCTACATTTTTTGCTACATTCGACACACTGTTCTGAGATGTCTAAACTCTTCATAAAAGCTTATATAGTTGTAGTAATCCCTGAAAAATAAGACTTATCCAAAATTATCACTCTATTCTACCTTTCCCACTCAGCCTGTCATATCAGTGTCAGAGATACTGCTGCAAAGTATAGAAAAAGAAATGCTGAACAATCCTATGTTCAGTGCAAACAGTGGAATTACTCAATTAAAATAAACTAGTCAGCAAAGGCTGATTAGAAAAGGAGTGAGGATACCGGAAAGGATTTCTCTGAAATATAAGTACCTACCTACTTCGAAAATTGTGTACTTGAGAAACTCTTGCTCAAACACCTCACCCATGGCACTTCCTGTGTTTGAACTAAAAAAATCCCAAGTTGTCTGGAGCTGCATCTCTGAATGCCCAGAGGGATTTTTATCCTGACAGAAATGAGCAGCTCAGCAGCTATAGCTTGAACATAAAGAGAAGCCAGGCACATTGCTGCCCTGGACAACTCCAGGTTAGTTCTTAACTACAGTAACTGCAGGCAGGAATGGAAAGGTTTCCATTCCTTGACATTCCCACTCTGCATTACAGCTGTCTTGATCTCAGGAAGGAACCATCGTACAAACACCCAGAATATTCAGATCTCCTTCCTACCTAAAATACTGAAGGAGTAAGACTGAGGTGCAAACCTCCTTGTCTGTGAATTCATGCCATTCCAGTGGCACTGCAGAGCACTGGAACTGCCAGCTAAAGGATTCCATAAGCTACACACGGTTTTCTTTCTCTCCCAATTGCATCGATTCACCAGCTCAGGGATAAAGACTAACCTAGAAAATGACCACAGAGATTTGAAGGTCAGCAACCTGATCCAGTATCCATCTTATCTCAGTATTTATTTTAACATAAAGTTTCTATTCAAAGGGAAGAGAGCACTTGTTCTCAGACAGAACAGAGCACTTACCTTCAAGAGAAGA
This sequence comes from Hirundo rustica, assembly GCF_015227805.2. Lineage (NCBI taxonomy): Eukaryota > Metazoa > Chordata > Aves > Passeriformes > Hirundinidae > Hirundo > Hirundo rustica. The sequence continues at coordinate 17,250,284 of NC_053462.1, forward strand.
TCCTAAAAGGAAACCTGCTTCCCACAGCTGTGAAGAGGTCTGAGGTTTTTCCAGTATTCCTGTTGTCAGTACTTGCCCAGTGCCTAACTCGTGGCAGATCATTACAAGCTGCAGGTTAAGATGCCTTGGATCCTGCTCTGAACTCACTCCCCCAGGCAAACTCTCAGACACTCACTTTTCAGGTTATTCAAATTACATCTAATAAAAGATATAATAATTTAGCATCTTCAGTATCTGTCCCACTCCACTGGAGTCACTTCCTTTCTAATTCTCTTTCTGATTTCAATTTATTAAATATACATCCTATATTTCTAGGTAATGCATGATGGATACAAAAAAACCTGTTGGAGTGTCCCTTCTGCATTACCTAAGCTTAATTAAAGATATAATGCTCAACTAAAGTTTTCCATAGACAATATATGCTTAAATTTCACCTACCTTTTAATTAAAGGAACATAGACATCTGAAGGTCCACTTTGAGCAATGCACCAATGCAAAACACACAGGATAAATAGTAAACTGTCCCCAACTATATTATTTTATTTAGCCCAACTTCTAAGCAGTCAAGGGTTGCATTAACTTTGCCCTGTAGTCCATAAACCACTACCAATCTGGCAACGAACTCAAGAATAGAATGACATGAAGTATAATTGACAACACTTTAAATATCATATTTTCTTGAAACACTTTCACATGAGTTATTTATTTGAAAATGGTGAATATACAACAACTAATCTTTGTACACTGACATACATATCATGAATGAGCTTAGGACCCTTAGGTCATGGATCATATCATGGGATGTAATTTCAGATTTTTAGGGTGCCAACCGAATCCATGTTCACTTTGCCTGAGCTTAAGTGCACTGATGAGTGCAAGAGGCATGAGTTTTAGAAGTCATCAATCTCATGGAAATACTCCCTGGTGAACTTGTTAAAAAAACCCCACAAGAACACTTTGGATTATTGTAGATTCATAGATTTACTCATCTCCTCAACGTGGCTGAGTAGTTTCAACAACGCAGATGGATTATATGGGAAAAGATTCCTTCTCTGCAATCTCGAAATAGCCTCTTGCAGCTCTTCCAAACACTTTGTTGATTTGTAAAGCATTACTCTTAGGGGAGCAATGTTATCTGAAGATGCCATACAAGTCCAACAGGATGAGGTAGGACATCCCTTCGGTTTCGGAGGTGACACTTCAGATGTTCGTGGATTCTGGTCATCATCTCTGCAGCTGCAACCAGTTTCCCTCCTCCTCACCTCACCCTCATTGTTTGAAGGCAATTGTCTTGTGTTTACCAAGCACTCTTTTCCATCTGATTCCACCTCCGAGTCCTCTGAGCTGTCATAATTAACCAGGCTTTGAAGGGACCCGAGCAGGGAAGCGCTATCAGCGCCGGTCAGTGAGTCACACTGGTTCCACTCTGCAGCCTCATTATCACCCTGCTGTGCTGTAAACACCGGGCAGTCGTGAGAAGGAGCCAAAGACACCGCAGCCCATGGTTCTGTTTCACAAACAGCATTTTGCAAACTCTCCCCAGTCACGCAGCTTTGCTTTTCTCGGTGCGGTGACTTGACAGAACGAACCGGGTGCAAAGCGCCGTGCCTGGTATCGAAATGGTTACAGACAGCTACAAACTGATGCCACTCCTTCCCAAGAAGCTTTAAGTACCTGACCAAGTACTCCAGAAAGCAAGTTTCTGATGAAATCAAAAAATCTAGAAGTACAGTGGAATCAAACGCAATCTTTTCCAGAAAAAATAAAAAGATACAGTGTGGGTTATATCCACCTGCATGCACAAGGAACTCCCAGGATTCCTCCTCTTTTTGGCTTGGGTTATCAGCAGCATCACACTGTAACCTGAAAAGTAAGCCAGGAAATAATTCAATGGCAGTTTACTTTTCTTTTAAAGCAGCAATATCCAGAAGATGAATTCTAGCTCTTTTTTAATTTTGTGAAAAAGTAAGAACAAAAAGAGAAGTTTTTGTATCAGAGTGAGATAGAATGAAGGCAGGTGGGGCCAGGAGCTCAGGAAGGCAAAGCACTTAAAGCAGGCCTTAAAAGGCACTCCTTAGGAAACCTTCTGCAATGAACAAAATTACAACACATAAACTGTGCTTTAATATAAGCATGAAACAATCTTTTTTAAATAGTTCTGTTAACCTGAATTCAAACTAACTTTCAGAATGCTACACACACTGGAAGAGGAGCCTGTTTGTAGTTAAGTGTCTAAGAACCGTGTGTATCTAAGGTACTACTTGCACTATCATCCCGCTTGAGGGCCTTGTATAAATCAGGATAATATCTTGTATGGTAATTTAAACAACAATGGAGCATTGTACATCCAGGAAAAATCCATGAAGAACACTTTTCAGTTGTTAGCAGTAACGATTTTTATCAAGTAGCTGGAACTCCCATAGGGCCAATCTTTATAAACTTTGCCAGAAGTACCTGAATTATTGAAGTTTCATTCCAATATTCCATTCTTGTCAAACATTCAGTGTTGTAATCTTGCTTTTTATCTGTCTAACCACTATTTTAGACATGAAGTCAATTATCCCGAATTACAGGATATGATAAATTATTCAGTAGAAAACTTTCACAACTCTCATTTCCATCCAAAAAAAGACTTAATTTATCAGCTCTTACACCACACATTATTACATCATCCTGAGGTTTAGGGGATTTTAAATTATTAAAAAATAATTTTCCTTCCAACAAAAGCAACCAATGGGAACGCCACAGTAACCTCACTAAAGCACAGTTCTTCACAGTTCTGTCAGGAAAAAAAAAAATAAATGTACACTGACCTATCAAATTTTAAATAGATGAGTAATAAAGCTTTAGCAGCTTCCCACATGTCATCATCCTGCTCCATGAAAACCAAGGAGAGCCACTCACAGTGATGCACAACTGTCTGAGACTGTGGGGAAGGCTTTCCATGACTCCTCCAGAACATCAACAGCTGGGACATGGAACTCTCAAAGTCTCCTGAAAAAAAAAGAGAAGTAATCATGAACTTTGCTATACATTTTTTATTGCCAAACAACACACGCTCTTTGTTTTTTAAATTAACAGTGGATAAGAGTTCATGAATCCAGCTTTTTCCTTAGCTCAACTGATTTACCACAGCATCAAATTTTATAGATTAGTTCTTGCCATTTTAGTGCAGCAGCTTATTCATAAAAATCACTGTATTCATTAGACAGAGGGACTCTCACCCTTAGGTCAAAAAACTTATACCTTCAATACTAATGAGATACTACAGAGCAGTTTTTGATGTTAACACCATATATTCAAGGTTTAGAAAACAGAAAACTTCCCTGCAATATTAAAATAAATTTTATGTATTGCATCACTACATGATTTTCCTTAACATTTGACTTTAAGATTCTTTCTTCTTTTCAGCAGATAATAGGAACATCATATTATCTTTGTTATTAATAGGTAACTCTTCAGACCAAAAATCCTCCCTGTAGATCTGGAAATTACTCTCAAAATTGAAATTAATTAAAGCTAAGCCACTCTAATCCATGTTAATAGCAAGAAGATCAAGCAGCTTCCAGGAAGGGCAGTTAGCATAATAAAGCATTTAGGTGCTTGTTTTAAACACTTCCTGTAATGTCACTAAAATAAGGAAGTACCATTCCTTTCAAATTGAAATTCCTCTTGACAGCTGGGGTGTTTGAATCTAATTAAAAAGCTCATTTTTGTGTCATGAATCTGAAAAAAAAGGAGAACGTTTTTCTCTGAGAAAAAACTTGCATAGAGAAATCTAAAATGGATATAGCCTATAGTTTTTCTTTTCACTTTTTCTTATACAATCTCAGTCTCCATACAGTTTTCAGAAGGTGGATCACAAGTAAAATATTCTTTACAAATACTTAGAAATCTTTAAGAATGCAGCTGACATCACAAATATAACATCTTCCAAAAATCTGGAAAAAGTTTCACAAGATGAGTTATGGAAGTTGTAGCTCTTTTTCACAGATAAAAATTGATTTTAGGCTTGCTACCCAGCACAGAAATACAAAAAGTAAAATAATATTCACATCTGGAACTTCTACTAAAATGCCTCAATGTATTTAAAGTGCTGTAAAATTTTTCCCTTGTTTAAAAAGAAATTAGTTTTGGCCACATAATCAGTAAACACAGGAATGCCCATTCTCACTGGTGTCTGACCAGAAACGCTGCTTCTGAGCTGCTGTTCCATTTTCCCCACGAGGGCTGTAATCCAGGAACAGCACTCGGCTTTGATCATAGAATCTGCACATCCACATTCATACAGCATCAGGTGCTCTCAGTGGGAAAAGGGCAGGTGGGAAGATGGCATTCCAGGAAGGTCTCTGGGGCAAAAAGCCTCACCCTGGCGCTGCAGGAGCAAGGAGAAGGAATTCCCTGGCTCCCAGTGTGAGCCAGCACCTCCTCTCCCATGGCATTCCGGGCACAGCCCTGGCACTGCAGCAGCTCTGCCCTTCTCCTGCCCCCAGCCAGCCCCTCACTGCAGCAAACCAGCCCAAGGGAGCAGCTGTGGCAGGAACACTCACACCTGCTAATTGGAAGGGCCAGACCTGTCAGTCAGGGTGAAGAACAAACCACTTGCATAAGGAGGATGTGGAGCTGCTGGAGAGCATCCAGAGGTGGCCAAAGATACTCTGGGGCCAGGCTGGGAGAGCTGGGGGTGTTCACCCAGAGAAGAGAGGGCTCTAGGGAGACCTTAGACCCCTTTCCCATATCTAAAGATGCTCCAAAAGGACTGGAGAGGGACTTTGAACAAGGGCCTGGAGGAAGAGGACAAGGGGGAATGATGTCCCACTGCCAGAGGGCAGGGTTAGATTGGATACTAGGAAAAAATTATTTTCTGTGAGGCTGGTGAGGCCCTGGCACAGGTTGCCCAGAGAAGCTGTGGCTGCCCCATCCCTGAAGCGTCCAGGCCAAGCTGGACAGGGCTTAGAGCAAGCTGGTTTAATGGAAAGTGTCCCTGCCATGGCAGGGGGTTGGAACTGGATGATTTTTAAGGCCTTTTCCAACGCAAGTCATTCTGTAGCTTTGTGTTAAGTCCCACAATTTCCCTGTGCCTTACTTTGGAGCTTCCTTATTTTTATCTTTCTATACCACAGCTGGTTTTGCCTCATTACACCGCTTGGCTAACAGTAGTGCCTCATACCTTCAATAAAATAAATGCATAATGGTGCCTAAAATTTTACCTCCACCTTAGAAAAGAGAAGAGAGTTACCTGCAGTTCCTTTCAGTACCCCACCCTGAATAGAGCAGATGCTTGTGCTATGGACTCTTTTCTTTTCCAGCTGAAGAAGAGCCTGGTGGTCTCAAGCTGGCTTAATGTTCTTAACAGGAAAAATTTTCAGTCCCAAATGCAGCTGTTTCAAGCCCAACATACTGCAGGGCTAAGGATTTAATAAAATTGAAAGGAGACAACTAATTAGGCAGGACACGGCAACAGCAGTTTCTTGGGTGGGTCTTCTCCTTCCTCCCTCCCACCACCACTAATTCAGCTGAAATCTGTTTACAGTCTTAATGAGCTGTGACTACAAAATCTGAAAGCTCTAAAACTCTTGCTGCTTAATGAACAAAATGTAAATGGATTGTTACCTTTGATTTCTGCTTGTGTTGCAGAGTTGTGAATCTTGAATTCCAGCGCTTTAAGCACAACCAGACTTAAGGCTCTGAGAACAGTTTGGTCAGAACCACCTTGAGAATCGCGTCCAGGAGGAGCTTCACTGCTTCCAAAGTAGCTGGACTTTCCACTGAGTGGGATCTGATTAAGCCAAGTCAAATTCACAACCTGCAGAACAGCATTACTCAGTGCAAGCATATCCTCACACAAAGATGGGGTTTGTAAGAACAGTGATCCACTTTTAGCATCTTCTCTGGACTTGTAAAGGACACATTTTTTAAGGAGCAAAATTAATTTCTTCTTGATTATGTAAGGAATTGATGAGCTAATAATGTTGAGGACATAAGAAACTTTCAAAAATAAAATTCTCTGGCACCTGAGCGGTAATTCCAGTTCAGTTCTGGAAGCCAAAAGTGCTTCAAGCAGGTCTATAAAACTGATCAGATTGTTTGTAGCTTCAGAATAAGGTGAAGTGTAGTGGTGACTGTCAAACTGATGGAGCAGGATGGCATTATAGAATCCCTCAAGCACCGCATCAAGAGGAACCAACAACTTCCTGAGAAGACCTACGGCAACAAGAGGCGCATTACTGACACAGACAAATCAGTAAATAAGAAATAAATCGGTGTTGTGACTACATTCAGAATATAGGTGCGTTTAAACCACTAGGTTTTAACAGAACTTCGTCACCCCCTGTACAAGGGCGGGCTGTCCCAGAGCCGAGCTATTCCCGAGGAATTCCGGGGGAGCTGCTCCTCCTGGCGGCACCCGCGTGTCGGAACCGCCGCAGCACGGCCGGTACCTGCTCCGGGTACGAGCGCGTCCTTCAGCGTCTCCTTGAGAACCGCTGCCAGAGTCCACAGGCAAGCGGCCACCCGGGCATTCCCGGGGAATCCCAGCAGCGTGTTCAGGCTAAAGCTGAGCCACGGGACGTTTAAGGCGTCCTAAGAGAAATAATTCAAAAGCCAGTCACGTATGCGCTCAGTTGTTATGCAAATTACATGAAATCGTAATACGACGATTTGAAGTTGTACGTTAAAAAGATTCAAATGCAGGCACAGACAAAACACAGGTAGAAACAAAGTCTGTCCTGGGCCATTAATTAGGTCTTTAATTACAAGCATGAAGCAACATATGCATACAATAGAAATTACCTGTTGTATGTTCCAAAAAGGGAAAACCAAACCACCTAATGCCATGTGACCTACCCAAAATCAGATAATTCTGTAGACGGAGCAGATACGAAGTCATAATTCCCAGACAACTTGGCAAGAAATATTACAAACACAATCATGAAACAAATCTGTGTTCAGGATGCTACTATGGAGGTTGCAATACATATTCACTAGATATACAGCAAATAAAAAAAAACACCAAACAAAACAAACAAGTAATTGGGATATTCAAACAAGAAGATATAGCAAAGCATTTGATTAACTTCCAAGAAGGTATTATTTATTTTTATCTACTGCATCACCCAACAGATATCAAAGAACTGTAAAAATACTGGTAGTCTAGATAATGGCTTTTTTAAAAAATATCTATATCGCATCCTTAGAGAGATTATGGTCATCTACCCCCCATTTTACCTGAAATGAGTTTCATAAAATTCCAGATTTTTATATATAAAGACACTCTACACTTCTGTTGCACATCAGATCTTCTTGACTTCCATACTCCAGGCTCCTCCTAACACAGCTGACAAAGTTTCTCAGAAAATACAAACACTTGGCTGTAGAGTCAGATGGAATAACCTGCAGGCACAGGTTCACTAAGATGTGTTTTGAGCTGTGAAGTGACCCCACACTCACCTCTTCCTTCAGCTGGAAATACACAAGAGATGCTAAACTTTGGGAGGCCATGTGAGATAACAGCCGATCGTCACAACCAAGCAGGTGAATCTGGAGACAGGTAAAAAAAGGAAAACTATCTAAGGCACATCCCTTTTTATTTTTTCTCCTTCCTTAAAATAATAATAATAACTTTAAAAAATCCTTCAGAAGTTACCAATTTTGAGTCAATTTTTGCCTCCTTCAGAAGAAGAGCAAAGATTTCACAGTACTTCTGTCTCACGTGGAGCTCAATTTCCTGGGACTCTGCTTTGGCCACCATCATTTTGATCAAGGTGAGCTGGAGCAGCATCACCTCTCGTGGGCAGAACGAGGGGCTCATGTTTGCAAAGCTGGTGGATAACTCATCTGTTGCAGGGACAACATCGGACATATCAGTGTCCTGATGGCTCTCAATGCCACCAGCAGTAGATGGCAGAAGCTTCTGATGACAGGGTTCATCTCCTTCTGGTGGCTGCTCAAGACACAGATTAATTAAAGAGGAATAATGATGGCTTTCCCTCGCTAGGGGAATGCCTGCCAGGACGTCCTTATACATCTGCTGCAGGAGAGAGATCTTCATTATGAGATCATGCAATATTCCAGAAAATGCTGTGTGTCTTCACTGATTATTCGCTGCAAATCAGCTTCCAAGTTACTTTCATCCAGTAAGAGGAACAGAAGCACCACTGGGCATTTCTCTTCTAAGTTACCTATAAATAAAACATTTTGCTGTTACTTTGCAAGCTACTAGAAAATATAAGGGAACAACGCATTTTTAGAGTTAATGCTACCATTATTAAACTTGTTTTGGAAATGCAAATTCAGCTGCACAAAACTGTCACAGTGAGACATAAAAATGAAGAATTACCATGCTGGGAAGAAGTTCACAGTTCCAGTGTTATATTACCAATGCCAAAATTCATTTGCTAGAATTAACAAACCCAAAGATGACTATCGTTAGGGGCTACTTCTAAAGATGTGAGAACTTGGATTAGATCTTTCTCTCCATTGCTAAAACTACTAGAACCTAAATTCTTTTGTGACAGATGCCTCCAAAAACTGACATAAAATTTCAGATGCAATTTTTCCTCTGAACTGGCGACGTTCATTGCTCCAGCGAGGCTGGAACTGGAAACAGCTCTCAAAAACATGGAAGCCTAAGGAAGGACAAGTCTTGACTTTTGCTGCACACAGGCTCAAGGTGGGCTGACCTCAAGGGCACAGCAATTAAGAAGCTGAAAATTAAAAAATTATTTTAAAACAAAGTGTGAAATTTATTAAGAGCCAAAAAAAAACCCTACTTAAACATATTTAGGAAAGGTAAAAAAAAAATCTTTATCCCCATATCAATGGAAGATATTTTTCAATCACAGCACTGGAATATTTGCTACAGCTTAAAATGAAGAGCTATTAAGAATTTGAATCTCTGCATGAAGTGTGAGCACCTAAGCCCTCACAATTCCCTATCCAGTATGTAAATGGCCAGACAGATACCCCATTTTCCCAGAAAAAAAAAACAACCTTAAGAACATCAGGGTTTCTTTTCTCACCTACATTGAGAGTGATGCTCATCTGCAGTATTTATCTTTTTAGAGCAGTTTTAACATGCTCTCTAACCAGACCCCTTTTAATTAAAACCAACAAACCTCATTACCTGTACGTATGGTGAAGTAAGGAGTGGGACTTAAGCTGATTATAGGAATTTTCATACTTTTTGGATCCTTATCTCTAAGTCTGGCATAATCAACCAGGTCGAATTCCAGGCAGAATCCTGCAGCCACCCACCTGTGGTTGGCTTTTATTTAAATACTACATTTCCCCTTTCTTACCAAAGGAAGAAAACAGTTCAGTCTTCCAACCAGTAAGTAAATTCTAAAGATCTTCCTATCTATATATCAATTCTACCTGCATTTGTCATCCAACCAAATATTTTAAATTACTACTTCTTTTTAGCAGAATATTAGAGAAACAATGAAGTTGTAAAAGTCAGTGTAGGAGGCTTTTTTTTTCCTAGCTTATAATCTTCACAAGTTTTAGAAACAACATCAAATAATTAAAATTACACCTTCATTTTTACAACCTGATTTTTTTTCATCGCAACTGAAGCATGTCTTGACAAAATGGCTTTCCAAAGGCACAAAGGATTAGAGGGAGACCAAGATGTGCTACCCTGACTCATCACTTCTCCCACTGTCAGAAAGCATTTCCTTCCGAAAAGAAACTAAAATTTGAGAGCATGAAGTTGCCTGCAGGAGTGATCTACAATTCCCTCTGGCGTGGTATTTTTAAAGACACATTCAGCAAGGGCTGACCTGAAAACTCCAAAATGTTACAGCATGTTCCTCACCTGATAGCACCAAGAACCCTTCCCCCATCCTTCCCCCTACTCCACATTTTGCTGGATGTTAAGAACAAATCTGCTATTTCAGGCAATAAATCTCCTTCTCATTTGTGGAATCTTTTCAGAATTCTACTTGAGGTGTAAATTTATGACCTGAAACCTCATAAAACTTCTTCAGAAATCACTCTCAATATTTTATAGACCTATTGTTCCTATCCTTGAGTTTTATTTCTTCCTAAATGAATACCTAATAAAGTAAAATCATCTCAACACATTTACTTGTGTTTGAGTTCAACTTGAATTATCACCTCATGTGGTCAATGGAGAGATCTCTCGCACAAATTCACACGATCCAGCACGGTGGTTAAGGCAGAAGAGATTCAGAACTTTTCTAGGACATCCACTGCGAGATTTCACCTTCACCACATGATTTTGGCTGTGCTTTCCTGGATCCTCCCATAACACATTTGCGTTCCACCATTAATTTGCAAACTTTACAAAAGCATCTTTAAGATACGTCTCACTCACACATGACAACAGATCACAAACATAAGTCACTGAAGGGAATGAAAAGTGAGGGGGCTTATTTTGAAGGCATTTACTTCAAAGAGGGAGAAAATATCAGACAAGGACTAAATTTGTTTCAGGCACAGCACGAGAGTGAAAAGCTCAAAGCTGAAGAGTAAAGAAAAGCAGTGACAAACTCCAACCTTTATTTGTATTATTTATCTGAGTTACTCATGACAGCATCTAAAAGCCAATTAAGGCAATGCCTCACAGAGCCAGACTCCTGCATAAACGACAAGTAACAGTTCTAAAAACCCTATATACAGAGTGATCAGGCAAAACGCAGAGAACTATGAAAAAAGTGAGAAACCCAAAAACTGGGGTTTTATATGTTATTTTCATGATGAATAATGCTTTAGAATCAAAATCAAACTTATGCTTCACCACTTGTATCTCCAAGTTACCGTGCATCATTGTGAGTAATTTGTGTTAGTAAAAAAAGGAAAAAAATAATATCAACTATGTTAGTGCCATCAAATGACAAAGACATTCTTCTCTGTGAGGGTGGTGAGGCAGTGACACAGGGGGCCCAGAGAAGCTGTGGCTGTCCCTGGATCCCTGGAAGCGTCCAAGGCCAGGCTTGAAAGGGCTTAGAGTAACCTGGGTTAGTGGAAGGTATCCCTGCCCATGGCAGGGGATGGAATGAGATGAGCTTTAAGGTACCTTTTGGAGAGAAACTATCCAAAGCCCCACCCTATTTCCCTTAAAAAAATCTGATCAAGCAAAATGAAACCTCAGTCCATGACCTCTGGGTATGAATCGGAAGGCTCCAGGTCTCCTTACAATAAAATGATCATAGCATTTAAGGAAAAAAAATACACTTTAGACTCCTTGAATCTGCAGTGGCTTCGTAGGCTCATCTCTCAATAAAGAGTAAGCTTCTTTACAGAGCTGAAATACTGTAAACGCTTCTAAATTAATTTCATTTCCTTCCAGAGTTTGCAAACAACCTGAGCTGAGCAATCCCTGCTAACTGTGACACCTCAGCACGCCGGATGCTTTGGCTGCAATTCTGCCGAGCGCCTTTAGTCACCGCTGGCAGCGGCAGTCCCGGACCGGCCTCACCGGCCCCTCACGCTCATCGGAACCCTCGCCACACGCGACACTCGGGGCGGACAGAGCGAGAACGGAACTGCCGCTTCTCCAGAGTCCCCACAGCCCCATGCTGCCGGACTGAGGGCAGCCCAGGCCTCCTGCGCCTCACCAGCGCGGCTTCCCCACAGCGCAGAGACCCCGCGGACCCACCCAACGACCCTTCCCTCATCGGCCCGCTGCTGCCTCAGCGCCCCAAGGACTCTCCTCTCAGCCCTTCCTGGACTCCTCCACATTCCCCCGACCGCTGTCCCTCAGCCGCCACCGCCTCATTCCCCGGGCCCGCCCCTGTTCAGTCAAACCACGCCCACATCATCACAGCCCCGCCCATCCCATCCAGCCCCACCTCCCTCGCTCCAGGCCCGCCTCTCGGCCCCCCCCCGCCCGCACGCCCGCGGCCCCGCTTAGTCACTCCGAGCCGCGGGGCGCACGGGCCCGTCCTCGCCCCGCTGCCCAGCGGCCGCTGCCCGGCAATGCTCGCCACTCACCCGCCCCCGGAGGACCGCGAGGCCCAAACTCCGCTCCGTCACAGCGCCGGAACCGCCGCCGCCGCCCCCTGTCGCAAAGCCGCCCCCCCCCGTTCCTCCGCGGCTTTACGGCAGCGGGGCGGAGCCGCGGGGCGGGCCCGCCGTCGGCCCGGCGGCCAATGGGGCGCGGCGGCGGCGCGCGGGCGGGGGCGGGCCCGCCGTCAGGCCGGCGGCCAATGGCGGCGCGGCGGCGGCGCGCGGGCGGGGCGGGGCCGGCGCGGCGGGCGCGGATTGGCCGCGGCGCGGGTCAGTCCCCGCCCGCCGACCCCGCCGCGAGCCGAGGGGGGCGGCCCGGAGCGAAGTGTCCCCGCTCGGCTCGGCCCCCCCCCGACCCCCCGCCCGCCGCCGCCGCCAGCGCGGGGGGCGGCCGCGCCCGGGGCCCCCGGCCCGCCCCGCACCGGCACGCGGGTCACGCAGGTAACCCCGGCTGCCCCGGGGTCCCTCGCGGCGCGGGGAGGGGGGGGCGCGACCCCGTGGCCTCCCTTCGCCCGCACCGGGCAGCCCCTCCGGCGGGTGCGGGGCTGTGAGGGGCGCCCCCGCCGTCCCCCCGGGGAAGGGGTGCGCGGCCCCCCGCCGCCCCTGCCCGCTCCCACGGCGGGCTCCGGGCCGCCCCCGGGGTTGCCTGCGGAGGGGGGTCCCCGTCCCCAGCCCCCGGCGGCGCCCCGGGTGCCTTGGCGGCCGCCGGGCCTTGGGGCTTTGCGCCGGGGCTTGGCCGGCTTTTTGTGTGTGTGTGTGTGTGCGTGTGCGCGGCTGACGGCTCCTGGAGCGTGAACTCCTGCGAGGGAGAGGTTTGGTTTCCCAGCAGCTCAGCTTTCTGGGTTACTTCCTGTCCCATTCTTTAGCACTTATCTTTACTTCCATTCCCTGGAGGAGCTGCCTTGACAGGGCAGCGGTCCTGCCGTTATTATCCCTGCAACTCCTTAGTATCCTGAGAGAGTGTCCTCCTTTTCCAGGAGAGATCCCGATTTTGATGAATAACCCCTTCCCTTCCAAATTTGCGAAGGCTCTTCCTATTTTACCCAGCTATCGCTTTTGTATTAACCAATCTTCATTTCTCTCTTTTATGTCATTGTGTGGCTCAGCTGTACTTTATTTTTTTTTTTTTAGGTTTAAGCTGCCTTAAAGGAGAATTAAAAATAGTGACTCCAAAGAACAAAATAACACAGAAGAGAGAAAACAGCACTCAAAAAACCCCCAGAAAGGTGATGATTCATTTAGACTCTCAGAGTCATCCTAGACACATGGTTTGGCTGGGATTGGGGCCTCTTGTGTTTTTTTTGATTTGAATAGGTAGCATTAGATTTCTTTGTTCTCTTAAAACCTAGTTGCTGTTGACCTTTTAAAGTTTGAAAGCTCCGAATCCCATTGGAAGTACAGTTCCGCTTGTGATACTTCATAATTTTCCAAAATTATTCTGCAAGTTTGATTATGAGTTGCTACTTAATGGGGTTTTTGTATCTCCATCTCAGGGATGTCACTTAAAATTACTTTTCTGTAGGTCGTTAAAAGGATCTTTTCTTTAAGTCTTTCCATAAATTTATGGGTTTGGCACAGCCTCTGTTTCGGTTTTGATTCTAAAATCTTTATTGAGCTAGGTCATGGTAATTGCATTGTGTTGGTTTAGTCATAACTCACTCCTGCGTGGGTCACTTTCTTGTGTTTGTGTTGTAACGGAGCTGCAAAAATTGAAATTAACTTAATTGGATGGTGTCTGCTTACAAGTACTTACTTTTTGGGCTGAGATCATAGAAGAAGATGATGCTGTTGGGTGCTTAAGGGGAAAAAATGAAAGGAGTCATCAAAAGCAATGCTGCTGGTAGGAGGGAGGTTCTGTTTCGGGGGAGAGCTGTTCGTAGGGAGAACTGCGTGTTTGACGTGGTGAGATGAAGAGATGGATCCTAGGAGAGAGAGTGGGGGGGTGAATGATGTCAGCCAGGCTTTTTCTGCATCCTGCTGTCAGCGTGCTCCAAAGGATGGAGTTTCTGCGCGCTCTTCTCACGCGGGGTCTGTCTCAAAGCCGTTTTAGCCTGTTTCAAATGTAGGTGAGTTTGGTTTTTTGGCAAAGGCGTCCTCCATAGAGGTCCCTCTGGTCTGTGTCGTGTTTTCAGAGATGTCACTGGCTGTACCAAAACCTTGTTCATTGTTGGCAGTCAGTTGTTTTTGAGCGTTAGCCTGCAGGAGAAAGAGCAGTATTTGTTGCCAACAGCCTTGGTCAAGGCTGGATCATTTTTCCAATACAGATGTCTTTAGATTAAGACAAAAAGTAGTTGCTCTGTGTTGAAAATTAAATAGAAAATCCCTCCGTAACACAAGTGCAACTAATTCTGAAAAACTCTTTGGGACTGCAGAGAAGAAATTTCCCGTGTTATTTTGATGACCCACGAGTAATGGCAGAACACGTGGACATGCCCAGCGTGATTCCAGGAGGGATTTTCCTGCTAATAGATGAGACAGATGTGCTTCAGTACAAACTTACCAGCGCAGCTATGGCACAGCTGCTTCATCTGAATTTAGTTTATTGTAACTCCCTTTTCCCAACCCAGCCAGTGCCTCTCACGTCAGAGCTGTAGCTGCTCCAACAGGACGTCTCTTGGTGCTGACAATTCATGGGATCCTTGGGATTTATTCACAACAGGAGACCTAAGTTTTCGTTTGATTTGTGAAGTTCCTTCCTAGTGTGAAATGCCAGTGCAGCAAAGTTTGATTCAGATGCAGAGACTGGAATTGAGTTCATAGGAATCAGGGAATTAATTTCTGGCAGAAATTTGCACATGGTCGAAACAAGGCTCGGAGATCCTGAAGTCCTGCTTTTGATCCCTGGGAGAAATGCAGCATGTTGCAAGTATAGCAGCCTTTTAGAGAAAGCTTTAGTCTTCAGGCTGTATTTTGGGTTTGTTTTTCTCACTGTGAATTCTCAACCCTTAAAGGAAATGTGCTGTCTGAGGGATGGCTTTGTTTTGTTCCAGCAATGCTTACAGAATGATATTATCATAGTGAAAATCTTGCTTTGTTCCCTAAAGACATCCAACAAATTTTGTCCACTTGGATGCTTTTAAGCTGCATTAAATAGAAATACTTATCAAATGTGCTTCTAGAGATTGGTGAATGACACTAACTCTGTAAGCAGCACTCAGCTGGTTTATCAGCTCTGCTGTGAGAATTAGGGCCTAAGTGACTCTTTTATTGTGGTTTGAACTTGCCATTGGTTCCTGCTTCTGTTGTTCCATGCAACGTTGGTGTTTGGGTTCTCTAACGATAGTAAGTCACGTGAGAATACATTAATCTTAGCAATTAACACTTGCTACAAATTAATTACTTATAAGGCTAAGCTTCCATCTGACTTCTGCTGTTTAAAACTTAGTAATAGCACTGCTGGAAGTTGGAGGAGAATTGGTATTTTTTGCTTGGTACACGAGGATCTCCAAGCATGCTGCAGAGCACAAGCTCCCTGCAGTTTGTCAGTGCACATCTTGAGGGTGGAGGTTCTGGCTCTGTGAACCTGATGCAGCATTCTCTGCTGAAAAAAGAGCTGTAAGGCCTTGCTTTAGCATCAGCACTGAGGTCCTGCCTTCAGAAGGAATCACAGGATTTTATTCACGGGGCTCTGCTTGTGCTTAAGGTTGCCAGTGTATGGGTGGGGTGCTGAGGATGGTGAGTAGTTGCTCTGCTTTCTGAAGGTGATGTTTCCCTCAGGTTTGCAGACCTGAAGTTGCTTGAGCTGGGTGATCTCTCTGATTTTTCATCAGGCCCAAAGTCACAACCTCTGTGAGGTGGATAATTGTAGTAAAATGACACCTCTGTGCTTCAGTTTCACCCACCTGCAGAATGAGACAACACGACAGCTGCTTATTAGTGTGTAACAACACCACCTCGAGTTCTGTGAGCACCTGAAATTGGTGGGGCACTTGTAGATTAACTCTTTTGGTTATTTTAAATTTATTACATCTGAGCTACCAGCTGGCCTTACGGGAGCTCTCATCAGAAATGTGTAACTTTTAAAGACAGCTTGTGAGGAGTGAAGGCTTCTTTCCTTTGAAGCAGCAGTTCTCTGTGATGTTTTGGATTCGTGCACTGTTAACTCATTGCTTTCAGGCCCAGCAACTTGCATGTGTTGCTTGATGATTTTCATCTCAGCCACGGGGATACCTCTCTTGGGGTCTGTCTGGGCTGTAGCATGGAACGTTCAGCAGAAAACATGTACGGGATTATAGGGCTCTGAAATTGTGATATTTCGCATGTCACTTGCAAACTTCACGATTGTGGCGTGAGAATGCAAATGGCAACACAATTGTTTGCCCTACTCTCTTGTCTGAAGAGCTCCTGGAATAGGAGCGTGAGTGACAGCTGAAGGTGGTGGTTTTGTTTAGTTTGTCAAAAAATATATTGACCATTTTTAAAATGCCATTTGAGTGAGAACACATTTAGCTTGTTCAAGCTTTGAAATGGGTAGGAGAAGTAAGTTGTGAGACTAATGAAGGCTGATGTGATTATCCTTATTCCACAGGGCTTTCCTTTTTTCTGTTGTTTATTTGATTTAAATGTCTTGAAATACTTCAACCACAGGCAACTCAGATCTGCACTGATTAGGTCCATGCCAGATACTAAATGTCATGTGTAATGGGACACTTTCCTTGTTCTACAGAGTTAGGCTGACATCAGTAACTTATGGTCCTTATTCTGCTCTTGGATGTTTTATCTCAGGCTTTAGGAATCAGATCTTTCTGTCAGGCCGTGTGAATGAGCAAAATACTGAATTTTGAGGTCTTGCTTTTTGTACCAACGTTTAACTTCCTTTAAAGTAAGTGTATACATATGTTGGAATGAATTTTCCACGCGTTGTTTGCAGTGACTTTAATGAAGTGACACATTGATGTGGAGAAGTCTTAAGATCTCTGACAACATGAGACATTATCAATAGATAATGAGGATGTTTGTCTTATTATTTTTATTTAGTGCTGCTTCTGCTATAATTATTAGTGTTCTAATCAAACTTTGTTAAGTCATTGAGTGAGGGATCTTTACTCTCACTAAATATGACTTATTTTTATTAAAGTTGCAGATCTTACTCTTGCCATATGCAGCTAATTTTCCTTTGGGGGGAAAAAGCTTGTTACTTTTTTAGTGGAGCAATCTGTTACCTTGTCTGTAGTCTGTGAAGTCAGTGCAATTCTAATTTGCATCAGCTAATAAAAAATGTGTGGGTTTTAAAGTGAAAATCATGCAAAATTTTTTTTAAAAAAAGGTGAACGACTGATCATCTATGCAAAAAAACAAGGCTAGAAATGTGATCAAATTAGGTCATGGCAGTGCAGTTTTGTGCAGGGCTGCAAGCGTATCTGAAGACCTTGTATGCTTTATCCTGGGAAGCGAAGCTCTTGGAAATTGTGCATAAGAGGGATAAAAAGGGCTTTTATTCATCCTCCTCTTCGAGCTATCATTGCAAAAGCATGATTTTATGTTGCATTAAGTGGCAGAAATTTCAACTTAATCTAAGAGCAGCACAGTTCATGGAACTGTTCTGTTGCAACTCGTTTGCGGGAGAAACGAGTCACAGTTGGGTTTGTGTGATCAGCTGTACAATTAAGCATTTAATGGTTTTATTGTTTATTATATTATTGCAGTGCTCAGATGAGATAAGGGAGCCTTTCACTAAAAGTTTGCTGCCAAAGGAAATGAAAGGTCAGATAAAGGTGTACAAAGAATTAGTGAAATAACAGTGATGAGTACGGGAGAAATGGTCTGGGACTGATCCCATTAACTGCAGGTGACAGGGGGGATAAGGAGGGGTCAGTCTGAAGGAGGACTCTGCACAGGGATTGTAACTGGCATTTGGTAAGCTTTGATTCCAAAAAGATAGCTTTTCTACATGAAGAAAAGTGTGAAGGTTTTTGAGCTGGTGGTTTTCTTGTGTTGTGGAGGTGTCTCTACCTGTTTGTGAAACACAGCATGTGCCAGCTTGAGCTGTCACATGAAGGAGAGGAGACAGGCTGGTGGCTCTGCAAATCCAGCCCTAGGACATGACTCAATGCTCTATGGGCACAGGTTTTATTCTTTACTTAGGGAAGCAGAGATGGGATGGAAAATTAAAAAAACAACCCCAAACCCCATACAAAAACAACAATTTAAAAACAACTCACAAACAAATTTTAAAAACCCGCAAAAGTAGTTTGGGAAGAACTTAATGGATCCTGAATGTTTTTCCTGGCATCTGACTCCCACAGGGAGAAGTTGAGCAGTGAGGCAGAAATACCTACTGTAACCTTTGCATCCCTTCTTGTTCATATAGGAGGAGCAGATACACATAACTGTTAGAGAAGGGTGTAGACCATTTCTTGAAGGTTTACTCCAGAGAGGAAGCACATCCCTCATTTCTCTTGTCTTCCATAAAATATTCTCTGTAGCCTTTCCTTCATATGGCAGAAGCAAACTCTGCCCACCCCAACCTCTGGAGGACTCTTTGATAGTGATGGAAAGCACACTTTGGGTCTATTCTGACATAGTTGCATTAAAATGTAGCATTCTCACACAAGAACAAAGTAAAAATAAGTAAACCTCTCGCTTTTATTCCTTGCAACTAACAAGAAATACCATTTTTTTTTTAAGGGGTAGCAGGTTGTTTGACACACATGGGCACAGAAGATTATGAACAGTGAAGACAATGAAGAGTGGGACATCCATCAAAGAGTAACAGCCTCTTATAAGGTAATTCAGGACCACATTGAGTTTATCCTGTCGTACTTGCAAAATCGATTAAGTAACTGTTATTGTCCTCCATTTTCGTGGCACTATAAAATCATTATAACCAAGAATATATTTTTCCCCCTTGTGCTTCCTTCCATTTTTTTTTACTTGCATGCAGAAAGCCAATATGTAACAACCCAAATGCATGCTGAGTTGTGAATGAGATTGATTACAGTTGCAAAACATTAAATATTAAATGCCAAAGGGCTACTTCCAGTAGTCCTCCTTCTCTTCTCCAGAGATTGATGTCTTAAATGGGGCTTTGCAAACAGGAGTTTTAAATGATCTATGGAGCAGAAGTAAAAATGTTTTCAAAGCTGGTGTGTACCTAAAACTGTCCTGAAACCTTTAATGTTATGGTTAAGTATTCTTGTCATTTGAATTTCATTGCTTGCCATAGGGGTGAGATGGAAGAGTGGATATTTGCAGAAACTGTGCAAGTGATAAAAGGAGCTGCCTGACTTTGTCTTCTGCTTTGTGTGTTTTAGTACTTATGTACTTTAGTACCAGCTAATTTGAATAAGCTCTGCTAGTCACATGCAACATATGGAGCCAATGCCAATTTTTTATAATGCTGCATTACAAATATACCCAGCAGCTGAGAAGTGTGAGAGAGAGAGAGAGCTCTGCTTTTCCTCAACCAACTGTCTTCACAGAGAGTTGCAGGGGGAATACTGCTGGCCCTTCAAATGAGAAATCCCATTTCACTTCACTTCTTCAGTCATCCCATCTCTTTCTGTAGCATTTTGAGCAATAGCCTGACCTTAATTTTCAGGACCACATGAGGGCTTGCAAGTATTGGTCCTTTATAAGAAAGGGCTGTAAAAATGGCATCTTAAAATTTGTTGGTATGAAGTTTTGATCAGATATCCTCAGTTTGGAAAAAAAAAAAAAAAAAAAAAAGTTTTCATGTCTTGTTATTGTAGGTATTCAGAAACTAGGGCTAAAAGGGACATAGCCTGAATTACTGTTTTTTCAGGGTTTTGCCTGACTCATCATCAGTAAGATTCTACTGTCAGTTTTCACCTGCAAATCCAAAGGAAGATCTTACTCTTGCAGCTGGAATTTCATCACCAATGCTGTTGGTGCTGTGATGCAGAGTGAAGTCAAGCTCTCTGTCTTATAGGTGAGCGTGTTCTAATTGGAAGTGCTAATTGGAGTTTAGAAGAGAGCTTAGCAAAAGCTTATTAGAGTCAATAGAAATACTTCCATTGTCATCAGATTAACCAAGTCTGATTTTTGGAATATGCTGCAAAAGTTGACCTATTGAGTTGGCAGTTGCTGCTTTGCAAATCCCCTTTCCTCCCAGTCTCAGATAATGAAGTTCACACTGTAAAACAAAACAAAGCCAGTTTCTAAGCCATGTGTAACATATGGAGCTAAAAAGTCTTCTTTAATAACCCTATGCTGAAGTAGTGATTGTTGCCATACATGGTAAGCTGAAGCATTTATAAATGTCAAAGACAGGCATTTGCTGTGTGTAATTTCCATATTTGCAGGGTAAGCAGGGTCACTGGAGCACCTGTTAATTATGAGTTTATATCTCTCCAAAAAGCAGATAAATAACTTCTTTACCATGGGCACAAGGAGGCTGTAGAAGAGCAAAAACATGCTGTGCCTTTGTCTGCAAAGTTGGCAGTGATTGATGTTTTCACTTTTCTCTTGGCTGTGGCTGTATCTGGATCACAGGAATACAGGTGTCCAGTGGGATATGGAGAGTTGATTGCAGTGTCTTTTGAGTGACCTGTGGATCACGAGCATCTGGAAATCCCTGTGACACCTGAAAGAAGGTTTAGGTGATGATGTGTGTTGACATCCTAATGAACCAAAAAATTACTGTAAATTTTAAGTTTTGCTTGAAATTAATTTTCATCATTAGAACTTTTCTAATGTTGATTAACTTTGCAGGAGTTTCAATACAATCCTCTTTTTAACTTCTAGGTCTGTGTTAATATCCATCCATGTTTGAATATCTTCTGATGCTCCTATTGCTCAGCATTACCTTTCTCATACCCTGCTTTTATTCTTTCTTCTGATATTCTTTTCCATTTTAGGACTGTAGGATATAATACATAATGTATGTGAAAATGCAATTGCTTAACTTGGTGTACTGCAGAACAATCCCTAAGTACCTGTTCATTTCCTTGTCCCCAAGCAGAGCTGCAGATAGTACTTTTCAAACAGAGCATGGAGTTCACAATACTTCTCTCTTTCCCAGTGTGTGCTTGTTTCTAGGCTCTTTCGCAGTTGCTATTTTAGATACCCCTTTGGCTCAGCTCTCATATATTTTATCAAGATAATTATAAGTTGAATTATTTGGATATATGTTCTCATGGTGTTTGGGAGGACTGTAGTAACGGCACTTAAACATATTTTCAGGTTTCATCAACTATTATCCTTGTATTTGATTTTTGGAAAGTAGAAGCTCTTTGCAGCCTTCGTGTACTAAAATGCTCAAGCCAGAATACAAACAGTAGACCCTAATTGCAAAAAAAAAAAGGGTGAAAAAGGAATAAAGATAATTAAAGTTTTTGACTTGAACATTAGTGTTACTAATACTCACATGCAGTGGGTCACAGGACTGTTGGTAAGATTTTCACTGGAGCTTACAAGGGATCCTAGGAAAATAAAGAGTATCATACATCAGTTACTGCAGCAGTGCAGTGGTGCTTCCTGCAACAGTTTGGATCATCCATTCCATAGTTTGGATCATCCATTGAACCAGTGTCTCTGGAGGTAGTGATATTAACCACAGTGTGATTTTGAAATGAATGCTGGGTTCTGGAGATTTTTCATTTTTACTCATTGCTCTGTTGTTTTAATTGTGAACTGCTGTTTAATGCTGTCATTTCTGAAGAAAACATTTACTATTTATAATGTGCAAGTGTCCTTTTCTTTTGCAGCTCAGTGATGTCACCCCGTACTATGATTTTGCTAATAACAGTGAGATCATTTGGGGTTTATCCTCCGCGTAACGTCGCTTTTCTCGGCGCACAGACATCGCGTTTCGTTAATCCTTTGCTTCCTGCGTACCCCATTTCTGATCCCAGCCCTCATTTATTCCTGCTTCCCGTTGGTTGAAGGTGACTCGTGCGAGCTCATGAGGCTCCTGTAAAGGCCACACTCAGCTAGGATGTTACACCACCACTGCCGGAGGAACCCTGAGCTGCAGGAAGAGTTGCAGATCCAGGCTGCCGTGGCCGCCGGCGATGTTCACACCGTGCGCAAGATGCTGGAGCAGGGATATTCCCCCAACGGTCGGGATGCCAACGGCTGGACCTTGCTTCATTTCTCTGCGGCAAGAGGCAAGGAGAGATGTGTCCGTGTTTTTCTGGAGCATGGAGGTGAGTTGCCCACGGAGAAATATCTTCACCTGACGCCTTTCTATGCCAATTTCCACTGCAGGGCTTTCCAGCACTGATTAGATATCAAAATACTTCTGGTTATCTTTTGTAATTGTTTTCTATTCTTTTGTTCGTAATCTGTGTTTATTTCTGATGCATACTCTGTGAATGACGTCATAGATTAGCTTTATATCTTAATAACTTTTTTCCTCCCAGCATTGCCTAGGAATTGTTCAGGAATGAATAAGCATTATGAAAATAGGGCAGAAGGACTCATTATAAAATGAAATGCGCACACAACACTCACTACAGGCTTTTCTTCTCTGTTAGGGGTTATTATTGGAGGAAGGCGGATCCTTGAATTGAAATCCTATGGAAGTTTGTTTCAGAATTCTAAAGCAAGTTAACCAGTTGAATTAAAGACTAAGTTTAATATAGGCTTTAACAGAATCTGCTAAATTTTATGAAATCAGTTCTCTTCGTGCAAGGACTTTAATGTCAAATAATCCACATGAGTTTACAGCTCTCCTGCATCCAGCCACAATGAAACTTTATTTCAAGAACTGACTTAATTTTGTTGATTTAAGTGATATACTCATGTGGGTGATGATTATTATCCTTCAGGTGGTACAGTCAGGATTTCTCATTGCTTTGTCATCTTTAAAGGCCACCTGAAGCTTTAGAAAGGGATCATCCTAATCTTTTAAAGTGGTAGCGGAGAGGAAATCAGTAGATGTTCTCCACATTCTGATCAGTGCTCTTAAAGAACAGCATCCTCTATTCTAGCACTGTTCTTACCAAATGAATTATGAGGTTTTCAGTCCCAAGGAAACTGAAATGATCTTTCTGATGCTTTGTGTATCTGAGCCATATGGGCCCCTTGTGTCTGTCACTGGGTTTGTCAGCTGTGTGGATCATCCTGAAGGTGGAGTGGCATTAACAAGCTGTGGTAGTGGCACAATCAGTGATTTGTTCCTTAAGAGCAGTGGTGAAACACAGCCTGAGCAACTGGACTCTGTGGATGCACCTACTACAGATTGTAACTATATGTAAAGGGCAAACCCTCGTGGCCTTCTTGGAAGGGGAGGAAAAAGCTACTAAATTGCACTAATATATAACTTTAAATTCTACTTTTTAAAAGTCATATATGCAGATAGTCTCAAGCCCTCAGTTTGATAATTCAAAAGTTTAAGGCTTTAAGTCACATACATTGCTTTTAACTTTTTATCTCTAAGTTTAAAGATGATATAAAAACCCCAATCCCTTCTGTATTCCTTTGTATTTTCATTTTATAGGTTTTCATATCACATAACTGCTGATGCAGGGGTTTGTTTTTATTTTTGTTGTTATTCTTTCCCATACAAAGTACCAGCTGAATGTGATGCCTCATGAAAACTGCCTGTAATGAAACACCTTTGTCCTGAGGCAGCTTACAGTTGAATCACCGGGATGAGAAAGTTGAGTAACAAATAGTGTGAGGTTTAGTCATCCACAGCAGCTTCCCTGCAGCTGAGCCTCGTTCCTGAAAATTGGCACTGCCTGGTGCCTTGCCTCGTTTTCCCTCCAAGCAGAGGCTTGAAAATAATGAGTATTTATCACATAATAATGTCACAAATGAGTTATTAAGCAGCGAGTGAGTTGACTCTTACAAGCTGAGTTAATCATGCCACCCTCATTAGGGAGAAGTTTGTGTCTACCTTTCCTCACGTGGTCTCTACTTTTTCTCCCCCTGGAGTGGATTGTTTTGTTGCTGGTGCTTAATCCCTGCTGAACAAAAGAGAAAAGATAGTGGGGTGAAGGAAAAACTCCTTTTCTGTTGTGGATTTTACGGTAAAATAGAGATTATTTAACTATATATTGGTAATAAATTGACTATGAGAGTTCTGGGGGAAAGAGGGACATGAGATGGGAAGGAAGGGATTGGCTGGTGGTGGTTGTGGCTGTCTCAAGGGATGGTGGAGCTTAGCAGAGCTGGGAATATTTTCATGGGGAAAATAGGATTGGGAAAACCACAGTGGGCTGTTGCTGAGGGTAGAGTGCTGTGCCTCAGCTCTGAGATGCTGGAAGGCTCCCAGCACAGCCTGCTAGTAGGATGGAGGGTGAGTTGGGCTAATAAAGGCTGAGGAGGAATCTGGTCACTGACCTGGAAATAAAAAGGAGATTCTTATGGGAGTCATGACCTGTCCGCCTCCTGCTTTTGCTTTTTCCCCTCCATCATTGCTCACCAGCGAAGAAAAGAGCCAGAGGACAGTGTTGTGCATGCAGATTGGCTGATTTGAGTGGAGGTGGTGGAACAGCAGGAAGCTTTTTATTATCTGCTGAGGAAGGAGGTGCAGATAGATGGGGAAAATGCAGAAAAAACAGTCCGGACTAAAGGATGAAGCCAGCAGAAATACCAACTAGATACAGAGGGGTTAGGTCAGATAACAAATATTATTTAACAACTGGCGAAATGCAGAAAGTTCATCATAACCATGGAGAAATTTACTTTTCATAAGAAATAGTGAATTTGACTTTCTAAGTGTATTTGTCTCATTTTAATTACGTGAAGATTCTGTGAAGCCATCTCTTCCCACCCATAAAAACGATCTGGAGGCAGAAAGCAACACCAAAACAGGGAGTGCAGTTTTCAGTAATCTTGGATTTTTGTGTAACAAGCCTTTTTTTTTCCCTGTAGTGTACTTTGTAAATTTTTAATATGACATATAGAGACAGACAATCCAACACTGGATAAGAAAAATGTTTTATTAATTTCCAGCCATGACTATTAATGTTACAACAAGCTAAAATCTTGAAAGTGTCTAGTTAGCTGTCCCTTGGTGATATCTTCTGAGTATTAACTGAGCAGTTTCTGGTTACTCATATTAAAATGAAGAAATAATTCACTAAAGCTCCTAGAAATGAAATAGTAAGAGAAAGTAGCCAAGCAGCCGTATTTATTTATTTTCAGTCTTGGCTTCAAGGTATCTAAATTTTAGTAGGGTCAAGCAGAATCTGGGAGGATCTGGAGAATGCTGAATGCTCACCCCCCCTAAGCTCCTCAAGTGTGTCTGTCTCTGAGCAGTAATGCTTTCCTGGACATCTTCTGTATCAGTGTTATCTTAGGAAATTCAAAACAGAAGCTGCATGTAGCCATGCTTCTGAACCTTTTGGTCAGAATTAAACCCCAGCTGAGGGAAATAAGCATGAAATAACTGAAGTATTCAATGAAGCCAGTAGCATTGCTTAAGCATTGCTTTCTTGGCTTCCCAAATTACTGTGATAGAGTGACCTAAGGAAGGTGTCAAGGAAAAAGGAAAACTGTCCCACTGAGCAGTAAGTTGAAACCCTGAAATATGAGTCTTTTGTTTATGAATCTATATATCCTCTAGATTACAGTATTAGAAAGAGTTTTATTGACAGTGGACTTTAAATAATTAGTTTAGGTGCCCAACTTTTACATGGAATAAAATAATCTCAGTATCATTCAGTGCTACAAATCTTCCATGTCAGGTGAGCTTGATTGCAGTGCTTGGTACCCTTGATAAGCTGTTCAAGGTTTCTGCCATTATATTTTGCCTTATATTTAAGAACTTTAGAAGTGACCAGGTGCAGTTGTTGATGTTTCTACATTCTGCTCTCCCTATATTAATGGGAAGCTTGGAATGAAAGAACTGTTTGACAGTCAAGATGGAGATGAGATAGAGAATCACTGGCAAGTGCTGGCTGAATCCCTTTCTAGCTAAAACCACCAGGTAGTTTTTACCCCTCTGGAGATTCCGAAAGGTAATCTGAGAGTCATTCCTAATTAATTTTTACCTTGCTCATGTTCCAGGGGAAGAGACTTAACTTTACAGCATGATACCAGTACTGAAGCTTTTTTTAAAAAACCGAACAGACAAAACCCCCACAACAGCCCAAGTTCCTTAGGCACCATCAACTTTGGGGTGTTACTAAGACAGGGACTGAGTGGATGGAATTTGTAGGCAACTTCGTGCAGGTCCAGCCTCTGCTAAAAGCCCTTGTGAAGTTCGAAAGTTTTCCAGGAGGTGGCAGCAGGACCTTGATGGAATAGCAAAAGAGGTTTCGATCCTGTTAAAATTGTTTCTCTAATCCAGAGGCAGACTGTTGGCTCGCTAGAAATCCATAATCTTAATGGGAATTACAGTCTATTTTCACGAGGTTTTTCTAGGGGGTTTGTTATGGAAAGGTTGGTTGTTTGTGTTGCTTGGTTGCCCAACTGTGAGCCTTTTTTTCCTATCCTTCTTAAGAAACTTCTCTTACGTGACTTAATCATTTTTTGCTTTGCTTTAGTGGTCAAAAGGAATGATCTTTTGGGAGTAAGGAAGGTGTGGAAAAGTTCTTAAAACTTAAAGTGGAAAGGAAGGTGTGGAAAAGTTTAAAACTTTCTTAAAACTATAGGTAAAAGGCATCCTTATGTTGCAAGGAAATTGTTGGGTTTGGATTACATCAACCAGTATAAAAGTGCATATAGGTGCACATATAAAAGTTGGGCCGTATCTGCTTGAATTTGGAGATAACATTGATTAAACAGGCTTTTGGCAGTGACCTGCACCTCATTTGGGGGGTAGAAATGATGCCGTGCATGCCTTATGCAGTGTGGGAAAGAGGAGGTACAACTCAAACATTATTTCTTTTAAAAATCTTTGGTGGAGAGAGGCTCTGCCTGCTGCTGACTCCTTCCCATCATGTCCATCTTCCTCCCCAGTTCTGCCCTTCAGATTGTGTCATCCCTCTGCCTGTTCTCATGCCTGATACCCACTTTATTTATCACCACTCAGAATTCAATGTAGAGTAGTCTGAGCCCTCTGAAGAGACCCTGGGAGCAGCATCACTTTGAGATATCATCTTTGTGTGGGTTTGCTGATTCTTTGCTGCATTTTGGACATGATCACGGTGCAGGTTAGCAGCACCCATTCAGTCACTGGCTGCATTTTCCAGCTGGGCTGTGAGTGCTTCACTCATTCCTTTAGCTCAGCTTAGTGTGACTTTTCAGAGCACTGAAACTCCTGCTTTTCACAGGAGATGAGGAAAGCTGTCACAAGCAAGGAACTAAACTTTCCTTAATACACCCTTTATTTCTATGTTTATTCCTATTCTGTGCACTAGAGGCAGGTCTCACATCTTATTTCTCTGTGTAGCCGGGCTGCATTCATTTGTTTGTTAGATTTTGTTGTTGTTGTTGTTAGCTCATTTGTTTCCTTCCTCTCTATCTTCTCTTTCCACATAGAAATATCCTGAAAGTTGTTGGATCGTCTTTGCGGCTGTATTTTCTACTCCTTCCTCCCAGTCTTTTCATTTTGATATAATATCTTGGTATTATATAATATATATATTATATAATGTCTTGGTATTACCTGGATATGATCTCAGTGGGTTGGGAAGTTTATTCCTGTTTTGTGTTTGCACCTTTGTGTGTTCAGGTGTGTTCAGTCTAGGGTGGCCTGCAATTAATTTTGTGTTTTGAACTTAACTTAGGGCAGGTTTTCTGCTGCAGATGGTATCTAACTTAGGCTGGGAAAACGTTCAAACTTCCACACTGTAGTTTGTACCTTTTAGTGTCCAACAGCAGCACCCATGGATGGTGGAAGGAGAAACCTCACAGCCTGGCTTGTTCTCTAGCTGAGAAATGGCACCTTGCCTTGGGTAATTAATTAGTCACTTGCTCTACAAGTTTGGGTGTCCTGAGGAGATTAGGTAAATTGATTAGATTATTTTAATTTTTAAATTAATAAATATCTGAGCGTCTGTGCTGTGTGAAGGGGAAGTAAATCTGCAATTACCTGTGCTCTGCACGAACAGTTTATCTGACTCCTCTCAGAAGTGGGTTTTTACATTCTTAAATTTTTGTGAAACTATAAATTCAGACCAGATTCTAAACAGATTCATCGTCTACAAAAAGAGACTTTATCAAGATAATCTAAAATAACATATATCCTACATGCTTTGGAAATCCTGCAGACCACAGAGAAACATTTTACCTAATACAGCATTACACCCTAAAAACAATACAATGCTGCCAGACCACAAAACATCCGCAATTTGGGACAGCAGATGTTTCTACACATGCTTCTTTTTAAGACCAAGAAGCAACACAAGGGAAAATAAAAAGTTGAACATTGAGGAAAAAAATGTAATATTGTAGTGCTGGGGGAAAACTGGATGGACAGAGAGATGTGAGTAATTAGTAATTAATTCCTAAGAGTGCTAGGAAGATGTGGAAAAGTATTTGTCAAATGGAAACATATGTATGTGAAAGAATTTATTTTGTAACTCGTTCTTAAACGCAATTTTAACTTTGTATTAAAAATAGCATTTTCACAAAAACAAGAATTAGTTTGAAGTACTAAAAAATCCTGTCGTGCAATGCCTGGAAAGACTTAACAATTAGCGTTTGAAATTTCTTTTTTTCATTTTATTTTTTTTTTTCCCCGGCACCGGATTACCGTAACGCCTTCTAATTATCTTTAAATTTTATTTTAACTTCAGCCGATCCCACGGTTAAGGACTTAATTGGAGGCTTCACGGCCCTGCATTACGCAGCCATGCACGGCCGGGCGAGGATCGCGCGCCTGATGCTGGAATCTGACTACAGAAGTGACATTATTAACGCCAAGAGCAACGACGGCTGGACTCCCCTGCACGTCGCTGCTCACTACGGCAGAGACTCCTTTGTCAGGCTCCTCCTGGAGTTCAAGGCTGAGGTTGATCCGCTCAGTGATAAAGGTACTACACCACTCCAGCTGGCCATTATCCGGGAGAGGTCAAGCTGTGTGAGAATCCTCCTGGACCACAATGCCAACATCGACATTCAGAATGGTTTCCTGTTACGATACGCTGTGATCAAAAGCAATCACTCGTACTGCCGAATGTTCCTCCAGAGAGGGGCCGATACGAACTTGGGGCGCTTGGAAGATGGACAGACGCCCTTACACTTGTCTGCTCTTAGAGATGATGTGCTTTGTGCACAAATGTTGTATAATTACGGAGCAGACACTAACACGAGGAACTATGAAGGACAGACCCCACTGGCTGTTTCAATAAGTATTTCTGGAAGTAGCCGACCCTGTCTGGATTTCTTACAAGAAGTGACAAGTATGTATGTAAGAGAAGTTAATCACAGGACACAATGTCCTCTAAAAGCCTTCTTTCAATTTAGCCCCAGGAGAAAAAAAAAAAAAAAAATTCTCCCTCTCTGCCACTTGATGCTATTTAAATGCACTAGAAAATTTCTGGGAAGGTGAAGGGATTGTGATACTGGGAGTCTCTTACTCGGCAAAGGTGCTAATGTTAAGTGTATTTCATTTAAATTAGTTTTGTTTAAATGTCTATGGGAAGCGTTTATTTCAAAAGAGTGAACTGTAAAATCTCATTTGATTTCTGGCCTTAGCACGAAAGATTTTTGAGTTTGGTTTTGTTGTTTGTTTAGGGGTTTTTTAGTGTCTTTTGTTTTGCTTTTTTATTGCCGTACAAATCCTCGGCAGTTGATGGCTTTTTCATCTGCGCTACAACTAGGGCAGAAAAGAGCTTTGGCTGCTTTGTGTTCTCCCCCATTCCCTCCTTCCCTCCCCTAAACCAGACAACAAAATGCCACAGTTCATTCCTGCAGCTTGAAGGGGTTTCATGTGCTGTGTAGCTTTGATTAGATTTTGTTGATGTCTTTGAAATACGAGAGATTTTAACTCATCGTGATTTCTGATATTTAGAAAAAGTACTGGGCTCCTAATATCCAGGTCACTTTTGATTTACCAGTTTTTGGTGTGCTAGATCTACTGAAAGTTTTCCCCTCTCAGCATGGAATGCTGTACTAATGTTTCATATTCATAGTGTTGCCTAAAGCATTTAGGAATTGCTGATAAGCATTTAGCAGAGTTTGCCAATTCAAACATGTTAAGATGGCCTGGTAAATTATCATCCAACTAGGATGATCTCTGCACTGCAGAGGATGGGGTATTTCATGCATCCTTTTTTTGTCCCCCCTACAGCTCCTTTTATTTTTGTGAATGTGGTAATTTTTTAAATGAGATTTAGATAACCTATATTCTCTGTAAAGAAACCAAAAGGCAGTGTGGGCTGGAAGTGAATCAGCTGAGATTTGTTGTCAGCAGCTGGCACAAATAAGCATTTGGAATTTCCTTTCTTTTGCTACATGATTTGTGGTGTTGTTTTTGTTCATATCTGAAATCGAAAGAGAATTTCTGGAAAGGTGGAAGTTGATAATAAGAAATACAAGCAATTAAGCAATTTTGGTTTAATTTGCCTGCCCCTTCTCGTTCAAACGCATTTCTTTCTGGTTTCCTTTTTGGAAACCTCTCACTGTACAGTTGCAGTGTCAGGGATTTTAGGAGATGATATAATATCCAGATTTGTAATTTTTCAGTCTTAGGATGTATGAGGAAGCATGAAAGTTTAGGCTGCTCTGTGTTTTCTCTGTCTAAAGACCGATGGAAACAGGTACTGTAACTTTCAGCTTGCAGATCCCATACCTTAAGGGTTTAAAGTTAAGTGAGAAGTAAATTCTGCTACAAAAAAATAGCTTGAATTTGTGGCCAGCGTAACAGTGTTGGAGGTATCCCAGTCTTGTGCTGTTGGAGGGAGAACTGGGAAAGCGGTGCTGACAAAAACACTCCAGCTCTGTGCTTCTGAGCAAAATAATTATCAATATATGTTTACAAACCACTGTAAACAAACTCTGCTGCCCTTTTTATAAATATCCAAACACTGTCTTCCCTGCTTTTCATGAATAATTACTTTAATAAGATGCTGTATAAGAGATGAGATGGATAAAGAGCAAGCTGGCATTTTGGTAGTGGAGTTCCCAGTTAAGTCTGACTGTACAGGGAATTGTTGAGATCTCGTGCTGTAGCACTCTGGGCAAGAATCTGTTTATGAGTCTACTGCAATGTATGTTTTCTAGAAAAAAACTTACAAAATTTTTGGACAATTCTTCTGTTGGAATTCTTCATGAAACTCTTGAGGTTGGCAACAGTGCCTTGTTCATGGGGCTTAACGGGAATTTCAGTTTATTTGAACCTTACACTAAGTGCATTATATAGAAATCCATAGCTGTAAGTTTTATTTCTGCATCTGAAGTTTTGAAGAAAACATTTGATAGTAAAACAGGAGATTTTATTTTTACAGTAGACTAACATTTTTAAGGCTAAAGTTTAATAATTAATTCAGAGTTATCAATCAGATCTGTGTCTTCAAGTGAAAGCAGTTGCATGCTGCATATAACTGGGATACTATTCAGTAGTCTACATGTAAGATGTGAGTAGCTTTTTTTTTTTTTAATACTTGGAAAACGTATTTGTACAGTTTCAGTTTCTCAGAAAACATCATTTGTGAATTTCTTTTTGTTTTGGTAGGTATTGTAATCGGTAATAATGGCAGCCTTTAGCCCAGGTCCCCGGTTGGGAATGACAGGCAAGAGACCAAGCTCTCAGAAATACTCAGTATTGGCCCTGAGAGTCTGCAAGAAGATATTGGATTTTGGGGTTTGACCCTGAAGGTCTGATATTCTTCCTGGTTACAGGTAGAGATTCCTTTGCTCCTAGAATAATTCCAAAAGGAAGTTATTCTATAGTTGTGTTTTTTAGCACAAAGCTGGAAGTTAGGAAAAACAGAGTTTTTGACCATGAGTCTGGTGTTGACTTGCTGTTCAGGCTTGTGTGTTTTCTTTCCCCCCCCTCTCTCTTTTTTACAATACAAAAATAACCAAAGTCTCCCTGGGGGGGAAAAAAGAAAATTGAAGATGAAAACTGCTCAATGATTTTATTATTCACCTTCCTTCTCCTTATCTGTCTTACACTTTCCTATTTCAAAAAACATTTATTGGCAGCCACAGTAGTACCTAAGATCATTTGATAAAGAGTTGGTTGGGAGCAGTGTAAATGTTTCAATTTTCACCTGGTCTGAACCTGCCTCTTCAGGAGTGTTAATGTGTTAAGCTTGGAATGCACTAATGCAAATTAAAGTAGAGATGTGTGTACATGATACATATGAAGATAGAGATACATAGAGACTTTTATTAGTAGTGTATATATTTATAAAATGAGTGTGCAATCACAGCCCTGGATGAAATTATTTATTTTGAAGTCGAATGTGATTTGAGAATATTAAAACTTACAAAACAAATGCAGGAGATAGAAAAAACGCAAAGGCTTAGAAAAATACGTAAAGGCTTAAATAAACTTCAAGATACTAGAAATTTCAATTAGGGTCTTTAAAGAAGGGGATTTTTAAAAAGCCTGGAAGTTTCCCCCTCCCCATAGCCGTCCTTTAATTGAATCTGTGTTCAGCTGAGGAGCTGCTGCTCTGTGTTGAGGCAGAGAGCTCAGGAAATGATCTGGCCAGAGCAGTGTGATGTGCCTGGTGTGGCAACAGGTACCAAAGAATTCAGTTCAGTTCTGGAACAGCATCTAAAGGTCACCCGGTGAATTTAACTACAAATGTTTCAGCTGCATTGCTTTTTCTGATTTTTCAAAGGGCAGATCTTTGGCTTTGATGAGGGAGTGTAATTTTGTGTTTAAATTTATATAGCACTGTAAATGTGCAGAATAACTGAGACAGAAGTTCTGTTAAGGAAATCCTTATACATCCTTCGTCTCTATCCCTTGGCTAAATCAAGATGAGTTTTCAACTAGAATTTCTTTTTAACTGGAAGAAGATTTTTAAAAGTTTCTCTCTGCATGGTTTTAAGTTTTATGAATACAGAAATGTCATGGTGAATTAAGTAGATTTCTACATATTTTATTTCATGGATAATTGCAAAGGAAATGGTATTTTCATGTTTGTAGTAACATAGAAGATCTTTACTGGAATCTCAGGCTTTACTTGTTTCCTTGGGTGCTGCGGGAAATCTTGCAGTGATGATTGAGGTCTGCTTTGTCATCCAGTTACTCAGGGAACTAGGATAAGGGGATTCTTTTATAATTTTCTACTCTACAGCTGACTATATGAAGTAGTTGAATCATATTCTGTAGCTATATACAGTAATTTACTTTGAAAGAATTTTTTAAGAGGCCTTTGTAAAAAAAGATTAATTTTTTGTATTTTATATGTGGCATTTAAGGTACAGCCATGCTCTAACTCCTGTTTATGCTCCTATGCTGTACTCTGCAAGAATAATTTTAAAGTAGCGTAACAATGCATCTTAAACCTGTCTTGATGTTCAGAGCACTTTACTTACTGTCTCCTAAAAATAGATAAACATTATGGTGTTGAAATTCTTAGCTGAATTTCCATAGCAATTTCAGTGAGACTGAATTTACAGAGATGTCACAAATTTTTTTTTTTTTAAAAATACCTTTGCATATACCTTCATTTCGTTGCTAAATGCACCTGTTAAGTATAACGTTGAGCCTTGCTGACATTCTGCTTTTTCATAGAGGAGTTTTCAGTCCAAAATAGTACATAATTTCTGTGCCAGATAGTCTGAAATTTAATAGACATCTAAAACTCATTGTGGGGAATTATTTTTCAGAGACCAATGGGAACGTATGTCAGGCTCAGAGGTTCTAGCGGAGGCATAATGAACACAATATTAAATTAGAACTTTTAAAATAGCTTGTAAATATCCAGTTAAAAAGAATCAAAGCTCCCCATGTCCTGTCGAGCTGGAGGAATCTGTTCACGCTTTAAATGAACGCTCTGTAATTCTACACTCATCCTCCACGTCTGATATGAATCTTTTAGACCTGTAGATTTTTTGATATTGGCTTTTTCTGAGGTTTTGAAGGCTGGAAAACCAGATATCCTCTCCAATTACCCTGCTGTTATTTTTACAGGGTACAAGGCAGTGCAGTTGCAGAACTTGAGACCTCACTGCACTGAGCAGCCGAATTCCCGTTGGGCTCAGCCTCAGCCATTTCCTGGGTGATCCCAACCTTTCCCTATGATCCCGTTCTTGTGCATCCTCCCCAGCGTGTTTCGTGGCTGCTGGCTGTGAGTTTCCAGTTGATAAATTCAATTATCTTTTGCATTTCGCCCCCCCCTCAAAAAAGCCAGCAAGTTCAGAACTCAGTTTCATTGTTGGCAGTAGCTGCATTCCTTCACCGCTGTGAAATAAGGGATGGATTTAAGGGTTTGCTGCAGAAAGAAATACTTTTCCTGATATCCTAGAGGAACTGAGCTGTTGCCAGCATACATCAGCCTGGTTTCAACATATTTTGTAAAATGTTTCAGAAGATTTTTATTTTTAAGTTGCCTTTGTAGCTAAAAAGAAATTACCAAATGGTTTCTTGCTACTGTTTTCAGCCTTTCAGAATTCCCAGGAGGGGCAGAGGCTCAGTTTGAGAAATTCCACTCTAAGGTTTTTTAGAGAGATGCATTAATATTGTAGAGAAAACTGTGGGCGGCTTCTGAAATATGTCACTGATGTTATTTTTCATTTTTTAATTTCTTCAGAAACAGCCTGTCCACTTCAAACCAATGACACTGATTGTTTGCTTTAAAAGTACTTTTCTTTTAGTAGTTGGAACAATAGATCAGAGGGGATCTTCTTGCAGCCTACAATGTATTAATTTCAGTTATTCCCATGTTTTCTCTTGGGTAACAGAAAGGTCAGTTCATGATTTTTGCACTGTATGGTTGCGTGTATTTTTTTGCTCTGTATCTGCTGTGGAGGAAATGGGTAGGGATTCCCCTTTTCCAGCTTTGGATGCAAGTCCCCAAAAACCAGTGTTGTCAGAGGCATCATAAATATGCCTTAATGGTCCTTAAATATAGACTTAGTGGGTGAGTTGGTGTTTTATTTCTTGGGGAGCATTGTCTTCTGCAGAGGGAAGGCACAGCTATAAATGCAGAGTAGTTTAAACAGTGCCACAGTTCTTGGGCCAGGTAGCAAATCCTGAATGGAGGTTTTGTCTGTCTCTAGGATAGAACAGCAAACTTTCATACCAGAAAAACCTTGCAACTGCAAGAAGAAAAGGAATGGAGTTTTGAGGGGAAATTCAGATTAATTGTAATAATTTCTTGCTGTTAAAACATGCTTTTTCCTCTTTGCTTTAGCAGCAAAGGCTGATCTTTTAAAAATAATTTAAAAGACTCATTTCGTTATTCAAGTAAAATAATTATTTAAATGGAAGAAAGCTCAGAAACTTACTTTGTTAGCAGCTGAAGAACTGATCTAGGAAAACGCTTAAATTTTATATCTATTAAAGCCTGCTGCATTTGGATTAAAAAAATCAAAAAGCAATTCCTCTCAATTCTTTAAGCTCATGATTTACATTTCTTCTATTTGGAAGAAGCTTCTCTGACAGGTTTGGGACACTGTACACGAGAATTGCATTGCTGGGGATTTCTGCTTTCCCTTCCAGCACAGAGCACAAGCTCTGGAAGGCAAAAGATGAACCATGCATCTTTTTCCTGTAATTAATACTTCTCATTTATTTGATTACCGCTTTAAAGCTCGCAAAATAAATTAACTTCAGTGTGTAATGATTTGGTGAACAAACGAGCAAATCCAGAATAACAGCAACAAGGTGGCCCTTCAGGGATGTGCTGGATGTTTTTAAGGTGATCAGTAGTTTTATGTGGCTGTTTTGCATGATAGTGGTAATTAGGCCAAGCGAACTTTTCATGTTTGTGGGGTTTTTTTGTTTCTTTCTCTTTTAATTCTCTTCCTTTCCAGCATATTTGCCTAAGTAACTTCCCAAATTTGTGGTTCAGGATACAACCAAAGTCGCTACTTCCTAATCGTTTTCAATGAGAACTTTATTCATCATTTAACTTGTCTCACTTTGCCAAGTTACTAATAACATTTTTTTTTTTCATTTGCCAAACTAAGGTTCACTGACATCGGTCCGTAATCCTTTATTTTTTTTTCCCTTTTTCATTCAGATGCAACCAAGAATGAGTAAGTGTTCCAGACACCGTTTCTAATAAATCACAAATGCATTAATAACCCTGGAATTTGCAAGGCGTGACCTAAGACACCAGCAGCCACTAGATGTAGCAACTGGTGCTTAACACTGGAAATGTCCATTGTTAACACATTCCCAGGAAATATTTTTTAGGCTTATCAGGGGAAAATGTCATACATTTGATAATCGGGTCTTTTTGAATGAACTGATGACCAATTTCTTCTGGGTATTTTAAGTTGTCTGTTCCTTTATGTTCCCAAAACCCACGTAGGATGTTAATTAAAAGGCATTTATTTCTGAAACCAGAAATCAGTGTCTCATAGCTGATTTATTGTGTACTCTGCTACAGAAAATACACAAAGACCTCTAGTCCTTTATCATTTCTAATGCTGCTGTTTGCAGTGAACTTTTGAAGCAGTGCATCCTTTCTGAACCGTGTTTTAAAGCATCAGAACCATTTCTTTATCACCATTAAGATTTCTTGGTTTCTTACCAAAATAACTTTCCTTTCCCTGAAGCTTAAACATTCTGCTCTTGCCTAAATTCTTTCCTTCAGGTGGAAAAACTTCCAAGAAGAGGCCACTGGTAGACAAAGTAACCATTTGTCTGTGTTCTAAGTCATGGGTGAAGGATTTAACTAAAAATAAATCGACGTTTAGGTGGTGATAAGTATAATAAAAGTGTTTTTGACTTACATAAAGGAAGCTCAATTTTTCATGGTTTTGGGGGTTTTTTTGTTTTTTTTTTTTTTTTTTTTTTTTTTTTTTTTTTTAATTTCAAACCTAATTTCTTTAAAAGCAGACTGAGACTATTTTCATGCATTACTTCTGCTGGTTTGCCCTGGATAATTTTAGTGCTTAAGATAAATCCCAGTGTCTAAAAAAATCCCTACCTGTCTGTCAGCCCATTTCTATAGATACCAACAGAAGCACCTACATTGTTCAGGGTGCTGAGTATTTTGAATTTCACAGTCATCAGGTCCCATAACCAAGTCTTGGCTTGGAGGAAAGAAAGAAAAAAAAAAAAAAAAAAGAGGCTTACACAGTTAAGTCGATGATCAAAATATTGATTAGCACAGCTTTGATGTGTTACTGGAATAACTCCAAAAAAGCTGTAGCAGAATGAGGAAAAAGCACAAAGGCAGGCAGTTTGTTCAGAGGTTTGGAGTGGTTCCCATGTTGGGGGTTATTAACTGGAGTTTTCAGCTTTGGGAAGAGGTGCTGAGCATGAGTGGAGGATGGAGGTTTATATAAAGGTATGTAAAATCATGACTGGCGTGGGAACAATTATTCATTATTTTCCTTGTAACTCAAAGAATGGCAGGCATGCAACAAAGCCATCAGGAAGGAGATCTAAAATAAATAAAATTACTTTGTAGTTTTCCAGCCAACGCCTAATTATATTGTGAAATTTGTTGCCACAGGATGTTTTGGATACTGAAAGTATGAATGGGTTCAAAAAACACTAGACAGATTTACTAAGGGCAAGCTATTAAAGACACAGATCTGTGTGCAATCTCTGGGCTAGGAAGGCCCAAGGCACCAGTGCTGAAAGCTAGAAGGGTTTATTGGGGCAGGATTTCTCAATATCTCTTGTTCTGCTCTTTTTCTCTTTCTTTCTTTCTTGGGATCCATTGCTGGGTGAATTCAGATACGAGACTAAATTTTAAGATTATTTTGGATAGAGGGACCAAACCCCAACTGTTTCTCAAGGTGTTTGATTTTGAGTAGTTTCCTGGGAAGAATGAGCTTGAAAGAGAATTGATTATTCTAGGAGTAATGGAGTTTGTGTGATGTAAAGCTTTTCCTCTGTGGACAGTGTTTAATTCACATCTTCATCCCTTTCTGTTTGATGAGGGTTTGGCTGCATCCAAAGCTTGGAGGCTTTATCTTTTCATCAGAAGGGAAAGAAAACCCCAGTCTTTAACTCTATGACAAGATCCTGGAGTAACTTTTGTAAATCCTCACTCTCTAGGGAAACTTCCTAGTCCTGTTACAGCTGAACTTAGAAGTGTCTAGTTTGAAAGAAAAGCAAGGCTGAGGGGTTTTTCCCCCCAAGGATAGAAAAAAAAATAAATCCACAAAATTTAAATGGAGAAGTTCTGCAGTTCTGTAATGCATAAGTATATGTTGCCACCTGGTGGGAATCCTCACATGGGTGAAATCACTGGCATCAGTAAAATTATGTGCGTGTTAAAATGTTTTTAGGATTCATCCTTCGATTTCATTGAGTTCATTAAAAAGGTATTAATTTGTAATTCTCTCATAATTTTCCCCTTCCCTCTCCCTCTTAGGAAACAGCAAACCCCTGTCATTTTGCAGAGTAAATGATGTCTTAAAATACCTTTAAAATGTGATGCTTTGATTTTTATATGTTCCTTTTGTCTTTTCAGGACAGCCCAGAAACTTGCAAGATCTATGCCGAATTAAAATCCGTCAGTGTATAGGCCTTCAAAACCTCAAACTACTTGATGAACTACCCATTGCCAAGGTCATGAAAGACTACTTAAAACACAAATTTGATGATATCTGATATCCATGAAGAGAGGAACTCTGAGCAAGTTTAGTTCTATTCCAGATACTGAAGAGGCTTGTTGCCTTGCATAAAGTATATCCTATGCAAATTCTGATTTTTCTGTGAAGTCAGAAGGCAGGTATACACTTCCTGGGGTTTTTTATACCACAAGCTAGAAGGTCTTAATTTTTGGTTTCTTGGTCCAAGTTTACAAGGTCCAAGCTTTCTATACAATACTGCATTTTAAAAATTGCTGTTGGTTTTTTTTGTTTGTTTTCACATTTTGTGTGCAGACTTGCAGTGGAGATGGAAGGCAGCCCCTCGAGGGAAGTGGTTGGTTTGAGTTGGCATGCTGAGCAATGATGCAAGAACATAAAAATTTTGGAAATCAAGGCACCGGTCCTGCAAAAGGATACAGATAGACCTCCAGAGCCCTGTTTTTTAGGACCCCTGTCTCTGCCAGGTGTTTGTTTGTTTTTGCAGGACAGAGGGAAGAGTGGAGAATCAATGTGTCCTTGGGTGCTGTATGAATATAAGCTGGAAATTGAGGAAAAAAAATGCAGTTACCCTGTTCAATTTGAGGATCTATACATTGGCAGTCTTTTCAATTATTTTTATTTTTGATCTCTGGTATTTTTCTTTTCCTAATTACTGTAGTTGGGATTGCCCAGAAAATTCAGGCCCTCTTTCCCAGCATTCCCTGTTGAATGGGCTGTTTGTGAGTCTGTTTTTACCAGTGACAGTACACTACAGAGAGGCATGGCCTCTGTATTTTCTACATTAACTTAAGAGGAAACAAAATCAAATTTTTTTTGACGCCAGCGTATTCTGTTGCTCATACAGTGCCTCCTGTGCAATAATCTCTCTGATGTATTTTCCCTTGATGTGTGATTCCCCCACTATTCCTCATTTAGGCTCAGTGCATTATTTGTGAGAGCAGGAGCTGCTGCCTCACTGTAGTGTTGATGGGACATTACAGAAATGATGCAGCAGTTGCTGTTCACAATTATTCCCTGAATTTCGTGAATGTATAACCTGCTTTATTTCACTTTCAGTTGAGATTTTATCTACGGGTTCTCAAGCCAAACTGTGTCCTCTTTAAAACAAAACAAAAAAGGAAATTGGCCAAACCATTTTGTTTTAAGAGCAGTGCAGGGGCCGGGGGTTGTTTTGATTGCTCTGAGTTCAGTTTGTTTCAGGTTAGAGAGCTGGAAGTGCACATTAAGTTATTAGCTAATAAGAAGAAAAGCCCCACTGTTATTGAACGTTCAAATTTTGCAATTAATCTGAAAGCAGAAACTGAGAGGAGTGCTGAACTCTGGCTCCTGAATGTGTCTCTCAAACCACGTATCGAAAGATCCGTTGCAGAGTTTTGTTTCTGATAGGAAAAAATTAATTTCTTGATCAAAAGATTGGGCCAAAGTGTGCAGTTGTTTCCCTCCCTTTATTTTCAAGGCATTACAGACTCGGCATAAGGTTCTTACTGATGTGCTCTACTTTCATTTTGGCATCTGGCTCCAAAAGGGCCCCTCTGATAGTAGGAGTGCTTTCGTACCAATTGCACCAACTGGAGCGGGAGATGGAAGGAACGATGATGGCTTTTAAGTTTCACACTGTCACTTTCAAAATAGTTAGTATTAAAAATAGGAAAAGCAAGGTTAAGGCAGGTAAACTCCTATTATTTAACTCTGCTAGTTCCTTTTAATATTTGACAACCCTGGACTGCAGCTCCCTGAGAATGAACCTGATCACTGCTAAGGGATGCAAGGACAATTCTCTGTCCGTGTTGTGCCTGGTATTGCATCAGGTTTCCAGACAGTAGGGGAATTTGGAGATTCATGGCTCAGAGGCTTGGGAA
Organism: Hirundo rustica; assembly: GCF_015227805.2. Classification (NCBI taxonomy): domain Eukaryota; kingdom Metazoa; phylum Chordata; class Aves; order Passeriformes; family Hirundinidae; genus Hirundo; species Hirundo rustica. The sequence continues at coordinate 17,290,603 of NC_053462.1, forward strand.
TGGGGTGTTGAACCTTTTTTTCTCCAGCTTGTACCAGTTCAAGTCCAGCCGCTGGAGCAGTGACCAGAAGTTCACGTCTCAGCAGTGGGAGTGAGCAAGTCCAGCCTAACACTGGGTTGTAGAGCTTGTAGTGCTTCCTCCTGGTTGTATCTGTGGAGTAGGGACAAGCGGTGGGGTGCGAGCAGGAGCTCGAGTGCGTGGCTCGAGTCTCTTGGCCCCTGTGCAGGGAAGATCAGCCATTCCAATCCCTGAGCTCTCCAGTGCTGAGGCAGGGCAGACTGGCAGGTTTGAACACAAATCTTCCGATTTCTGACACGAAATCAGGATCTCTTAAAACTGTTTTCTTTAAAAAAAAAAGAGAATACAAAACAGACTTAGTATTGTTCACTACACTTGTAAGTTGGTCTAAACCAATGTCTCCTTCCCCACTGAATTTTTACAGTAATATTTTCTAAGGTAATCTAGAGTATATTTTAGTTGCAATTCTATATTAAGGCAAATTATTTGTTGTGTCTGTTGCTGTGACTGAAGAAAATTATGAAAGACTTTGTTGGTAACAAGAATGCTATTTAATGAAGAAATGTGTAATTCCATTATTTATTGTTTGAGGTTTGTTTTTTGGTTATTTCTTTTAAGTAACTGACATCTGAAAGGGAACACACATATGTTTCAGGCCAGTAAAAAGCCTTTCTTTTAAATTAATTTTCATCTTCTCCTCTCCCCAGGGCGGAGGGAATCCCTCACCCTTTTTTTGCAATGCTAAGCCATCTCTTGTAGCTGGTTTCTCACCTTAATTCTTGCAAAGCACCACAGCACCCGTGGCTCTGAACCTACTGATAGTCCTGTGCACTATCTCTGGTTGTCCATGTGCTAAAGTGCAGATAAAGTAGGATTATTCATTGATAATCCTACCCAAATTTCAATAAGGGGGAATTTGGTCTTTTTATTATTATTATTTTCAATATTGTGCACAAATACTTTGAAGAACAAACTGACCTTTGTTTTTCATTTGGACTAGAATGTGGAAGGAGAAATACATAATAGAGACTTGTGATGTAGCCTCGTTCCGTTACCTTAAAATTCACGGTTGAACACTTTTAATAAACCTTAAAAAATTGGCAAACACACCAAAGAATCAATATGAGTAAAAGACTCTGATCATTAACAAACTGCAAACCTCATCCTTTAAAACAAAGCAGAAAGTTTTTGTAAATATTTATGTTTATAAATGTACAGCAGAGTAAGAGTGTTTTTTAGATTATTTAATTACCATATTTCTAAGCTATTTACATTATAGACAATACTTGTTAGTTTGAAAAGCTTGAGTGGGTTGTTTTGTTTTGGGGTTTTTTCTTTCTTTTTTTCTTTTTTTTTTTTTTTTTTTTAAATTCACTATCACTCATGCTTGGGATAACTCTGGCTTCCTTGGAATAGCGTGGAAAATTTGGTTTTCCGGCTCTGGTTGGCAATCATAGGAGAAACATCTGGACAAACTCTTCAGATAAATACCCAGAGGCAAAAGAAAAGATGTGACGTCTTGACCAGGATGGGCTGGTTTGGAGGAAAAAAACTGCCCACAAGTGCAACTTCCATGCTGTGTTACCAATACCATCATGTATTTTGTTCTTCCTTTGCAATGTAAGTTTTTGCTTTGGGTCAATTTGAATTTAAAAAAAAAAAAAAAAAAAAAAAAAAAGAACAAAAGAAAAAAGTTAAACCTGGTTAAAACCTATTTTGGGTTTATGTTCTGTTTATTTCTAATGTAATGTTTTAATAACATAATACCACTTTACACATTTTCTCTCAATGTTTGTCTGTCTCTTCTACTCTTGTTCCCTTCTCCAGGGTACGTGATTCTGTAATGGGACTCCAAATGCCCCCACAAGCAGGAGTTCAGATGTCTCATGGGTTGTAATGTGATTTTTTTTAACAGAAAATATGGACAAAACCCTCATGGAATAGTTTGGGGTGGAAGAGACCTTAAAGCTCATCCTGCCACGGTTGAGACACCTTCCACTGTCCCAGGCAGCTCCAAGCCCTGTCCAGCCTGGCCTTGGACACTTCCAGGGATCCAGGGGCAGCCGCAGCTTCTCTGGGCACCTGTGCCAGGGACTCCCCACCCTCAGAGTAAAACAAAACTCACTCTAGAGCTGGGCTTTGGAAAGGGAAACAAACTGGTCCTAAACTGGGAGTGGTTGGGTTTTCCCTCCTCAGATTCCCGCACAGCCACTTTGGGGTTTGCTGACAGGTTCACCTTTCCTCCTCAAGCCTCGTGCACGCATTAAGATACAAAAATTACCAAACAAGAGGCTGCGATTTAGGGTCTATTTACTACTAATAGAAAAGGGGGGAGGTGTATATGGATGTCCCTGATCCACAAATAGAAACTGGAACATTTGGGTTCAGTCATGAGAAAAATGTACGACCAAAAGTTGCAGTAATGTTTTGGACTCTTAAAAATTTGGAGAGGAAGGAGACTGGGTTTCAAGACATTATTGCTAAAGGGTAGCGGGGGGAAAAAATGCTGTTTTCATGGCTCAGTAGCAAACTGCACAAACATCACTGGGACAACATTCACTGTTCAACCAGCAGTTGTGTTTAGAGCTGCTGCTGCTGGTTTCTAGCAGACTGGCCAGGCTTTGGCTGGACTTTACTGAATGCTGTGCTAAAGACTTTGTTCCTGTTTATGTATCGTATTTCCTGTATGAGTGTTCACTTGTGAAGTTTAAAACAATTAATGGCTAATGTTACTACTTGGGAAAACCTGATTTACAAGCTGTTGACAAATGATGTGTTTGGAATATACAGTCTTTATATATATTGGTAGAAGTGGGTGATAGAGAAGCGTACTTGTTTTATATGGCAAAACATGGGGTTTTTTTACCATAGTGAATAACAAAAAATTAGAGCCTTTGAAAGAAAAATTATCAGTGCAAAGAACAGGCTTTTCCCAGACAGGCTTGAGTGAAGCATTTAAATTCTCTTTGCTCAAGTCTCTCCTCTCTGCTTTGGTTGGGGCTACCACCACCTCAAAGGTTTTATCCTGTTCTTGGAAATTGGAATAGGTAAAGTGTGCTTTTTCCTTTATCCCTGGCACACTGAGTCTCTGCTGTAGGATTCTACTCCCTGACTTTTTTGCCAAAGTTAAGCTCAGCATGTGATTTAATCCCAGGGCAATAAGAAACAAAGCAGGTTTATGGAACCATGCTCCCAGGAGTTCTTCAGCTGGTGCATTCCCCAGGGCACCACAACGTGCAGCTGGAACAGCAAAAACCTGGGATCGAAAGCTGCCCTGACTTTTATTGGGAAGTCTCCAGCTGTCTAGTGAAGAAGTCAGAGCTCCAGCTGTTTCCTCCACATCTGGGCTCTGGTGCTGCTAGCTGCTGTTGGTGAGGTCCCAGGTAAGTTCTGGATGTTGTCACGTTTGCAAGAAGGATGTTTGACGATCTCCAGAGGTGCCTGTAAAGGGTCTGGAAGCATTTCTGAGCCTTCTTCAGACTTGCAGGTTTCTCATGTGGGAGAGCTGGTGTACACTTAAAACAATTGGGTTTGAGAGTGATGGGTGCTACAGGGTCTGTATGTCCCTCACTTTTGACTTGATCTGTTGCAGTGTTTTACAGACCCCTCAGCATCCATTAAATAGTCCTAAAAAGGGTGAGAAAGGTGAATGAAAAGCTTACAGGCAGTAGGTTATACAAGAGTAAAAACTTTTAGGAGGAAATGTAGGTCTGTGGGTGATCTACAGCAAAGCCACCTATTCTTTCCTAAAAATCATGAAATTGGCCATAACTCTTCTATTCTGACTTGCAAAAATAGAGTTTATTTATAGTCTTAATAGACTCCAAATAGATCATCTCCTGTTCTGTCACAAGTAACTGGAAGTTAATGGAAGTGTTCTACTAAATTCTGTCCTCATTTCTGGCTTGGACCATTGTAACTCCACTGAAAGTGGTGGTTACTCAACATTTAATCTGGTGTGAAAGAGCAAATAATTGCTTTGGATGATCAGCTTGCAGTCCTGCTCCTTGGTTTATGGCCTAATGAGGAGAGTATTTTTGGAAGGTATTTGCGAAACGCTGTGAAGGAGCGCTGGGAGGGTTTCTGTAGTTCAAGCCAAATTTATAAGCAACCAGCAGACAATTTTATTTTTCTCCTGAAAACATTGCCTGTTTTGCTAGAGTTACTTAAACTCTGTTATCTAGTCCTGAGTCGGTGAGAAATTTCAGTTTGATGTTCCATTCCATATCTTGAGAAACTTAACAGGTCTGCTTATTCTCTAATACAGCAGATTGAAGTAGATCTGCAATGAAATGTAAACTTATTTTATTTTAAAGACTTAATTAATTTTGAAGCCATTAGAAATTAAATTTTGTATACATTAGCACAGCAACAGGTTCATATGTTCTTTCCTGAGTGTGTGATTGCTTGCAGTGTGCATTCACAGTATGTTCAAAATACAAGGTGATGAGTTTGAAGAGCATCTGTGGATTTGGAGCTGTCAGATCTGCCCTTGTCCATGATAAGTCAAAGGTGAAGCTGGAAAAAGTTTCTGTCTATGTCTTGTCCACCTACAAGTGGGATTTTTAGGTTCTCATCTGTTCCTGCCTGACTCTAGCATTTGCATGGAGTAAGAGAAATTTAGATTCAGCTTCATCTCATGCTTGATTTTCAAACCTCAGCATACCCAACTGCAGGATGTGGGTTACTGAAAATGACTTCCAAGCTGTGTCTGTCTCGAGCAGCCCAACGTGAGATCCATCCCCTGGGTCTCTTGGATATTGCTCATCTCATAATGGATTTTAATGTAGCTGCTAGGAAGCAAAACCAACTAATTTTTAGAGAGCAGTCAGTCTGAAAATAAAGTGCCCAGGATGTTTGGTAAGAGGATGAAGTTTAGATGTGTGTGGGATTGTGTGAGGGAGAGAGCAGAAAATGTGCCTTTTGATCTTACAGAAATGTTTGGTATGTGGGTTGCTGGGCTTAGAAGTTTGAACGTCCTTAATATAAAATAATCTGTGTGAGTATTTGAGTCTGTTCCTTTTCAACTTTGTGTGAGTTATTTAATGGTTAGTGAGCCAGAAAAAAAATCACTGTGTTTCCTGATGGTTCGGGCACCCTCCTGATGAGTGGAAGACTTGAATTAAAAGTTCCCACTCTGAACCAGGCAGAGCAATTAAGGATGGGGATTTGTACTTGCATTCCCACTTTTTAGTGCTGTGATTACAGGTTTGTTAAAACTGTGCCACAGAGAGAGAAAATAACAAAACTGTTACACAATCTCCACGGCTGACCCCAAAAGGTCATTCAAAGCAGGTTCCCAGCTGGATGGAGCCCAGTCCTGATGTCTCCTGCTCTTGTGAGCAAATGGCTGAAGCTCATGGGGCTTTTTTGTCCCTGCTTATCTGTAATCCACCTGAGAAAATTAACCCAGGCCTCGTCAGGTTCCGTGGAGGTGCTCAAAGCCAGGCTGGATGGCTTGGAGCAGCCTGGGATAGTGGAAGGTGTCCCTGCCCATGGCAGGGGGTGGAATGGGATGAACTTTCATTCTCCCAACCCAAACCAGTCTGTGATTGTGTGGGCACCCACCTCCTTCCACCTCTGGCATCAGTGCTGACTTTGCCTCTTCACAACTTGTGTTCCATACCTCACTGAGGAGGATTGGGAATGAGACATCCCTTGCTGCAGAGGAGCCCATCCTAGCAGGTGGATTGAAAGGTGTCTAAGTGAAAAAATCTAACGTGATGTTAGTTTTTGTGATATTGCTCAGGACTTTGCTTTCTTGGCTAAATACTCAACACTTTTTCTGATAAAACTAAAATATCTTACCCTGCATTTTCATTGACTTCAATTCCAGATTTCCAGTGTTTCATTCCAGATCACTTATTTATCTTATTTTTTTTAAAGACTCTAACACTTAGAAAAGTTCTTTCACATCACAACCAGTTACTATTTTAATGAATCAAACTGATTAAGGGAACAAAAAATGTTACCATGACATCTCTGCATTATTAGTACTGTATCCTGTAACTCTGCTTTTAATTTGTTCATGTCCAAGTAAATTAAATTAAGGGGCTGTTTTAGGGGTCTCATCAGTTATTTTCAGCCAATAGTAGAAAACACTTTAATGATTCCAAATAAGAGTTCTTTGAAAGGTGTCCAGATAGGGGCAGTTTCAATCTTATCTGATAAATAGCTTCAGATCCTCTTTGCTGCAAATTGAATCTTGTGGTTTGTGTTTTCTTCTTTCTGAGCTTGGGCACATTGATTATTTTCTTCCTCCAGCCATTTTGCCAGCATTTTTGAAATCTGCCATTTTGAGCAAAGAAGAACTTTGCTCAACTTGAACTGCTTTCATGATTCATTGATCTTCCTTCAGTCTTAGTAAGAGAACAACTTTTAATGGGAACAGACTCCTTGTTTTAAAGGGCATTTTTAATGCCCTCTATATTTTGCCCAGATGTTCGATATTTTATCCAGTATTTTGTTAATTTGAAGTTATCTTGTCAATTAAGTAGCTTTTTACCAGATACATGGAGCATAACAGTTATTAGTGTATTGGTATACAGCTGAACTCGCTGGCTTTGAGTATTTCCTGTGCTTCATAAATACTTGTATAATCTGTTGTGCAGGCTCAGCTGTTCTTAATTCTAATGTGATTCATATTGTGCTTAGAAATCTGACATTCTTGGCTTGTCAGAAATATTAATATATGTTAGTGCCATATCTAGCGAAAATTGACATGTTTTGTGCAGGGCCTTAATTTTCACTTCTTTATATTGCAGCATTCCATATTGAGCAATGCAGCTTTGTTTGCTTTAAAATTTCCCTCTCACCTTCAGCCCTGAGAAACCAGAAATAATTAGATTATATCTTTCTCTTGGCTCGCATAGTTTTCACTTGTAGTGAATTATGCCATGCAAAACTATCCCTCCAGTGAGAATTTGGTTGTCATTGTTAAGAGCTACATCTGGACTGTGTAATACTTCATGTGTTGCACTACAAAGAGCCTTTGCCCGTGGCTCAGTCAGAACTGTACCTCACCAGTGAGTTGGAAGAGCTCTTTCCTCTGGCAGAAGTGCCACAATTCACCTCCCCTTTCTGCTGTGGATAAAGCTGCTGGACAGACAAAAACGTTGCTCTAGACCTCCAAAACTGAAATGACCCTAACTCTTAACAGCCCAAAGTATTACAGCAAACCTCCATGTGGACAAGTTCTGTTTCCTCATTGGGTGATGGAAGGCCAGACTTCCATGTGCTTGAGCCAAATACTTTATCCTGGTAGCTGGATGAAAGTTCAGCATCAGGAAGGAAGTTTGAATGGACCTTTAAGGTCTGTATGATGGTGAATGAAAAGCCTTTTCTCTTCAGCCCCTTCTGTGTTTAATTACCCAACCGCAGAGGAGCTGAAGCTTTTGTTTCCAGGTTGAGTCCTGATTTCAGCTGGGAAGTAATGAATGTTGCTGTCTCTCTGTACAGTCTTTCATCTTGCTGATGATATCATTTTCTTGTATAATCATGGGGGTAGTAAATGATTCCTATTCAGACTTCCCCTTTAAAATAGAGATTCCCTCGCTCCCCACGCTGATTTTGCGGCTGCCACGCTCTTAGCTGGTACAGACCCACCAGGTCTTTCTGAGGCTATTTTCATTCTGATAAGACACTACAGACCCTTCTCTGGAGGAGTCTCTTGGTTGTGAGGTAACAAAGAAGCAATGCCACTTGGTTGCCCAGAGAAGAGCACAAAAAATGTGTGGACTTTGATTTGGGGTGTTTGTTTGGGTTCTTGTTCTCCCCTTATCTTCAGGGGAGAACAAGTGCTCCAAGCAGAAATTTCCTGCAGAAATCCTGTCAGCAGGAACCTTGGTGGTTGCTCTAATTGCGGCATTAGAGCTGGTGCTGGAGGAAACACTCTTGTTGAAACAAATCTGGACTGATACTGAATTGAGGTAGCAATTAGGTTCTGTCTGTTTCTGTCCATGCAGAGGAAAATGCACGGCTTGAAGCCTCGTGAGTTTCCCATCCTCATCCATGCCCTCTCCCATCTCCTTTCCCCAAATCTATTACAGAATCAGCAAAATCAACTCTTCTGCATCAAAAAAATCTCCTTGGAATTGAAGCCTTGTCTGCCTGTTTTGTGTACTATGAAGAAACCTTGGGGTTTTACTGTAGTGTATAGATGAAGTCTGGCTCCACAGCTGGCTGTCCGTGTCGAGGTGGTGGCATCTGTTCCGAAGAGAGGAGATGAGCTGACACTCGGTGAAGTTCCCTTGACTCATCTGCCTTACCAGAACATACCCCAGCATAGATACGTCATGGGTTTTGAGTAGGATTTATTCTCAGAGTAGCTGCTCACAGCTGCCTCTCATTCCTGCCACGCACAGATGTGAGGTTACAGTAGGGTTCTTCCCCAAAATGATGGATTGTCACCATGACCTTGACTTATGCTCCCACAGAGGTTCATGGCCATAAAAACCACTTTGTTCAAGAGTAGTGGCCGTAACAAATAAGCTCAGCTAACCCCTTGTTTTTTCACTTTTACTGATTTCACTCTTCTGCTGTATGATAGTTCATACAGAGAATTGGATTTCAGTGACTTTGTTTAAACCTCCTTATCCTTATCTAATTAATTTGAATGCTTTAAAGATGATTCATATGACTTGACACCCTTGTATCCAAATGCTCTTTCTTTTAGATGGAAAGTGAAGGAAATGGCAGACTAGAAATTCAAACGGGTCTTCCTTTCAGTTACTGGAAAAAGGGGGGCTTTGGGGATTTAGGTATTTGCTTAAGCTTTCACTAGAAAGCACTATGTTTTTCCAAGATCTGGTGTAATGATAGCCAGCTCCCTTAAACACAGTTTCCCACAAAATGTTTCTTGAAGGGAAGAGTTCAAAAGACCATCACCCCTGTTTCAGCACAGAGCAACTTCACCACCTGTTGCAGAGGGGCACCAGCGTGTTTTGGAAGTTGTGGCTTCACCCTTTGGCATGACCACTTTTTGACACGTCAGTAGGACCCAGAGCTAGGTACAACCCATCTCCCTGTGCTTCCAGCGTTCTGTTCTTGGGAATTAGAGTGTATCCCACTGAAGAAATTGGTGGGAAAGGGGAGCAGGACTGTTTGAAGTCCCCACCACAGGACAGCTCTGGCCTTGTGGCAGATTTTTTTCAGATTTTGTCAGCTCAGTCAATAAGGACGCACTGAAATGAAAGTTTTCTGCTGTGTAATGAATGCTTCTTGCTAAGCTACCAGGAATGGCTTGGCTTTGCATAACATTTTGTGTACTGTGCCTTCCAGAAGGCGTGGTGTGAGTAACAAAGGCAGGGTTGAAAGATGCCGTGGGTTCCCTTCCTCCTCATGGCAGGACTTAATGATATAAAGAGCACAGTATTTCATTGATGTTTGTTGCCATTTCTGCTTGTGGGCTTTTCACAATACTGTGGTCAGGAAGATGACAAGATAAAGGATGACTAGTGTAGATCTGCTCCCTCTTGTAAAATAGGAATAATTCCCTTTTCTGATTATATTTCCTCTCCCCTCCCTTGGAAAAGATGACTCAGAAATCCATGACAAAGGAAATAAGTTCATTTGAATTTCTATGGAACCTTGAAAAGCCGCTTTTATAAAGTCCTGTTTATAGGGGGTTTTCAGCAGAGGCTTTTGACGAGAGCAGGAGGCAAAACCGAAACCCATGGTCCAAATCCTCTGGTATCAGTGGGTTGCCCTTGGCTCTTGGTCAGTATTGCAGTTGGAAAATGAGACCATTACTCATTCTTGGGGGTTTGCTGTGGGATCTAAGTCCTCAATAGCTGTAATATTAGAAATCTCTACCATACAAGGAAAAATTACGGTTAGCTAATCTCAAAAAAAAAAACAAAAAAAAACACCGGCACAAAATTAATTTTTTTCTATTTGGAGGTGAGAGAAGAGGGACCTGGCTGAATGCAATGACTTATTTCCCTGTGTCTTTACAAAATTTCTAATGTTCTTCTAAGTAAGAACTTGTATTCAGCCTTTGGTTTTGACAGTATGTTCAATGATGATTGTATGCATTCAGAAGAAAAACTTCTTTTCTCTTCTTTGAAACAGAAATCTCCAGCAGATACAGAGATGAAAACGTGCCTGTTCTCAGTCCTGTATGTGTGTTTCAGGAGCAAAATGGTCATTTTCTGTTCTCAGGATGATGTGAAAAGATGCAGGGTGCTGAAAACAAGAGCAGCAGTTTTACCGCTCCGTTATGGATGCAGAATAGGTGCATTTGTGTGAATGAACTGACATTGCATCAATGGGCGCTTTATGCCAAAAGAAACTCTGGTTGCCCTTGTCACAAGTTGACGTTCGAGTGGCCATCAGATCTGTAAGAGTTCTGAATTCAGTTTTCAATCTTTGCTCTCCATAATTCATTCTGCTCGACTCTTGCTGATACCAACAGTTTTTTCCAGTCAATACTACTCAGAAAAATGTGGCAAATCTTCCTTTTTTCCTTTTGGATTGATTATCTTGAAACAGAAGCTCTAAAGAGCTAACTAATGTGTCTTTAAAAGATGTCCACCTGCTTTTGGGCATGAGTATGGCAGTGTTGGACCCAATGTTTGACAGCAGAACGATCTCTGAAGTTCAGAAAAACCTCTTTGAGTTCAGGCTGTCAAGTTATTTCAGTAAATCAAATTTCTCTACACTGAATTAACTGTGTGTTTTTAAAAGCCATTTTTAGAGCCATATTTAGAGAAATAATATAATGTATGATAGGTCTGGTTCTGTGTTTCTTTTATTTAAACAGTTCTCAAAATAACAGGTGGCAATAGGAAGGCAAATAATGGAAATTATATGAGGCCATGCCTTGAGAAATGCTTTTTTCTTACATCAACATTTGAGTTTATTTCTCCAGGGTTAAAATCTAACAAGTGACTTCTGCACTTTTCTTCCTAATTTTATGCCAGTCTGCATCGGTGAAACTCAGCACTCGGTCTCTGTAATATGTTTATCTAGCCCAAACCCTGACATTTCTAGTATTGAAAATACTTTTATTTCATTAAAAATACAAGGAGCCGGGGAGATTTTGTAGATAATCCTTGGACAGGGTCACTTCTGGTATTTTTTGAGTGAATTGTTTTTGCTAAATAGCCCACAGAGCCAGTCAGAGGCCTGGGAATCGGCGCTGGATCGCGTCTGGCAGCCGCTCCCGGGGTCCTCGCCCAGGCAGGGGACAGGGCACGGTGTCACTTGGCCCTGCCACGGCCGCTCCTTTCTCATGGCTCCCCATGAAAGCTGACCCCGAGTTTCCCAGACTAAACATTCGAGATGTGTAATGGCCGTTTTAGGGTCAGAAAGAACAAGACGCGAACGGGGCTCAGCCTGGGAGTATTCCTCTCTATCTCCCTGGTTGGTGCTGGAAAAGTGCATGCCTGATAGAGTCCTTAAAGATGGATAATCTCTATAATGGAGCCTGCTCTTAATTAGCAGTTTGTTTTAATATGCAGGTTTGCATTTTGAATTCTGCCTTCCAGCTCGTGTAACGCAAGGCTTCGTGTTTGCAGCAGTCGCCTGAATACCGAGGGTTTTCCCCTCAAACCACCATTCCTTATTGAGGGTTTCTAGCACTTCTTTGAATATAAGCACAGCGGTTAATGGATTGTTCTCTGCTTGAGTTCACTTCAGGCAGTTATTTGCATGCACTCCTTTTTGTAATAACAGAATTAGAGGGTGTGTTAAAAGGACTTACAAGCAGCAGATGAAGCAATAAACAAGCAAAGAGCATTTGTATGCAAATGCTCTAAGTGCTTTGTCATGTTCTGGGATCTGTTAGCCACCTCCATGCTTCCAAAACTTCATCCCCATCAGCTCTTTGTGCTGAGGCTTTGTGCCAAAGCCTGGTGAGGCCAGTGGGGTTTCCCACCTCCACTGGCGGGCTTTGGACTTGGGTCTGAGAGAGGAAAGAAGCAAATTGTTACCAGTTACTCTGATTTTTCCAGGAGCTTCCCTGTATCAGGAAGGATTTTCCTGTGCTGGGAAGAAAACCAACTCACAGGAATAGTCCAGCTCTGGAAGTTTTTGTTGTTGCCTGTATTGGCGACTGGCTTGATCTGGTGACCTCAAGAGCTGAAAGCTTTCCAGCCATTGAACCTGTTCTGCCTGCATGAGACAGCCAGCAGCCCCTTGAGCTGGAACTGGGAGAGATTAGCAGTTTTTGTAGCTTCTGGCAAAAAAAAAAAAAGAGGACAGGAAGCCTATTGACCAGTGTGTCAGAGCTCAGTTTCGTTGTGTACAGCGTATGAGTCTGTTGGGTTCACCGTAAAGTTATCCCTGAGGTTTTCAGAGTAGGTGATTTCCATCCTTCTCTCCCACCCCTCGTGCCTGCAGTGTCTGGAGTAAGCTATGAGAGCCTTGAGAAATCCCTCTGTTCCTCAGCTGAGAAAAGCTGGAGCACTTCCAGACTCCGTCCCGCCAGTGCCGTTACATTTTTATTACCAGGAATTTTAAGGTGCTGTTGTGCTGCTGGGAATGAGTGAAATCTGTGTTGCTTTTATATGGTTTTTGAGTTGTTCCAATGACTCTAATAAGCTGCTTTGCATTATAGGACAGGCAGATCAGTATCTCAGGAGACCTCCTAAGTTTGGCTCTTTTTCCTTGGGCTTGATAAGCAGGAAGGATGGTCCCTAATGGCAGGAGAGGGACGGAAGGAACAAGGAGACATGTGGCATGTGCAACCTGGAAAATTTGTCTCTGAGCTTGACTTGACTCCATCCAGGGAAGGAAGCTGATGCTAATGGCTCTGCATGAGATAACAAATTATCCTGGAGCATGTGTTTTCTGTATTCATTACAATATGTCTTGGGGGGCGGAGGAACAGGATGTAAAGTGTGTGCTTATTTCTGGAGCCTCAGGAGAGCTACCCAGATGTTGAAAAGAAGTAAGGAAGAGTTGGAGATAAAGGAGAAGGACCTCCAGGGCGGGACTGTAAAAGCTGATCCAGAATAGGAGTCATTGTGTTTTGCTCACAGTCACACCAGCTGGCTTCAAGTGGCAGGGGAGCTTTCCAGACAAGCTGTGGACAGTAGGAGGATAAATAAGGAATTTGGTCCAAAAGGGTGAAACAAAAAAACTGAGGTCTGCAATACACCCAGAAATAATTATTTAGGCAAGCTGTCCTGTAGAGCAGCTGCTGGGTAACTCGTCCTAATGCAAGCCTTAGGTGCAGTCAGAAATTTGATGATGCTCTGTTTGTTGATAGTTGTTGTGCAGTTGTCTTATACAAGATTTTTAAGGAAGTACTCTGGTAATCCCATTGCCACGTGTGTTGGAGCTGGTTCCCTCCGTGCTTGGCTGTCAGGGACTGCAGCAATGACTGATGGAACTCACTACACGTGATCATTGTGTGCTTGCAGTGTATGTTTTTTTAATGAATTATCCCATTCTGGTCCTTCCCCAGGGCTTTCCCAAGATTTTCCTTCTGTCCTGTGTAGGCTCTCTGCAAGGACAGCAGCAGGGTTGGTGCCCCACTGACCCAGTGTGGTTGCCTGGTGATGCTTCCTTTTGTTCTTACTTCTCTGGTGATATTTTGCTGTATTTTAATTTAATCTCTGCTAAAACCACAGTTCAGGATCTCTTCTGTTACCCTGAGCATGTCATGCTTTCTTGTCCTAATTGAAAGGTATCTATTTCTCTCCACGCACACACTGCTGTAGAGAAAAAACCCTACAAATTAATAAATAAATAAATAAATAAAAATTCCAGGCTTCCCCACTATTCCCTGTCATTTTTGTGTATTTGCAAGAATCCAGATGCTGCTGCTATTACTAGGTAAGGAAAGCCAAGAGCATCTGGCTTCCTTGTGAGCAATATTGTGGTCTAGTTGTCCTGAATTCAGTGAGTAAACTCTAGTTAGTTAATTATTCCAAAAAAACCATAACCTTGTGAGATAAGGAGCTAGGACCCCGTTTCCTGCTGTCCCTGATGTGTTCCCATGTCCTTGCCTTTCTCACAGCTGGATTTTCAGAAGTGAGTTCTGCCTTAGCAAAGCCCTTCTTGGCGCAAACTTCTCGGATGCATCGATCAAAGAGACTGGGGTGGCCACAACCTTTCCAGAGTCCCAAAGGAGGTCAGTTCTCACTCTTCCTCTGCTCCAGGGAAAACAAAGATAATCAACAGGGGTTCATTTTGATGGCTTAAGCAAAATATTTGAAAATGGCAGAATTTTATCCGAACTGTCGTCACTCCTTGCGTCTGTTGGGGTGAAGTGGGTGGATGCGGAGAGCAAATCAGCAGAGAGCTGTGAAGGCCAGGATGATGGGCAGTGCAGTGCAGCTGACAGATAATGGGATTACATCATCCATTTCCTGGAAAATGAGACGTTTCTGGCCAAATTATTCCAGACCCCAAATGCTTAAGTGAGCTGGAGAGTTCCTGGAATATTTTAGGCAGATATTTCAGTAGTCTAGGTGTAATGTGATTAAGGATGAGTAACAGCAAGATATGAGTCAAGATGAGGATTTCTGGTAACTCTTCTGTAGGCCAGTGAGAATCACAGGCGAGGAGAGAGAGGGAGACGGAGAGATGGCCAAGACGTGAGAAAAATTTAAGTCATTTAACCTTTTTCAGCTGAGAGTGGAGCTCTCTAAATAAGATTTTTTTCCCACCCCATAGGAAGACTCATGAACTGGAAGTATTGAAACCCCCAAAAATTCCATGAGAGAGGCAAAGATTAGGGAACAGCAGAGAGCTTCCATGGTTTGGAAGAAGATTGCGCTGGTGAGATTTTGGAAAAAGCAATTCTTGTATTTGCAGAGTGGGGAAGATGATTTCTGGTTACTAATTTCAGTTACCTTTCTGTGGATTTGATGTTTATGTCCAGTTGTAAGACAAGGACAGAGACCTTAGAGACAGGCTCATCCTCAGTGCTGGAATGTGGAAAGTGACTCGCTGGATATTGCCGACGGCTCAAGACCAAGAGGGATTTTACTTGCTAGTTGTTTGGCAAACTTAAAATGAAGCAAATAGTGGACAAGGAAACTGTACATGTATTTCCTTGGTGGTGAATGTAAGGAAGATACAGCACAAGGTTTGGTACTTCAGGGTGGGAGGATGGAGGAACTGCTCCAGTACTGAGAGAAGGATGCTCATGAGCTGACAGACCTAGATCACTCTTGTTGAAGCAGGTCCTCCTCCCAGAAGGGCAAGCTGGTTTCTGCTAAAGAAATCAAGAAAAACTTAGAATTAATTAGAGAGACAAAAAGAACACACAATATCAACATAAATAAACCTTTGTAGCACATCCAGCAACTTTCCATCAAAATCTTCGGAACCATAAATATAAACCAGGGCTGTACATGCCTCATCCAGCTGTTGAAATCCAGGTGCTGGTACGTTAAGACAGGACCTGCCTGTCTAGGCTGATCACAGGTAATTGTGCTTGGGAGGCTCTTTAAAAGACAGAAAAATGCTCCCACCCACCCTGTGATATGTGTCATGCTCTCAGCAGTCTGTGCTCAGCATGTCTGGCAAACGTGAGCTTGTCCTTTCTCATTCTTGCGAGATCAGTTGGTCAACAGTGTCTAATTATGTCGATCGTGAGTGCCTAATTATTTTGATATTTATTGCCTGTTTCGACTTCGTGGTTACAGGCTGTCTCCTGGAGGAGACATGGAGTGTGGGTGGATGGGGGTCAGGGAGGGCAGAGAGGTGGTTGGGACTGAGTACAAGCCATATTCTGGATTTTGGGAAATGAATCCCTTTGTGAAAGTGAAGCCCCGTGATCCATATTGAGTGTCTTCTAAATGTCAAAGGAAATCAGTCCCAAAGGATGGGGAGCTGCCCACAGGAGAATCCCAGTGGAGTATTTGGTGTTGAGATCCCAGCTTGGCGGGGAATGGCAGCTACGTGCAACGCACTCTGCTTCTGGTTTTTTATGGATCTTTCTGGGTTCTGCAGGTGTGAATGAAGTGGATCTTTCTAAAGTGTTCAAAGCTTCATTTCAAACCAGCAGCTCTTTGTCAGTCTGAGCAGTTGCCTGGCAGATGGAACCTCCTGGCCCCCTCCAACCTCCTGTGCGTCATCTTCATTATCACTAAATTAGCTGTGTTGTCATGTGGGATCTTAAGAAATGTGGTTTTCTTTTCCTTGAATCCAGAAATATTAAATGACGTGATGTTCCTGTTACACAAGGTGGAGGCAGGAATGGAGGTGGAGCAGAGCAGCACTCAGAGAAGGAAAAGGAGCTGTGGCCAAAGCCTTGAAGAAAGTCGAGGTAAATAATAATGCTTCTGTTGCCCTAGAAAAAGTAATAGGTAGGAAACAAGACCTGGAATCATACACTGAACATACTAACATATTTATATCTGGAGTTCTGTACATGGCACTTAAATTCCAGGAGAACAGCCTTGGAAATCTCTATGTTGCTTTCTGAAATGCTATTAAGCAGAAAGCCAAGAACCAGACCACCTGATTATGGGACTAATAATTTTTGCAATAGAGTTGTTTTGAATTCTTACACATTATTGAAAAGAATGAAAGGAGATGTGTTGAGTTAGTCTGTGCAGATTTCAGACAGTGCAAATGCATGCAAGTAGAAAATACTGATGAAAAAACCCTGTCCTGCAGGTGCTCCTTGATCTTTTAAGTTGGTTAATACACAAAAGCAGGTCTAGAAGAGGCAGCAAAACCTTTTGTGCTGAGCAGGACAACACAGAGACTGAATCTGCCCAGAACCTGGAAGAAATGTCAGTAGTTTGTGTGTTTTCCCGATGGAAGGGAGGAGGGGGTGGCTGTGGGAGTCCCAAGCACCATCTGCGGTGGGTTGGGATCAGTCACAGGGAACATGGACATCCTGTTCTCTCCCTTATGTTTTTCAATCATAAGAGACATCTCACGTTGACAGTAGCTGCCCAGAGGAATTTAAGATGAGGCCTGCATCAGCAGATCTGATCCCTCCTGGTGGCTGCTGCTGGTTTGTGGCATCTCCATCCCACAGCCCTCACTGCAGCATCTGCCATTGCTGCCTCTGCTCTTTGCAAATCCCTCATAATCTGGGAGCTGAAACATCCCAGACAACGAGTTTCACAATGAAATTACTGTTGTGCAGGAAACACACTTTCCTTTTCTGACTGATTATTTAATGAGTTTTACCCTAATTTGTTGATGTAATGAGAAGAGAGTGAATTGTTTCTTCAGCTTTTCCATTCAATTTGTCTTCATGCTTTACTTCCAGCTGTCATTCATGTACACTTTTCTATGCATACAGCCTGTTTTTATCGCTCTTCTGCTTTCATTACAAACTCTTGAGATGTAGGGAAGGGCAATTCCAGAGCTGGATGCGGTGCTCAGAGCAGGGGTGAGCTGTGGATTTTGTGGGAGTTACCTCGTGTTCCCATCATGGTTCAAAGGCTGATGAAATTCACACTGTCATTTTCATAGAATCACACAAGAATGTGAGTTGGAAAAGGCTTTTGAGGTCATCAAGTTCACCCAGCACTGCCAAGGCCACCACTAACCCATGTCCTCAAGTGCCACATGCACACATCTTTTAAAGCCCTCCAGGGATGGGGACTCCACCACTGCCCTGGCAGCCTGTTCTTGCAACACTCCACAGCTCCAGCTTTGAATGCCCTGAAGGATTTTGCACTGTTGGTGAAATAATTCCTTTTGTATTCACTTTTATGAGCCAGTTGTGAATATGGACCATCCACAGTGTCTCGTCCTCTCTGCCAGAGGATGGGGAATGCCAAGGCTGGAGCTTTTCTCACAATTTGGTAAGAGCACATCAATTCTAAAGGAATGGGCTGAAAAATTGAGGGCAATCAGAGTGGAGCAGAGATTTCAGCCTCTGAACAAGCAGATGAAGGAGGAAATCAGGGATAAAGGAGATGTTTTCAGACAGAAATGAGTGGCTCGCTTTTCAGGGAAAGGGGCAGAAACAGGAATATTTGGTGACAAATATACCTGACTTTTTTTTTTTTTTTTTTACTTTTTCACTCCGTCAGATACAGTCAGCCACTGGAGACGCAAGGTTAAGATATTTTCTGTAATCCAGGGGCTCCATCTGCTCCTTCAAGTGCTATTGCTGCTGTTCCAGTGGGGTGTTTTGCTTTCGGTCAGTTAAAGTTTAATGGGTTTGGTCATTCTGTCTCAAACCCCTCGTAGTTCAGCAGCTACAGCAGGACCTCTTCTAAACTTCTACAAGGAAAATCATGCAGACAGATGAAGCAGCTTCCCGTAAACAAACTAAATGTACATTGGGGTAGAAATTCATCTTTTGAGACATAAACAAGAAAAGGACGTGTACATGGAACAAGGAGTGAAGCTTGGAATGTAAGTGCCTGGATGTCCAGTCCCCTCTGGATGACCACTTGAGCTGAGAGAACACTGGTAGACAAGAATCTATTTAAGAGGAGCCCTAAAAACAAAGTGAAGAAACAACTGATTAATCTTTGTCTTGGATAAACATTTTAATGGGAATATTTGTGGGATTTAAGTAGTTCGAAAGTCACAACTTGAGGGATGAAGAAGTCTCCAAAAAAAAAAAAAAAGTAATCATGATTCCCCTATTCCAACTCCTAGTAGTAAGAGTAAAACCAGTAGCTGGATGCTTCAACACAGAAGATTTTTAGACTTTGTATTGGAAAGGAAACAGACTGGGTATTGCACATCTTGAGTTTTTCAGTGGCTGGAAAATAATGAAGGAAACCCCTTTGCACAAGGGCTTGTGGGGTCTTGCCTGTGCCTGCAGAAGGGATGCTCTGACACAGGCAGAGCTGAATCAGCTGCTGGAATTTGGATTTGGTTACCTTTGCTGCTAAGCTTTAGACTTGTTACCTGAGACACTCTTCTGTTCTTCGGTTAACTACAAGATCCCTTTATTAGCTTTAATTTTAGGTTGCCCAGAGAAGCTGTGGCTGCCCCACCTCTGGAAGTGTCCAAGGCCAGGTTGGACAGGGCTTGGATCAGCCTGGGACAGTGGAAGGTGTCCCTGCCCATGGCAGGGGGTGGAATGAGATGGGTTTTAAGGTCCTTCCCAACCCAAACAGTTCTGCGATCATGATTTCTTGTTTATATGGTTGGGAATGCTGGTATTGCTACTGTGTTGCAAAGGAAACAAATTACTTCCAAAACCAGCAGCCTCTTTAAATGTTTCATTTGAAAATACAACACAGGATGCAATTTTTACCCAGGGCAGCTGTGTTTGGCTTTGTTTTCAAGTGCATGCAGCTCCCCTGGCTGCTGCTGCGTGGCTGCCGTAACACTTCACAGGAGGAATGAGTCTGATGTTCATATTCCCTTTACTGTCAGAGGCATAGTTTTCACGTTTTACAAGTCATGATCTATGCCTTGTTAAGAGCTTTAAAAAGCATTATTCCAGGAAGTTATGTTACCATATTTCTTTCTTTCCCACCCCCTCCCTTTCCGCAGGGGATGTTCTGCTCCGCTCCCATTACGAGCTCTACCTCTTCACATGGTGTTTGTAAACACTGCAGATTCCCTGCTTCCCTTGGCCAGCACTTTCCTCCCCGAATTGGATCGTCTGAAATCAGCCCTTGCAGTGAGTGCTGCTCTGGGTTTCTTTTCTCTTTCCTTAGGGTGGGTCTTTGTGCCATCTGAAGCTCCATTCTGATGTTCTATTTCTCCATCTAAAAGCACTGCCCGATTTCTGTGCTCGCCTGGAGCTCCTCAGTTCTCACCTGTGGGATTTCGGTGGCCCTCTGCAGCTTCTCTTTATTTTCTATTAAGTGATTTGTCCCTGTATTGCAGCACTCAGGACACCAGCCCTATCCTCACCTTTCTCATTTATTTCATTTAGAAATATTAAATTTCATTGATGAGTTCTGTCTTGGGGTTAGGATTTGTTGTTGTTATTGCTAATGCACATATAAAGTTATTTGGAAACTTTCTAACCAGCAATGTGTTCTGATATGTCTGAGTTACACTTTCCTTTGCCTTCTCCAGTGCTGAAGCTCTCGTGGAAGCAGAGTTACATCATCCAGCAGATTCCTTACACAATGTGTATTATGTACTCCACTGGTAACGGAGGAAAAATCATGTCATTATTCCCTCCAGATAATAAAGCCCAGCTCAGCTCAAAGGGGAACTATTTGGAAAGCAAACAGCTCCCTTTCTAGTATCATCAGTGGGTGCTTTTTCAATATCCTGTATAATTTAGGGCTGAAAGCACCTGTCTTCTCAGCCAGATCCACAAGGCACTGAGGCATGACCGGCTGGAGCCTGGGCACTGGAATTCCCTCCTGCTGAGTTATTTCTTTAGCCATAATCAACAGTCACTGTTTATCTGCCATCTGACTTTACTCTGCATTTTCTGTGGGTCTGGTGAGACTGAAAACCTGCTTTTGGACCAGTGGCAGCAGCGGTGTCTGTGCATGCAAACCGGCAAAGGGTCACATCTCCGCTCCCAACCTTCTCTCTAACACCTACGAGAGGACAAAAAGGGCTTGATACAAACCAGTGAGGGCTCCATTCCAGTGTAAAAGTTGGTAAAAGAATATGAAACATGAGCTGATTAGCAGGGTCTCAAAGACTTGAAGTATCTAGTGATTGTCTGCACAATAGTTCCTCATGACATTACCCAGACAGGCCAACCTTGGTGACAGCCAAGGGGCCATACATTGCTTGAAATAATTAAGCAAAAATATCTCACACATGGCTTCTCCCCGAGAATGTGGCCTTATCAGGTTTCAATTTTATTTTGGTTTTGTTCTGTATTATGGCTTGTTCTGCTTGAGGTTGGTTGTGGGGGTTGTGACAGGGGCTGGAAGGGAGAGGGAGCAGGGTAGGCTTTGTTTATTTTGGAGAGATACATATGATTTGCAGATCAACAACTACTGTGATGCATTTTTGTTACCATTTCTGATTGTAGCTCTAAATGAAGGTTATATTAATAATAGATGTGGTGGTGTGGGCTCAAGTGTTGAGATATATTGGTGTTTGGTATTCTAGAAAGTCTTTTGGTTTCAAGACAAACTTTAACAAACTTATGCTGATGCAGAAACTGAAAAGGATTTTTATCCACTGGAATTGTGAGAATTTGTTTAAATAAGCAGGTAACTATTGGTCGATATTCAGTGGAGAAGGGGAGTAGCTTTGTGTCTTCTTTTTGGTCTAAAGCTGGTGGGAATGTTGATGGAAGCCGTGCAGCCATGAGCCAGAGCAGCAAAGCTGCCCAGGTCACCAGAGAAATGCTCAGGAATCTCTGATTTAGCTTAAAAATAAATTTTAAAAAGCACAATATTCTTAAAAAGCTGCACGTGCTTTCCCATAGGACATCTCCTCACATTAGCAACAAGGATGGATTGACTGGATAATGGATGAAAGAGGAACTCTTTGAATCTTGGTTTGGAACATGAAGAAAAGGAAGCAATTTTTTGTTTATTTTGAGGCTTGGAAAAACGAACTTGTTTGTTACATCCCCACTCAAAGTCTTTTCTTGTTTGCATAACTTTGCAGAAGGTTGGATTTGCAAAAACAGATGCTGACTACAGTCCCTCAGGTGGTGTTTTGCGAGCAGTCCAAGTGCATGAAATAGAGATGCTGCCAGAAGAAAGGTTTCACATCCCCTCTTCACCCCAGCTGTGGGTCACCACTTGTGCTCTCATGACAGCACCAAAATCTGTGGAGTCACCGGAGGGCTGGTGCTAGGCTTGGCTTTCTGGGGCTGACTGTGCCAGGGCTGGTGCTGGCTGGAGGGAGGGAGGATGTGAGGACAGGAAGTGACATTTGGACAAGCTTAAAATGGACAAGGGGCTCCAGCTATAGTGCTGATGGAAATGGCCTTCAGCACCAGACAACTTCTGAGCTGTGTTATAGAAAAACACTCTTTTCTGGCAGTTCTGATTTATTTAAAGGCCTGTTCAGTAGCAGAACCACCAGTGTTGTGGTCTGGTGGTGCTGCATTTAGAAAGGAAGCTCAGAGATCCAGCTCCTTGGAAGGATCTTTTTGGGCAACTACAGGTAGATAACCCTGGCCAGACTTTAAGGTCTCTGTGGGACAATCAAAGCCTCCCTGAGGTGTAAGGGTACATTCAAAGGCACTGAAGAAGCTGTACAAAAATCTCATCTTGCTGTTCCAACATCAGGAAAAAATTAATTAGGACTAGAATGTAATAATTTTTTTACTCTTCTGGTGTTACTTGAAAGACGGTTCTTCTTTTGATACCTTGAAAGCCAGCACATGGAATTAACTGGGTTGCATAATTTCATAACTGCTGTCAAAACCTCTCAGTAGCTTCAAACTCAGTAGCTGGAGCAGATCATGGGACACTCGCCACTTGGCCTGCAGCTCATGGGTTTTATTGTTCCTGGGAAAGAGGAGGAACAGTTGCAGGGAAGTCTGGTGGAACAGATGTAATAATGGAGGAACTCTCACTGCATACAAGTGCTCTCTCTCTGCTCCAAAACAAGCAAACGTAAGCATCTCTTCATTTTCTCTTGTACAGCTAAAGTTCTGGGGTTTTTACTTGAATTCTAAACTGTTCTGTCCAGAGGTGTGGAGTAATTTCCTTGGAGATTCTGGGAGCTTATGCCCATTGTATGTGGAATGTCTGGAATGTTGTACTACACACCTCTGTGTGCACAGAGTTTGAAGCCATCATCTCATTGCTGCTTGGATTACCTGGTGTCCTTCCTAAATTAACAGAGATCCAGGGAAGCTGGGTTGCTTAATTTGGTGTTGTTTCATTAACAAGGTATCTTGTCTCTGAAGGCTGGAGTTGGAATCTTCCAGCGCCAGGATCAGGTCTTCCATTATGGCAAGCTGACATGGGATTTTGCAGATTCCTTTGAACACCTTTCAGCACAGATTTGCTGGAGGCTTTGGTGTCTCCCTGGTGTGCTGGAGAAGCCCCTGGCATGGAGAGACCTGGTCGTTCTTTCCATATTGTCCATTTGGCAGGATCCCTGTGGAACGACCCTGTGGACCTGATGTCCCTGGGGCCACATTCCAGGAGCAAGAAACATCACATGAAGGTTCCAGTGCAGGACTGAGGAGACAATCTGAGCTTTCCCTCAAAATAAACCAAATTTCAAGTGAGTTTGTTTCTAACTATCAATTCTCTCAAGAAGTTTGGACCCACCAAACCAAGTTTAACAGTGTGAGATGGGTTAGGTCCCAGTCCAGATCCTCAGTAGAATTGGCAAGTGAGTGAACAAAGGGCACCCAAATGTGGTGTTTCCATCACGGACAAGGTTGGAGGAGCTGGAGTTATCCCAGATTGGTGCCTGGACCTTCCCATGCCCACCAGCTTGGGAATGCTGGGGTTGGTTCATACACAGCCCTCAGGAAACCGCAGTGACCCAGCCGTGAGGTCTGAGAGCTCCAGGGCCACAGGAGCAGGAAAATGAAGTGTAAGGAGTAACAACTGGGACACAGGACACAAACTGGCAGTGCATCAGTTTCCATCATTCCTGCAGTATGAGGAACTTGGATTCTTAGGTGCTGCTTAGGGTAAAATTTGTACCACCTGAGGCAGTCTAAAACTGTTGAGTGTTCTACTTAGGTTTCTCTTTTTTTGGTCTGGATTTTGGGTTTTTTGTGTGTGGTTTTCTTTTGAGGAATGGGGTGTGGGATTAGGTTCAAGTGTTGTTAAATGCTCAAGTACTGAGGGCCCCTGCAGAAAATGAAGTGCTCAAGAGGATGGCCATTTTTGTTAAGTGGACCTAATCAAGCATGGATAATGGAGAGTTAGGCCATCTCTGAAAATCATGATGTGTGTCACATAAAAGGGTTGGAGACTTACTGTTATAAGTTTATTTAAGTGAGGAAAGATTTGGCTTCTTATGGATTTGAATCCTTCTAGGGACTATTGGCATAGAAAATTAAGAGGGATTTTGCTGGGGAGGTGCCTGGAGGCATTGCCTCTGTCTTGGTCACATTTATGCACACAAAAAGAACCCAAAACAGGATTGTTAACCTCTCAAACTTCTCCAAGGCATTGAATAGAGGCTTGTATTTCACTGAGAGAAAGCAGGATGTCATCTGCTAGAAAAGCAATTTCATATTCTTTATCATGGGCTGTGATGCCCTGAATCTCATTTAAGGCTTTGAAGTGCTCCGAACGCTCTTGCATTATCACCAAATCCCCTCCAATGAACGTGTTCAGGGTAAGACACATTTCTTAAAGGAAAAAGCCATGCAAGGAGCCTTCCCTGTGATAGCTGAGACGTTCGTGCAGACATTACAGAGCGTAATCTAAAACTTCCTTGGCTGCAATTAAGTAAATCCTGTGTCCTACAGCACTGAGATAATATCTCCACAGAAATGCTTTTTAAAAGTTTCCTGTTTCCATTGTGTTCTCAATCCCCATGGGATAATATTCTTATTCACTAATTCTTGGGCCCTTAAAAAAAAATAATTAATATGGCTGTGAGTCAATGGGATTCCCCAAGTTTCTTTTTTTGGTTCTTGCTTAAGGAGCGTTGCAACACAGGGTTTATTTGAGCAATCTGGGGGGATGCTGGGGTTCTCACACAGCTGGCTGAGCCCAGGGACATGAGAGGGAGACAAGGCAAAATGTGGATTCTCAGGATGTACATCAGACCCTTTTACTCCACACTTTGTCTGCACTGGAAAAAGCTTTCCCTCTCTGTCCCATCACTCTGTGTTTTTGGGGAAGTGCTGTGTTGTGATGAGCACACTGCTACCTTGTACATGTGGAATCAGCCCCAGCTCCGCTCTGATTCAGTGAATGACTTCACCTGCCTCAGTTTCTCCAGCTGCAACGAATGATGACCAACACAAGGGCATAAAAATAACACCACAGTTCCCAAATATTTTTAACCTCCTTTTGTGCGTACCCAGGGATCTCAACCCAGCTTGGGAGGCAGCAGCTCATCCTTCAGGAGGGTTTTGAGCTTCTCCAGTGAAAGCTGTTGGACAGTGGAGCCTTTGTGCAGCTGCCTGGTGGCAGAGGGGGTCTGGTTCTCCAGAGGAGCCCAACCCACAACTGGGTGGTTTGACTCTGTCTCCCTGGTCTGCTGGAGACACTGCTCTGAAGTGTGTCTCAGGAGGAGACCACTGTGTTTCCCAGGGCATTTTGGATCGGCTGCTCCATCCCAGGGAACAGGAGAAGGAAGAGAAAATGGTCCATAAAATTTCCATTACTCTGAAAAGCAGAAACATCTGTTGGAGCCTGTGAGTGAGGTTGGAAGTGGTATTTACCAGCAAGAAGCTGGCATCTTGTCTGTTCAGACCCTCTGCAAAAGAACTCCTGCTTCCTCCCATGGAAAATAATGTGGAGGAATCTCTGAGTCAGGATCTGCCCCAGGCACTGAAAGGCAGCAAACTCCTCACTCCTAGCCAGGATGGACCCACACTCGTGGTGTGTGTGCCCAGGCTCCAAATGAGGTGCATCCCACGAAATCCCAGCTCAGCAATGGGCTGTTTCTAATAACAGCCTTACATAAAGTCAGCTGTTCTGCATCACGCACTCCGGCTTTAGGAACTCGGCTCTTTAAAGCAGAGTTTCAGAAAACAAGCTGGATTTTTAAATTTTGTTTTGTTTTGTTTTAAAGGAGGGAATTGGAGGAAGTGGCAAAGTTCCCAAGTTATCCAGAGAGCTGTGGTTTCTCCACTCCCAGGTAAAATGTGTGTTAGGGGAAGGGCAGTGGCCTGCTTTTTAAGACAGAGCCTTGGGTCTGCATGATGCTTCATGGTTCCACATAGAGCCTGTGACTGCTTCTTCCATGGTGATTTTGGTGCTAAAATGTCAAACTACCTCCTCTGTGATTGCAGAGCTGCCCCAGCAGAAGCTGCTAGAAGAGTTAGACATCTTCAATGCAGCACATTCCCTTTTCCTCCTGCCATTCCAGTGGTGTCCTGCTGTCCTGGCTGTGTGAGGTTCCCAGAGTTGTTCTGGACCCTGATAAACCAGATCGTAAATATGGAGAAATTACCTGCACCTGGGTAAGTCAAATATCCACCTAAGTTTTAAAAGAATGAGAGCTATGTGTAGGTTCTGGAGTGGGTTTGGTTCTACTGTTGCTTCTCAGTTTGGTCCTTCCCCAGACCTGGTAAGACCAGGTGTGCTCTGGGTGTCCCCCAGAGCAGGTTTTGCTTGGAATAAGGGTATGAAATCCAGAGGCTGGAAGCTACTCCTCTGGGGATCAACTCCTTCCAGGTGGGGGTCTGATGGCAAATTTGTCACATGAAGTAAGGCAGGAAGGCAATTAACATCCTTGGCTTTCACCACAGGATGATTTGCCAGCTGCTTCCTTTAGTCTGTTTTATTGTGAAGCATCTCATTAAGAAGCAAAAGGGATTGAAAGGGTGGCTTGAAAACCAGAGGTGAGAAAGGCTCTCCTGTGTCACTTCATTTGTTCACATCCCTGCCTCACTCCAAGAGCTGGGATGAGCACGTGAGTCAGTGTGTGCTGAGCCGAGGCTGCTCCTGCACTGAGACATGGGCTGATTTTGGAATTAAATCAGTTCTGAGCTCTGTGCTTGTACTGAGCTGGTCACCTCTGACATGGGTTGATTTAACACGTTATTTCCTTGGCTCTGTGCAGATCTTTTTGAGACCTGACTCTGTGGGTGCTGCTGCTGCTTGCTGGCCATGCAGGGCTGTCAGAGGAGGTGCCTGAGTTTGCCCACCCTGGAACAGGGGACACAGGGACTCTGAAGGTGCCAGGGAATCTGTGACAAATCCTAATCACCCTGCCTGGGGCTGATGCAATACTTTAAATCTTTTTTTTTTCTCCCTTCCACCTGTGCTGCACAGCTGCAGAGGAGTTGGAGGGTGCAGTTGTTTAGGGGGCTCTGTGCATTTCTCTGGAGCATCCAGGCCAAGCACTGTCGGATACAACATCCCAGGCTAAGCCATTACAGTGACTGCACGTGGCATTTCTCTCTGTCCTTTTGCCAGGTTTTCTTCTGAGGATAATATATGTGCATTGCAATGTTGGCTAGCAATGCCAAGGACTGCTGGAGGAACTCTTGCAAATGACCCTTTTTTTTTTTTTTTTTTTGGTGAGATAATCTGTGGGTTATTAAAAAGACATATATTTAAAAATCCTAAAGTCAACAGATTTGCATGAAAAATTGTCTGCCTTGCCTGGCTTACTTGACACTTTGGCTGTCTCAGAACAGATGGGACAGCATCCAGCTGTGGGAAAGGAAATACATTTAATGTTCATATTGTGGTCACTGAAATGTGAGGGGCACCAACGGGCTCATAAGGAACCATTGAGAAAATCCCCAAAGCCTATCAAAGCCTAGGTTGCATAACTTTGACATAACAGCACTGCTCGGAGTAGCTGTGCTAAATCCAATGGATGTCCAGGCCGCTCTGCCCTGTCATGAGAGATTAGGTTTGACTAAGACCAGTGTGCTTCAAGAAATCATTTGTCCCTGCAGATCCACGCAGGATGTTCTTGTGGGCTGAGAGGAGAACCTCTGAGGAGGCAGAAAGGTGGTTCCTTCTGGAAGGAGAAGGAATGGGAGACAGAGTGGATTGAAAAGAGAAAAAGGACCCTCAACTCTCCCTAGTTTTCAATAATGCTGCCAGTAGAAGAGAGTTCCTCTGGGGGATCAATCCCTTGCTGCCCTGGTGGGTAGGAGCTGCTTTGGGTGGCTTTGGTTATGTGGAGCTCTCTTGGAAGTGTTGAACTGATGCCAAAAAAATGCATTCTGTGTGAGAAAACTCAAAGGTGAATTAAAAACTGGCTTCATCTGTACCAAACCTCTTCTCTGCCTTCTCCAGGGAGTTTTGGCAATGAGGGCAACATCCAGGCCGATGAGCTGCCCTGCAGCGTGGAGAGACCCTCCCTCACCACCGCTCCCTGCCAGCCAGGTGGAGTCAGTCCCCTGCAGTATTTCACAGCTCCCCTCTTCCATTTCCCCCCCACACTTCTGTTCACTTAGAGATGAGCCTGGATTTACCCCTTCCTGACTCTTGATAAAGTTGATCAATGGACCAGTTCAGTCATGTGTAGTGGGTAGAACAAAAGCTCCTTGAGCGTTCAGATCCACCTCCAAAGTGCACAGCTTGAGCCCATCTCCAGGTTTAATTACTCCCGACCATTCCCATGTGTCTCTGGGAAAGATGCGTCCCCTCATCTCTGTATCTGCTTTAAAATTCGATCAGTTGCCATTTTTCTAAATCCTTCTATCAAAGAAATCCTCTCCCCTCCCTCCTAAATCTCTTGCACTTGGAACTTCAGGGAACAGAGCAGATGCAGTTTGATGCCCTCATCCAAACTAATGATTTGTTTCTGGCCGAGAACACGTTACCATCAAGGGGTTTTAATATTCTGCAGAATTTAGTGGAGGCCAATAGAGTAGGAGGGGGGTTAGATGCTCTGCCTTTGCCAAGATGTTTATGCAGCAGGAATGTTATTTATGTAAATCTGGAAGCACTCTTGAAGCGATAGCCTCGCTCTTGCATCTCAGACTTTTTTCATTAAGTCATTGATCTTCCTTCAAAAAAAAAATTTTTTTTTTAATAATAAAAAAAAAATCCCTCTGAAAACCTAAAACTTGAGCATGAAAAGTACTTGGGGAAAAATATTTACTGCATAAGTGCTCCAAACTACCCACATTATAGAGACCACGGCAATTCCTGAAGAACGCTGGGGCAACAACCGCTGGATTCGGGGTTTCACACATCCGCTCCCCTCTTCTCCAGCTGCCTCCTTTCTCCTTCTAAATGCAGTTATTTCCTGTTCCAGCATCTCACTGTCCTCTTTAGGGCGAGCCTGTTTCACCTAAACAGGCCATGTACACGCACTAAATTAAAATGTGGGATAAAGGAGGTCCTGATGCCTGAAGTTTGTGCACAGGAGATGAGCACCATCCTCATCTCCAAGCTCTTCCTTTCTCACCAGCACAAAGTCCTGCAGAGACCGTGTTTCTTGCATGAAGCAAACAGATTCTGGCACAACTCAGTTTGTGCTCCTGGCTTTTTTTTTTTAATGAAAGATGCGCTCTCCTCGTAAAGTTTTGAACGTTTTATAAATTTCCTGCCTGTACATAACTGCTGCTCACAGCTTTGTCTGTTAAAACCCAGAACGTAAGAGGGAAGTTTAGCAGGATGGATCGAAGGGCACAAACATCCTATGGATGCTTTTTGTTGTAGGGGAAATCAGGCCAAAGTGTCAGAACAGGGAATCTGTATGGATAGTCACATCCATGAGGAGACAGGGATAGAAACCAAGGTGGTGGCAGGTAGAGAAGGCCTGGATGAAACATTGCTCCGAGGCCAGTGTGTGTGTGACACTTCAGAAATTCAGTCTCAGCTGCCATCCTTGGACTGACATGGATAAACAACTTGCAGGAGCACTTCTCCAGAGCCTCTTTATCCATCCTGAAGAGTTTAAGAAACATCTCCAGAAAAGGCTAGTGGCAATTTTGGATCATTGTACGGATACGCCGAGAAAGATCAGCAAAGCTGGTGATGCTGTGACCCGCTCACTGCGCCTTCAAGTGCCCGGTGAAATTCCCACTGCACAGAAAACTCTCCCTGGGCAGAATTGTTCTGCTCACTGTGGAAGTCAGGAGCTGGAGAGAAGTGGATGCTGTGTTTCAGGTATTTGAATGTGATGATTTCCACCTAAGAGCAGTTAAGCTGTGTTCTGCAGCCAGCAGGACACGGATGCTGCATGTTGATAGAGTGTGTGTGAGGAAGCAGCAAGTCTGACAAACACCACATTCCTGAAAACCAATAACATGAAGCACTTTTGGATGGAAGGGAGCAAGGACTGGAACACCCTGGGAAATAAACCCTGATCAATAATGTCAGCTGCTCAGGTTAGAGTGGAGTTTAGCCCACACAACTCTGACTCCTGATTAATTGGGAAATTCTTCCTTGGCCTTAATTCCTGTGACTCTATGCAGATAGTTCACCTCGCTTATCTTATGGGGATTTGCATTATCTGCACCAGCAGCAGAATTTGACCGTATCTGATCCTCTCAGAACCCCAGCCAACCCAATGGCAAAACATAAACATCTGCCTGGAAACTATTTTTGCAGGGCATATATGGTAATGATGGGGATTCAAAGGCAGCAGAAATGCACCTACAAGATAGCCCTGTGAGCATCCCAGAACACATCTTCTGCCTGTTGCTCATGGATTCTTCCAAGTATAGCACATTTTGTGAAGCTCACAGCAGTAGCAAAGGCAATGAAAAAAACTGTGACAACAAGCCAAGTATTAATGCTTTTATAACCCAGCAACCCAGGCAACAGCAACAGAAGGAGTTGTTTTACAGTCAGCACCTGATTGCAGCAAGGCCATTGACATCCAAGTCTGTCCAGGGCTGAGAGAGCACAGGAAAACATCTTGGATCCCCCATTAATTAACCCTCTGTGTTTTGTGGTTTTGCATCCCAAAGCTTTACTTTCAGCACAGGAGGACAGGAGCGCTGTGGGCCGGACCCACGGAGCTTGGCAGATCACTCCAGATGTGCAGCTGCCTTTAAGCTCCAGCCATAGAGCTAAAATTAGCTTTTAGAGAAGAATGTTAAAAGCAACCAAGATGCAATTTTTTATAGCACTATTTTTTTCTTTTTTGTCATGTATTTTGTTGGCGTTTTTTTTTCTTCTAATGGCAGGTATGAGACCAATTATCTGCCTTTTCTCTGAGCAGTTGTTACTGAGGTTTATTAACATCTGGAGTTTGACCTAGACCATCAGTGTGTGGCACTGGTAGCAAACAGGATTATGATGTGGCAAGGGGACATTCTTATGTGCATAAAGAATTCTTGGACTCCTTCCTGCTAGGGATGCTTGGATCCCTCAGAGATGGGTGTGGGGTTTATGAGGAGGGGGAGGAGGGGTTACTCGCTGGTTTTTGAGTCTCACTGGGTAACACCCTACCCGTGGGGCAAATAGCAGGCAAATCAGGACCAGGAAGTGATGTGGCACATGCACATGAAAAATGATGGGTGGGGAACGTTAACCAAACTCAAAAGGAACTCGGGATAGGTGCCAGGTCGCGTTCTGGTTCAAGCC
Source organism: Hirundo rustica (assembly GCF_015227805.2). Classification (NCBI taxonomy): domain Eukaryota; kingdom Metazoa; phylum Chordata; class Aves; order Passeriformes; family Hirundinidae; genus Hirundo; species Hirundo rustica. The sequence continues at coordinate 17,321,547 of NC_053462.1, forward strand.
CTTTGCTTGGCTCCCAGTTGATCTCAACTCAGTGGCCCACTCAGTAAAACCCATCTCTCTCAGATGCAGTGAGGGGCAGGCAGGAAGTCTCTGGTTGTTTTTGTTTTGAAACCTAATTTGGACCGGGACATGCTGGGGACTGTCCCTTGGACAATCGATTACTCATGGCTCCTGCATTGCTCAGTGCCCTCCATCTCCCTCTCAGGCCCTTGACCTCGAGAGCAGCTCCTGCCATGTGCTCCTGATGTGATGGGAAAGGCTGATGAGCCGTGCCTGGTGAGCTCAGTGCAGTCCAACAGCAAGGAATGGCCCTGGGAGCCAGTGCTCAGCCAGCAGCTCCAGCACTTCACAGGCCTCAGGAGAAATCTGGAAGTGGCAAGGCTTGGAAAATCACTGAGGACACCTGCTGCCCTCACTGGTCATTAAACTTCAAGAAGGATGACAAGTTCGACAGAACGAGAGGACGCGGTCTCAGGCTGCATCAAGGGAAATACAGGTTGGGTATTAAGAAAAAGTTTTTCATGGAAAGAGTGATAAAGTACTGGAATATTCTGCTTGGGGAGGTGGTGGAGTCCCCATCCCTGGATGTGTTTGAACAAAGGCTGGATGTGGCACTTGATGCCATGATCTAGTTGAGGTGTTAGGGCTGGGTTGGACTCAGTGATCTTGAAGGTCTCTTCCAGCCTAGATATTCTGTGATCCTGTGATTCCTCCTGATGTGCAATTTTCACTCCAGTGTGGTTCCCTGGCCTTCCTAGCAGGGTGTTTAGATCCCCAGCAGTGCCAGCCTCCTGTGCCAGTTTAGCCATGATCGTGGAGGATCCAGTTTGAGGGGATGGTAGGTGTCAGGTGCATTTATACAGCTCTGGGTTCAAGCTCTGAAATCAGTCAGTGCTGGATCACAGCTGTTCCAGCTTCTTCATCTGAGCCATCCTGACATCACCATGGGATGACCAGACCGCAGCAATGATCAAGCCCTGCATCCTCTCCTGAGACCCTGGGATTCAGGAGGACCTGGAAGAGATGTAGGATTCCCAGGTTCCACATGAGATCCAGTCCCAGCTTTACTGACCTACCACATCATGTGAAAGGTGCTAAGTGACCACAGCATGAGCCAGGCTTTATCTTCTGAAGATAATTATTCATTAGAATGAAAGACTGTGGATTAAATAATGTCCTCCAAGAAATGCTGAGTATCTGAGCCCAGGCAAGATATGATTTGATGAAATAATTAAGAAAACATGCCTGCTTTCCTTCAATGAAACATGCATGCCATCTCTAAATGCACATTTGTTATGTAGAGATTTTACTGCCTGGATTCTAATTTTTCACAGCTGTAAACAGAAGACAAAGGGTGGTGGAAAAAAAAAACCCCAGTCCTAAGTAGGAAGGAAGAGGTGTGTGATCAGAAAACCTTTGGCAAGTTAAGAGGATTAAGAAAGGCCCCAATGTTCTGATTTTAAGTTCTCTGAGTTGGACTAACATCATGGATTAGATTTGGGTGGTTAAGAGGAAGAAAATACCTCATTAAAAAGAAGCAATTGGGTTTAAAGTTGTTGTAAGACAATGGCTGTGAAACAGCTCAACTGGAATGGTCTCGCTTGCTTAATTCTGGGGTTTTGTGTGTGTTTTAATGCCCTCCCCCACCTCTTCACTCCCACCCTAAAACCCTGCAGGGTTTGCCTTAAAACATATTACTTTCATTCCTTCTGCCCCCTCGGTATTGCTGTATTTGGGATGTGTTGAGCTCAGTGGAGCCGGGCTGGTGACAGGAAATCTTTGGAATGGGCACTGTGAATGCTGAAAATTGGCACTGGAAAAATAAGAGTCCAGTCTTATTTTTATCCAATTATTTCAAGTCCACCTCTTCCTTTAAAAAAAAAAAAAAAAAAAAAAAGTTGAATTTTTACACCCTTCCTCTTTGCAAGGTAGTAAACTAGTGGTAATTAAGGAAATGATCACTGCAGTGGGATTAAACTCTGCAGGTGAGGAGAGGACTGAGGGCTGAACTCTGCCATCCCTTTCCCAGCTTTCTGAAAACACCCACCAGCAAAATCGTGGGAAAATCGGAGGAGTATGTATTTCTAAGGAAAAGTGGAATAAATACGGGTCTGAAAGAGCAAGAGCAAGCAAGGTCAGCATGGCTAGAAGGCAGCCAGGAGGCTGTAGGGTAATAAACAGCCAAGCAAAAACCAAAAACCCCCTTTTTCTCTGATCCCTTTTCCTGAGAAATCACCGGGGAACGGTTTAGTGCTGGTGGAAGGTTCCTGTGGCAAGGTCACCCATGATTTAGAGCTCTCAGGTGGCTCCTTCAGGGATGTTTACTTGTTCTTGGAAGCCAGTGGGAGAAGAGTTGGGAGTACCATGGCTTGGGCAGGTGTGAGTCCTGTTGGCATCTTCCCATGTGGAGCTCCATCCAAGGAGGAGGTCAGTCCAAGAGGACGTCAGAAGGTGCCATAACCCTCCTTGGTTAACAGTTTTGGGTTTGAAGGAGATGTGGCTGCTCTCCCCATTGACACGCACTGGATCCTCTTCCCTTGGAGTCTCCGTGTCACCTTGGCTTCTTCCTCCTGCTCCTGCCCTCCAACCAGGCAGGCTTTTTTCATTTTCACACTGAAGGCAACTCAGTTCCTCTGAGAGCAGCTCCCTCAGCCATAGCATCCTGCCAATGGAAAAAGTGACACTAAAAATAAACTCGTTTTGGAAAGAAGCAGAGGCAGCTTCCAAAAATCCCCAACTAAAGAGGAAAAAAAGAAAGCAAACCACCACCACCCCAGTCTAGACAGCTGCACTAGGTGGAGGCAATAACAACCAAAAGGAATAAATTAAACTGTGGTTAAGGGGAGAATTTGTCTCCCCTGATTGCAAGACAAAAGAAACCCAACTCCTTGCTTGCAGAAAGAGATATTTGGGGATTTCTCAGGCCAGCCGAGGGCCTATTAGAGTGATGTGAACTGGAAATGGAGCTGAGGGCTCTGGCTGGCTGCACGACCCAACTGGGGACCACACACGCCACGCGAGGCTTTGCCGAGGCAGTGAGCAGCGGTAGGTGGCAAAACCCTCTGTTATTCCACTGAGGAACAAAATGGATTTGGGCTGCGTGGCCCCGGCACCGTCAGCGGTGGCGACGGGAGCAGAACCAGCCCCTCTCCTTCCAGATGTCCCGAGCTGCTTCTCAAAACTGCCCAGCAGCTGTGGCTGCACCAGCAATTGATGGATGAGAGTTGTGACCGTGGTCTGAAAATCAATCAGGGGGTGGTGGATTCCTCCTTTTTATCCTTCCAGTCGTGATCCAACCAAAGGCTGGGTCCTGCCCATGCTCTGGGTTTTGCTTGTTTATTTTTGGGTTACTCCAGCACAGCTGGCAGGGGTTTGTGCTTTCTGTGTCCCAAAGCTTACCTCTATGTGCTTGTGCCACACAAATTTTTACTCCTTCACTTGATTTGGGGTGGGTAGCATTTCATCCTGTCTAAGTGAAAACTTTATGATATTTTTTTATTCTTTAATGTCTAAGGGAGCAACTGAAAACTCTCCTAAAGAAACATCATGGTCATTTTCTCAGTTCTCTTTCTCCCCTTAATGAAACTTGCCGTTGGTTTGTGCACGATCCGTGGTGTAAAAATGAAATACCTGTTCCAGAGTGGGCATTAAAACATGGAAAGAAAATCTAAATGTTTTTGATTTAGGAACTGTACCTGGGGCCTGGCTTGGGCATTGGTTCCCATCCCACATCAGATGTAGCAGAGAGAGGACTGCGGGGTATCACACGTCGTGTCCTCTCTCTTGGACATGGGCAGCTGACATAAAACCAGGGCCAGCCCACCTGCCCACAGTCATTGAGGGTCACTTGGCATTTGATAAAAGCCACAGCGTTTGCCCCAGTGTCCAGCCTGAATTCCACTTTGCTTATTAAGAATTTTCCCACATGAAACTCATCCCATGATTTCAGCTGACACCCAGGTTTTTCTTTCCCTTTCCCACAGCCTCGCACTGCAGAGGGGGGCTGCATTTCAGTGGTAAACAAATCGTGGGGAGTTTTGGTACAACCAATTAGTAAAACAGCTTAAAAATGCTGACAACCAGCTGGATAAAAGGGTCTGTAGTTGGCTTATTTATTCACTGCCTGGAAGTTTCCATTTGAAATTGAATTATTGATTGAAATTGGGTTGTTTGGGTGGTTTTTTTAAGCTAGTAGCTGTGCAGAACCAGACACACACAGCCAGTCAAATCCAAGCACCTTGGCTCAGCAGGAATTTGGTGTCAAATCAAACCTGTTTGAGAACCCAGGGGGTGTGGTGGTATTTCCAAGCCCCGGCGTGGGCAGTGCTGGCACAAGAGGCAATTGGAGAGGTTAAACTCAAGGATTTGATGCTCAGGGAGGTTTGGTGAAGTGTCCCTGATCATGGGCTTGGTTCTGGTGAGGGATCTGGATTTTTTTGCCTGGGATGTGGTAACACCACAGAAATGGGATAAGTTTGCTTGGGTTTGTCTCCTTCCTGTGCCAGGCAGGTTTAATCAGCCATGCTGGAGGTTTTGCCTGCTTTCCCGAGGAAATGAGTCCGATATGAACATGTAATCTCCATCCGTCCTTGTTCTTTTTCCCCTCATGAGACTTTCTGCATCTCCTGCAAAATACTTGCTGGTTTTGTGAGAGCCATGGGCTGGGGTGAGGTGAGAGGTCCATGCACCATCCCTCCAAGGGACCAGCTGTTGCTGCACCCTGGTGTGAGACTCCAGACAGACAGGGAACATTGTGGGTGCTCCAGTAAAGCAGATTTACTTAGGATTCGCTTCTACTTTGGCATAAAGTGACCTGAGATGCACAGCCACAGAAAATCCCTGCCTCAACAAGTGCCACTGCTGACAGGAGCACTTGGATTAAGTGTCTGTGTCTGCCAGGCTGCTGAGGGCACTCAAGCTCACCTGGACATCACGAGCCAACCCAAGCAATTCGGTGCAAAGGGGAGCCCAGGCCGATCCCAGCGATAATAAACCCACCCTGTGCAAACAGAAAATGAACGATCGGAGCCGTGCGGTTCTTCCCGGCTGCTCTGCAAACACTGAACAGCCCTGGGAGCTGTGGGAGCCTGGCTCAGGCACAGCCTCCACTGCCCCAGCCACGGGCACCAGGCAGCCCAAACACGCCGAGGGTGGATAATCACCGGGATGGGTCTGTGTGAACAGCGGATAAAAGGCGTCGTGCCACCGCGCTCCCACCTGATCTGCTTCCTCCTCCCCAGCCCCTTTTGATGTTTGCTTTCACGGCGATTTCTTACACTGTGAAATTCATCCTGGGTTTAATGGTTTGGGGATGATGTGGTTTTTCAGATGAACAGAACAAGGATGTAGAGCTCTGAAAGATGTCTCTGCTCTTTATCAGCGATTTCTTTCAAGTACAAAATGCTTTTTCTTTCCCTTTTTGTTCTGCAAAGGTGGATTCTTCCCCTGCCCTGTTTACTAATTAAAATTTAGTTGGTAAAGAATAAGCATATTGTCCCTGCCAGGGTTTGATCTATTGTTATTAGGGCTCTGTGTTGTTACAGATGAGATCAAAGAATTTAATTTATGATGGGTGGATAGGTCAAGTTCAGTCGTCTGAAGCGAGTGCAGGGCAGAAAGCACAGTCAGACAATGATGTCTTAAGCAGCAGCCCAAGCAATAACTTCTTCCTTGTAATACAGCCCCACTTTCTCCAGTTTTGACTCAAGAAAGCCAAGCTGTCCTCTGGATATAAATATTTGAGAACAGCTGGATGCAGTGTAAGAAGCCCCCTCTGCCTTCTCTTAGTACAATATCAGTGCCACCAGAGGAATCCATGGTTTAAGATAAAGGAAAAATCCCAGGACCCTGACCGTGTGTTTCAGCCATCCCAATTCACAGGTTTGCATTGTGTCTGAGTGCCTGCTGCAACTTCCTATGACATTTTTAATGTGATTTTAAAATATCCCTTGAGCTCACAGCAAGAATCTCTAATTAAGACCTAAAGTTGATGCTGCAAAGCCTTAGTCACACCCTAATAACAAAAGGGGAATGGGGTGGGGGGGGGGTGAACAAATTTATTGGGTCTGCTTATGGTCTCTAGCTGCAATATTTTCCTTGAACTGCGCTCAAAGAGGAATGGGTTGGATTATTTCCATTTCATCTTTATTTATTGCACATCAGCGTGCAGCGCTGTTATGAAACCAAGCAAGACACCCACCTCTCTCTCCCCTATGCCTATGGAAACCATGAGGACTGGCCTGGGATGAGTGACTGGGGAGCAGTTTCTGGGCTCTGTTTTTGGGACATGTCTGTGAACGCATGGCTCGCATCGCTGGATACGTGGGGTGTGCTCTCCCTGTGTTCTGCCCAGCTGGAGCTGGAAGCTGTTTTGGGTGGGAACCACATCTCCTTGTGTCTGTCTGGAGAGCTCAGCACACCACGGGCTGGTGGAAGAGGCAGGACAGCTCAGGGCTGTGGCTCTGCCTGGAATGGAGCAACAGGAGGTTCCCTGTCAGCTCCGTCCCTGGGCTTTGCCTCTCCGTGTCCATTTCTCTGTCCCACCAAGTGCTGTGGTTTCTCTGGGCCGGGCAAAATCCTGACAAGGCAGCAAAGCTGAAGCCTTTGCGTAAGAGCCAAATGCAAAATGTCACTGGTTTGAAGCAACAAAATCCCTTTCCCTGACCTGCTTCATGGAATATGAGGAAACAACGTCAGGGCTCTGTGGATGGGTTTCTCTGGGTGAGCATTCCCTGCCCCGATGTGGTCGCTCTCTCAAAGTTTTTCCTGCTCAAGAAGTTTTGGGATTTGACAAATGTCCCCATCTAAAGTCCCCAGGGTGCCTTCTCACTCCAGGTCCCTGTGCCTTGGCTGCTGTTCCTTGTCCAGTTTGGTGGTAGTTTGAGCTTGTCATGCATCCTTTTTCTCTCTGTCCACCCCTTCTTCCAGGCTGCAGCCTCTGTTCCTCAGCTGTACCTGGCATTGTGGCCACAATCAGGGAACTGATCTGGCACTAAAAACACAAAACAGTGGAAGTTTCTCATAAACTGGGATGGGTTTATTTGAGGTGAGGGCAGTTCCTCAGGCTGGCTCAGAGCATGGTCACACACAGAGCAGGGGATGCTCAGGGGGCACCTGGTATCTGCATCTCAGCTGAGCTCCCACCCAGGCTCTCCGTACCACAAACCCTGTGTGGTAAGGAAACACTTTCCTCCAGAGGCTGCTCAGAGGAGTCAGAGGCTTGGCAGTGCCATTTCAGCTGCAGCAACACAACTGAAATGTATTCAGATCCTGGTAACATCCTTGGATCATGATTTTCTCTTTGTAGTGACTTTTTCTTTCTTTGACGTTGAGAGGTCAAACTCTGTAAGGTGTAGCTGCAGCTGCACCACCCCACACTGCTGCTCCGGTTTGGGAAAGGTTCGGTCAGGGCTGTTCTCCTGTTGCTTTCCATTTTCTCATTCATCCATTCCTTGACTGATATTCCACAGCTGTAACAGGGCAACATTGGAAGAGATGATGCTCTCAGGGCATTCTCTTAACCCAGTGAGAAGCTGTAAATATGCGATACCTCAGCGTGCCCTTGTAAATCTTGCAGCCCACGGGCTGGATCCAAGAAGCTCACACAGTCTGGATCAGCCTCAGGGATGCTCACACACATCGTGTTGCTCATCCAAACCCAAACCCCAGCACTCTTAAAATTTTCTCATTATGGCTCTGACTTCCAGTCAGCTTGGAAGCTTTAAAAGGGGAACTGGTGGGTGGTACAGTGTCTGTCTTAGTGTCTTCCTTGCATTTACTGCCTCTTCCTTTCTGGAATAAAAGCTTCATGACTTTACAATGCATCATCTTGGAAATCAGTCTTCCCCTTCAATTTACTTAATAATGCTGTCAAAAGTCATCAGCTAGAAAGCATTCGGTGGCGAATGCAAGAAAACTTTTCAAATCTCTCCACGATGAGCAAAAGGGACAAAGAAAATCTTTTACAATTTAGTTTCTCTGTCTCAGTAAAATAAAAACAGCCCCCAGAGAGGCATTAGTAGCTGTTGAGAACCAATATTTACATGTAGTAATTTATCGTCATGTTTATAGAAACCACAATTAATTTTTTTTTTTTTTTTTTTTTTTAAATCTCCAGAAAATTATAATTAGAGATCCGTGGCCAAATTTTTTGGGGGAGGGAGTTAAAAATTCTTTTTGGAAAAAAGGCTTTTTAATGTCTAGGGATTTGTGTTTGTTTCTGTTGACTAATCTATAGAGTAAACTGCCCGGGCCCCGAGGTGACTCACGGGCTGTGCAGATGGTGAGATTTGCTCTGGGCTCTCTGCGTTCCTCCAGGAGGAGGAAGAGCTGGTTCCACCTCCTCATCCCCTGCTGCAAAGCCAGAGGGTGTGTGAAAACCCCTCCTGGAGACCCAGCTGCGGGAATCCTGGGTTTTCCAGGCAATTACATTTTTGGGAAGCTTGTGCTCTGACCCAATGCGAATGGGATGGGATTAGCTGGGGGCTTCTGGAGGCTGCCAAGGTGGGAGCCAAGGGTGGGATGTGGCTGTGGGGGAGGGAGCAGCTCTTGGAGGACAAAGCAGATTCTTCTCCCTCTCACCTCTCACTTAACTGTGCGTGGCCCAGAAAGACATTGAGAGGCTGGAGCACGTCCAGGGCAGGGAACGGAGCTGGGGAAGGGTCTGGAGCAGCTGAGGGAGCTGGGAAAGGGGCTGAGCCTGGAGAAGAGGAGGCTCAGGGGGAACTTCTGGCTCTGCACAGCTCCTGACAGGAGGGGACAGCCAGGGGGGTCGGGATCTGCTCCCAGGGAACACAGACAGGAGGAGAGGAAATGGCCTCAAGTTGCACCAGGGGATATTTAGGTTGGGTATCGGGGAAATTTTCTTCACCAGAAGGTTGTCCAGCATTGGAACAGGCTGCCCAGGGCAGTGGTGGAATCACCATCCCTGTAGGGACTTTAAAAACTGTCTGGATGTGGCACTTGAGGACATGGGTTAGTGGTGGTCTTGGCCATGGTTCGACTTGATGACCTTAAAGAATTTTTCCAACCTTAAAAAGTCTATGATCTTCAACCTAAATTGCTCTCTGATTCTTGTGGGCAGGACAAGGGGAGCTGTGCTCTGTCTCAGTAATGAACTCTGACTGTCCAGGAAAGCATTTATTTTTGCAAAATTAAAAAGAGGGAGGGGTGGGGGAAATCAGTTGATCCGTTTATAGCTGTATAAAAAGGCAGAAAAGTTAATGCTAACACGTGTTTATTCATTTTCCCAGAGCAAAAACATTTGCAAGATGGTAGTCCAGAGCACAGGTGGTAAGTGATTGGTACCCTTATTTACATTTTTTTAAGGCATGGCAGGACATGGAGGAGGTGCACAGAAGCCCTGTAAACACATTTTCTTCATGTGTGGATGCTGTGGGCATTGCACTGCAAAGACTTCAGGAGTCCATCTCTGCCAGTCAGGTAAATAGGATGGGGTTTATTTTTTCAGTACACCAGCAGCTCTCAGAGCACTAGACCAGACACAAGACAGCAAAACTCAAGAGTTTTGTCCCAGTTTTCTCCAAACTAGTAATGGATCTGATCTTTTTTCTATTTTAAACAGCAGGATCCCCCCCTGCCATGGACAAGATCATCCCCCATCCAAACCCACGTTACATCACACCCATCCAAATGCCACCTGAAACTCAGCTTGAGCAAATCTATCTCGGTCTGGGTGTACTGAAAAGCTTTGAGAAAAATCATTCCAAAACACACAGGACTTCCTGTTGTTTTTACTGACAATATCTTCCTGAAAACGGAGTGAGCTCTGGCGTGGGTCTCTATCTCTTCCAGCTGCAGCGTTATGGCAGAGCATGGAGGCACAGTCCCAGGTGGAAACGCTGCAAGGAGTGGTTTGATGAGAGCACAGGGGTGGCCTGGCAGTGGGCGATACCAGGGAGAGAAGTGGTTGGGCCAGGGAAGGGTCTGAAAGTTTCAGCTGCAAATATGTTTAATGTTCTCTGCTTTGCAGGGAATTTCCTAGGATTTTCATGCATCAGTTTGCCTGGTTTTTAATGGGAGTGAGGGTGGTTAGCTCACTGTTCTGGGCTCAGGCTGATGGAGGGCACTGGGTGAAGATCCATCACTGCTATGTTTGAGGCTTCACCAATAATCTCTGCATGGAGCTGGGTGAAGCTCCAAACACTGCCTGGTCTTCTGAGATGGGCAAATGCTTTCTTTTCCCTCTGTTTTATGAATTTCCATAATGTGTGTTGATGCTATATGTTATTAAAATCGATTACCTCCTTCACTTATTTCCTCTGCTCTGGACTCAATTACTTTGCATCTTTTTTCTTTCTTTTTTTTTTTTTTTTTTTTTTTCTTTTTTTTCCCCTTTTTTTTTCTTTTTTTCTTTAGTAGGTTGAAGCCGATATGAGAGAAATAATATCCAATCTCTATTTGTTAAGATACAGGACCAGTCTATCAGGCTGTTGGCACAAAACAACAATTGTTTTATTGTTGGGGTAAGTAAATAAGAACAAGAAGTCTTAAGTATTGGCATATGTTGATACTTGGCCAAAAAGGTCTCTAAACAATACATTTTCTATTCATTCCAGAAACCTCATACTCTGTTATTTCTCATTTAATGCTGTTGGCAAATACCCATGTCACCATCTAATTTTGACCATAGTTCAACTTTTTTAGTGCAAAGCTAATCCTCATTATAGCTGTAAACATGTGTTTCATTTGGCCTGGTGTCCATGTGCTAAAGTGACAAAGGCAATCGAGGGTTTCTATCAGGAATGGAGATGTACAGGTAAGTGTTTTGTTCAGTCTGCTTCATCTTTCACACAGTGACAATCAGCCCAGTTGCTTAATGGGGAAGAATGTTTTTATAAGCCTCTCTGTACTCTCTGTTTCCTGCTCTGCACCTTTTTTTCAGGTAAATGGGACTGAGCAGGGAGAAAAAGAACACGTGAATATGAATAATCACAAGTAGCAGCTCTGTGTGTCTCTCCTACATCTTTATCTGCTCTTCAGTCACTGATATGTTTTAACTGTTATTTTTCATAAACCGTTTTGTGTTGAAAGGAACTGCATAGATCATCTTTTTCCAACTCCCTGTCACAGGAATGGACATTTCCACTAGACCAAGCTGCTCCAAGCCCTGTCCAACCTGGCCTTGAAAATTTCCAGGGATGGGGAAGCCACAGCTTCTCTGTCCCACCTGGAGAGTGACTTTTCAAATATGGTTATTTCAACGTGCCTCAGTTTTCATGGAGATTTACAAATTCGGTCCTTATCGAGACCCTGCTCAAAGTGACTCTGCTCTAAAATAAGACCTCTTGTAAGGGGGATCCCAAACCAGCAGCCCTGAAGCCAAAATTCACTTTCAGGTAATTTTGTTTAGTAATTTTAAATAGCGAAATTCAGCCTGACTTCCCTGCTCCAGCAGAGCACGTGACAAACTGTTTATCCAAATAGTCTGACTTGTGGGAGCTTAGCAGTGACTACAACTGAGCTTTAAGTGTTGTCACCAAAGTCCTTAAAATGCAGCATCATAAAAACAGCAGAAAACCCTGAGTCAAGCAGCACCAGACCTGGTTTCTCTATTTTTTTTTTATTAGGATGGAATAGAGTAGGGTGGAGTAGAGTATTTTTAGTTGAATGGGACCTACAGTCACCTACTCCAACTGCATCATCTAAGCCAACAATTTAAATTATTCTGCTGAAGCTCCTGGTTGAAGTGTAGCTTTGTGTTGGCTCTTTTACTCAGTGTTGCCGAGTTAAAGCTTCTGGGAACAGGACAAACAGAGGGAGGAGTTTGGGGGCACAAGGTGGAGGCAGAGTTTTTATTTATTCCTGGCCGTGGTCTGCAGTGGGGTGGGTTGTGCTTGGTGCTGGCAAAGGGTTCCCAACCTAGAGCAGTAGTGCCCAAATAAATCTCCTGAGGGATTCCCAGTCAGACAGAGCCCATGTGCTTGGACTGGCGTGAGTACCACAACTTCAGCAGCTGGCAACTCAGTCAGAGTTGGTCTGTGCTAGAAGAAACATAGTTTGCCACAAGATATTTTTCTATATTCAAATGCACACTCGAGCCACAAATGTTTCTCTGTGCTTGCCTACACCAACGAGTCACAAATTGTGCTCTTGTATTTAAACAGAGCCCAAATTTGATCCATACATTCCCAGTCATTATCACCCCATTATCCTTTCTCCTTTTTGCTATTTTTCTCACCAAGCAGTGGTAAACCCCAGGCCCTTTCTCAAACATGTGGTTGATATAAGAGTAGAGGAAAGTTCTTTTCAAATATTAAAGCGTTTTTAAATACTGTTTCATAGCAATCATGGTCAGCTGCAAGAAATCAGTTTTCAAAGAAGCGTTTGATGGACTGACAATCATTTGAGCCCAGGATGAGATGAAATGGTCCAATTCAAGCTGGATTAGGACTCACTTTTCTGGAGAGCACATGAGTTTAGAAGAGATTGATGAAGCTGAATTTTGAAACTATCAATTTTGTCTTTGAAGCGTGTTGGGATCCGGGCTGGCTGTGAGGATCAGAGCGGTGGGAGCTTGAGAGGATGGAAGGAAGCTCCTTTGGAGAGTGGGCAGCAGAGAGAAGGAATGATAAAATGCTATCAGAGAAGTCATCTCCTCTTTCACTGGACTTTTACTTCTTCCACCCTATTTCTGGGACAGGGTGTCCTGTGAAGGGCCAGGAGTTGGACTCCATGATTCTTGTGGATCCCTTCCAACTCCAAATATTCTATAATTGTATGATTTTGGTGCATTTGTTACGCAGTATTTATTGCTCTCTGATGCACGCAGGATGTTTGTTTCCTACGTGCTTCAATTTACACTTTTTGCTATGAACTGCGTTTTGTTGTGTTTGTATATGTAAGGAACTTTCCATATTAAGTTTCAATGTGTTAATATGGAAGAAAATCAAGAAAACTTTTTTGGATGGAATTCATCAGGTCCCCAGCTGGATGGTTGCATTTTAGGTTGCTGTGGCTGCCCATGGCTGGTGTGCCCACAGTGGGAGCAACCTCCTGGATTTTCCATAATTTTTACTGTTTATACTAAATATCCAGGCTCAGAATCAGAAATAGTGGGCTGTTTGGGTTTTTCTGGTTTTATTTTGAATACCAGTAAGGAACAGCCAAGACCTCGGTGATCAAGACCCGACAGGGCCGCTGCCTTAAAAATCATTGGGGCTTTTCAGGTGTCCGACTTCCAAACTACTTAGGGCACAAGGGGAAATGTAAACATTGTTCTGTTATTCAACCTACTACATAAGAGCATTGAGTTTGACAAGGCTCCAGGTACCCCCGTGTCCCGTCCTGACCGAGATCAGACGCTGATATCCCTCCCCAGTGACATCCAATCTGCCAGGTTTGTTTTCACTCTAACAATTGGCCACTGTAAATGTTGGTTACGCTGCTTCGTGCCTGCCCTGCCAGAGCTGCTTCCAGGAGGATTTCACTGCCTTTCTCAGGATTCGAGCTTGTAGTAGTTCTTTCTGAAATACAGTCAGGGTGTATTTAAATACAAGTTCAGGTGTGTGCTGCATTTATTTAATCTGTGCAAGGAGGGAGGTTATTTCAGATATTCCTTTGAACTTTGTAAACTTTGTATAAAACCTTTTTTTTTTTTTTTTTTTTAATAGAATTGGCCATGTTGGATGAGTCTGTTAGCAGGGCCCAAAGCTGGTGGCAGAGCATGAGGGCAATTTCAGGTTATGCCACAGACAGATTTTACACTGGACACAGGGTGGGAAATGGAGTTGATGAAGCTGGAAGTGCTCATTGCAGGAACTTGGTACGAATGGAGAGCCTTGCTAGGGGAGAGGCTGATGAGCTCCAGGATTATTACTGAGAGCAAAACTCGGTGTCTTTGTTCTGCACTGATCTGCAGGAAATGCAGAGTGGGAGCCGTCCCCTCTGCCTCTGGTGAGCACAGTCCACGTTTATGCCTGGGAATGGCAAGGCCAGGTCTGGCAAATGCCAGTGGCCTGCCTCTGAATTGAGTTCTGCAACAGCAAAACATTTGAAATTCTAATTTAAAGTATGAGATGTGTATAAGAATTACAAGCAGTGGTAAATCTGCTCTGACCAGGCAGGAGAGAATTACTCCTGATCAGCTGGCAGAGCGGGATGTAGAGCAGGACCCTGGCCTTTGGTGTAGTTTGAATTAAGCTGGATTTCTGTATTATATTATTTTTATAGTCTCTTCCCATCTGACAGAGATCTCTGTTTTCTTTGCTGTTTCATACACTGTTCACAGCTCACTCCACTGCCAGGGAACTGTTGTTCCATGATGGTTCAGGGCTCTCCAAACGTGGACATGATGGTCCTCCCCAGCATCCAAGATGAGACAGCTCCTTCCCAAATTCCTATTCTCTCTCTTGCTGCACTGAAAGGCTTCTCTGCCAGTCCCAAAGGCAGCAGAGAAGTGTTTCCATCTTGAACAGTTTGCTTCTCTTTATTTACCTTTGGCCTCTGGGTCAGGAAACCTTAATAATTTCCTTTTTATTAATTTAATCCATAGTTCCTAGTAATTACCATAAATTAAGCCTGCTGGGGGGGAAAACACAGCCAATAAACCAGAGGAACTGCTGGCTTTATGTGGGTAACGTCAGTACCTAGAGGATTGTTTCCTGCAGGTCGGTCCCTTGGTTGTCGTGATTAACTCGAGATCAGCAGAGAGTTTCCCGTCCACCTTTTAAACGAGGCTTGGACATGCCAGGAATTCTGCTAATGCACAGGGCCCTGTTAAAGGCTTAATCTTGGTGTGAAATGAATTTATTTCTGCCCCCTGTGCAGGTACTGAGTATTTCCCAAGGGATGTGTCTCTCTGGTTTGAATGAATTTGACTGGGGACACCAGTGTGTCCTTCCTGACGGCATTCACGCCGGTGTGGTGACAGCAGCAGGCACGGATCTACTTCTAACACCTCGGGGCTTGGAGTAGGGATGAAAACAGAGCTTTGCTTCCCAAAAACAAAGGAAAATAATAATAATCTGGATTCCCAGGGGTGAAATGGCGTCATTTTGCGAAGACCCTTCTTCGGTCCTGCTTTGCAGCTCCTTTGGGATTGGGGCACTCAGAACACGGTGGAGAAAGCGGGAATTGAAACAAGCCCATGGGATGAGAGGCTGCCTCCAGGAGCCCGCAGAGGCCCCACTAGTAAAGGGTTGCTGGTTTCCTCTTCGAACTGGGCTGAAGCCAGGCATTCCTGAGTGGCACCGGTCCTCCCAGCGCTGGAGAGGAAACATTCCCGTTTGTGAGCTGTGGAAGTGCATGCCTAAGCCAAAGGTTACCAGGCTGAGGTGATATTTTTGCATTCCTACAACGTCTTAGCTTTTTTAAATTAAATTCTTGCAACATGAGGATTTAATCCCTCCTGGTATATATGGCGTGCGTGCGCGTGCGTGTGCGCGCGTGTGCATTTTTTTTTTTTTCTACAAAAATTTCATCAGGCAAGTTATTTTCGTTTTTGAAAGTTGGCTCAGATACAGGGTCAGTAACTTTCCACCCAGAGCCTGTGGAAAGGTTTGGGGTTTGAGGCTGAATAGAGGGTCAAGTTTTAGGGTTGTGCTTGAGTCGAAACTGGATCTGGGGTTGAGAGCCACTAGAGATGAAATCTGTTGAATTGTTCTTGAATATTTTTATTAAAAATAGTGGAAATAAGCAGTTTTCCTTTGCCCAAAAGCACAGTTCTACCACATTGAAAATGGTCCTAAGAAAATTAGTGGTTTCCAGCATGGAATTGGGTTCGAAATCCAATCCCAGAAGGATAAGTTTGGAGTCACATACTCAAAGTTAAGCTCCAGCAAAACAAAAAGCATTTTGATTATAGTACTGTGAGGGTGGGGGAGGAACACAGGCTGTGGCCTGATCCTGCTAGCAAGGAGTTGGAAACTTCTTGGGACCAGAAAGGTGCTGCAACACCACAAAGATCTGCAGGCAGAGCCAGGCTCTGTGTCCTGGGCTCCAGGAGCAGATATTCCAGCCCAGGGTTACTAAATGAACTCAAAGCTTTGGCTTTGGAGCACGGGCTGTGCCCCTGGATGCTCTGAGCTCACCGTCTCTGCCCTGCTTCTGTCACCAGATAAAAGTGGTAGGTTTTTCCTGGGCAGTAAAGAAGTTGCTAACTCAGGCTGTGATCTGGTTTTTTTTTCCCCTTCTGCTGAGCTGCTCTGCCAGCTTTGAGATACTCAGGCTGATTAAACCCACCTACACCGATGTCCTGGAGAAAATACCCACAGCTGCTTCAGCTAAGCCAAGGAACCCCCTGCTCTGGGCATGCACAGGGAACAGCTCTGCTCCTGGTTTGAGCCACTGGGCAAAGATGAACCAGGCCAGCAGCACCGTGACACAAGTGCTCGATTGCTCCAAGCAGGACTCAGATTTTAAGCATTGACCTTCTACTGAGGTGCCTTTAAAAGTCTCGATCAATCTGGGGAGCAGCAGCATTGCATTTCTGAGGAGTTTTTTTCTCCACTGAACTGTGCAGCCTGAGCAAAGTTCTGTGCTAATGCCATGGAAGTGCCCACGTGTGATCTGCTCAGCCCTGGACAAGGCTCTGTCCTGCATGAAGGTGTCTTGGAGCAGAGATGCTCAGAAAAAATGAGGCTCATGGTGTTCCATGGTTCCCTTCTGGTGGCTGCAGAGCTGAGGATGTCCCTCAGAGCTGGCACAGACATCTCAGGTTTGCTCAGTGGAGAAGGGATGTGCTGAGCTCTCCCCTTGCCTTGGCTCAACAGAGCCGACACGATGGGAGAAAAGGCAGGTTCTGCTCAATGAAGATATCTCTGTTTCACCACTGCTTCTTCCTCCGGAAGAAAAATGATTCCTCCAGGTCCTGACATCTGCTGCTATTTAAAGGATCATCATCATCACCACTCCAGCCCTCCTGGGGCCTCAAGGTATATAAAACCTTTTTCCTCCCAAATTTGTGATTGGAAACAGATATTACGTGATGGTGTCCCTTTAAGTGCCCTGTCAGTGGTGGGAAACTCATTAATGAATGGTTCTGCAGGACAGAAGCTGGGGGTGACTGGGGAGGGCGGGGGGAAGGTTTGAGGTAGATTTTAGCTCCCCTGGGGCAGGTGGGTGGTGACCACCTGTGGACATCCTGCAAGAGGAATCTGCAGGCCTGCAGCTCTCTGCTGGTGCTGTTATTTGCATTATCCAGGGATCCCTTGTGACCTTTAGCAATTTTTATTTGGGCTCTGGTGCAAGACTGAGACAGAGGAAGAATTTCTCAGGTTAGCAGACCCCTCTGCTACTTGTCACCCCCATCGTACACCCACGTGCACACCCCTGTGGCCCTGAAACCAAGGGAGCAACGGGAAAGTGCACCTGGAACCTTCTCAGAGGGTCCAAGCTGTTGAAAAAGCTCATAAAACACCTCCTTGAAGCCTGTCTCTTGTGGGAGGCTGTGTGTAACCTCCATCCTCACCCTCCATCAGGTGGCTTGGACGGGGGGAGGCTGCAGCTACAGACACACTCTTGCTGTAACAGCTCCACACCGGGGGGACCCGGCAGCTCCCACTCTGTGTTTGGAGTTTGCAGGTTGAGTGGTGCTGGCAATGATTTATTGATTCACAGGGTGGTGAGGCCCTGGCACAGGGTGCCCAGAGAAGCTGCGGCTGCCCCATCTCTGGAAGTGTCCAAGGCCAGGTTGGACAGGGCTTGGAGCGTCCTGGGACAGTGGAAGGTGTCCCTGCCCATGGCAGGGGGTGGAATGGGATGGGCTTTGAGGTCCTGTCCAACCCAAACCATTCTGGAATTCTTCTAATTGCAAATGCCAGAGGAGTGAAGTAGCGCTGTGAAAGCAAAGAAAGGAGGCTGCTTTGATTTCCTTCTTTAGCAATACCTTTTGTTAATTAAAATTTGGATTGTTCAGCTCAGTGCAAGATCTGCCCCAGCCTCTCCCCACTCACCCACCACGCCCTTGCACCCTCACACACAGAGAACAAATTTAAAGGCTTTTCTGATTGCTGACTTATGGTGCTTGGAGCTGGTTGGTTTGACACAGAGCCATGAGCTTTCATCCTTAGGGACGTTGGATTCCATTTTATTTCCATATCTAAAGTGCTTGTCTAAAGTGTGGGTTTGCCCTTGGGAAGGCAATTCCTTTGAAAGGCACCAGGAGTGGTTCTAAGTGAGGAATGTCCCAAAACGGGACTGTGCTCTGATGTTCTGTCACCTTTATCTCCCTCCACAGGCACTCAGCAAATAACCTTTCAATTGCCAGGGCAATAAAAGATGTCAGGGGTGATTAAAGACGTGGCAGCTGCTGCTCTGTATCTCCATGCAGTCAAGTCCTTCAGATTTTCCTCGCTCCCACTGGGACAGAGTTTTCCAGTATTCAGTACCAGTCTCCAGCACACCCTGAGCAAGCTGAGGGTGTTGAGCACCCAGCTGGATTCAGTCCAGGTTCAGCACATCTCTCTGAGCTCCCTGTTCCCGTCCATCTGCTCATGTCCATCCCTGCAGTGCTGGGTGTCCTGTCCCTGGGCTCAGCTGGGAGCGTGTGGTCCTTTGCACAGTGCCTGGAGTATTGCTTACATATGGTATGTTTTCCATGCAAAATGGGTTTTTAAGAAATAAGGTTTTTTTTTTTTAGATGGACCAAAAAATTTTTACCAGGGCATCTGGCATTGCAAATATTTGAAAACATTGAAATTTTTTCTTTCTTGGCAGTAGAAACAACCCAGCTTCTTGCCCGCTGCAGTCCAAGAACCATTGAATATGTTTTAAAACAGATCGTTTGGGGGTTTATATAACTTTTTATGGTTCTGAACAGAAGATACTTTTCTCTTTAGAACTGGTTCAGAACCCTAAATTATAGCTGTTGATTTCTTGGCTTATGGGGAGCTACGTGATTTACACCAGTTAAGAACATCAGAAAGCTTCAAGAAACCTTTGAAAGGGTGAACCAGAGGAAGATGAGCTTTTGTTTTCCTTCCCAGATATTCATATCCTTGTTGCAGACTACGCCTGGATTCACTCCATTGCTATTTTGATAAAGTGAGACTTTATCCCATCCCCATTCCCCAGGTAGCTGGAGTCAGGCACTGCAGGGAGCAACTTGGAGGTTCCCCGAGCAATCTGAAGGGATCTGAGGGAATCCAGCCCCTGGGATGGGGTGAACCCAGATGCTGCAGCTGCTTCAAGCTTTTTGCAGGTATTTTTGCTTGAGAATGACTATAAGGTCACAAGATGCAGGGGGTTTTGTGTGTGGCTTTCTGACCTGCTGAATCATGATTTTTTTTTTTTTTCTTTTTTTTTTCTCATGCCTGTTGCACTCAGATATACTTTTGACAGAAGCTGAAAAAACCTCCCTGGGCTGGAGGGAGGAACTGGACCTGCACCTCTTGCATCTCAACTGAGGGCCTTGACAACTGAGTATGGTGCAGACAGTAACAAAATCAATGCTTTTTAAAAAACATATTTAAAAAAAAAAAAAAAAAAAAAAAAAGCAGGGGGGTAGCAATGGGAAAAATAATTTTAAAAGATCAGCATTTTATCCGCAATTGATCCCATGCTGGAAAACCCTCTGTGTGTGACAGCTCCTTGTGCCCAGCTGGCAAAAAATCTTGGGAAACTCCAAATACAGCTGAGATATTTGTGCACACAAAACCAGATGGGTTTTCAACTTATTGTGTGCCTGGACAAGTCCTGGTGCTTGCCAGCACAGAGGTGGCAGGAATAAAAATCGAGGGATGGGCTGGGAGTGTCCCCCAGAGACAGCTCATGCCTGGCCATGCTCATGGCCAGCACTGCAGTTGCCATGGCTGGGATTTGCTGATCCATCACCCCTCTGAGCCAGGGTGGGATGGCTCAAGGATCTAAAAATTATCAGAAAGCCAGCCCTGTGCAAGGGAGGGAAGGGATGGTGCTGGAGGAGGATCCAGCCTGGCCCCTGGGGTCCCAGCAGTCTTGGCACAGCCACAGCACCAAACCACAGCTCTGGTCAGTCCTGCTCTGCAGTCTGGCCTCTTGCCCAGGTTGTGAAAGCGCTGTAAAAGCCAGGTATGTTGTTTTGGCCTAAATATTTGTCCCATGGCATTAAAAAAAAAAAAAAAAGAAAAAGAAATCTGAAAAGCACAGAATAAAGTCCTGAGATATTTTGTTTAATTAGATTTACTCAGGTGCTGCTGGGCTTGTCTCTGCCTGCTGTTGCTATCAGGGTTTCTGTCACCCTCCCTGGCTTTGCACATGCAGTTCCACAAACATTATTCTCATGTGGACCTATTCAGTGACACTTTGGTCCAGTACAGCACAAGCTGGACACTGACAGATGTGCATCAGTCACTGTGACAGAGCCACTTCTCCCCCCAGCCTTGGTAACCCGTAGCTGGAGCACATCTCTCCAGAAGAGAAATTCACTCCTTGCTTTGAAGACAAAGTGCTGAGGCATCCGCTGCATTCCTTCCTGACGTGTTCCAGTGCTTGGCTGCCCTCATTCCAAACCAGATGTCTCCTCTCCGATTTGATGCTGCTGACTTCAGATTCCTGCCATTAGACCTTCTTCTGCCTGTTCCTGATGGAGGTGAGGAGCTCCAGGTTGATACCCAGACTGCCCCTGCTACCCAAGGAAGCAGCTGCTATCAGGGTCAGCATCATAAAACACTTGAAGCAAATTCCTTCACTTGGCTGTGATGGCCATTTAGTGGGAGCAAGGCTTTCAGGTGCACAGCCCTGGTCTTGTTTTCCCATTGCTGACTCTTCTTTGAGCCACTTCCTTGGTAAAACAGTGGGAGTTTGTCCAATTTCAATTTTCTTCCTCTTATTTTTTTCCCTGCTTTTTTTTTTTTTGGTTTTTTTTTTTTGTTTTGTTTTTTTGTTTTGTTTTGTTTTGTTTTGTTTTGTTTTGTTTAATATCATGCCATAAATATTCTGTAGTTTCATCTTGCCACGATGCTGGTTGAGGCTAAACTCATCCAGTTTTTGGTTGAGCAATGGATGTTCCTTCCATAAAAAGTTCCTGGTGGATTGTGGGGAAGGTAAGGGACAGTCTGACTACCACCCTGTGGATGAGTCCTCATGAACAAGAAACTTGAGATTTTCTTATCAATAGTGAAAAGGTCAGGCTTGGTTTTGTTTCTCAGCTGTGTGTACAGAACAATGTCTCTTTTCTCTGCAGTGCTGTCCTTCCATCTTCTTCCCCTGTAAATTTTACTCTCAATTTAATTTATTTCCAGCCCTACCTTTGGTAGGCGAGGCAGAAACCCAAGCAGAGCGTGAGATTGCTCTGGTACTGCAAATCTCTTCAGCTTTTGCTTTCAGGATTGAATATTGGGCTCTTATAAATGGAGGGGGAACGTGGTCTCAGCTCATTTTAAACAAGACTGGCACCTTCTGAGCAGTTTAAAATTGTAGAATCACAGGATCACAGAATAGTTTGAGTTAGGAGGGAACCACCCCTAAGATCATCCAGTTCCAACCCCTCTGCCACAGGCAGGGTCACCTTCCAATAGACCAGGGTGCTCAAAGATTTAAAGGAAGCAAAGCTGTGTCCATAGAGCCAGTGGAAGTATTTGCGCTCTCTCCCTCCCCATAAGTACATCACAGTAACTCAGAGGAGTAGCACATGCTCATTTACAGAAGATGTGCTACAGAAGAGTTATCACTCATCAGGGGAGATATGGGCTTAATGCAAAAAAGAGCCTGAGATGGTTCAGCACAGCCTATAGCTGAAACATGTTGTGATACCCCTGGGTAAAGATCAAACTGTAAAGGTCTTACCGACATCTGATTCTCCTCAGTTTTAGTTGGATCCAAATCTAGCAAAAGGGCATTTTTATGTCTGGTCACAGTCCAAAAAGATATAGCAAAATCACCTGGAGTTACAAATGTGTTGCAGAACCTGTCCCTAATCACATTAAGAGCTCTAAACTGTAAGGCTCGATTGTTTGCCAAATGAAATATTCTCCTCTGGTATTTGCAGAAAGGAATTACAGTCTGTGAGTCATGTTTTTCATTTGGTATTGAAGTACAGTTTCTATTTTACAGACCCAATCCTGAGCTTGGGGAAGGAGTCATTAAAAAGGCTTTGTTTTGTTGGGAAATAAGGGCTAGGTGACAGGTCTCAGACAATGTATTTTGGGCTCTCAGTTTGCAGCTGGGCTTTCAAGCCTTTGAGGTTCCCAGTGTCAGGTTTTCCTCTGTGGTTCTCAGAGAGGTGGTGGAGATTTTTTGGATTTGAGGTTGTGCTGAAATAAACAGAAAGGCCATGTAATCCCAGGGCTCTGGTGTCCAGAGCTTCAGTGGCAGCCCCTGAGGTTGAGAGGCTCTTTACAGAAATGTCTGGTGGGTCCCCAGTGACCACTGGACTCTTGCTCCGAGCTTGAAGAGCCTTTAGCCCTTCCTTTTGGCCCACTTTGATATTAACTGGCCGCCAGCCATGGGCTCTGGGCTGGAGCTCACCTGTGGTTTGCACATGAGGTCTAGCGGAAGGTGTCCCTGCCCATGGCAGAGGGGTTGGAGTGAGATGAACTCGAGGGTTCCCTCCAACCCAAAACCATCCTGGGACTCGATATCACCCAATAAACTGACAGGAATTGGGTGACATGGAGCTCTTGCACTGGGTAGGAGGTGAGGGACAGTGAAATCCAAGAAAGGAAAACATTCAGATCTCCAGGTCACTGCTGAGAGGGCTCCCAGCCATGGAGGATGGACCTTGCACGGACTTTGTCAGCACCAGAGCTGTGAGAGCTGAGCCAGCTCCAGGGGCAGTGGGAGATGCCCTTGGCTCAAACCAGAGCTGCTGCTGGGTGAACTGCCTGTCACACCACACTTAATCATGCTGAAGGAGACTCACCCAGAGTCACCCTGTGTCCCACAGGGAGGAGAACCCGAACAGGCTTTTCACCACCTCATCCTTAAAGCTGGGAGCAGGAGGGGCAGGCAAAGCCCTGTAATCCCTTGGGAAGAGGGGAGCACATCCCCCGGAGCTGCCCAGAGACCACAGCCTGTCCCCAGCCTGCCCCCTCCTCATCCTCAGGGAGGAAGAAAGCACAGGACCAGGTCAGCAGTTGTGCCTGGGGGATTTTGGCCTGACTTCTCACAGTGTCTTAATATACCCCAGCTGGCAGCAATAATTGGAGTTATTAAATAACTGTCTGCAGTGACATACAATCTGCAGAGCACTGTACCAATTATTTTTCATTTGCTTCCCTCTATCTCAACGTGTCTCTATCTCCCCATCCGATCCCACCGCCTTTCCCAGGAACAATTTACTGTAGTGTTTGGAGGGCAGTGAGATCCTCTCCAACAAAGAAACTACTTTCTTTTCTGCCATGGTTAATGCCCCAGTTTAATGAGTCCTTCATATCATTCTCACCACCCTAAATTAAAGGGTAGCCTGTGCAATTAAACTGTTTAGTTCCCAGAATGCCCCTTACAGTTATCTGCAAAATGGGTTGAAATGCAGCTGCTACTACTATTGCTCATACTGAAACTGGCAAAGGGAAAGCCACTTTCATCTCTTTATTTTTGGTAGTGTGCCTTTACTTTCAATTAGACTAATTATTTGCACCATCTTGTTCCTGATCGTTGTCCCATGAGATTTTCCCAACCAGGAAATGTTTTATGCAATACATAGCTGTAGATGCTTGGATCTTCATGTTTGTGTCTTTTGGGAATGAGGAGAGAGCAGGGATTTGCAGTTCTTAGTCCAATGTTTATCAGTATTAAAGCAGAGTAAAGTCAGTTCGCAGTGGATTCACTCCAGATTGAACTTTGTTAGACAGCACTTGCTCTTTTTTCCTTTGCTTTTTAGATCAGAATTTGCTCTTTTTCCTTTATTTTTTCAAATGCAGAAGTTTAATGAGAAGTTCCCCAAAATCCTACTCCCCAAATATCTTCTTTGCATCCAGAACCTGCTGCTGTATTCCCAAAGGTCATATAACAACCTGCACTAAGAGCATCCTTGAGGATCTGTTGATTCTTTTCATCAGGAGCTGCTTCATCCATCCCCGATATTTGCACTACTCAAGATGAAAAGTGGCTGCTTTTTAAGGATTGGAAAGAGCTTTGTCACTGCTTGGGTTGGGAGCAGAGTGGGAAGCCCAAAAAATCTCAAACCATAAGGCTCTGCAGCAACCCAAGGAATTCTACTTGGGATGCCTCTGCAGGGAAGTTTCTTCCTGCCTCAAACCTGTTGAGTTCCAATATTCAGTTTAATGATCTCATTTTATAAATAATGGGAAGCAAAACAATGCATTCAATAGAAATGAGATTAGAAATAGGAGGGGAACAAATTACAAATGCAAGAGCCTGTATTTATTCCAAGGAAGATAAATCTCATTTTAAGTGGTCTCCAGTGCAACAGAGTCTTGCTAAGACTAAAACAAACTAAATCTGGTTTTGTTGATAAATAAAAGTGTGAGGCAGTGGCAGGGAATGTTTTCTAACATTGGTTGGTTGTCATAGTATCCTGGGACTAAGGATACCTGGGTTTTACTCTTGACCTGGACACTGTCTCTCTACAGTAAATCATTTAACACCCTGTGCTGGAGTTGAGGCACAAGATGGAAAATCCAGCTCCAGTGAACAAATGACATCAGGGTGTGACCCTCGGTAAAGCTGTCACTGATAGGATTCTACCCCAGCAGGGTGAAGGAGTTTGGGGTGAATCATGAATTAGAAGATGGAATTAGGGGCATTTCAGCAGCCCATGCACAATATGCATCAAGTTGTTGTGGAAAAGGCTGTTGGTGGGAGACCTTTTAATCTGGGGCTGGATCTTTTGTGTTACCCAATGTAGACACAACACCAGCAGTGGCTTGAAAATTCTCCTTTTTTCTCTCTTCTGTGATTTGGTCAGATTTTCTGTCCACACTAGTAGCAGGCAGGAAAAAAGATGTTTGCTCTGCAGAGCTCTCCCTGAGTCCTTTCTCCGTGTGGTCCTTGAGCTACAGTGAGGAAGGGACCATACCAGGATTGATAAGAGGGCCTGAACTGCAAATGCCAACTCAGCAGGGAGGTAACACCATCACTGTGTTCTCATCTAATTGAAAACACATTGTCCCTCTGTGCCACACCTGGTGAATCGAGGGAAGCGCTGGCATGAGCCGCAGTGGGATGGATGGGGTGAGGTATCCCCAGAAAGAATGCACACCCCGGAGCTGGCACGCGCTGAGCCGGGCTACGCTGAGCTCCAAACCACGCCACAATCAGCAGCCTCATGGGCTGGAGCTGGAGAGTGGCCGACCCTCCTAGCTGGGAGCTAATGATTCCCTCCAGGATTGCATCATTAGATTCGGACTGAGTCATTATGAGGCGATTTGGGAAAACAAGTTGGAATTCATTACCAAGGAAACGTGCTGGAGCTGTTGCAAGAGCCTCCTGTCGGGTGCCGGCTGGGTGCACAGAGGCACCACCAGCGCCTCGCTCCCGGGGCCGAGCGCTGCTCTGGCCTCGTGGCAGGAGCCAAGATCCATGCCCAGTGTAGGCTGGTGCGATTCTTCTCTTATTCCACCCACAGCTGCTTCCTGATCCTTTCTGCCACTGCTCTCCCTGTGACACCTGTCACAAGAATAAACAGACCCCTGGGCAGGGGGAGACATTGAAATTGGGAAATTTGCACTCGTGCATTCCCAGGAACAGCCTCAAGAGCAGCCTCGGCCTCTGTCAGCAGTTCCAGCGTCATCTGCCCTGGTGTCCAGCTGCTGGCAGCCCCTTTGCTCCAGCTGGATGGTTGGATGTTCGCCTGCCCTGCTCACTGCCTGTTGCTGCTGGGGCCTCTCCAGGTGGGCACAGCTTTGCACGGCTCTGCCATCGGCAAAAGCATTTTCAGCAAGTGTAGTGGAGGGGCTGGGAAGGGACTATCTGCAAACAGCCACAGGTTTTTGGCAGGTTCTTGGAAACCCAGCAAAACCACACACTGTTGTCAGTGTTTGGGCTGCAACTCGTTCTGTGAAGCCACCACAGAGCCATGGGAGGATTTCCACCTGCAAAGTGCCGACTTCAAAATGCTGGGTGAGGATAGAAACATCCTTGATGAAGGCAGAGAATGTGGCGTGAAGGATGAGTAAAGGTTTGGGAGAGCAGTAAGAGAAAAGAAACTTGGGGAGAAATCCAAGGCTTGATTGTGGGTTGGCACTCAACACTGATGATCATCGATCAGCAGGGATCAATTACTCAGGAAGTTTAAGCACCTACCAGGAGCATTACTGACATCACCTTGATGACTAAGGAAACAAGGACATGGATAGAGACCAGCATGGATGGACACAGGCCCCTTACTTGCCTCTGTAGAAAGGTATTATCCCAAAATTACTGCTGGGAGAGGCCAAGCTGTGGCCACTGAGGGTGAGCTGGGATCTTTGTTAATATGTTTATGAAGATGTGAGGGCTGGGAATTTGCTGGAAAAGAAGATACTGGTGTGTTTGACAATAAAATAAGCAAATGTTTCCCTAGAGAGGGAGAAAAATATTTCAGAAATAATATGGGATAATGAAGAAACTCCCCAAAAATCAAATACAGTGAGGACAACAAAGCCCCGGTGAGGTGAGCAAGCTGGTGGGTAGCAAAAACAACTGAGGACAGACCTGCATTTCCCATCAGTCATTTTCGAGGGAGCTTCATGCCACAGCTGCCTGAAGAGATGGTGGATGGCTGCTCCCTGGTAAACCTCTGCCAGCTCAGCGTGAATCACCAGGAATGAGGAGGTTTAAAAAACTGAGCAAGGTACAGAGTGAAGAAGAGGATTTCAAACACAGGGCTCAGGACATCGCAGCCCTCATTAGCACAGCCCTCATTAGCACTGCCCCACACGGTGCTTACCATAGGACTAGCAAGAGAAAAGGCTCTGTGTGTCCTCCCAGCTGCCTGTGATGCCAAAGCCCCACAGCACAGGTGACAAACTCACCAGGGGACTGGGGTGGCAGTCCACCCTCTGCCCAGTGGCTGCAGGCTCAGGACTGGCTCTGATGGATTACCCTTCCAGCTTGGAGCCACAAAATCAGGTCAGTCTGGTGAATTAGAGGTTGCACCTCAAAGATTGGATTTTTTTTCAAACTCCTACCAAAAAGCAATAAGTCCCTATAGAGTCATTTGTTTGCCTGAGGGAGAAATTAGGTCAAAACTTGATAAATTTGGATATAAAGGGTTTCCTACGCTTCCTCAGCAAACAACGTCTTACTGCAAATAACTGCAACTAACTGTGTGCCCTCAGTCTTGTTCTGTCCGGGCTGATGCTTAAACTGTCAATAATCCTAAGGCTGCTGTCACAGTGCTGCTCAATGGGGTTGACAGATTATATCTCTAAAGTCCCTTTATTGGACCTTGTTCCCAGAAAAGCTTGCAAATTGCTCTGATCTTACCAGACAAAGGCGTTGCTCACTCTCGGAGTCCTTGGATATCCTACACAATAAGGTAGGAATTGGTGAGAATTACCTGAGATAAAATATCCCTTACAACATCAAAGTTCCTGATCTCTTAGCTGTCAGCTGCAGGTATGTGAAAGTCCTGACAGGCTGAAGATAGAAGGAAGAGATAAAGCAAAAAAAAAAAAAAAAAGAAGGGAGGGGGAATGGAGAAATTCTCTGCATGAAACGTTATATCATTGGATTTGGCACAAAGATGTCAGCTCAGGGGGTCTGTGCGGCCTGCTGGGGTGTGAGCAGGGCTTTCGCCTGAGATGAATCAACAGCAGCTGACACCAGGCAGCCAAGGACAGATCCTGATCCTTGGCACACCAGTGGATAGGGAGGTGGACTTCAATAGTCTTTGTGAGTCCCTTCTAACTCAGGATATTCTATGATAAATGAAGCAGGAGTAATAGAGATCAGGATAAATTATGACCACACATCCCTCACATTTTCCCCATCCCTTGTACTCAGCTGTCAGTTGTCTTTTGCCAGTAAAATTGGTGAAGTGGGTCGGTTACCAGGGGGAATCACTGGTGTAACACAGGACATCATCCTTTTGCCATCTTTGCCCTGCACATTTTATAACAATTGAGCTCCCTGAATTGTCACAGGAGCGTGGCAGGAGAGCTGGGGTCAGACTCCACCCGATGCTGCCCAACCGGCACCACTAATCTCCCTGCAAAAATCCAGCTCATTGCAGCAAAGCCACAGGTAGGTCTGAAAAACAGAGTTTCACAAAAACAGTCAGAGTTGAGCTGAAACAAGATCTGGCTTGTTTGTCTAAAAATGCTGCCCTTTCACACCACAAAGACTGGACAGGTCTTCCCTCTGCCCAGTGCTCCCACACACCTAATCCTCCCTAAAACTGTGTTTTAAAGCAGATCAAATACCTTTAGGTTCTTAGAAAGGACTGGTTTTGGCAAATGCACAAATACTTTTCTCAAATGACATAAATATTGTATGTGATTTGCTGCCTTGCCAAAATGCAAACACACACACATGCTCTCCTAACTAAGCAACATTCTTTAAAAGTTAAGATCATTGCTTAGAAAGAAATATAGAGCATTTTATAAATCCAAATTGATCACGCACTGCGTGTGTTGAAAGTATGTACAAAAAATGGAACCCCAAAACTCCATTAAAGCACTTCTGAGACAATACATCACTGCACCTTTATATTGCACCGAGGGGTTTAACAACCCCTCTCCAGGAAAATATTTTACTAGGTAACAAAAAAAAAAAAGTTATTGAAAACATATATTTGATACTTTTGGCAATTCATTTTACTACTTGCATTTCCAATTCATTGGTATAGTTCATGAAAAAAAATATTTTCGCAGTTGGGTCATGTTATTGTTTCTCTATTTTTTTTTTTCTACTTGAAAGCCATGATACAATTTTTTTTCTATGAAACAACAAAGAGACAAAAGCTGCTTGCTTGGTGATCCAGTGGATGTTTGAGGGTCTGCTGGAAGTGTAGAATACACACAAACATGCCTACAGGAAATTATGGCATCTTTCTGCTTTTCTGGATAACCAACTTCATATCTGAACCAGCTAAAATAAAGCCAGGAAAGAACTAGTAGGTTGAATCCTCTAAGGGACAAAAAGGAGGTATCATTTACTAGAATATTAAAATGATTTTTAAAATTAGATGATTTTGCTTCAGATCACCTGAACTGTCCCTGGCACTGACCCATGTGTGACTGACTCATCCTCTCCCTGGAGCACTGCTCTTCTCTTGGCTGGTGTGAATGTACCTCCTCAGGTGAAACCCTGGCTTGAACTTGACCTGCCCAGATTCCAGAAGAAGGGAAAGGAATCCCAGGAGAGGAGGAGATAGGCATTTCCTAACTCAGGCTAACAGTGCATCTGCGCTGCAAACTCAGCTTGGGCTCAGATTCCTTTCCCTACCTAGAGAATGACTTCACCCAAAGCTGCTGGTACTTTAGACCATTTGATCTGGCCATCATGGCATTGTGGGCATGCTCCAGGCTTTTGCTTTCCCTTGGGCTGAAAACACACCCATTTCAAACAAACCTAAAGCATAGGTGGGACCCTCCTGTGCCTGCCTGCCATCCATCCTCCCTTCTCCCTCCCAACTTGCCTCTTTCCTTCACATCTTTTCAAGAAGATTTTGGTGGTGACACATGTCCTTGGAAGCACTGGTGACCTGCAGACCTGGACATCTACACAAAGATTTCTTCTTCTTTAACCAAACTTCTCCTGGACCATGTGTGTACTCACTTCCTACACCGTGCAGGTAAGTCTATAACCTTTGCTTTGAGAGAGATACTGTGATTAACCACAAGCACGTTGTACCCTTGTTTGTCTGGAGAACGGTGATTTTCCATTTTAATTGTTTCCTGTATGACACATTTTGTTATGTCCCATCCTCCTGTCAGCTCTTCTTCTCACTGCATTTGTTTCCTGATGTGTGTGTAATTACAACCATGAAAGTCCATCAGCAAAAGCACCATCAATCTGAAAGATTAACGAATCTCACGCTTTCCCTCTCTCCTCCCCCCAAAATTAAAAAGCCCACTGTCGTTTCCAGCACACATCTATCATTACAAACTCCTGGGTCTCAGGTAAATTAGCAACCTGATTCTTTTCCCTGCTGTCACTTAGAAGAAAAGGGCTTCTTATTTGCCATCCAAGGAAAAGTACAGTAAACCTAGAACTAGATAAAAGGGAAGTAATCAAATATATTTAACTGTACTCAGCCAAATCCCATTATTTGTATAGATGTTAGCTGGTGCATTTGAAGAATTAGGGAAGCCTTGTCTTTTTTAGGAAGTAGTACTGCTTGATTGAAAACTGCAATATCTGTGCTACTGTTCCTGTGCTTACTTAAAATGAGACGTTCAGCTTTACATAAAGATATATTTATGCATGAAGGGCAGATATTTTAAAAGGGGTTTCATGTCCTTGCTCTTCCACTAAGCATGTACATTGGGGGTGAGGACAGCATCCCTCTGTGTTTCTTTTAGAAATGGGAAATGCCTCATCAGTGTGGGAATGTTCCTTGGTTAGTCCTTCTCACTTCTACCTGAGAGATGTGGAGAAAATAATTTTAGATAAGTCACCTCCTACACATCTGAGGGAATCAACTCCCAGGGGTGTGAGGAACAGCTTATGGGGTGTAGGGATAATGTAGGGGCAGGCTGAGCAGCCGTGGGGAAGGAACATACTGGGAGTACTCCATGGAGATTATAACCATGGTGAGGCTGTAGGAGAGCACAGAAAGCCTTCAGCTGGTGGTAGGAACCCCAGGTTTTGAAAATACATGGACAACACGATAGCAGAGCTCGTGCAAGGGGTGCTCCTTCCCTTGGCAGCTGGTTCTGTGGGAAAGGGGGAATGCGCCACCTCTAGACGGCTGCAGTCGGTGGTCACCAGCCCTTCCCTTTTGGAAATCCCTCCAGTGCCAAAAGGGAGGATGCGCAGCTACTTGGAAAATATACCCAAATATACCCAAACCCACCTCCTCATCCTTATCCACAGGACCAAATTGTCTTTTAGGTGTCCCTGTGGAAACAGGGAGAGTTTCGCTGTGAAGATGTTTGATCAAGGTGTTCCAACACAAGCGTTGAAATTCAGGTCCATGGACTGAGAGAAAGCTTCCCCTGGACTGTGCTCATGCCAGCACACAGCTTTTCTTAGCTTAATTTTGTGCTCAGAAGACAGAGTTTGGTGTGCTATCCAGCCAGAGAAGGGACTGGGGCTCGGCACAGAGCCTGGCTTCTTCAAGGTGATGACCCAGCTCACTCTCATGACAAAGAGCGTAGCAAGATCAGGCACATTTTGATCCCAGATTCTTGTTTTATTTTGCTTGTATGAAACATCACAATGTTGTTTCAGTACTTTGGGGAGAAGAAGGAGGCAGACAAGAGTCCCCACAATGTTTTTTTACATGCCTGAGTCAAATTACCCTCCCTTCTGTGGGACTTCTTCTGAAGTAACAGATCATACTGTAACCAAATATTGCCATCCAGGAAAGCCATTTTCCATCCAGCAAGGAGGCTTCTTCCTTCTCAGCAGCCACTGAAAAGGGCCTTTGTTCTCAGGCTGAACACCTGGAGAGTGTTATCAGCAGTGGCCTCTCCGGGCCGGCGCACTGAGCAGCTGTGACAAGACCCAGTGGCTTTGGCGTCGGGAGCTTCAACAGCACCTGGCAGCTGCTGGCACCCAAAAAATGTCCTGTCTGGGCCATTGCATGGGCAACTTTGGGTGGTTCCTCTCTTCTGTGGGGACCAAGGTCTGTATTCTCTTTCTTTTCCCATCCTAAAATGAACAGTCTCCCTCCACAGGGTCTCTGGATAGCCTCAAGGATGTGACACCTCTGTAGGGAATGGAGAACAAGCCTTGGCATTACCTTTCTGGAGACATTGGTGATGTGAGCGGTGAAAAGCTGGCACAGAGCACCCACATCCTGGGCGCATGGTTTGACACTGCACCTTGATGAGTAAAAGGTGGAACTGTTACCTGACATGAGGTGTAGGACATTCAGCAGGGAAGGAGTCAGCCGATGTGACCAAGGACAAGATTGCACAGCAGCTGATGTGAACCTGGGAACAGCTTTCTGCTCTCTCCATACAGTCAGCACCACTTCTGGCTGACTTTTCTTCCATGAAAAGACAGACCCACAGCTGCTCAGAAACTCAAGGAAACCCAACGCATTTGGCCCATCAGGTAATTCCCTGGAGGTAAAACTGCACTGTATAAACCATCACTGCCATAGACATCAGCTTCAAAATCAAAGGTTTTCATTCTTTCACTGGATTTTACAGGATCTGAAGAAAAATATGTGAGGAAAGATGGAGAGTCAGAAAGCAGAGGTTGTCAGTGGATCTGCCATGGGGTAGCCTGGAGAGCTGCTGACACAGGCTGAACCTGTGCTGGGTCTGTGAGGGTTTTTACCAATGGCCTCAGTGGGAATTGTATCTGCAACCTATGAGTTTAGCAGACAGACCTTACAGACCTTACTTTACAGACCTTTCTCAGTGTGTTGATTTTCTACTGAAGTCAGACAGTCCAGATCACAAACCCCCACACCTCCAACATAATTGTTATTTTCCTGATAACCCAGATTAAGTTTTAACTCTTACAAAGGGGGATTTCAAAAATGCCTTGTCACAAGTTGCACAGCTCTGCAAAGTATCCATTCTGAAGCAGTTCTGCCAAATACCAAGAGAAAATTGCATAACATGAGAAGGAGCAAACCGCAGCTGAAGCTTCATCATCCACAGTGGCAGCTGAGTGTGGACGTCACCAGTTCTTCCATACCCGATGGCATAGTTTCCATTTTCTTTGGACTCTAGGAGTGAAAGAATAAACATTTCAAAAGGTTCAAATGAGACCTTTGAGTGCCAGCACTGAGTCCCTGTGAGGTTGGGATAAACTGACAAAATAACATCCTGCAGGAGCTGTGCCTGGGACAAACCACCATTGCTGCATTCATGTTGTGTGGTTTGTAGCACAGGGGCCACTTTAAACCTTGGTCTCTGTCCAGGCACCAGTACTAGCTCTCCCATGACTTTATGTTTGCATCTCTTTCTTCTTCATGAAGGGAAAATTTCCAGGTTTGTTCCTTTTAACTTTGTTCATGGTAGCACTCTTGACAGAAGGACTTAGTGCCTATTTAATGTCTTTGCAAGGAAGAGAAACTTCTCGGTTACATAAAAGTTTGTATCAAAATTCAAGAATCCGGATTAATTATAGAAGACTTGCCTTGTATCATTCAATTTGTTTGAATAGCTTTAAAGATTAAGCAGATCCAAGGCCTAACAGAACCAGAGCCAGTAAGACAATAGCTGAGATTTTCCTTTGAAACAAAATATACAGGTGGTTTCTGTGAGTTTCTGTGTCTATCTGCCCGGCTTTTTTATTTTTATGTCGTATCCAATATCACAGAACCTGGCAGTAGAAATCATATAGCAATTTGTGAAAGCTTGTTGCTGTTCTAGATATCATATAGTCTGTTCCACACCAGCAAAGACAAAACCAATGCCTTTACTCCTCGAGTTTTCATTCAAAAGGATAATGATCTCTGGTAACAAAATATTTGGCAGTAGCATTATTTAAAATGCACAGAGGAAATGTCTGTCCCTAATTCAAGGGAGTGTGGTCACACAGTCTCTATTCACTTGGTATTTACCCGTGAATGCCAAAGGCTAATCTGCAAAAAGGCACAAGAACGGAGTTAAGTTTATCACACTCCATCCTTCACCCATCCCATTGTAAGGGAGTTACAAAATAGTAATTATTGAATTTCTTTGTGGCCAGAGAACTTATAAACCGTGTTATACCCAGCAGGCTCTAATGGCTCCTTCGGTAAGTATCTAATTAAGTGGTTGGGGTGTTGGTTATTTTTCCTTTCACAACATACTTTTGTGTTTTAAAATCCCTTTGCATTAAACGACTTCTCGAGTTTTCCAAATTTCTCACACGCACAGAAGAGGGAAGTAAGAAAAAAAAGCAGAGGGGAGATTTCGGTCGTGAGAGCAGGAGGCAAAGACGAGGAGTCGCAAAGGCTAAAGGCAAATCCTCCCCAAAATCTCCATCTGAAACACTGAAAACTGCAGCTACGATCTGCCTGGGACCGTCGGCTGTCTGGAGAGGGGGAAATAAAGCTAGCCCGAGGGGAAAGGCTGCGTTTGGGGAGGAGAGGCCGCTCCCCCAAAGCCCAAAACGGTTGCAACACCTCGAGGGCTTTGAACGGTGCAAATCCGGGGTTTGGGCAATTTTACCGACCTGGCTCGGCATCCCTCGCCCGCCGGTCCCCGCCACCGCGAAATCCTGCTCCACGCCGGGGCAGCGGAACGCGCCGGGCGGTGCCGGGAGAACGCACGATCGGGGTGGGGAGAAACTGCCCCGGGGTGAGGGGAGAGGAGCCGAGCATCCACCCCGCTCCCTCCTCGCCTTCGGGAGGGATGCTCGGCTGCGGCGGGGACGGCGGGAGGTGAGAAAACTGCCGATCTCCGGCCCGGAGAGCCCGGGGAATGCTACCTGCTCCCGGGAAAGCTACGTGCTTCGGGAAGATGCCTCACAGAGAGCTACGGGGCCGGTCCCTGCCGCTGCCCGCCGCGGTATCAGCGGCCACCGCCTCCCCGCAGCCTCGCTGCTCCTCCGGGCACCAAGGGGACCCTCCCGCCCACTCGGCCGAGCTTAAATCGCGCAATAGGTTGGGGTTTTTTAATGGAGCCATGTCGAGGTGCCGGAGATGGGCTGGAAGAGGCCGAGTCCTCGCATCTCGACTCGGTCCCGCATCCCGGCTCGGCCCCGGGCGCACCTGCCCCGGCCCCGGGGCTGCGCGTCTCTCCCGAGCTGCTTCTCCTCTGCGCCCCCGATCGCTCCGGCCCCTTCTCCCTCGTTAGGGAAGTGTTAGAAAGTTGCTGAAGTGCGAAATGAGCCTGCGAAACCTCGTTGTCCTCATTAAACTCTGACAAGGAGGGTGACAAGAAGCAGCGGAGGGGAAACAATGCGGCAGTGTTGGGGAGAGCCCCGCGCCGGGGCAGCCTTTGTGCCCGCACACAAAAGCTCTTGTTTGCATGTGTTAAAGTCCATTAAACCGCGGCAGCCCCAGGTGCAAACGCCAGCCCGGAGAGGCCGCGCCACCTTCCGCGCCCGCTGAGCGCCGCGCCCGCTCCGCGCTCGGCCCCGGCACTGGCGGGCGGCGGGGCCGGGGCACGGCTCCTAATGAGGGCCCGGGGCTGGCCCTTCATTAACGGGTGGGTTTCGCTCTCTGTGCCCCCAGATTCGCCTGTCCCCCGCCTCGCCGTTAGTGGCAGCGGCGGGACACAATGTCGCCTATTGTGCTGCGCAGCCCCTCAGCCGAGGGGACACGGATGGGACCCCGCGAGCGGCCCGGGGTCGTGGGTGCTGACCTGGTGCCTAAGAGCCTGCTGGACAGGGGCCGCGGTTTGGCTTTTTCCCGCTGTGGCTTGTAAAGGTGCCTTTCGAAACCGTAACATCATCAAATCTTTGCAGAAAGTAGCGCCAAGGTTAGGAGCAGAGCAGTTTCCCGACTCCTGGTTCAAACAGCAGAATTCAACCCAAAAAGGTGGAAAAGAGGAATTGTGCAGAGAATAGCCGCACAAACACACACACACACACAAAAAAAAAAAAAAAAAGGCCTTGCACAGGTCAAAGCCTACAAAAATAACCTCATCACAGTGTTAGTGTTTCATATGACTGGCATGGCAATTTATCCAAGAAAAAGTATTTCCAGGTTCTGTTGCAACAAGTCCACATCAGTTTATCCCCAGTGGTCTGCCAGGGATCTGCCCCGAAGCTATTTTAAATTGTGCTGCTAATAACAATTCATTACAGTTGATAGAACTGGGAGACTTGCCTTTTATTTTGCAATTAGCCATAAAGGCTCTGATCTGGCAAATGCTCTGTGCTGTGAGCATGTGAGTAGCTCTGCTGAAGTCATCTGGGACTGTTCATGTGCTTAACATTAAGCCCGTGTGGGTTTGCAGGATCAAGGTCTGAGACAGGATCATCTTTAAGGATGTTTGTTTACCTGCTCTGTTCTGTATTTTCTAGATTCACCACGGCACCCGGCAAAACCATTTCTCTGGGAAGACCTGGAGTGTCTCAAGTCAGCTGGGCACAGCCCACAAGTAGCATTCTGAAGCCGAGTGATTCTTCCCGTAAACAAAAATGGTTTGCAGGAGCTTGATTCGGGAAGACATGACGGCACTGGGTACGATGCACTGCGAACTGTTCAGCTGTGTGAGCCTGTGTGTACTGAGGCGTTAATGCAGAACTGTTGGGCATTGGGCCCAGAACAGATGTGATGATGAGTGAGAGCAAAGAGAAAGGGAGGAAGGAGCAGAAGAAGAAAGCACATTTTAGGCTTCTCAGTTCCTGCCTTAGACAACCACTGCTTCTAAAACCTGGGCACTGTCCCCAAATGCCTCTTATCAAGAGAAAGTAGGAAGCAACATGATCTGTGGAGAAAACAAACATATTTGTTTTTTTCATTTGCCAGTCCTGCAAACAATAGCTGTTTGCAGACAAATAATCCTCAGGTCTGCATGGCCAGATCAATGCAGGGAGTAGTTCCCATCGGCTCTGTGGTGCCAGACACACTGAGTGGTTTGTAAGGAAACAGGTTCTTGAACTTCTCCACAGCACAGACATTATCTTAGTAGGTTATCTCACATTTGCTTCTGTTCCTGCTCCCATTCTCCTCATCTTCCAATGCTTGGCCTGGCAGGGAAAAGTGAAGACTAGAGGAAATAGACCTTGTTTGAATAGAAAAGCCTTCAAAACGTTCAGCTGTTTGTTATTTCCTTGCCACTTACTTTTCCAATTTACTTTTGGAGCCAGGCTAGCTAAAGGAAAGACCGATCCTTGTGTACAGTCGCAGTTTAATACCTATGATATGCATGAAGAAAATTAATTTGACTGAGGATTTTGCTTCATGAAGTAATTACAGCATAAAGCATAAAAAGGCTCTGTTTTGTCTTGAGCCGCCTAAGTCCTGGTTTGCATCATGAGGTCATATTTAGGATTACAAATGTTTGCACAAATAATATCTTACAGTATCTTACTCCACCTTTACTAACCGAACTTCTGGAGGTGGAGAGGAATGGGCAAAGAAACTGTTAAAATTGAATCTTAAACCCGTAGGGCACGAGAAGGGCAACACAAATACAGGAAGGTGCTGAGTTCATGGGGCTGCTCACACTCCAAAATATATCCCATGTCTAAAACCCTTCTCCATTACTATCAGTGGAGGAGAGCTGTAGGCACCAGCATAGCCCAGTCAAGGTTAGATTGATATGAGAAAAACCCCCATGCAAGACATACCATTTCCATGGTATCTTCAGGACAGGCTGATCTTTTTTATTTTGACTTTTTAAGGCACCTCTCTGGATTAAAATCCTTTTGAAATTGTATGTGAATACTTTGATAAACTGCATAGAGCTAGTTTTGGAAAAAAATGGCAGATTTTTTCATTAATTTGGTGATATTTGCAATGTGTTTCACAACTGAAGGCAGCAGTTCAATTATCACTATCTTGCAGCCAGAAAATATCTGGAGAAAAAAAGCAAATCAAAATGTGCTGGCAAAGCATGTCTCACTGCCTTCACATGGCCAGTCCCTATCAATCAGTTACTTCTGCTACCAGGGAGCCCATAAAATGCCAATCACAGCACAGTTCAAAGCACTCCATCCTGCTGCTAACCTGCATCATGGCAAATTTGG
The DNA here is from genome assembly GCF_015227805.2 of Hirundo rustica. NCBI lineage: Eukaryota > Metazoa > Chordata > Aves > Passeriformes > Hirundinidae > Hirundo > Hirundo rustica. The sequence continues at coordinate 17,359,125 of NC_053462.1, forward strand.
TCAAGACTGATGAAATGTATGGATTTTAGGTTTGCTTAGAAGAATTAACTCAAACTCCAGAGAAGTACCCACGGGAAAGAAAAGTTACAGGAATGGTAAACTTACAAAAAACCAGAAAATTCACAGATTAAAGTCACTGGGGAGCAATGCACTCACCAGCACTTTCTGCCTTACCTGGGTGTTTAGGAGGGAGATCTTCAGATCCAGCTTGTGCAATGAGTGCTGGAGCCGAGCTCTGAATGTCTGTCATCAAAGCACTCAGGCTGTGGGTGACTCACATTGGGAAACTGAAATTATGAAGACCCTTTTTTTATTCATCACTGCCTGCCTTCTTTCCTCACTGATAATACAGGGTCAGCATCCTCTCGAAATGACTGGAAAAGGAAACAGTGCCTGTGAAACTCTCAGACACTGCTGTCATGAGCACCATGGAAAAACCATACGGAAATGAATAATTTTGTGCCCAAAGCACAGTTTGAATAACAGGCAGTAAAAAGCCCCTTTGCTGCGCATTAAACAAGAGGAGAATAAATCATAAGGGGAGCTGCTCCCTCAGGAGCAGCAACCATTGCCAATGCAGAGTGAGGGGGATGCCTGTAGGAAAAGGGTGTGGATAACTCAATTACAGTTCATCTGGATGAGGAAAACCAGGCAAATTCTGGACACTGCCGGCTGTTGAATGCTGGAGTGTAGAGCCTCAGTAGCCTTTCAGAGTATATTGTTTCATGCACGTATTTATGTTTGTGTGTTCATGGGCTTCAGGGTATATGGAAAATAAGTGGGATAAGCCTTGGCTCTGTGCCAGGTTGACTGCTCTACGCACAGCGGGTCAGCTGGAAGCAGAGGTTGAGGTCTAGATAAAAAAGAAATCTTTGAAATATCAACTGATCAGTTTGTAGAGTATCTGTTAATGGCCACAGCACCACCAGCTGCGCAAACGCTGCCCTCTAATATGCCAAATCTATCTTCATCCATGGGGCAGGATGCCAAAGGGGTCTAGAAACACCCTATTTCCAGGTAGTCTGGAGATGTCTTCATGGACCCTCTGTATACAACTCCTGCACTCCTGGGCTGGAGCCAGGGCATAAGATGCAGCAGAATGTATTTGGAGGAGTTACCACCAGCAATATCCCCCTCATTAAGGTTAAATAAGGTTGAAAAGTAAAAGAAATTAATTCTAATAAACTCAGTAGTGACGTGACCTCTCGTCGAGGGATCCTCTTCCTCATGCTTATGTTTCTGACACATTGATCAACTGTTGCAAATTTAGGTAAAACCCATCATTTCAGTCCCTCTATCCTAGTGGTGGCATGGCCCTCCTGAGGCACAGGAATGAATGTAAAATGTCTCGCACTTGTTCTGATCAGGGATCTGCTGGTGCTCTTAGGGCTTCTCCCACTCAGAAGTCTGGAGATATGAGTATTTCCACACCCGTGGATCTGGTGTGGAAATAGCACAAAAGACACATCTCTTCTGGGGCTCATGGACTTCCCGCTTATGCCAGGATTGAGTTTGTCCAACAAGGGGCCAGTCAGTGTCCACAAAACTCTTTGACAGCAGAACATTCTGCTACTCTTCCTGTGACGTTGTCAGAGGAAACACTGCACACAGCTATGTATATCCATTAAAGTCTATTATTTCAGCTCGTTCATATGTTGCTGACTCACCATTCATTCACTTTGTACAACCTTCTAAAAGTCTTACACATCCCCAAACCCTGTACATGGAATTTCTGCCTTAGACGTATCTCACACTGCACCAACATTAACTCGAAGAGGCAATAATTTTCCCAGGAGTGTCCTGTATAAAATCTTCCTCATCAGAGATAAGAGACAAGGTCATTCCACATGAGACAACCCACTGGAATGACTCTTTAGACACTGCTTGTTCTGGAACTTCTTATTCATCGTTCTCCTCATCCTGATATTTTGTCCACTAATTGCAAAAGTACTTTCCACTTACACTGAGTGTTTCTGTGGGCAAGGTACAGACAGAAACAGATAAACTCCTCTTCATTGGGACTAGGAATGCATCACAGTTTGGCCAAGAGATTCCTTCTAGCTAGGGTGCATTTGTAGCTTTTGTGGGAAATAGCAACAGGACAGTTAAAAATGGACAGCTTAGAAATAGACATTTCTGCACCAATCGCCATCAGATAGGTTTTCACCTGGGCAGAGGACCTTCAAAAACATCCTGCAAGCTGCAGGGAGTGGGGCTTGATTCATCAAGGTACTTTCCCCTCTGAATCAGCACTAAATCTACGCCACTGTGATATCACGGGCTATCTGCCTTTGGAAGCTCCGAGTATTTTTAAGCATTCTAACAGCGAAGTGCTGACTATTGCTGGGGCTTACAGATTCTGCGGAACATTTTGGAAGATAACTTCTGGCATCTTGCCACTTGTTATATGGAAAATATGTTGTATTATCTTCCATGTGTGTGGGGGTGTGAGGGTGCTCCGAGTGTCCTGGCCCACAGCCTGCAAAGAGTTACACATATTTTATGCAGAATAAAGTTAAGCAATACATAATGAACTTGTTCAGGCTCAGAGCCTAGATCTGTCACTTAAGACATGTTCCATATCCTTCAGGACTTCTGGAAAGACAGCATCTTTCTCGACACTCCAAGTATGCTGCCATGAGGACCATGATGGAGGTTGGCTGAGTGGGACACAAATATGATGTTATCAGTGTACGACTTTCCAGTGGAAGGGCCTGGTTCTGCCCCAGCCGGCTGGAGTCCTTTGACTGGGATAGTCAGACTGGGATGGGCAAACAGGTCCCAGACTCCTGTATGCACACAGGAATGTGGAGGAGCTGCTGTCAGATGTACATCAGACATCTGATGTTGTGTTCTTCTCTTGAGACCTGGAAAGCTTTCCAGGGGCACTGAGTGAAGGATGAGGTGTAGCAGGTTGAGGTAAGGATGTCAGGGCACCAGGAATAGTAGAAAAAGGCCCTTATTTCTGGGAGACAGTGGTGTTATTCCCATGTTATCTCCATGGGAATAACATAAAAGACTCCTCCCATGAATGTCTTCTGGATGGGTTTGGGTGGAATGCAGAGGCAGAAGGCATCAGAGAGCACATCCTCTCATGCCCACCCCAGTGCCACCCTTGGAGGGAAGCCACGGTGGCTGCTCCACCCCGCAAAGCCCACCTGGGCACATCCAGCTTCCCCCCTTCACTGCCCTCGGCTGCGGGGAGCCCTGAGGGAGCCCCATGTGGAGGCCTGCAGGAGTCCTGTGGGGAGCAATGTCAGAGCCGTGCCTGGAGCTCTGAGGGAGCCCTGCAGGAGCGCTGAGGGGAGCACCGCGGGGAACACCACGGGGAGCCCTGAGGGACTCTGTGGAAGCCCTGAAGGGAACCGTTGATATCCTGAGGGGAATCTCTTGAGTAGAATCCCTCGCAACCCCGTGGAGAGCCCTCTGGGATCCTGAGGGGAGTCCTTTGGGACGCTCTGAGCTGCGCTTCGGGAGCCCTTTGTGACCCCCTGTGGGGACAGCGGGGCCGCAGCTCTGTGGGGACCCCGCGGCGGCGCGCGGGCGCCCCCCCCGCCCCTGCGGCGCGCGCGGAGCCTCGGCGGGGCGGCGCCGCCCGTCACCTGCGGCCGCGCGAGGGGCCGGGGCGGGGCGCGGGGGGCGGGGCCGGCGCGCCAGGCGGGGGGCGGCGGCCAATGGGGGCGGGCGGGCGGCGCGCGCGGCGCTCTTAAGGCGGCGCGGCCGCTGTCAGCGGGCAGAAGGCGCGCGGGTTCGACGGCGGGGCGATGGCTGCCCTCAACGGCGCCGTGGAGAACGGGCAGCCCGACAAGAAAGCGCCCCCGCTGCCGCGGCCCCTGCGCAACCTGGAGGTGAAGTACACCAAGGTGAGCCCGCCAGGCATAGGGCGCTGGGCGGCGGGTGGGCTTCGCCGTAGTGTCGCCGGTGCTTGGTGGGGTCAGGGTGGCCGTGAGGTGTTATATTTTTAATACAAAATTTTCACCCTCAGTGTAGTTTTTCTTAGCTTCATTTATTCCTTCTGCTGTCTGAGATGGTAGGTTTATGGGGGTTTGAGGTTGAGCAAGCAGATGACAGTGGAGTTTCTAATGGAGTAATGCTTGCCCCAATCCCTAATGCCCAAACCCTACCTTTTTATTTTTAATAAAATAACTTCACCAAAGCCATTGCTTTGCCCTGGGCTCCTCTCCCTGGCTGTGGTGCCTGACACCATCTTCCCCTCCCATCCCACCTGTGAACGCCTCCAGCTCCCCGCTGGTGCTCAGCAAAATCCGATTTGGATGGGGTGAGCCTGGGCAGGGCGAGGAGGGGTTTATCCCTCAGGAAGCCGCTTGCTGGGGCTCTGTTCAACCGTCCTTGACCCACAGCTCCCCTGCGGGGAGGTGGCTCCATGCCAGTGGTGGGTTTGGGTGGTGGCGAGCACAGGGCCGGTGTCCGGCAGGACTGGGCCTTGTGGAAAGGCTCTGCCATGGGACTGGAGCAATCCCGCAGCTCCTCAAGAGGAGCGGTGCTCTGTTGGTGACTCTTCGTCCCAACTCCATGGCCTCCCCACAGGATGAGGAGTTGAGCACTGAGCCCACACAAACCCTCACCTCTCTGCTCTCCGTTGAGTTTCTCTTTGAACAGTCATTCCTGACCTTTTGGTATAAACCAAAGGCTCCTGAGCTTGATATCTCTGTCCCTCAGAGGTGGGGCTGGCCTGGAGCTGAGCAGGGCTGCAGAAATCCCTGCTCCCAGCACAGCTGTAGCTCTGCGATCGCAGAGTCTCTTTTTGTTCCACAACAGCCTGACGTGCTGCCTTGCGCAGTGGGGAGAGCGTCCCGGCTGGTTATGCTGCTGAGGAGCCTTGGCTGCCATAATTTCAACTTTGTGCCTGAACTAAAAGAGCTGGAGGGGCTGAATAAGTGTGTTACAGTTGCCTTTTTGTGTTAAGTATTAAGAAAAAAAATTTGAAGCTCATTCCCTTGTAGCGAGAAGGAGTGAACAGCGGTAGCGAGGTGTTGATTTGAATTATGCATCCAAAGTACTGAAACAGATTAGCAATTAGCAGTAATCACTGGACTAGATTAATTTTTAACATCCGAAATTTATCTACTCTTTATTTGTCAGATAAACTTGTCATTTAGCAGCAAATTGGATCTGCAGCTGCTGATTGCAGAATGGCGCAATGCTGCACAAACAGCTCTTTCCTGCGTCCAAAATGGACACGGCCATTTGAGTTCTTCTTAAACATCCAAATGTTCTGGTTTTTGTTATTTTTATTGTTGTGAACACTTTTAAACACTCCTTTGGGATCTTATCCTGCAGCCGTGTATGTTTTAAAACATGCAGTTTATGCTCCACGGTTTTGCCGGAGACTGTGAGTGCTGAAAGAGCCGAGGTAGTATCTTTAAAGTGGAAACCAATGTAAATTAAAAGTGTGAGTTTGATGTTTGAGCTGATGCTCCTGGTGCATCTGAGAAAATAATGAGCAGCGGTCAATTTTCATAAAACTGTGAGGGGTTTTGTGCAAGCTCTGAGTTTCACCAGATGTTTACAGCTGACAGCATGCTTCCCTCTGCTTAGAGGAGATTTTTATTTTTGGTTCTACCAGTTATGGGGCTGGGGGAGAGGCAAAGTTTTTCAACAAAGATCTTTCTTATAGAGCAGCTTAGTGCTTGTCATGGGTGTGTGATGGAAGCGATCTGTCCACAATTCCTTGTCTCAGATTCTGGCTATGAAGCATGAACTGCTGATATATTATTCGATTTGATTTCAGCTCCTAGCACTAAGGACTCGTGATATGTGGTGAATTCCCAGAATGATGCCAGTGTATATGTTACATTTAAAACAGCCTGGTCCTGTCACTCGTGTTTTACTACTTGGTAGGAACATCACTTTCCCACAGAATTAGCATTGAATGCAAAGGAAAAATCAGTATCCTTCCCCAATCCTTAGTTTGTGAGCGTATACCTGATACTGTAATTTTATGGTTCCTGTCATATTTCCCACATTTATAATATGACTTTGCTTCATTAGGGAGATAAAGAAAAATTGTAGTCAAAATGTGTAAATAATAAAATGTAGCACTTGGATAACAGGTAGTTTGGGAGCATTGGTGTCCTAAACTGAAGTTAATATTTCTAACATTGTATCTTTTCTTGTGACTTGTCTTGGCAACGTTTTTCGTGAAATTTTCTTTTTCTCAGCCTTTGTGAAACAGGTGGGTCCAGCAGTGCCGTTTCTACACCAATTACACTTTGCATGCTTTATGCAGAAATAGTAAGAAAAAGTCCTTTTAGGAAAAAAAGCTGCCCAAGGGAAAAAAAAAAAACCTATGACCCAAAGCAGTGGGAATTCCGAATGTAAGAGATGCAACATTAATCTCCTGGTGGTGTGTAGAGACTCATAAACAAGATTGCAAATGTGGACGGCTTCCAAATAAAAGTACTAACTTACAGCCACTAGCAGGCTACTAATAAAGATTACTTCATCTAATCTTATTTAAAGTATATTTATAAAATATAACACTGCCAAGTCAGATCACAGCGTGGATAAGATGCATGTTGAATCAATTAATTGTATATAGGTATTCATGTTCTGTTTACAGTGAGTAACAACACTCCAGTATTTAATGCATTTTTAGTTACGCAACGCTGGGACTGTTTGTTCTTGCTCTGGAAATGCAATATTTTGAAACACTTAAATCTTGTCACAGATGACTCCAAGTGACGTGGGAGGCTTGATCTGGCCTGTGGCAAGGCATGGTGGGGTAGAACCGAGCCAGAACCCACCTCCTGCGGACACTGCCGGAGCGGGGAGCAAGCTGTGGAGGTAGCCCAGGGCAGGGCACAGACAGCCAAGTAATAATTGTACAGCGACACGTAACAAGGGGCTGCTTCTGCCTCAACCATACAAGTTTCTCTTGGTGTCTGCTTGCTGTTCTCATGGAGATGTATTTCAAAAACTGCCCGTTTCTCCCTGCCAAATTCCAGTGTGGGAGCCGTGCTCTCCCTTCATCTGGCTCAAAACTAACTGGGTGCACAAAGTTTGTAGAAATGCTTCTGTATTGCCAGCAGTGTCCCTGGGAGAGAGACTGAGCACACTTGACTCTGCCACGGATGGAAGATGAAGTGCTCCTCTGGACCTTGGAGGAGCACTTGTGGGGCTTTTGTCTGTATCATTTGTTTTTCTTTCTCTTGCCCATCCCGCTCCCCTTGCTCTCTCTTCAGATATTTATTAACAATGAATGGCACGAGTCTACAAGTGGAAAGAAGTTCCCCACTTACAACCCTTCAACGCTGGAGAAAATTTGTGACATTGAGGAAGGAGATAAGGTAAGTGTTGTTGTACAAGCTGTGCCAAAGACGTTTTCCAGGGGATTTCTTTTTGTATGGAAGCACACAGAGGAAAAGCTGGCTTTTAACAACAACATCCATCTGGCCAGACCGAGCTGGAGGTCTGGAACGCTGGATGTGCTGCTCAAGAATTACATGGGCTGGGTGTCATCAATCCTGTCCAGCTTGTCAGAGGCACTTTCCCTTGTAGGAACTGGCTGCTGAACACTGTCAGAGGAATGAGATTGAGCATCATTCTTGTGCCATAGACTGGAAGGAAGTAGCCAGCCTGAGGAAATAGCAATGATGGCGTGTGCACGCCCCGACAGGATTTGGGCCCTGTGTTGGGGGTGTTTTTTACCCCAGCTGCAGGGCAGCCTGCTGGAGACACTGAACTGAAACTCCCCCTTTTTTCAACACAAATAACCTGATTGCTTGGGGGTATTTAAGCTCAGTCATGCAAACATTGACCACTTGATACTGGAGATGGGTACTGCTTTTCCAGCCGCTGTTGTGGGTTTTGGTCTCCTGCACAAATGTGGCAGCTCTCACTAAAACCAAACCAGTGTCTCAAGATCTTTAGTAGTTCCTGGCTGGCCCTGGTGTGCTGTAGAGTAACCTGAGATGTCAGTGCTTTGGTTTGGTAACTGTCTGAGGTGAGGAACAATCACATGTGATTCTTTTTGTCCAAAGCAGCTCATCATGTATGGGCCAACTGGTCTGACCTATGGAAAAGTGCTGGGCCAACATCTGGCTTTGTGCAGGAAGTCATGGGAAGGTGATTCACAGCTGCTGTGCTGTGCCAGGGCTTTGGTAGCTCATTGCTATGGGCAGTGTGGCCGTTTCTGCCTGCACTGAGATCTTTTTCCTTGGTATTTAAGCTTGTCCAATGCTTGTGAGGCAGCCTCCAAGACTTACTGCCACTGGGGATCTGTGCATCCATGGGGCAATTACACACTGAGGCAGAACCAAACATTATGTGTAATTTCTTTATCCTGACTGGGTAGGACACAACAGTGTTTAATTGCAGTGGCATGTAAACAGTGGAATTGAAGCTGACTGATGCAACTGTATTTTGATAGGCATAAACCATGACGTTGTTATTGTTCCCTGAGCAAAGTGTCTCCTCGAGCAGCTACAGATTATTAAATGAGCAGTTTGTGCCTGCATCTGAATGTTGGCTAAAGAAAATTGTCATACAGAACTAACAGGCTGGTTTTGCCTCCTTGAGTTCTGTCCCTGTCTGAATTCAGCTTCTAACTTGCAGGAAGGTCGCTGTAAACTTTTTCAATCAGTGCAGCTCTCTCCCCTGAACACTCAGTACAGGTAACTGATTTCTTAGTGGAAATTGCAGCCAAAAATATAAGCTAGCTGTGCTTTGGGTGCTGAAAGCCTCTTCTATACATCACACCTTTTAAAACAATATTTTGCGCTAGCTAGGATTTTCCAAGAAACTGAGTGGGGATTAGACCTGGATCTGGATTAATTAAAAAAGTCATGGATGACAACCATCCCCAACTCACTATTTGTCTTCTGCTGACACTTGACCATGTTCCACTCTCTTCTGGTGAACTAAGGTCCCTGAGGCCTCCCTTGCTCTGGTTCTTCCCCTCCTGTGGCTGTAACTCTGCTGGAGTTACCACAGGAAGCGGTGAGTTGTGTTTGGTGGTGCTTTCCACTACCTTGTCCCCATGTACCATTGTACTTCTGTCCTGGCCAGTGCCACTGTAAGGGTGGCAGTTCCTGCTACTGGCTCTGCCTTCTCAGCAGGCTGGGAGTGGAACTCCCCTTCCCAAGCCCTGAACAGAAACCTGCCCCTCCCTGGCCACGCAGAGTGTTTTGCTTAGGCTTCACGTGAGGGGTGGAAATTTGGCAGCCGATATCTCGGCGATGACAGTTTAGTCTGGTGCTGAAACTTGGCCAATGCTTTATAAGCCTAGAAGCAAAGGATTTGTTGTTTAATTACATGATTGTCCTTGATGGACAGTTGAGGGATAAAGAAAAGTCTGTGTGGAAAACGAAGCCCTGAAAATAAAATGGTGGATGTTTCCACTGCATGCTGGATGCCTCACAAATAAAAGCTTAGTGTCCAACTGTTTGCCAGCTTGATAATGGAAAAGGTGTAACTCTGGTGCTGTCCCTAACACTTGCACACAGGCTTTTTCCTTCTAGCAGTTTGCTGACATCCATCAAGGGCAGGGGAAAAGTGCTCCTTCCTCAAAGGAGTGCCTGGCTCTGTTGCCACAGCTCTGACTCTCCAGTCTGTCATGATAATTTCTAAACAGTTCACTCTTGTGCGGGTCTTTGAAGGGTTGTGAGAGGGATTTGTTCACGGTCAGCCCGTCCCCTTCAGATTGTAGCGACAGGCTGAGGTAAGACCACAGCAGACTTGCAATGCCCTCAGTAATGATTATGGACAATCCATTCTGTTAGAATGCTGTTTGTAGCTGTTCTGAATTCAAGTTTGAAACATAAAGCAATTCAGTGTGTGGACTGTTTGCAGGGGAGCAGGTCAGGGAACATCTAACTGAAAATCTGTGACATGCTCATGCCCTGTGTCAGCAGAGTGCCTTCCCAAATATGTGCACAGGGGAGGCTTTTTGAAGAAGTCAGTAGGTGAATTGAAGAAAGAGGGTCTCCAGTGGGTGTGCTCCATTCCTGGCACATCTCCACTCTGGGCACCCTGAGACTGAAGAACAAGACTTTTTTTGCAGGTGTTTTCCCCACTCAGAGCCAGTGGGGTGATGGTCTTCACAGCTCTGCAGCCTGCTGCTGGGGCAGGAGAGAGAAAAAGAGGATGGGAAAGGAAAAAGGAGTAGCAGTGAGCAGGACTTGAGGTAGGGGAGGAATATGGATGAGGCAGCTTGGGACAAAGAACAGTGTTCAGTTTGTTCAGGGGGGAAGGTATGTGATTGTGTAACTGGGGGTTGTATCATAATTCAAACACCCCAGGTGGATCTGAAGGTTTGTAGGCATTTCCCAACACTGGAAAGACCTTGCAATCTTAATATTCTTAGTGGAGCTTTTTATGTAATGCTCAGTAAATCTGTTATAGATCCGAGTGGAGCACCAGGATGCATGGATCTCCTCCTCTTGTGGTTTTGTGCATCACAGGGTGTTCCTGGCACCTTGACAGTCCGGAGTGACTTTGTCACGCCTTGTGCCTACCTATTGCAACATGCCTGCAATGAACATGCCATTCAGACTCCCCTAATGCCTAGTCATAACAGGATGGATTAAGAATGGCATTTCAGCCTTCCTGAAGAATTTCCTTGTTTTTGCTGGTCTCTCAGGCCTGCTGAGGCTGTGCATTGTCTCAGGATATCACTTGATGGTGCTGGCCCGAGGGTGTTTAGGGAAAGCCTGTTTGCCTGTGTGACAGTGACTGCAGGTGCTCAGCCACTATTTGTACCCAGAATCTCTGAGAAAGATTCTTCATTTCTATCTCTTCAGGAGCTGGTGCAGGGCTCATGTGCTCCCATTTTTAGAGGCTGGGGAAGGTCTTGGCATGCAGTGAAGTCCTCTGCCCATGCAGTCATCTCACTCCTATTCTGAGTGCCAGGGTGGAGGGAAGACCCTCAGTACCAAAGGCATTGTGCCACTGCAGACCCAGTTCCCTGCACATCAGTGCTCCCAGCCTGGCTGCAGAACTAATTAATTGCTGCTAAGGGAAGACTTGTTTAAACCTGACACACTTATGTTCCTTTGCCTGCTCTGTCACATAAAATATTGCCTTCTTTCAGCTTAAGCCTTCATTCCAGCAGGCAGGATGGGGGATACATAAGTGTGCAGTGGCTGGTGGTGCCTTCTGGCTTTTGTGATGTGCCAGGCTGAATTCAGATCAACTCCAGCAGAGTGAGCCCTTCAAAGGCCTGTTGTGCCTGTGGGTGATGGGCCCCAGGCAGGACCTGCCTGCCTGTGCTCAGAGGCTCTGGACACCTCTGCCCCACCAGCATCCCTTGCTGGACTAGAGCCACCCTGTGACATCACAAGCTTCCTCCAATGGCTTCCCATCAGTGCTCTTCCAAACAGATGGATTTCTTTTCCTGACAGTATAGGTCAGATTGCTCCAAAGCCTTGTGATCTCTTTGTAAAGAAATGGAGCCAAATTTAATGCAAGGTGCCATTGCCTTGGTTTATCACTTGCAGTTTTGACCACAAACTTCTTAAGAAGGCAAGGTGTCTCCCTATGACATTTTTTTTCTTGGTTGAGCTCCACACATCCCATCCGTAAGGGGGATGTGGCCAGACCTTTTTGGATCAGTGCAGAGGCTTATTTCCTAGTTGTATCCAGATAAGACTTGAGAAAAAGTATAGATGAGAGCAACTGGTGAAGTGCTGGGAGGAATCATGGTCTGACACCTCCCTCCTTTCCCACCCTTTCGAGCCATACGTTGCAGTGAGGTGCAAGTTCTCCATTAGCTGAAGTGAGGCTCGGGCTGTGCCAGACCTTACATACAGCAGGAGTCTGTCCACAGCTTTATCAATGCTTGGGGTACAGCCTTGGCCTTGTGCATGTTGGTGACAGTGTTCCCATAGATTCCATTGGATTGGGAGCCCTTGGCTTCACTCCTTTAATCAATGTATGTGAGGTGAAGGGAGGAGTCCAGGGCATACTGTGGCCAGAGCAAATGCAGAGTTGGATTTGGTCCAGAGGATGGTAAAGCTGTTGGGAGATGAAGGGAGAATGGCACTAAGTGTTGTAGGGGAAATATCTTTTGTCATAGCACTGAACAGCAAAACCTTTCCCATCTGGTGGAAATGTTCTGGGAATGCGTTCTAGGATCTAAGGGAGATTTTGAGTGTGTTAACTGCCTTGGCATGGGCTCCAGGGGAACTGGATGGTGGGATCTGAGCTGTAATTACTTCCCTGGGTAGAATCTTGATCTCATGGGGGATTTTCCTGCCCACACTTGTTTAGAGGAGGCTAATTCATGTAGGCCAGTGGCCTGTCATGATTCTTCATCCTCCCCCAGTGTCACATCCTGTATTGGCAGGAACATGATTCTGGATTATTTTATAAACAAGTCAGTTACATTAAATTACCCTTGAAAGGCCCAATTGGTATTCAGACCTCAAGGTTGTTTATGAGCCCAGGCCAAACCTAAAACATATTCCAGGCTTGAATTCAAATCCAGGAGTGAAATGAAAGTGGTTTTGTTGGACAACTTGATTTTGGCCACCACAGCATCAACTGGGAAGCAGCCTGGGGGGGTGTTTCTGTGCCATTGTCCAGCTCCTTCCTTGTAACCTGAGGTTTCCTTGTGTGTGCTGTAGCCTGATGTGGATAATGCAGTGGAGGCAGCGAAGGCAGCATTCCAGAGGGGCTCTCCCTGGAGACAGATGGATGCACCAAGCAGAGGACGGCTCCTGCACAAACTGGCTGATCTCCTCGAGCGGGACAGAGTCACCCTGGCAGTGAGTACTGGGAGCAGTGATATGACAGCAACAGCTGCCTCATAGCTCTGCTCCATCCCTCTGCTGTATCCATATCTAGCTAATATTTTTCTTTTCTCTCCCTTCATGAGGGGCTGAAGAGTCCATAGAGGAGTCCTGACTTTGTTCCTCTTTCTGCAGGATTTTAGGGGTCTTAGAAGGCTGTCAGTTGTTGTACATAGTTGACTTTTGCAGAATGTTAGCTAGTTATTGAAGTGATTAAAGATATTAACATTTACATTTTCAAAGCAGTATTTTTTGTTTTATTTTAACAATCATTGATGTTTATAGCTGTCTCTCAGCTCTTATTAAAAAAAAAAACAAAACAAAAAAAACAAACTACACACCAAAACAACCAAATTACACCAAACAACCACAGCTGACTCATTCTCTATTGCAAAAATGCAGGTGAGTTTGACTTCTGTGCAAATTCATTCCTTTAAAATGGGGGGCTGGAAAGATGATCTTTCTCTTGCTAGATATTATCCAAAGTTTAAAATGTATGTAAGTGGGAACTTTTTCTTTGCCTATTGAATGTACTGGGTCAAGGAAATCTCTTTATGGCTGTGAAGCTGTGTTAACTTGGACTTTTGCACCATGATCCCATCCTAGAGGAGTCCTGCTGGTGCAGAGCAAAGGGATAAGAGCCTGAGCTAAAATGTGCTCAGTTGGTAGAAGCCTTTGGACTCTACAGGCCCTGTGCATCTTTCCAGTGGCTCCCACAGATCCTCAGCTTGGGGCTGCTGTCCATCCACACCTAAGCTCTTGGATCTGAGCCCTCTCCAGTTCCATGCTGCACTTTTATCTTCAGGGAAAGGCACTGATGGCATTCCAGGCTGTCAGATGTGCAGGTAACTGAGCCAGTGTCCTGCTGAGGTCTGTGGGAGTTGACACCCATGGGATGTGCTCAGGAGCCTATACCTGTGTGACTATTTTGAGCGGGCTCTCTTTCCCCAATACAGTGTCTCTCAACCACATGACAGCTTTCAGTTTCAGCAGGGCATAACCAAAACATTCTGTTCTGAAGACAATTCAGGGCAGCAAATAAGAGGGAAGAAAAAAATACATATTTATTTGTGTGTGAATAAACCCTGTTTATTTTTTCCTCACTTTTTGATGGGACTGTGGAGCACCCTCCTTTTCCCTTAACCAGAACACACTTCAAGCTTTCTGCTGTCCTTCTGGTTTGGGAGGGCTTGTTTGGCATTGCTGTTTGCACTGCAGAAAACCAGCCCTAGCTGCGTGCTAAGCAAGGTCTTATACAAATGAGTTGTTTTAGCAGACATTCAGTGGATAACAATTCTTGCCATTCCAAGGGGAATGTCTGTTCGAGTGCTGTTTGGACCCTAATGTCTGTGGAGGATGACAGGGTATGACTTCATGTGTAAACAAAGATGTTTCAATCTACCAGGGGATAGTACTTCCTTTATGGTTGTGCTGGCCATTTGCACCAATATCCCATTTAATGACCTGAGTGGAGAACAAAGCATTCCCTGAGCTAATGTCCAGAACAGTGTGAAGGACACAGGCTCAGCCTGGATTTTGTTTAGAGCTGATCAGCACCAGTGGAGCAACTTCTGCCTTGCCCTGGGCTCAGCACAGATATGAGCCCAAAGGTTACTTTACCAAAACTCTGTAAAAAATATGTTTATCATTGGACAACAGAGGCTTTTCAGAGGTTGGGTTTAGGCTTATGAAGTAGAAAAATTAGATTTTTTTTTTTTTTTCTAATAGAAGGAAAGTAGCTCTGCCTGATTTCAGTGATACCATCTGGACTCCAGAACATCTGTGCTGGATGGTCAGTTAGGGTGAAGTTGTGATACTCACATTGTTTCTGACCAGTGCCCCATATCCCAGCCCTGTATCCCACCCACACTCACCTTCTGGAAAGTGTTCTTTCAGCACAGCCCCTGAACAAAGCAATTCCTGTACACATCAGAGTTACTTTCCCTTCTGCATTATTTGTATTAACAAGCTCATTCTCTAAATATAAGAGGAGGGAAGAACATTCCATGTTTTCAGAACAAGGCACAATAAAGCGGAGAAGAGGCTTTTTTTTAAAAGTTCTTTCTTAAGAAAAAAATCCCCAAACATAGACTTGTCTGACAGTGCATACAACTTGGTTTTTTTTCAGACTCTGGAAACAATGGACACAGGAAAACCTTTTCTGCAGGCTTATTTTATTGACCTGGAAGGCTGTATAAAAACACTCCGGTATTATGCTGGATGGGCTGATAAAATTCAGGGCAGAACTATCCCAGTGGGTGAGTACCTTCAGACCCAGTTTCAGAGCTGGGATGGCAACAGGCTTGAGGGGGAGGGAGATCCATGGAAAGGCTGGCTTCTGAAAACTTGCAAAAATACCCTGCACTTCCTTTCTATCTCAGGATGCTTTTTAAGTAGATGTGGTTCAATATTGAAACTAATGGAAGAACTTGGTTAATGCCTGGATAGATCTTTATAGATCATAGATTATTATGGAAAATAATGTGTGGGCTCTTCTGTTGCTTTTTTTAACAGAGAAACTTTTGGTCAGAGCAGTCACACAGAGAGAGCACTTTGGTCCAGGTATAGAAGTTCAAATATGGTTTTGGTGAGAACAAGTTAAGAGAATGGATGTCCTTGTGGCACAATGGGCAATATAGAGTCTTTCCAAATTCAGCCTCTTCAGTCCCTGCACGTGGCTGATCACTGAGGCTGTGTGAAGGACAGACACTGTAGACAGAAATTAGTCACCAGAGGAAGGGCTCTGGAGGGCTGAGCTAGTTCAGTCTGTGCAGACAGCAAAGGGAGCCATGTCAGTCTTATAAACTGAGATTTGTCACCCTCATTCAGAGTGGTGTAAAGCTCTGCTTGTCTGGGCACTGCTTGTTTGTCCTGATTTGAAATCACTTTGAAAAAACATCTTGAGAAATGCTCTTGCTCTGTCACATCTTCCCAATGAAACTAGGTGTTCAGCAAGAATGAGTTTGAAAGGCAAATGTTCTTCCTGCTCTCGTTGAAAGAGTAACAGCAGTATTTTAAAGTGAATGGTATTACTTTAGTTCCAGAGTTTCATCTTTTTTTGTGGTTTGTTACCAGGAGTGCAATTCCTGTTACACTGAACAGGATTCCTGTAAAAAATGGTTTTTAAAACTCTCTCCCTCAGGGAGACGAGTGCTTTGTGTTTTGCTGTAGGACACAATCTGAATGAAATTTATGTTTGCTCTTCAGTGTGATAAAGAGTTATCCTCCCCTCAGCCTCAACACAGGGAGTTTGCAGAAGGAACTGAAGCCTGGTTTTAGAAGGTCCCTGTGTGACTGAGTGGTGTTTGGCTTTCAAGCTGACACAAGACCTGTACTCAGATCTTCACCTGCCTGAGCTGTTCCAAAGACATGAGTCAGGATGAGCAGACACACTGTTCTCTGTCCAACACGGGTTTAGTTCTGTCCCCAACCTGTTAGTGTGCAGTTGTCTCACACATTTTCTGTAAAAGTGAGGATTTTGACTGCTTTGTCCCCTTTTACTCTCTTGTCTTGCAGATGAAAATTTTGTCTGTTTCACCCGGCACGAGCCAATGGGTGTCTGTGGAGCCATAACCCCAGTAAGTGACAGTGCTGGTGCCCTGCATCCCCCATCGAACTGGAAATTCCATGTGCACTCCATCCTACCCTGCAGCCACTTGCTGCCTGCCGAAGCACAGCTGTTCTGAAGGGAACTCCCATCTCAGTGGCCTGATGTAGTTTTGTGTTTTACCCCCATGCCAATTGCTCTTGGCAACAGAAATGCTCTGCAGTGGAAGGGTGGGTCTCCTAATCAGATGCTCTGTTGCTCTCTGAGGCTGACACCAGTCACCAGAGACCAGTCAGAGCTCTGACTCTCCCTCTGCTGGGACAACCAGCTCGTCATTAGGAGTGCTGGCTTTTTGCTACCTCGTGCTGATGCATAGTTTTGAGTTTTAAATCATAGCATTATCAGTTAATTACATCTGGCTGTTCTCTGAGCTTTCTGGGATTAAATCTCACTGAGCAGAGTTTTCTTTTCCTTAAGGTCTCATTCTCTGCTGAGGGGACAGTGTGGCTAGCTCTTGGAATGCCTCCAGCGTTAGCATGTGTTGCTTGCTCTGTTTCAACAGACAGCCAGGAAGACTTTACAGCTCGTGGGAGACAGATTTTGTTCCTGTCTGGTAGTAAAATGCTTTGAATGTGGTATCCTACAATTTGTGAGGCAAATGGAGCTGTGTCAAGATTCTCTGTTTGGATACATCACCAAGTCTGCCAGAGCTCAAGAAGTGTTTGGACAATGCTCTCAGAGCTGTGGTGGGAGCTTTGGTGCTATCCAGTGTAGGTCCAGGAGCTGGAGTTTGATGATCCCAGTGGATCCCTTCCACCTCAGGATGTTCTGTGATTATATGGTACTTGGATCAATAAGAGTTCGTGGAGGATTTTGACTTTTGAGATAAAGACTTAAAGATATGCGTGTGGGAGATTTGGTTTGCTGGACCCTGGGAATACCAGGTCTGGACCAGATCCCAAAGATGTCTGGGGAAATTCTGCTTTTTCCTTCAGCAGGACTTAATTTATACCCCAGATGATGGGAGGATGTGGTGTCTTTGGCAGCATCAGGGTGAAGCAAAGTGGGAGGTTATCAAACATTTGTCTTGGTGACTACACAGCTTTTCTGGCTGAGCAAGCAACGTGACTACTGGTGAGCAGAACTGATGACTTAAGATCAAAATCTCAGGTTTGTCACACTGATCACCAGTTAAAAGGTATTTTCCTGTCACACTCAGCCACCTTTGGCACTCAGCAGTGTTTTGGAAACTATCCCTTTAAAAGCCTACATGTAGGTTGCTTTGGAAGGCCTCTGTAGGGGACATAGTGGGACTTGTACGATCTCAGGTTGACTCTAGACCAGCAATAAATACAACAAAAAGTACAGAACCAAATTTGACTGAAGTTCAACACTGTGTTTGTATAAAGAGTGGTTGGGGTCAACAAAATCACATCTGTCTTCAGTTTACTCGGAACAAATCTTCTCCAATTTTTTTTTTCCCAGTTCGATCTCGATAACACCAACAGCCTGTGGGTTTGTATATTCCACTCGATTGAAAAAGATTCTGTCACTGTTCTGGGTACATTTTCCAAGAGCAAATAACAGTCCTCCCTTTTTCCTATGGCTTGACTATATTTAAAGCAATGTTCCTAGCAAGAGAAGTTGTTAGGAAGTGCAGCATATGGCTGATTTTTATCCCAAGGTGTTATCATGAGGCAGCCCTGGAGTCCTTTACTGTTACTTTCACCAGCCCCTCAGCAGCAGAAAGCTCCTAATGGAGTGTTTCATGCTCTGGAACTGTAGAAAAGTAGTGTAGGTGTAAATGGTTCAGGCTGCACAGTCAGGACTCCAAGAAAACTTAAGAGAAAAGGACAAATGGGCAAATTATGGGATGTGGCCATTGGAGAAGATCACTGAAATGGAGCAGGTCTGGGAAAAAGGGTGAAGCAAGGTGAAGAATAACACTTGAGACTAAATTCTGCTTTGTCTCAGGGTTAGAATAGAACTCATGGCTCAAAAGCTACATTGCTAATTTATTTGTGAGTGTGAATTTGTGGATTCCTGACATACTTGGCTTCTTTGTTGATAGCTGAAGGCCCTTGGCTTGAGTCTTGACAAGAAGTCCCCTTGCTGTTGGCCTGCTTCCATCATCCCTGAAGCAGCATTAATTATTTTTAATGAAGAAATCCTTTCTGCTGCCAAATGACCTTTCTGAGATTCAGTGTGAGCTAGATTTTCCACTTCTTGCTTAGACTCCAAGATCCCTAAATACACATGGCCGCGAAAGAGATTAGCACAGAGAAAACTGATGTAGACTGGTTACTAATTCCAAGTAAGAAAAGTAATTGGAGAGGAAAAATTTAAATACGAAGGGAGTATAAGACCTCCCTTAGATTTTCATGACGGAACAACTCACTGCAGTTTCCTAGTTATATCATATCATTCAGTTTCAGTTTTATAACTCCTAACTACTCAGCCAGTGCTTAACAGAGAAAA
Source organism: Hirundo rustica (assembly GCF_015227805.2). Lineage (NCBI taxonomy): Eukaryota > Metazoa > Chordata > Aves > Passeriformes > Hirundinidae > Hirundo > Hirundo rustica. The sequence goes on from NC_053462.1 coordinate 17,377,902, forward strand.
ATTAGTTTTTTTCAATGAATAGTTGCATTCTAATTCCCCACCATACAGATGCTGTACAGAAGTGATGCATCAGGAAACTGCTTCCAACACAGTTTCTGTGAAGAGCCAAAATCACAAAATGTGATCAAACTCCTTTAAAGAATGAGGTCACATCGTGCAGAAGGTTGTCCAACTTAGAGGATTAGTGTGAAGACTGCCAGCAATATCAGGGATCTCAGGGGGAAATCAAGGAAGTTATATTCCTTAGTCCAAGCAAACACAGTATTATAAACAGACGCTTCTCTTTGTGGCTTTCCTCCCAGTTCCTTTCCTCCCTGAGCTGGGAAAAGGCTGCATGGAAGTGAGTAGGTGACTGTGCCAGGCTGATCTGACCAGTGACCTGTGTTCTTGCAGTGGAACTTCCCCCTGCTGATGCTGGTTTGGAAGATGGCACCAGCGCTGTGCTGTGGAAACACTCTGGTCATTAAGCCAGCTGAACAAACCCCGCTCACGTCGCTCTACATTGGCTCTCTGGTCAAGGAGGTGAGGAAATCAGAACAGCCCGTCGAGGTTCTGTTCTCTTAAGGGGGTTTTAAAGAGTCTGAGCATAACAAACAGACTTCCAGCTTTAATAGTCTCACAAAGGAAAGTGAGAACAACTTCTGTCTTCAGTCTTTTTTACAAAGGCCTTTGTGACTGGCTGGGAGGTGGCAAACATCCCAAAACGCACAAAACCTGTGCATTTTTCTCCTTTCTCAGGAAGCTGCAGAGAGAAAAAATGATGATTTTCTTCCCCTACCTTGTCTTCTCTCCTCCCAAATGAGGGAAAGACAACAGCTCAGTTTTATTAGACAATGAGACAAAAAAGAGTGTGATTAGACAGCAATGTTGTTTGTTGTTCTTAAGTGGGATAATTCAACCAAGACAGAGAGCCCTGGGAAACAATTCCTCATCATTTCTGTGGTTCATAGAACAATTTACTTGTGTCTGGCCTGTAAAGTCAACTGAAATAAAGGCAAGATGATAGGTTGGGATTTTAAAATGCTGGTTTAGGGCTTGTCAGTTAGGATCTTGTGTGCCGACAGATCTGTTAATTGTACAGAGGGAGTGGGAGGTGCACAGAATCTTCCAGCACTGCTCAATACATCAGATTCCTACAGCTATGGATGTGACTGACTGAAGAAAACTAAAGGAGTTATAGATGGGCTTTTGCCTCTCAGCTGGAAGTCTCTTTGTCAGGCTCAGTCAAATGATGATTTTGTCCTTTCTTGGCTTAGCCTGGGAGAAAATAGAAAGATATGTTGATAATTGACACTTAGGGCTCTTCCATCAGGAAAGGAAGTGGAAAAATAATACCAGTTAAGTATCTCCTACAGTTACTTGGCTTAATGAGATTACACAAGATGAGTGAGTGAGCACAGGGTGCAGTTGTCATGACTTCTAGTGAGCCCTGCCACACCACTGCTTTTTTTGACTCTGACATGCAGCTCCCCAAAAAAACATCATTCAATTCTGGTAAAATCAAATTTTTTCAGCTGAAATTCTAAGCTTGCTGTTTCTCACTGTTGTCCTTCAAGGCAGAAGTGCAATTAGAGCAGAATAATTTTATTTGAAGATGCTCCTTTCCCCACCCAAAATTAGCTAAATTCTTTGCAATTTTTCAGGAAAATGAGTTAAAGTTTTTTGGTTTTCATCTCTAAAAGGATGCATAAGATGTTACCACACACACAAAGCTATGTCTTACGTTCAATGAAATAATTTTTGGCCAACCAAAATATTTTGGCTTTCATTTTTGCTGAAAAACAGAGAAAACTTTTTGGCTCAGGGTGTTCTGAACCAATTTTTTGCTTCCTTGTGGCTTTGCTGCTGACGCCAAACACCATTACTTGCACAGTTTGACATGCATTCTATTTGCTTGAAAACTCATTAGCCAAGATGCAAACTCCATTAAATGCACTTTTGTCATTGTCACATCCATAGAAGAAATGAGACTGCCATTCCAGTTTGAGAGGGAAAAAAGTCTTATGAGGATAAGTTTTTTTGCAAGACAGTCCATGAGCCATTGTTTCCTTTTTTTCTTTATTAAAAAGAAATGGCATTTATTGAGATTTTGTATTAAAAAGTCATAGGAAATGAAGCAAATGTGTTTTATTCTGCAACATCATCATTAGAAATTGCAGGCAAAACAACCTTGTGCTATCAGTAGTAGGGGAAGGCTGACCAAGAAGAGCAATATTCCTTTAAACTCTTGTTTCAGGAAGTAAAACTGAACCAGACAGTCCCTCAGTTCTCCTTGCACTAGAATTTCACCTGAAGTTTTGCCATTTGTCTGTTTTGGCAAAATAACTAGTTGGCTAATCTAGGTTGTAAATGTGGTGGAAACTTGCATAAGTCTTGTTACCATCTGCTTTTGTACTCCTGTTTTATTAGCCCCATCATCTAGTGAGGTTTTACTGACTTCTTAATCCCTCTGGTCCCTGAAGAGCCACAAATGTCAACCTTTGTTCAAAACAAACTTTCATTCATTTACCCCTTGGCTGCAGCTGCACTGCAGTAGCTGGGGGCCAAGTTTGGCCAAAAGACTTCACTCTCTTTTGACTTGAAACTGGGACTTCTCCAAGAATTCTTACTGAAACTTGGCATTTCCTAAGCATGGCTGTTAGTTTCACCCACGTCTGCTCCAGCTGGTAGCATGCAGCCATGTTACTGGAAAGTCTGGAAAACAGGGATGTATCTGGTAAGAGCTCAGAGGAGTATAGGACAACTAATCCAGGCTTCCCGAGAAATGAGCTGTGCTCTCAACTTCTCTACAGAGCTGTTTTAAATCTGTTTCAGGTGGGTTTCCCTCCAGGTGTGGTAAACATTGTGCCGGGCTATGGCCCCACAGCTGGAGCTGCAATTTCTACCCATGACAGCATTGATAAAATTGCTTTTACTGGATCAACCAAGGTAAGTGATGGATTTCTCAAAGACACCTGCTGTTCTTCTTTGCATTCTCTTGTAAGCTGTCGTCCATACAAGACTGGACCTATGAAATGTCAGTGATTTCTGTATAATCAACACTTCTTCCATCACATTCCCTGTGACAGGAATTCTCAGAAGTGTTTGGTATTTGTCTAATTCAGATCCTTGTGCTTGTAACAATCCCACATGTGAACTGTGTTTGTAATAATCCCCCTCTGAAAGCTGGGTTTTGCCAAACCACCACATTTCTGTGAGAACTGTGAGTAAAAGGTGCTCTGACACAAGGTGAGGCAGTCTTCAGAGCAGGCTGGCAGTGACTTCACATCACGTCATTGACCCGATGGAGCTTCTGGGCACATTTGCCTGCCAGTCCTGCCCTGCAACTGGAAAACATGTCAGTCAGAGCCCTGAACAATTCTTCCTTGGCTTTAGTTACCTCTGAGGAACTAGGACTTAAATAAAAACATGGCTTCGTGCCCAAGGCCTTCTCCGCTGATGTAGAGGGGATTAACATTAGAGCTTCATTCTGAGACCTGCACAGTAAAGCACTTTCTATTTAGCATTTATTTCCTGTAAATAGATGTGCCTGGCTTGTTTATGAGAGGGGTCATCACAAGCCCTCTGCCCTATCAATCACCTGCAGCCATCCTCTTCCATACCTTCATGGGAAAAGTGCATATGGCTTGGCCAAGACCATGGAGTTGAGCACAGCTGAGACATGCAAACAAATCCGACTGCAGTAATCACCACTGAAAATTCTCAAACAAAAGCTTGCTTAGGAGAGTGACAATTTTTCCACAGACTGCTTTAGATGTTTTTTGCAGTAGATCTGCGCCTCCAGAATGGAGGCAGTGTCCAAAGAATGGAAATGGTCACACCACTGGGGGCAGCTGAGGCAAATTCAGTCTCTTACTTCTTTGGGGAACACTATTCTTGTTGAGCATTTGCCGAATTCATCCATTCTTATGTCTGCCCTCGTAATTGCAGAGTGTGATGTGAATGTATAATGATGACAAATTACCTTGGAAGGTGTTGGTTGGGAAAGATAACTCCAATCACTCAAAAGCTGTAGCATTTACCAACACTACCATCTAGTGGCTTTGTGTACATCTTGTCCTTATCCCATAGGAAAAGGTGTGCTAAGCCTCTGTTTCTGTACAGGGATCATGGGAACAAACAGAACACAAAGTAAAAGTTCACACTGAGCTTTTACTTTCTTGATAGTTGGTGTGATCTTGGAGTTTACTTAGTTACATGCTTCTCTCCAAATCCTAGATCAGAGACTTTTAGCCCAGATGAGACATTAGCTGTTTGAAAACAATAGAGCTTACATACTCATCCAGCCCACATGGATCTGTTTGGGTTTTTAATGAAAAAGGAGTATCCAGTGGATTAGTGGCAGAAGGAAAATCTCAGCTGCTGGAGCCTGTGGGCAAAAAACTCCTGTAGACACTGTGCTTGTCTCCTAATCCATGGGTGTGCAGGAAACACCAAGGGAGACAGATCCTTTGCTAATGCATGTGTAATTTAGAAGTGTTTTCTTCCCCCCTCCACCCATCTGTGAGTTCAGCTGCATCTCTGCAGCATTTGCAGCACGATGCTACTGTTTCTGAGCCAGGAAGTGAAGCTAATTCAAAATATATTTTGACTTAGTTATTAAGCCCCAGCTTGGGCTCAGTGCCAGCTTGGAAATACTGATCTTAAACTCCACGAGAATTTTCCCATATAGCTCTCTTCTCCTAGGTTGTTAACTTGCTCCTCTTTGGCCAGCCAGCCTGCGGTAATGCCTCTTGCAAAGTGAGGATGCATCATTTATTTCTGCTGTCTCTAGGCCTAAGCTCTGAGTGACCAGAGATGACCTCTCCTAAGTTGAGGAGTCATGCTCGAGTAACAAGGGCAAACTAAGAGAAATGCAGACCTGTAATTGCCAGCCAGCTGCTCCATGCTCTCCTCCCTCACAGTTCCACTCCAGGGCAAGAGTAGTTTTAGTCAGAAATAAAGGTAAAGTTTCCATGTGCAAAGGTAAAATACAAGAAAAGAGTTAAATATGAGCAAATTCAAATATTACATCACTTCTAAGAAATTAACCTGCCCTAACAACTAAAAGTTCCAAATAGTTTTAATTCATACTGTTTCTAACTAAATTAGATTACTTTCTGAAAGCAGAGTAAATCCTTCCCTTCATGATACAGATGTAGTAGTTCCTACACACCCTATCCGTTCAGGCCTGCCTAAACCAATCCGTAATTCTGGGGTTGGTTTTGACCTAACACATCACAGCAGTAGGAAACTCAAACCATTTCAGAGTGTTCTCCCTGACCTCTACCTGCCTCAGCTGCCATCCAGCCTCTTCTGCCCTGGTTGGAATCACACTTGAGATTTTTAGAGGAAACAACTCATGTCTTCTTTGTCTCACAGGTTGGAAAACTGATCAAAGAAGCTGCTTCTAAAAGCAACCTCAAAAGGGTGACGTTAGAGCTGGGAGGGAAAAACCCCTGCATTGTGTGTGCAGATGCAGACTGTGAGTATGGGCTGCTGGATGTGTTTGCTGTAAGAGGACTGAGGGCGGTGGGGTTTGTGTGTCTCTGCTGTCCTCTGGCCGATCACAGGGCTGGTGTTTCCACCACAAAGGCTGGAGGAAACCTCTTTCCAAGGGCAGGATATAGTTCTGCATTCCTGGAGCTCTTCCACAGCATAAGGATCATTCCCATGGCCTGTGTTGCCTACCCTGGGGGTGGCTGCACTTTCAGTTAAATCTTGCATTTGTGTGTTTGCTGTTGATGGGCTTTCTCTTTGGCAGTGCTGCAGAGCCTGAGCCAAGCACTGGGGAAAGCAGTTTTCTGCAAAGCAGCCCCTCTGCAGGCATTCCTGTGACAGGGGAATTTTGTAGGACCTGACCTAATCCAGCCTTCACCTCTATCCTGGAGGTCTGCAGGGTTTATTTTGTGTTTCACTGCGATTGTGTTACATGACTCACTAGTACTAGGAGATATGTGTAACCTGTGACCACCAAAATGGTTGGAAAATCCTATTTGGCTTCAGGAAAATCTCTCCAGTCCTGCACAGCACAGGTTACATATCAGAGCTATTTGTGCCAGCTGCTAAGAGTGAGCATTGCAAGGAGCTGGCCAAAGCTGGCACGCTGCTTTCTGAACAGTCATGACTAAAACTTCTCTTTAAGAACCAATGCATGGTATCAAGAACAACTGGTCACTGTCTTCAGTGAGTCCTTGTGGAAGAAAATATCAGGAACTATGGTCAACTAGATCTTGAGACAAAAGGCAGAGAGGGAGGTGAATACAATAAAAAAACCTGGTTTTGGGGGCAGTGAGGCCGTGTGAGTGCTTTCCATGGGTGTGGACCATTGTCAGCATTTTTTAAGGAGGTTTTCCAAACAGAAGGGAAAACAACAAGTCTGCAAACACTGGAATGCTGGAGCTGTGCATGTGGTAACACTTTTCCCTCCTGGGTCTTCTCACAGTGGACTTGGCAGTGGAATGTGCCCACCAAGGTGTGTTCTTCAACCAGGGGCAGTGCTGCACCGCTGCCTCCCGCGTCTTTGTGGAGGAGCAGATCTACCCCGAGTTCGTCAAGCGCAGCGTGGAGTTTGCCAAGAAGAGGCTGGTTGGAGACCCCTTTGATGCCAGAACTGAACAAGGGCCCCAGGTAACTGTGTGTCTCGGAGCAGTTGTTGTTTGGTTTTTGGTTGTGGTTTTGTTTAGTTTTCCTTGTGTAAATATTATCCTTACGGATGCGGTCCCAGCAGAAGTGCCGAGGGGTGAGTAATGTATCGTGGCTTTATTTTTCCTCTCTATTTTAAATATCAATTAATCACAACTGTTGAAATGTTATGTTGTAATTTTTTAAAAACACAAATGTATTTAATTCAGTTCTTATCCAGCTTTATGGAAGGGGCTGTCTCCCTGGTACAGTAACACAAAGCATGTTGCAGTGAGCCATAGCTCTTGTGCGGAAGAGTGCAGCTAAATGGCTATTCAGCTCCTTGGCTGTGTGGGTGATGACAAGTAGTTAGAACCCAGAGACTCCTGAGTCCTCACTTTCCCTCTCCTTCTCTGCTGCCTTTCTGATCCTTTGGAGAAGTTTCAGCTGAATTAGGAGGAAGAAACATGCCAAACTGCTGTCAGAACCAGCCTCCTCAATACTTCCAGAGCCTTCCTCTTAGTTTTTCCTTTTGAGGCAATCTGAGTTGTGCTGGAGAGCTCTGGGGGAAGAGGATCTTTAGGTCACATCTTCTAACAGGCCCACTATTTGCTACCAAAAATAAAGCAAGGTTCCCAGAAACCTACAGCCAAGGCCTCTTTTTCTCAGTACTGCACTGTGGGTTTTTCTTCCTTGATATGCTGCCTGTGTAGGATCCCTCAGAGAAGGGGTGGCTCTAAGGACATCTGCCTCTCCCTATCTGGATCTGAATCTGCACATGATTCATGCATGGCAAAACCTCACTGCTTGCCCTTATGCATGGGGAATAAGATGATGTACATCCCCTGCTCATGCTGAGGCTGCATCTGGCCCTGCAACTTGCCTAGAGATTTCAAACTGCTCAGGACTCTTAGGAAAAGAATCCCATGCTGAGATTTGCTCCAGCAGAGATGGTTTGACCCTCAAACATTGATTTCATGAGAACAGCTCCTGAATCCATCCAGTTGTGAGTTTCAAAGGGTGAAACACCCTGCATTGGAGTGATTGGAGCACGTTGAACTCGGGCTGCTCATTTAACTTCATCAGTGCTCCCAGCTCTTGCCAGGCTGTCAGAGCACTTCCAGGGTGCACTGGCACAGCCCCATCCTCTGGGGATCACTGCTGTGGCTTAAGGGAGACCCTTTGCACACAGACAGTAAGCTGGAGTAGCAATGTCTGGTCAGATTTTAACTATGACCCCTGTGTCCTTTTTTCCTGCTCTGGCTTACCTGTTATACTTGTAGGAGAGAGAGCACACCCACACAAACCTGAACTTCTATGTATGCAGCTGCCAAGGCCAGGATGGGAAGGTGTTGAGGGAGTGGGAGGAAACTAATTCCCAAAGCTTTCATGTGGTTCAAAGGAACAACCACTTCCTCTGCAGCTATGGCTCCTCACTCTCTGGAGTCTATGTTGTGGGCACATACAGAAACTTAAGAGAGAAATGAGGCAGTGTCACAAGGACTTAAAAATACCTCTGAAAGTAGCAAAGCTTCACACCTGTCCACAAGTTAATCTTCAAATGTGAAGCTCCCAGATAATTTTTTCCCCCTGTTCCTGAAGTAACCTGCTTGGCTGTGAGGGTTATCTTGAACATCAGGATAAGGGGCGAATCACCAGGAAAAATAATTTGTCATCTTTATCTCTCCTCATCAGATGCTTCAGATCCAGCCTGTTGCTTTCATTCTCCTTTGCTGCAACTCAGGTTTAACGTTTATAACAGCATTACAACAATGCTGCATAGATCCTGTTGTGGGATGGTCACTGGCTTAGAAGCCAACAAGGGGAAGGGGCTGAAGCCAGCCTTTAGGCTGACAGTGGTTGTAGCTCATGGTCTCTTTGGTCCTGCATCAGCTGTAGGTGATGACAGTCCTGTTCCACAAGAAGTTGATGTAAGGTAGTCCTGGAAGAGTGGTCCCATGTGCAGTTGTTTGTTCCTGCGTTGCACTGCACTAGATTGAGGAACTGGCTGGTTCAGGTCTAATCCAGCCTTTTTGGAAGTGAGGAAGGAAGGTTTTACTCAGGTCAGTCCCCTGGTGTGGATTACTGTTCACTGGCATAGATGCTCATGGCATGGCAGTGGGGAAAAGACTGTGTCAGCTGCAGTACTGGGTTATGCTGATTTAAACTATACTGCTCTGATTAAAATTGGGTCAACTTTAAACAGCATTAAATTTAGACAGAAATGAGGCATGCTTGTGATGAGACTTCTCCAAAACTCACATGTGTCTGGCAGTGCTCACTGGCTGGAATTCAAAGGACACCACAAGAAACCTGAGGGGTGATCAGGACTGTTTGAGCAGAGTGCCAACCTCAAATGCAGACCAAGGGTAGTTTTTAACTTTGGATTCCTGGGAGCTGTATCACAGGAAGCAATAAAGTAAATCTGCACAGATGGCAAACTGGTTAACCAGTGCATTATACAAGTGTGAACAGCAAACTGCATTAGATGAGACTGACATCCTGGAGCACTAGAACAGGGATTAGATCAGAACAAGACTAGACTAGTTTTGTTATTTTAGAACCCCAAATACTGGGATTTGTGGACTGCAAGACATAGTCTACAGAAATAAAAAAAAAAAGCACTAATTGTAGCACTTGTTAGTCAGTAATTATTCAGCTCAAAGCATATAATTTGATTTATAAGACAGTGAATATTTTCATTATACTATAGACATGCACTTTAGGATTAAAATGTGCAAATAAAACATTTAAGTAGAAAGGGTTGTGTCCAACAGCCTGTTGGATCAATTTGTGGTCTATTTTGTAGGATTACAAACACTAGGTTTGCACATGGAAAAAATTCTGCCTGTGGTCTTGACTGAAATGAAGCAAGAGATGAAGATTTGGGGGTTCCCAGATTTTCAGTATTGCAGTGATCCTTAGAAGCTCACTTCTCTATTGAATTAGATGAACAAATAGTAGAATTTGCTTTACCAGATCATGTGTTTTTAATAGAATTCAATGCTTGAACCATAAATAATAGTGGAGTAGGGGACAGAATTTAAACAAGCCTTGCAAGCTCTAGTTACAATGACAAACAGTTCCACCCTTGCATGTCATTTTTACAAATGTTTTCTTTCCCCAGTGTCTTTTCATCTAACTGTAGTTTGCCTTGCAACAAGTTACAGCTGTATAAATATCCTTGTTTTGTTTTCTGTGATGTGAAGTGGATGGACTGGATTGGTCTGGATCACAGACATGCCAGGATGGAAAGCACTTGCAGATATTTTTGAATTATTTACACTTGGCCACTAAGCAACCAGACAAATAGACAATGTGTATGACACCTGCCAAACTCAGTTTGACACTGTATCCTACAGGAGGGCACACATTTCCTTGGGCAGTAGCAGGAGTTAAGTGTGTCCTTGGGGTAGCACCTTAACACATGAGAGAACACAAGCACTTAGACCATGCTGCCCCCAGTGCATGTGCTACACACACATCTGTTTGCCTGGAGATGTGCTGGGCTCTGTTTCCACTGTGTACCAGAAGTACCTCAAGGACACCCTCCTGCAGCTTTGATATTTGTCTAAAAGCATGAAAACTTGGATTGTGTGTGGCCAGGATTAACTAGGGACAGGATATAGTCTGTAATCTGGAGGAGTCAAGTGTGGAACACTCCATGTAAACAGTCCCAACTGGCAACTGGCCCTGCTGAAATAAAACCAGATGCCTAGGGAGGGGGATTGAGCCAGAATAAGCATCTGGAGATACCTGGCACTCAGCATAACCCCCCAGGCTTCCAGGACACCTTGTACCAGTGGGTGGAGTCTTTTCTTTAATCACCCCAATAAATTTGCTGAGCTTTTTGTTGAGATTTTCTTTTTATAAACGAGTCTGTAAATCTTTTACCATCTCCAGTGTGCTGTCATGAGGAGTTTCATCCCTTAATTCCACACCATGTCCAGAGCCAGGTCTGTTTGTTTGAAACCTGCAGTTCTGCAGCCCACTGCTGCACGTGGAGCACGGAAGAAGGATCAGCAGTGATTGGAAGTGCTGTGGCCTCCTGCATCTCTTCCCAGCATAGGACACACTGTGCTTGTGGAGTACATGATGTGTCCTCCAAGTCCTGGTGCAGCTGTGCAGCTTCAGGGTCCTGTCACTGGACTGACCTTTCCCTACCCCTACAAAAAGTCCGGGTTAAAGGCTGACAGCAGCACTCACTATTTGAGATTATTCCATATTTAGGAGGAGGAGTTAGAAAAGATAGTTAAAAGTGAGGATATGGCTCCCTGTGCAGAGAAAAAAAAACAAAACTGCAGGATTATATCAGTCTGTAAGAACTGTGAAGAGTGATTCTGATTTTAAAAGCAAGGCTTTGGTGCAGCACTTGTCGTGGAGTCACCCCTCAAGGCTGTTCATGTAGTGTGCAATGTGCAAGGAGATGGAGGCAGAGCTTGATGGGTACTTCCAGCTGGGGACAGAGAGCTGTGGGTGAAACTGCACACTGCAGCAAAATTGAGTTAGTAGTTCTTATATCCTGGTCCTCCCTGTCCTGTACTGATTCTGTTGCTGGTCAGATCCCTTGCTGAGCTTTCTAGTCCCTCTCAGGCAGTTCTCATACTGCTACTGAGATAAATCAGTGCTTGGAAAAGGTCAGCAAATCCCAGAGCTCAAGTGAGGTGAGCTGTGTGAGCACATATCCAGGACAGAGGGGAAGGGAAAGCGGGGAGACCCCTCCATGTGGCAGCAAAGCACTAGATCAGATTAAACTGTCACATGTGGCTTCACCTTCTGTTTCTGTGGCTCAGAGCTGTGCCCATGTCCTTTCTCCCTGCTCACTGCCTGACTGCCATGTCCTAAACTGAGCTGTAAACTGACCCACTTTGACAGTGCCCTGCAAACGCGCCCCTGAGCTACATTCCATGACTCCTCTCTGGAACCATGATAATAAAGGTGCTGCTCTTTGTTTCTTTTCCTTTTGTGTCTGACAGATTGACCAAAAACAGTTTGATAAAATCCTGGAGCTGATAGAAAGTGGGAAGAAAGAAGGGGCTAAGCTGGAGTGTGGAGGTCTTGCTATTGAAGACAGAGGCCTGTTTATAAAACCCACGGTGTTTTCAGAGGTCACTGACAACATGAGAATTGCCAAAGAAGAGGTACTGTACAAATCACCTAGAAAAATGCTGCTCCAGAATCAGAAATAGTGATGGAGGGGGGGGGGAAGTGTTCTGCCTGAATCCTTAATTTTAAATATAAATAACTGAGTACAAATAACTGAAACTGTGGCAGGCTGGAGCAATCATTTACCCTGTAATTGCCAGTGACAGTGGACAGTGTAATGCATGTTGTTGCTCCATTACTTTGTAGTGAAGGCGTTGTTTTATTGCAGAAAGGTGGGAAAAGAACTCTGGGGTGTGATGCTGGTAAGGAGCAAAGGAACAGCCACTGAAGTTCTCTGAAGCAGCCTTAGCATCTGAAACAATCCCAGATTCCATTCTCATGGCAAAATCCCCTGAGACTATTTCTTTCCTATATGAAAACATGGTAAAAGCCAGCAAAGTGCAGATCTAATACTCTGGCTTTCATTATTCATATGCAGAAATGTTGAATAAGCTGCATGTGATTAGATCCTGTGATATTCCTTTGAAATAGAAGTTAATCTACTTTTCATCATGTTCCCTAATGGAAAATGAGTAGTTGCCAAAGTCTAACTGGCATTTGTAGTTTATAGTTTAGCCTAGTGCTTTTTATGGGGCTGCTTGCTTTTCACTCCTGGCAAGATGTTTAACTGTCTTAGATCTGCCACAGAATCTCTAAGGAACCTGGGAAAGATATCAGTCAGTCAGGGCATGAGTTACATGCTAAAAATAGAGAGAAAAAGAGCTGAAAATCTCATGACAGCCCTTTTCTTAATGAACTGACTCCAAATCCCAAGCCATGATTCACAGAGCTTATCCAGTTCCATTCATTGGCAGTTTTGTTGCAAATGCACGTTCATCCTTTGCCTAGGATTGAGGCTCCAGGTAAGAGCCTGGATATCCCAGAACAAAGACATTTAGAAACTCTTGTATGAGCTTAAAAGTGGCCCAAATGAGCCCATATGTCACATTCAATGGGCTTTGTTGTGCTGTGGGAGCCTGCAGACCAAGAAAGGGCTCACCTTTGATACTGTACCCGATGAGAGACTCCATCCCAAAATTTGGGAAGCCTTTTACATAGCTGCTGCGTCTACTAGCAAGCCAAGTTTGTGGTCAAACACAGACGTGGTTAATGCACTGCATGCAAATAAAATGCATACAGCGACAAAATCAAGGTTAAAACCAAAAAAGAAAACTTGCGGTCCTTAAAATTAATTAATTGTTACTTGAGTACACTCAGCTTCAGAGTTCAAAAGGAGAGTTGTAAATGGAGTAAGGATGAATCATTTGTACCTTGTCCAGATCTTACTCTGCTTATTTTGATTGTTACAGATGATCCATTACTTGTTGGATCTTAACATTTATTAACTATTCCAGCACATCACAATGCTTCCTTTGAAGTTTAATTAGTAGTTCTTAAGACACTCTGTGAGTGACCCCTGGAAGGCTAAGAGATAAAATTTAAAATATATGATACAAACAGAGCATCTGATTCTGATTACTTCAAAATTACCATGATTAGCAGATGCTTTCCTGTACTAAAGTTTAATTGATATGTGCAGATTTTTGGGCCAGTTCAGCCAATTATGAAGTTCAAGAGTATAGAAGAGGTGATAAGAAGAGCCAACAGCATCGAGTATGGACTCACAGCCGCGGTGTTCACCAAGAACCTGGACAGAGCCTTAACCCTGGCTTCAGCTCTGCAGTCAGGAACAGTCTGGTGAGCAGGCTGGGAGCAGAGGGCAGCTGGGGTTTTGTTTCCTGGGAGGAGAAAGGGATTTAGGACTTGCAATCACGTTGGTAAGGTAATACGATTGCTAATAAGGTTGTGGGCTCCATTCTCGTACGTGCCATTCATTTAAGAGTTGAACTTCACAATCCTTGTGGGTCCCTCCCAACTCAGAATATCTGTGATTCTCTACATGCTGGAGGTAAGATGTAGTACTAGCCTGCCTAATTCTTGATGTTCTGCTCAGAAGCAACATCCATTCCTCAAAGTAAGGTGGTGAGGCCCAGGCAGCATGTTGAGAAAAGGACTGTCTTTTCTTTCAGTCAAGGTATTTCTTTGTTGTTGCAGTAAGTTCCACCAGATGTGATACCTCCCAAAACCCCGTATGTAGCAAAAAGCGACTCTCATGACCTTTAGCCAGCACCAGATGGGATTTTGCTGCGCAAACTAGTATGGACAGTAGATGGCAACACACCACTGTCACAAAGAAAAGCAGCTATTTTTTTATATTTTTTTTGCATACAAAATTTATTTTATATTAGAATGGTTTTAAAGATGGAATCCTGATTCCATCCTGATTTTTCCCACTCAAGACAGGAAGTTGATCTATTGTCTGATTCTGATGTGCAGGATTAATTTCAAGAGTTGGTACCGGAAGAATCAGTTTCAAATATTTACATAAAAATGGGATGATGGGCTTTGAGGGATACACGTGCTGAACACACATGGGGGTGCACACCTACAGCAGAAACCACACCTGCACTGTGTGACCTTCAGTCATTTGATCTTACTGAGATGCTGGGGAAGTGTCTGCATTTTCTGCTAAGTATCTACAGAAATGGGCCCAGTGCTTTTATTTTACTGGGACACTATTGTCTGATACAGTCCAAATGTTTTCTATACCTGGGGGGGGGATGCTGGGGCCTCATTGTGGGTGTTTAGACAGCTTTCTGAGTAAATATGTTCATTTCAGAATGTGCTTAATAAATTAGGGAATAGCTTGGATTATTTATTTTAATCATGACTCTGAGCATGGTATAAATTCTAGTTCAAGCATGAATGTCTTTGCCATTAGAGGATATGAAGTGAGATGTAGGTCAGACTGAGAACTACTCAGATGTTTTCTGTTTCTTCAGCAAAAGAAGATTTTATTGCAAAAATCTGATTTCTCAACTGACTGAATTGTATAAAAGAGAAAACTGAGAGATTTCAGCCTTTCATTGTATTGTTGCTGTTGTCATCATCTCGCTTTCCCTTGGTACTGAATTGTCTTTTTAAAATGGATGTTTTCATTGTAGGATCAACTGTTACAATGCGCTCTATGCTCAGGCTCCTTTTGGTGGCTTTAAAATGTCAGGCAATGGCAGAGAACTGTAAGTTTTGCTCAATATTTTGTTTCTGTGTGGGTGGTGAATGCAATAACGTTTGTGACTGTGAAAACACTGTTGAATTTGCTTTTAAAGTTTAATCAGGCTTGCAGCATGCTCCACAGGGAGGTGCTAAGCCAGTAGAGCGTGGATGTAAAGCATTCCTTTAGGAGCACCTTCATCTGCTTTATAAGCTTTTAATAGCTCCAGTTCAGTCAAGTCCACCTGGAAGTACATTTCTATACTAGTTAGATTTTTAAATGAAGGGAGAAGTATGGCACCGTGGCTGGGGACACTTTTGGGGACCCCAAACCTGCTCCATCTTTCCATGGTGGTGTCTGTGCTCTCTTGGCTGCTTTATCATTGCTCTGTGTTCAAGTGGGAAGGAATGATCTACTAAATTCTACATTCCACCTTCCAAGGTTGCTGCTAAATTACAGAAGAACCCTTTGTCCCTCTTCCCCTTCTGGCCTGTTGCAGTGGGGTTACCAGACACTTCAGCTCTTAATAGTTAGTAAAGCTGAAATTTTTAAACCAAGGTCACCCCATGAGTTAGACACAGAGCTGAGACATTGTCTTCAATCTTAATTTTCTTCTTGTATAGGAGACAGGTTTTCTTAGACCATTCAGCAGACTCCTCAGAGGAATCTAACACACCTTTTCTTTCACAAGTCAGATTTAATCCCAGAAACCGTTTCCAGTAACTGTTCTGGTACATCTGCTGCTCCGAGACATTCAGGTGCCTCATTTGCAAAGCACAGCAAATAAATGAATCCTCAGATGGGACACAGATAATATATTGAGACCTTATGGTTTGCTTTGCCTGACTGCCTGGCTAATTAAAGGATGTCAGATGGGAAAGGCATGGGAACAGAGCCAGTTATCACCAACCAAGGCATAATGCAGTGGTGGGTTCTCTCATCAGTATGCATTTCTGGAGCAACTGTGCCCTCCTGATGACATGGTATCTTGTAGATAGAAGCTTTCTTTTGGTGGAAAAATAACTTTGATTGCTGTCAAAGCACCAAAAGGAACTGTGTGTATGTGGCTGTCTCTTGTACGGCTTCTCACAGCAACACTCAGTTCACACTAGGCAGAGTCACAAGTGTCATCTTGAGGGTTCCAGTGACCCGAGCATTCCATGTTTCTTTCACAACAGGGTGTAATTGTATGTACTTTGTGGTTATTAGAAGCAGTGGGACAAGAGGATAGCTGGTGTAAATTGTTCAGGTCTGGTTTTAATGACCTCAAAAATGCACATGTGTACAACTCTCTTCTCTCAGGGAAATACACGTTAACTTTCAACAACTGTTTGTCCCTTTCTTCCTCTTTTCTTTTGCAGTGGGGAATATGCTTTGGCAGAATACACTGAAGTGAAAACGGTCACCATTAAACTCTCCCAGAAGAGTCCATGAAAACAGGAGGCCTAAAATGCTGACACTCTGAATGTGACACATGGGGGACGTGTTCAGAGCGAGGGGGAGGGGAGGGGTGGGAAGGAAAGTGGAAACACCTGTCTTTATTCCTCTAAAAACACTGAATCTACTGGACTCCATTTTGCCAACTGGCTCTTCAAGAACTGATTCACTGACCCTACTTGGCAGTACCCACTTGTACTCTACAAGCCTCTGGCTGTACATCTGCCTGCTCCCTGTGACTCAAAAGCTAGTCTGTCACAGTGTTGGCAGGACATCTACTTCCATACTGTACCCCTGAAGGACGTGGACATCACTGGCATGTTAGAGAGACTGCTGGTACCATCAAAGGTACTGGCAAATACCTTCAGAGGCACTTGGGTTTCCCTTGGCAGAGATGGACTCGAGCGGTAAGGGTTAGAATAACTTGACTGGAGTTGGTGGAGTTTGTGTGAAGATTGCAGCTGGAGTTTGGAATGGGGGTGCAAGCTTTCATGGAAGGGTCTGTAAGGAAATTCTCTTTGAAAGAGCTATCGTGGTCTCTCTAAAAGATATGTGCATTTTCCATCCTGGTGATATTCTAGCCCTGAATGAGATTTGTGGGAGTTTCCTAGAGGACTCCGTTGGGGTCAGTATGTCACCCAACAGAGCCAGACTTTCAAGTGTCCTTGGAACCTGATGTTTGGGTGTGCACACACTACCCATGCTGCAAATGCAAGCTGCTGACTTGCTGACCCTTCTGGCTCCCAGTGAGTCACAGTTGTATCTCAAACCTTCACTACAGCACTTTTCTCAAGAGGATTTTGCACTGCACTTACCATGGTGACACCGAGTTGGATGCTGAGCATGTAGCATGGTAGATACCCCACAGGAAACACCCCATACCAGTCCTGATCTGGGGGAGGGAGCAGAAGAGCTGCAGGAAACTGTCCTGCACTCTCTTTCTCTCCAGCTTTCAGGCTTTTTGAACATCTCTTTGTTTTTTGAGCCAGGATTATTACTATGAGAGTAAAACTTACAAGCTCTTCACACTGCTTCTTTATCCTGTATGAATGTAGCTTAAAATACATTCCTGGAAGTGCAGTGTGAAAAGGCAGGTGCTCCCAAGCACACCTTGAGTGCTAAAGAGGAGGGTGTAAAGCCAGTTACTGTGGAATAAGCTGTGGCTGGAGTTCAGTCTGTCATTGTCCCTGTGAGTGCTGTCACCTCGTGGCCAGCACAGAGTAGCTGATCCTTCACTGAGAAAACTGCCTTGGATTGTCCCTTGCTCACAGCTGTCCATGGAGTGGCTGTCACACCAAGTTCATGCCTTAGCACCTTCACCAGTGACTTCTTTGCATGCCCAGACATGAGATTAATTATTATGAGATAATTGACAAGCCACAGGCTATCTTCAATTCCTGGGTTCACTGCTTTCCCTCCTCCTCTCCTCCTGGCTCTGCTGGAGAGCCCTGGCAAAGGCACAGCCAGTCCCACGTCTGCAGGAGTTGGTGGTGACAGCTTGTTAGGAAGTTCAGCTGATCCCTCTGGGATTGTCCTCTGAGAACAAACCCCGCGAGGTTCCTTATGGCTTATCAGCAGATCTCCAGGGAGCCCTGATAAGGATTGCTGCTCCAGATGTCAGAGCTCGAAGCAGAAATGCAGGTCTAACCTCTCTTCTCTGCTGCAAGCCAAGATTTATCCAGTACCTTCCTTTGTTCACAGATAGGCTCAGACAGCAACACATTCTGTTGCATGAGTGGAGCTTTTTTTGGAGGAGGAAGGAAGGTGGGTGGCGATAAGTAAGGAAAAAAGTTTGCATGAGCCTAAACTTCCTTATTAGTTGGTGAATGTTGAAATTGCAGTTCAACATCACCTCACTTCTGACGTGACATACCTCCAACAGTGTAACCAGGAGCCTGTCCTCCCACGGGGTGTGAGGCAGGTAAACCTCCCCTTCCAGTGATGAAAATGTCCTCCCTTCCCCATGAAAGGCCAAATGGGATCATTGTAAATAAGTTTCTATTTTTGTAAGGCACTTAAGAGTGCAAACATCTTCTCAGACAAACATTTTACTCTTGCCCATCTGAGGGTTTCCTTGCAGCCAGACAGTAGGGAGGTGAGGCAAACAGTAAAAGGCTGGTTATCTCGCTGTATCTCTGTATTTTTGATAAACAATGGTGGAAACGGAAATAATCTGAAATTCTTAAAATCCTACTCTTCTGGCTTTATATGTATGATATATATTTCACTCTTTTTTTCCCCCCCCCCTTACTGAGTTTTTAAAAAGTCAACGTATCTCTTATTGTATAAATCAGGGTTTGACTCTACACACTGAATTTTCTAAGTTATATAACACTAGACACTAACTTTAAAATAACCCCTTAGAGGGTATATATATTCCTCCATTGCACAGTAAGGCTTTCATATGAATACTAGTTGTTTTTTTTTAAAGAAAAGAACTATATTTATAAATTAGGATACAGTTAATCTAATGTATTTTTATAGCTAAAGGTACATGAAAATGTTATGTTTAAACCTCATGTATATATTTAGACTACGGATATCTTTTTTGTAATAGTTCTTGTTCCTAATAAATGTTTAACTTTGTGAAACGGGTGTATCTGAGGATTTAGTATCTCACTGGGGGGACTGTGAGGGAATCTGCGCTTGGATCTATTTTTGCAATTTGGGAAGAATTAGCCAATTTTAAGAGTAATGTGCTAAGTGTGGTCAGTGTTCTGCACATAAAAGTTTGAGTTGTGCCATTTAATGTAAGCAGAGGGAGGAGAGCAGAGCTGCAGCTGGCAGGGGCAAGCACAAAGCTGGATGGATCCTCTTTTCCTTCTGAGGTGAGCCTTGAAATGAAGTGTTCCAAGACACTCTGGCTCCTGCAGCCAGATGGGGCTTCCTGCCTTGCTCTGGCTGCTCCCTAAACCCCTTGAGACACATCCACCACCAGCGTGGCTCTGCTAAGTGTGTTCCCAGCCCAGTTTTATTTCTCCCATCTGCAATGTAGATACAGAGCAAGAACATTCCATTGTCTTTCAACTCTCTTCCCTTCTGATGTGTGAGAAATTCCTATAGGCTCCCTACACCGGCCAAGCCAAGCTCCTTGAATTTTCCACTTGCTGACAGCATCACTCTGAAGCTTTCAGACTCCAGAAAAAGGAAAGCTGGAGACACAAAGGCATTACTGTGAGTGACACAATCAATGGAGACATAAGGAAGAGTGGGATGAGATTTGGGGAGGGGGAAAAAGGGAAAAATTAGCTTGACTATGATGTGGGTAAATTACTGCCAGAGGAAATTAGAAACTCTATCATAATAAAGGAAAAAGAGTTATTTTAGGGTGTTTTCAAACATTGTGCTAAAAACGATGTAAGAAAGGTCTGGGTAAGAGCTGGGCTCTCAGGCATGGAAAGGACCAGGCTGGGTAAGAGGTGGAAAGGTGCTGAAAACAGGGAACGCTGTTTTTTAACTGTGTTAAAAGTCAGAAAACAATAGTATTGGTACGTTCTTGCACTCTACCTATGGCTGCAACTGGATGCAGATTGCTCGGGACCTGAACACAGGGAAAAGCACCGGCGAACGCCCATCCGTGTCTCCACAATCAGCCGGAGAAGCCCCCAGGCAAATCTCAGGCTGCCGCAGCCGTTCTGGGAGTGCACACCCACCCTCAAGTGACCATCAGTGACCCACTGCTAGGGACCGACCGGGGTAAAAACATCCTCTGGGTTTAATCTACAGAATGACTACGCGCAGCACAGCAAAAGCCGTGCAGATTTCGGGGGTTTTTTTCTTAATTCGTCCGACGGGTGGGGGAAATGGAGCAATCCTTGGCTTGTCAGAGGCTCCTGGACAGGAATGTGTCAGTGTGGGGACGGGCTGCGCACACCAGCATCTGACTCCTTCCGAAGAGAGGGGGCAACCTCGCTCTGCTCTCCCGACGAGGACCAAACTCGCCGCGACCCGGGGAAGGAGCAACTTTCAAACTCCGAGCTTTGCTGGGCGCTGCCGCGGTAAGGCCGGGCCCTGCCGGGGCGATGGGCAGCGCTGCGGGAGCGCTGCAGCTCCAGCCACCGCCACTCCCAGGCTGGGTTTTCCTAAAAACCTCAAAGCCTCGGAGCTTAAGAGGCTGCCCGGAGGCGGGCGGGCGTGTGGGTCGGGTCTGGGGAAGGAGCTCCATCCTCCTCCGGGCCAGCCCTGCCCTCGGGGCCAGGCCAGGGGCCGTGTCGGGGGACTCGCCCGTGGCCGCGGTGCGGGCCGGGGCCGGAGGAGGAGCCGCTGCCCCGCTCCCTTCGCTGCCGGGCTCCCTCCACCTCCCGGGCCGCGGAGCGAGGCGTGCGGGCGGCGCCGGGCGAGGAGGAGAAGGAGGCGGTGGCGGCGCCGGGAGCGCCGGCCCGGGGCGCAGGAGGTACCGAGGCTTTGCTGCCGCTTCTCGGGCACCTGCCCCTCAGCCAGGGCAAGTCGGTGTAGGGGGCTGCCGGGGCGTTTCAGGTGGGAACGAGGGGGGAAAAAAACGCGTTTGTTTTTAAGGAAAATGAAAGTTCGGAGGGAACTTCGCGGGTGGAGCGCGGCCGCCCCGCCCGGCGGGGACGGAGAGCACCGGGACTCGCTGTGAGGGGACGCCCCACCTCGGCAGCTGGAAAGCGGCTGGAAAGGCTTGCGAGACCCCCCCAAAAACGGCGGCTCAGGTGTGGGAGAAGGGGATGGCTGGGTGCTGGCTGCTCACCCGGGGAGGAGGGATGCGGGTCCCCCGGTCGGGGGCTCCCTGGGCTGGCTCTTGGGTCCCGGGCTCGCCATCAGCCCCGCCGCGACACCGGGCCTGCCCACCTGTCCCTCAGACCCGTGGTGATCCCAGCCCCAGGCGGGATTGTCAGAAACAACAGGTGGTTTGGGTAAAGCTCTGAAGTTTTAACAGAGTTTTGTTTGTTTGTTTGTGGGGGGGGGGGGGGGGGGGGGGGGGGGTTGTTTGGTTTGGTGTTGGGTTTTGTTTGGTTGTTTGTTGCTTTTTAAAATTAATTAGGGAGTGATTTTGGGGCAAACGATGATGTTTCTGTGGGCCTGGCTGTTTTCCGGCACAATGCACAGGGTAGGACTGGGCGGGCTGTTGAGGTGGAGAGGAGGTGGAGGTTCAGGTTAGCAGGTGTCAGGACTGGGAATGTGTGAAATGGGATGAAAATCCTATTTACACGTCTTCAGGTGTATTCTGCAAGGGGTTTCTCCTTCTGAACCAGATCCCGCAGAGCACATAGACTCCCTACATCAAATCCACACGTGGTGTTTGTACGTGTTACGCTTGTGTGCACCTTGCTTGAGGTAAAGCTCTGTAGGGTTTTTTTAAATTAAGTACGAAAGGGTCCTGAAATATGGAAAACATGTTTATATGGGCATTGTGTGGCAGTAACACACATGGCTACAGCATTCAGTTATTTGCAGTTAAAGGGAGCTGATAACCAGGGCCACACCACTATTTTTCCTAAAAGTTATTTTTTCCTTTCACTTTATACGAGGAAAGTTTCAGCCTGGGGAATAGGCTGAGCAGAGAGTTAAAAATCAGGAATGGGATGGTTTTCAAGCCTCAGGGGTCCATGCTGACCCCCGTTCAGAGTTTCTTGCACAGTTGCTGTGGGTGCACATGGTTTGTCCCCATCTCAGAGCAAGGAAGTGCCTCGGAAACCATCATCTGCTGCAGAGCTGGTGTGTCAGAGTGTGCATGGGGAAGTGTTCACTCCCTGGAGCTGCTCAGTGCATCGAGAGCACAGGGCAGGCAGCTGCTGGAAGCATCACCTCCCCTCCATCGTCAGTGTTCACAACCTGGAGGGCTCTGGGGAGCTGTGAGAGCCTCCCTGATGCCTCTGCCTGGGGTAGCTCCTCCTGCCGGTGTGGTCAAGGGAAGCTGAGACCAGGAGAAGCTGAATCTGGTGAGGCCCAGCACGTTCCAGGGCAGAATTCAGTCCTCCACCAATGTGACCCAATTCACCAGTTTGTGGGTTTGGATCTGGGATTAGGGATCACTTCCACCTCAGCCTCCTGCAGCACCCAGTGCCCAGACTGGGGCACAGGACTGTCAGTTTCAGCTCTTGCTGCCAGGCACTGCAAAGTCAGTGTCAGCAGAAGCTGAGTGCACCTAAAATTCAAATATTTGCCTAGATCAACTGAAATAGGATGCAGTGATTTTTAGTGTTATTGGCTGGTGGTTGAAACCTGGTGTAAGGAGGGAGGAGCAGAAATCTTCCTGGAGGGTGCTGATGGGTCAGCATATTTTTATATTCCCCTTGGCCTTTGATCCCAGTTCAGGAAGCCAGCTCTGCCTGGGGAGAGTCAGGGAAGATCTCGGGCCTTGCTGGCTGGAGTGGGAGGTGGGTTATGAGCTTTGCTGAGCTAGAACCTCAACCCAAAACTTCATCATCGCATACCAGACATGAGAAGAACCAGTAAGAGTCAGTTGAGGGGCATCGTGTTACATCTGAGAGGCATTTACTGAATGAAACTGAAAGCAGAAGATGAAGGAGCTCTGATGCTTGTTGGAGAAACGCTGCAAATCCTCCAGGAGTTTGAACCTCTGTATGAAGAGGTTAAGGTGTGGCTATGCAGCTGTGAAAAGGGAAGGAGTTGGAAATGCCTCGGGAGACTGAGCTGTGCAATTTTCTTCTGCCTGTTATACCAGGCAGTTCACAAGAAGCCAACCTTTAATAGCTCCTAAGGGCCTGATTTACCTCCCTGAATGAAGAAGCTTGATGCTTCCAGGGTGGGAGGGTTCTCAGAAAGGACTGGGCAGAGGGGACAGGAGCTGATGTGTTTCTCTTTCTACAGAGGATTATCTCAGTAACCACATCAGTATTTTTCAGTTTCTCAGAGTCTTACAAGAGCCGTGGTTGTCTTTGTGGGTGGGAGAGGTTTTGAGGTTGCATTTAGGATTTTTCCAGCTGCACTGCAGGGTTTCAATGGTCTGCCTTTACACCAGCTTGTGGAGAATCAGAAACTGCAGCTGTGACCCCTGCCCACCCCCTTGTCCTCTGCCCAAAAACTGAGCAGCTTTGGTGGTGAAAAATTAGAAACATTATCTTTCTGTCAGTGCAGAAATTGTTAGTCTCCTCTGTTAATTCATGTCCTGCGCTTAACAAACCTATTATGAAAATAATTATATTTATAGGAAGATAAGTGTATTTCTGCAGTGTGACATTTGGCCAACTGTGTTAATAGTGGAGAGGGACGAACATCTCACCCTTTCTGTAGCACAGCGATTAATTTGTTTTGTTGTTTATTTTTAAACAGAATAAATGATGTTTCTTCAGGATGGTGCTCACTAGCAGCCTCTGCTCCTGGATTCACGTGATGGGGATTGTCCAGCTTTGACAACACTGCTCGGTGTGAAGTGGAAAGTTTGTCTGTAGGACCTTCACAAGTGTGACCCAGAATGTACTGGTGTGTGGGAACGGAGGAATCCGCTGTTTGCAGGGAGAGCAACATGGATCCACAAAATGGTAAATAGGAGGATTTATTTCTTTCCTGTTCAGATTGGGAGCAAAATGTTTTAAGAGAACTGAGTAGCAGGGCTGCTACTGGGCTCTGATGAAGTTTAAAAATGAGAGGGTTTTTTGAGCCCAAATTTTGAAAATTTACAGCTCTAGAACAAGGAATTTTACTTCCAGGGAGAAAGACGTTGAACTATGGAGGTGGTAAGAATAGCATTCCCCTGAAGATGGATCTTCTCCAAAGGCCTACGGAATTAGTCAATATATGTATCATGTCTCACCAGTTCCTAAATGTGTTTTACAAGATCTGTGCTTTCTCAGTGTGTGGATGCAAATATGTTCCCAGTAACTGATGCAGTGGGTATTCAGGGTATGAAAGCTGCTAAAATCAGAGCATCCCTTCTCAGCCTGAACACATATTAACCTGCTCCAGTTTTACCCTCAGCTCCCATTCAGTGGCTTGCAGTGATTTCATGTTAGGCTAGATTAGAAGATTTGTGTTTATGTAATAAAGAAATTCCCCTTTTGGAAGGGACATATGCTTCAGGTTGCTTCCTGTGAATTTTTTATTTTTTCCCTGAGCAGGCAAATTATTTTTGGATGGTTTCTCTCGCTGCAGCCCTCAGCTTGCAGGCACTGCTGCCTTTCTCTGAGTCAAACCCCAGTTATGTTTCTGCAGCAAGAAATAGCCTCCTGTTCTTGTGTAACGGTGTTCCCCCCTTGCAGCAAGTGCTTCATTAGGAGGCAGCATCTGCGTTTGAAGTGTGGGAAGAAGGTGTGTTTGACGCTTTGTAGTGAGTAAGCAGGCTCCAGCAGAAGCTAATGTTTTTGCAGCCTTATTTTGGATTTTATCAGCAACTATGAAGCAAAACCTGATAGTTTATTCAGAGGCCTCCTTGTCTTGTTTGAAGACGTTTCTCGCCAGCGTCACGGGGAGCTCTGGGAACTCTTTCCTTTCTCCGTACGTATTCGGCTTGTTCCGTGATACTGATTTTTTCTGTTTGCTTTTGGTAATTGGCGTTGTACCTTTCTTGTAACGCTCGGTTATTGAATATTCTTAAAATTCTTAAATTCTGTCTTCTGAGTTTCTCTCTGGAAGAAATTATCTCCGCTTGAATACTAAGCTATAAACCATGAGAAGAATTTTAATCTGCGCTAACTGTTCGGAATTGCTAAATTTTTGTTCTGCAGTAGTGATCTGACAAGTTTTCTCACTGCTTAAAGATACAGCAAATAAATTATTGTAGGAGTGAATAATGAAGTGAAAAGTGGAGTAGTTATATTTTCTGCATTTTAAGTTCAGGGTTTTTTTGAGAACTTTATTACACGTTGCTGTTACGTAATTATATTCAGTTATAGTGGTTAGCTGGAAGCATGCAAATCCCAGTGGTGGACTGTTCTATATGGGTATTTCTGGGTTGCATTGAAATAGTCTACAGTGTTGGAAAACTAGGAAGGGGATCCTTGGAAAGCTTAAGATCCCTGTACAAGGCACCGGTACTGCCTGGGTGGATTTGCTCTTTATCAGGGTATTGTACATGCTTAAGCTCATTGTTATTTCAGGATGGTTTGGGTTCTGCCAAGAATGATTGTCATTAGCAAACTGCTCCACTCCCCAAGTTGGCTGGTCCCTGTTCTGCGCTCGGATCCCAGATCCCGTTTCAGGGGCTGCAGCAGGAGCACGGTGACTCACTCAGCCTCCACATGCCAACCCATTGTTTACAGCCTTCAGGAACAATGTGGATGCAGCCTCCTGCTCCCATTCAGCGGGAGCTGCCGGGAAGGGGAGTGAGATCCCAAAACATTTCTTTCATGCCGACGATCTCATTAGTGCTCAGAGCTTGGAGTCTTTTTTTTTTTTTTTTTTTTTTTTTTTTTTTCCGGGCAGGAGGGACCAGCTTGTGGCTGTAGGGGGTTTAACCAGAGCACGGTGGTGCCAGGGGCTCCGGGATGGGTCAGTGGGATCAGCAGGGCTGGAGGCACCTTCCCTGCCTGGAGCAGGTCCCTGTGCACCTTCATTATCTGAAGCCTTAGGATTTTTAGGAGGTTTTTTGGTTTTGTCTTCCTGGCATCTACAAAGCCCTGGCCAGTTGTGTGTGGAGAAAAGGTTCACAGCATGCTTGTTAGTTGGAAAATGTAACACAGGGTGCAGGGGATCACCTTGCTCAGGTGTCTCCTCTGCTGTTCCTCCCTCTTGCCTGTATCCCAGCAGGATGCCAGCTTTCCCTGTATCCCAGCAGGATGCCAGCTTTCCCTGTATCCCAGCAGGATGCCAGCTTTCCCTGGGGGTGCGTGAGCTGTGTGGCAGAACTGGACCCTCTCTGCCCTCCAGGGATGGTGCTGGGCTTGACTTTGTGGTGCTGAGCCCTCGGAGGGGATTTGTCACTGGAGAGCAGGATGAGGCTCCCTTGTGGCTGCACCCAGTGTCTCCCTTGCCTCCTCAAACCCTACTTCTCCTCTCCTGTATTTTTTTGTCTTGTCCTAATTAGAAGAAACTGAGTGAGGATCTGGGGGTGGCTGCAGTCTCTTATGAAGTACAGGTTTTGGGGTTTTTTTAAAACTTGGTTAAAGAGCTCTGCATAATACAGAGGAGGTGACACGATGTAAATTTTGTACAATGGAAGCCCAAAGCCAGTGATTTATAGATGTATAGAAAAGTATAAAGATTTACCACCTTTCTATGGGCTGATTGATTTCTTTGAATCTTAGAAAATTTCACTGGTAGGGTTTAATTCTTGCGTGTTTTTTTAAGAGACAGTTCCTCAGAGGTGTAGGAGAACAGTCTTTGTCTTCTGGAACATAAGGGTACTTGTGTTAAAAAGCTAATCTCCTTCTTACGGTGAACTTTGAGCATTCATATGCCACTGGCGTGTGTCTCAGAGGTGGGATTGGATTTATCCTTCAAACATGCCAGGGGGTGTCTCTTCTCTCCTGCTAAATCTAGAAATGAGCACTGAAGAGGGTGGAAGGTGTCTAACATTACATAATTAGGGGCAACAATGCCAAGGAGAGATGCCTGAAACTTTATAGTGGCTTTGCAGATATTAACTAACTGCACCTTCACAACTTCTTTGGAGGCAGATCAGATGTAACTTGGTGACTTTCCACTGTCCAGGGACAAGGGAAAAGGGACCTAGATCTTACATGAGGGAGCAAACAAGTAGCCAGAGCATATGACTCGAGTTGTCATTTGGAGTGGACCAGAGGCCCCTAAGCTGTGCTTTGTGGGTGCTGTGGTGGCCCTACAGCTCACAGGGCTTGCTGTTTTATCAGAAAGAAGCTGCCCACATTGGCAATGACCTTTGCAACCCCAGCTGGGCCATGGCTCAGCTCAGATCTGACTCACAGGGAAAGCTGCTGCCTGCCCCTGCTGCTTCCTGAATCCTGGAAAAGTCTCTGCTGTGAGTAAGGGTTGAACTGGAAAAGCCAAAGGGTCCTTTAACAAGAGGGACTGCTCAGGGACAAATGCAATCTTATAGGAAAAGTTTCACAACGGTTTGAGTGGGGGCAGTTCGGGATTAGCTGAGAGCAAATGGAGCAGTTCATCCTCCTGGGACACAATTTGTGCCTCCAGCTTTGCTCCTGGTTGGCATCAAGGCAGGATGTGTGCAGAGGTGGACTTAATGCTCCTGATGGGCCCCTCCCAACTCAGCCTGTTCTCTGATTCTACCCTTTCCTCGCAGTTCTGCACCATTGTTGCCTTAAACGCGAAGGGCAGGAGCTTGCAGCGTGAATAACTTTGTTTAAAAATCTTTCCTGCTGCATAGAGGAGGAAGGGAAAATCAGCAGCACTGATAGCAATTTGTTCCTCATGAAATCACCATGCAAGCCTTAAAACCTTCCCATCAGCCGTGTGTGGGGACAGGAGCAGCAGCTGGGCCTTGGGACATGTGCTATATAACAGGGGGAAAGTACTCACAGCCTCTGCCCTGCTTTTTCCATCCACACATCACCCTGTAGTAACATTGCCCCGAGTGTTCTATGACAGTGTGGGGTGAGAAGGGCAAGGAGAGGATCTGGGAGGTGAACTGAGCACACAGAGCACTGGAGAGCTGCAAAGTGTGCCAGTCATGTGAAGTTCTCCATAACCAGACTAAATCAGCCTTGAAGGTTTTCTGGTTTTCTTCCTGCTTGTTAAGCTGTGAGTAAATTCGAGTCCAAACAGCAAGCTGAAAGGGTTCCTAGGAGCTCAAAAAGCAGAAAATAGAACAGGTTTTGTATGTGAGTCAGTCTCACTGCAGAGTGCCCTGCAGAAGGAGAAGTAGGAAATGCTCAGCAGGAATAGGAAGTACACCAGTAAGGCAGTAATAGGCTTGTATTTTTAAATATTTAAATAAACTCTTCATACAGAAGTGGTGCAATCTCACAAGGGGCCAAGGGCTCCTGCGGAAGGCTGGTCTGCAGCTGAACATGCCTGTGGTTAGACTTGCCCTCCTGTGCAGGGCTGGGTGTTACAACATCTCTCCAAACCCAACCTGCATTTCAAAAAGGGGCAAGGAATGCTGAGGCATTTACAGTTTTCCTGACAAAAACCATCAAAGCCAGCCTGCTCTTGAACTTGAGGGCTGTATCAAGGAGGGCAGAGCTGCTGGGAGAGCCAGTGGTGCAGTAAAGACCTTGGGAAGTTAATTGAGCAGAGAGTCTGACCTGAGAGCCAGTTTGATTTACAGGCAGCAGTAAAACATTGATCTTTATCTGAGCTGCATCTGGAATTATTTGCTGCTTTACAGCTTTATTTTTACACCTCCATGTTAAAATGTATTTCTGGTGCATTAGACTGAAATGTAACTTAGGACAACTCTATCAAGAAGCCTGGAAAAAACCAAAGGTAGTAAAATTCTTTGCCCATAGAACTTGTACACAGGGAGTGCTTTACAGCGTTCCTGAGGTGTGATTTATGAGGGAGCTTTCAGGTGAGGGTTGATTCTGGGGTCATAGAACTGCTGTCCTCTGGTTCAGTGGGAAAAAAGCAATTGATAGTGTTGACACCAACTCAGCCTTTACCAGGCCTGTAATTGATGTATTGTTTTGACAGAGATGTTGCAGATGATTTTGTACTTGCCTTAAGAAAATGCTGTGAATTATGGGGTTTTATCCTCCCCAGAGCCTAGGAGGGCCTTATCCAAAACCCATTAAATTCTTTGCACTGGCATAATGGGATCTTCAGGGATCCTTACAGCATTGAGTCTGTGGTTTGTTTGTTTTTCACTGCTCTGATCAATAATGGAGCTGCCAGGGCTGTGCTTGCAGGAGGCAGTGAGCTGGGAGGAGCTGTTTGCATTGCAGATGGGGAGGGGGGGATGGATTTTATACCATTCGACTCCCAATCTGCTGTATAAAATCATAGAATCATGGAATTTTTAAGGCTGGAAAAGACCTTTAAGGTCACTGAGTCCAACTGTTCCCCCAGCACTTCCAAGCCCACCATTTAACCGTGTCCCCAAGTGCCACATCGACACAGCTTTTAAACCCCCCCAGGGATGGTGACTCAACCATGAAGTCTGCCTCTTAATAGGTTCTGTTTCAGATTTTACATCAAGTCAGGCTGATATTTCATTCCTTCCCTTAATCAAGTCTGTATGCTCATTAATGGGTCAGCAATTGCTTATTTGCATGATTATGTTTTACCACAGCAGCAGCTCTTTTATGTAAGCTGCTGATATTTTCACAACAGAAATGTCTCCGTGTTTTTTAATTTGTGCCTTGCCCTCACTTTAGAGGACCTATTTAAAAAGTCTTTAAGTCTTAGGAAAGGCTCTCACCCTTCCAAAAGCCCTCCTGCAGTCAGAGGGACTCTGGGAGTCAGCAGTTCGTGTTGCTGGCAGGACTTGGGGTCTGCCATGGAGATGTACAGTGGGAAAACCTGGGGCAGATCCTCTCTGTTTTGGCTCTCCCTCTGCAGCTGGAGAGGGCAGCAGATCCCTGGTGAGCTCCAGGAACTTCTCATCTGCCAAGACAAGCCCCGTCAGTGTCACCCAGGGGTGAGGGAAAGGGTCAGTCTGCCACAGGAAGAGTGGTGGAAGGAGGTGGGAAGGCAGCTGGGAGCTGGAGGAGCAGCTTCATTTCCTCTCTAACAGTCAGTGTGTGGCTCCCAGGCATAAAGGTTGGCATTTCAGATACTGCTGGGGAAAACTCAGTCCCAGGCTGTCCCCAGCTCTGTGCATAGCTGAAAATCACGGAAAAATAATGAACCAAAGCAGTGACTCAAACAAGAAGTCTGGATAAATTTAGCTCAAATATTCTTGGTATGTTTGTGGTCACTGTGGAAATTGCATCACTTCTTGTTTTAATGATCAAAATATTGCTTGGAAAACTGGCATGGCTACCCGAGAAGAGCTCAAAATTAAATCCTTTAAAAGCAAGTACGGCTTTGGAATTGCCTCACCTGCAGTTAATTGGTTTTTGGGGGTTGTTTGTTTTATTCCCATCTTAGTTAAGGAGTTTTTGGACTGGAGGTTATTGCTGCTTAATTGAAAAGCCATAAGGTTTAGAGCAGATACACTCTGCAGCTTGATTATCTCCTTCATGTAAAAGTTCTGTCTGGGGAGTAGGATTCAAAAAGCGTGCTGGTAATTGCTGAAGACAAGACCTCCTCCAGAATCTGCCTGCACGTCTTTCTGTCTTTCACATCAAAGAGCCTTTGAAAATGCTTTTATTTTTGCATCAAACAGGAACATTTTAATTTTTTTTTTTTTTACAGCACTAATGGACAGGATCCCTTTTCTGATCTCATACATAGCCGGAAAAACAAAAAGCCTGGCTCCTTTAGTGAGCTTGTAATGCTGGCCATAATTCTCCCATGTTTTGCCACTTGGACCTTTCACACAGGGGCAGGGTGGGAACAAAAGCTGCCAAATCAAAGCTGTTTGCATGGACAGGACAAGGTTCCTGGATGCAGTGGATGAGAGTTTGTCAAAGGTTGGTGGGAAGGGGATGAACAGTGCCCTGCCTCATTTTGCTCTCTCTGCCTTGGAGCAGACATCCAAAAATGCTGTGAGCTGCAGCGGGGTCACAACATGGACACAGGAGCCTCCTTGTCCTTGGGAAATGCTCGCATTGAGTTCAGTAGAAGCTGCAGTGGAGCCTCATTTTCTTCACTGTTTTGTGTGGATTTTTGTTTTCTTTTCCAGACTAACCTATCCATCCCGTTCCCCCCAGCTCTCTTCCCAGCACTGCACTTCCCTTGGCTCTGCTGCTGCCAAATTGTTCCTTCAAGTCTCTTCATTCCAACCATATCCAATATCTTGATTGTTTTATTTTTTTTCTCTGCATGCAACACTTTTACTTAAAGAGATCCAGAGTGGTTGTCTTAGTGATAAGTGGGAAATGAGGGTAGCAAGGAGCATTTTATTAGTCAAGCAGACACACTAAAGAAGCTCACTGAACTGTGTCTAACATGTACTAAGCTTGGATTTTGCTGCGTGGGATGTTTGCCCCCTCAAATCTCTTGAAAGGCTTCTTCCTTTAGATGTGTCTCCTGAACCTATCAGTTTTTTTAATTAAAAAAAAAAAAAAAGTATTCTGTCATTCTCTGAACTTTAGTCAGAGTACCTGGAGGGAATCTGTGGGTCAGTGTCCTTGTGTCACACTCCTACACCTTGTTTTTCTGGAGAGACAGATTTTGGCTGCTTTTGTGCTCTTATTTTTGACCAGCAGTGGGGCTGCAGTGCTATAGGTGGGTTTTCCATTGAGGAAGGTGTTTACATCTGTTATTAAAGTGAAACACAAGCTTAGGAGCTGCTTTTCCCAGCTCAGAGAAGGTGTGGGATTGCTGGATGTGTCTTTGATGGAACTGGTAGAAGATTTGAGCTAAGAAGAGACCTGAGCAGAGACCTTGGGCCCATCTTACTCTCACACACAGCAAATCCCTCCTGAGCCCTCCACATGTAGCCTCTTCCAGCTGGGGCTAAAAGCATTTGCTTCTTTCTAAAGCAAGTTATAAATATGTGTCCAAGCAGCAGAAGAGGGCTGGCCATGAGGTGGTGCTTCCCCAATGGGAATAATTAGTGTTTTAATTTTTTTAGAAGAAGAATTTTGGGCAAGTTATTTCTCTGAAAGAGAGAAAACATTGGTGTGTGGGATTTTTTTCCCTTCTGATGAAAGCTTGAATGTTGGGGAAAAGGTTCAGAAAAAAGTTATCCATTAAATTTTATTTTGTGGAGTTTCAAATGGAATCCAGTCTTGGTTTCATGGCTGTAATATTTGATTCAGTTGGACAGGAATGGTCTCACTGGAGACACCTTTCATCATTTAACAATCCTCCCCTTCCAGCCATGCCTGGAAACGAACCCAAAGAAAATCCAAAAGCGTTGTCGAACTTCTGCGTGCTTAATGTATATCTTTCAATTTAAAATCTGGAAAGCAAGAGTGGCATAGCTGGCCTTGCCTGCAGAAGCACATTTCTGAATGATTCAAGCTGTAGGATGGGAACCAAATCACTGAGGCCAAAAGACAAAAATAGCAACTTTCACTCCAGAGCTGAGTCATTCGTATTTTCAATACAGCAACTCTCTGGCCATTTGGAGCTCTCAATAGCTTCTCTTTGGGGGTGGAAGTTAACAGCATCACTGTTCTCTGTGGGCTTTGCTGATCCTTTGCCCCCCGAAGAGGGCATTGCTGGAGGGATGGGGGGTATTCCCACCTTCTGTGAGAGGCAGTCTTTGCCCTGTGCTTGATGGAGGACATCCCTGCCCCGAGGGAATCACAGCCCTGCTTCTCTCCCACCAGGTGCAGCCCAGAGCAGTGGGAGTGGAGCTGCACTTCACAGCCAACCAGTGGGGAACATCCTGTCCTCTTGCAGAGCAGAAGCACTTTGCAATCCCTCTTTCCTTTTCCATGGATAGCTGCAGGTGTCATCGGTGACCCTGGATCTGTTTTGCCCTTCCCAGCGTGGTTTGCACAATGCCGTGATGGGTTTGTTCTGACAGTCATATTCCAGTGTAATTCTTTGTGCTCTCTCTGACCCCATGGCCTTGTAGAGCCCTTGTGCAGCCTCTTTTGTACTTCAGCAAAGAAAAACCAACTCGGTTTTGTCTTAACTTCTTGGACAATACAAACAATTCTCAGAGTCCCAGGAATTTGGGAAGTGCACACACGAATGCAGGAGCCTGCCCAGATCTGGCAGTGCTGGCGCTGCCCGCTGATACTGCTGAGTCCCAGTGTTATCAGGATTTGAGGCTTTTCTGTTCCCTCTTCCCTCATTATCCTGGATGATGAAGAAATGATTGTGTAAGTGTGGAGCTAAAGCCTTTGGTGGCGTCTGTTTCTCATAATTCTGTTCTGGAGCCCAGTGAACAGGCAGAAATCCAGAGCATTTTTCCACCCAGGACTTAATATTTTCCTTTCAGGCTTGCATTAGCAAATGCTTTTTTTCCTTGCAGGTTAAAAGTATTAAAAATAGAAAATTTCCAATGATTCTGGTGATAATTGTTCACTTTACACAACTGTGCCTAAAATTGTCAGCATGCCCTGGGTGCTTGCTGGAAAATGTTCAGTGCAGATCAGCACGATGCATGTGTGGTACTGGCATGTAAACAATTTCAAAATACTTCCAGAATCAGCAATAATAGTGGAAAAGATCCCTTCAGCGCTGGACTTTTGCCTTTGAAGCATTTCTCTGTGTTTCATATCTGGTTTCTTTTGGGGTTTTAAGTCTCCTTTTGGGGCAGTGAGCATTGATTTTGAGCTCTGTTGTAGATGCGGGTGGCTTTTGTGCTCATCATCTTTTCCAGTGCCTTTGGCAGGCAGAGCTTAGTGCAGAGCCACTCCTTTAATTAGCTGAAATAAAGGATGTTTGGGGGAAATGGAACCACAGGAAATAGGCAGAAAAAGTGTGTGGAGAGTTCCCACTGTCCTGAGAAGCTGGCACATCCAATTTGTTGTGGGAAATATTAATTAGGGTCAGAGGGGCCATGACCCAGTTCTGGCGCAGGCTCTCCAGTGGGGATTTGGAACTTCCCAGATAAACCATCTCATTCTCAGTGTCTTCTCACAGGGGGATTTATTGGTAGTTCTGGCCATTTTTGAATCCTGACAGGAACATTTTAAAGCAGAATTGGTTGAACCACATGTATTTCACCTGCATCTGAGAAAAGGTGAAGCAGATCACTGGCTTCTTGCTGCAGGAAGGTTTTGAGCAATCTGGCAATCTGGGCAGGTGGGGGGCACAGGAGATCTTGATCTGTGGCTTTATCTTCTAAGAAATAAATGAATTAAATGAATGAACTAAATATTTTAACTTTTTTTTTCTTTCTTTTTTTTTTTTTTTTAAGACAGCCTTGAAGTGTCAGCTAATTAGAGAAGGAATAGAAAAGATATCTTTGCTTCACAAAGCATTTTTACCCACTTGGGCTGACTGAAAAATCTACTTCTTTATTTTTTATTGAAGAACCCAGAGTTTTGTGTTTTCTTCCTGGTTTGGGATGGGATTTTCCAGTATCTCAGAAATTTCCAGAGGACTGAAAGATTATTCTTACCCATGTAAATGGGAAGTGCAATGTAGGGCAGATCCCTCATCCTTTAAAATCGCTGGAGGCTTCCCGTTGGCTGCTGCTCAGTTTGTTAGCCTGAAGTTTTCCAAAGCAGCACAAGATGCATGATGTCTGTTGCAGAGACTCAGAAACAACATGGCTTTCTATTAATTTTGCAAACCAGCTGGGCAGAGTTTTTGTGGAGTAGTATTAAAAAATGTTCAGTGACACCGGTGAGTTTGGGAGTGTTTGGAGGTGCTGGCTTTAAATACTCTGCACATCTTCAACCTCATCCCTGTCCCATTTTTTAATCCGTGCTGTGGCAGCGCTCAGAAGTCAAAATGGCAAAAGATAAAGCTGGTGAAGGTTAGCTGTAGCCATCTGGTGCTGTTGAGGAATTAATGTCTGAGCTCAGCCCAGAGAGGCTCCCTGCCCACCCCCATCCCCTCATCCTCTGCACAGGAGGCTTGGATTTCGCTGTAATGGGACATGGGGATGAAAATATCTGTCAAGGCTAAACCGTGGTAGTTCATTCAGACAAAGGAGCAGCCAGACAGCCATTCCATCCAGTGGCCACTGCAGGAGCTGCTGGTGCTGGAGCAGAGGTGGGTGGTTATCAGTCCCAGGGATTAACAGCTGAACTGGGCATCGCTGGATGGGATGCTGTGTTAGAGCAGCAGCTCGATTTGCTCCCCACTCTGGAAATACCTGCGCACATTATGACAAGGTCAGTACCGGTTTTCAAGTTGTATTATTGTTGCAATTCTGTTTTTTGGAGGAGGTTAGCTTCCTGATTTATCCTGGGTAAAGTATCTAATTTATATCTTTCTCTGCTAAATAAAAACATCCTACCTAGTCTGCCAAAGAACTGCTGGTTATAGCAGGGCCTAATGTAGCATTTACAGACTCTTGTGAGTTTTTGTGTCAGAGATGCAGTGATTTGGGCTATAAAGACAATAATCATCTGTGCATTGTGCTGCTTTGTTATGCAGCTGTTTGCTGATTCACAGCACTGACCTGCAAACCCTCCCCTTGTACTAATGGCATACTGTCAGTTTAGAAATTTTAGAGGGTTTTTTTTCCACCTGCTGTAATAATAAGGCCTGTGACAGGGTCTAACTACACATGACCCTAAAATTCTCATGGTAGTCTTTATTACTAAAAAGGGTTATTTTTATTTTGTTTTTCTGAGCTGGGTCAGCAGTCTGTTGCACATTAAAAGTGATACCTTATGCCCTTTTAATGGCAATAAAATAACTGCTTTTTTATTCATAACCTCTGGTTTCATTGGGATCATTTTTAAAAGAAAATTAGTCTTGCCCTTAGCTTTTTTAAAGGGTTGTTACGGCAAAGCCAAACTTAGAAGGTATTTCCAAGGTATAAATCATTGAAATCAAGAGAGAAATAATTCCAAAGTTAGGGGTTTTTTTGTAGAGGCTGTTAAGTGGTGTGAGGAATAGATGATGGATGCATTTTTAGTGTCAGCAGATGCCTCCCCCTTTCTCCTCACAAACAGCCCTGGGTTTGCTTTTTTAGCAGAAAGCAAGCAAAGCAAAGAAGCTGTGGATCTATGGGGAAGTTAAACAAATATGATGCAGAGATGTAGAGATTGCACATTGGAGAGTAAACTCCACGACTTTATTTTCATAGATATTCAAAGGTGTTAGAGAAAAGAAACACCCTCAATTCAAATAGACCTAATTTATCTGCTTTTTGGTGCTTTGGGGCAGCCCAGAGGAACCTGTGCCAGCACAGGAACTGCCCAGGTGTGTGCGCAATAAAGCAGAAACTAAAAAAGATGGCACTGGGTGCGTAAAGGTTCTGGGATAGTACAGGAATATCCAAGAAGTCCTGCTGGGCTATCATCCCTTGCTGAGCTGGTTTGCACACAGCAATGTGCATTGTGCAGTAACACAGACCCTGTTGTGCAAAGTGCAGGGGCCGGTTCCTGAATCCATAAAATCTAAGAATTAAAAGCACTTTGCTGCATCCCAGCTGAAATGCTCAACGTGTTGCACAATCAGGTCCAAAAACAGAGGTTCAGTGTTATTGAGCTCCAGTATTGCTCTCCTATCACATTGCTCCAGGCTGGGTATGGGTGAGGTGACCCTGACAGGAAAGCCGTGGAGAGCTCAGGCAAGGAGCAGGACACATGTGAGGTTAAAAGCAGAGCAGGATTTCTTTGGATTTCAGCCCAGATTGCTGCTAAAAATGGCTGCTGCATGTATTGGCAAAACTTTATTCCCAGCCTACATGAATGCCACTGCTGATGATAGGTCAGTCATGCATCTTGCAGAAATAAGAGTGTTTAGTCAGTAAAATGTAGTTTTCCTCATTTATTTCCCCCCCACTGGTGAGTATAAATTAAGCTTATAGAAGATGCTGGTTCTTAATTTGCCCCTGTATTTCAGAAGCCAATATATCATTTTCTATGTCACCAGGAAGTCTTCTGTGAACTGGATAATTTTGTTGGTGAGATGCTTATCTTTGCCTTGGATGGCATTTGTGTTTTTTGGAAATTTGGGAACAGGTAGCCAATCTTCTCTCAATTCAACCTCTGAAAGCTCTACTAAAATCTGACAGCACCATGTGAGTACAGCTGTTGGATGAGGGCAGACTTTTTTATCTGTATCTCACCAGATTAGCTCTTTTCAGGCTTTCAGTTGATAGTCACAAGGACTAATTTTGCTGGAGAACTTTGGCAGCTTCTTCCCTCAGGCCTTAAGCAGGAGTTCAATTTACTCTGCAGAATGGAATCATAGAAGGAAGTTTTGGTGTAAGAAATTTAAGAGATGGGTAACATTTTCTTGCTGCTAAGAATATTTAATATAAAAATATTGCTTTCAAACAGTAGAATTGCCCAGATTCCTTACACTCAGTGAAATATATTGAATTCTACTTGATGGACGTTCGGATGTTCGAAACGGAGCAATTTTGATTAGATCAGTAAATATTTGCTTAAAACAAGACTGAAATTGAGTTTAAGGACTAAAATGACTATATTCAAGACTCTTCTGGGAATAAACTCCATGGAGCCAGCTGTGACCTTCCAATTCCTGGAAATCCCAAGATTGTACACCTAACTCATGGCCAGCCCATGTTCTTCCAGTGCTCGTGGCACCAGGGGCTGTGACTCAGCCATTGCACTACAGAGGACTTCAGAAATTGTGAGGGGGCCAAAAATGTAAGGGGAAGCCCAACAAGTTGGCTGAGTTGTTTTGTGAAGCAGTCATTTGGAAAAACCTAGAAGTGGTTTTGGGATTAGGGTCAAGTAGGCAGAGTTCCTCCTTCCCTCAGTTAAAACCCTGTGACCCTGCTTGTGCTGGTTTGAGTGGGGCAGCTCCAGCGGGAGAGGTGGAAAATTCTCCTTTAAGGAGAGTTCTGTGTGGGGGAGGCTGGCTGGAGACCTCTCTGCTTGAGAGGGATGTGACACCAGGATCTGATGAATCTCTGACCATGAGATTCATGTATCTCCACCCTCCCACGATCTAAAGTCAAAGAGAGATGGTCCTGCTCAATGCCTCGGCAGAAAGGCTGTGCTTTTACATCTGGAATGGCTGCAGATGTGGGCCTTGAGTGATGGTCCCCAAAATCAGGATTGGGGATGGAACTGAGTAAAATTTGTCCCTCCTTTCTGCAATTTGTAGGAAGCAAATTGAAGTTGCTCTGCTCTGTCAGCCCTGGTGTGCTGGGCTCCTTGAGCAGGAAGCTGAGGAGCTTTCCAGCTGTTTTGTATCTCCAGTGTGAGGCTTTTTTCCCTCCAAGGGGAATTCCACAGCTTCTCTCTATGTTCAGGATTTCATCACAGGGTGAGGAGGCTGCTTGTTCCAGTAACTGCAGTGTTTGCTTGGATCTGTACTTCTTAAATTTTCTTAGTCCAGTTCTGAGTTGTTTTGACTGGAGAATTACTTTGCTTTAAAGCTCTCCCTTCCATCATCCTTTAAACATACTTGCCTAAGAATATTTTTTTTTCCCAATCTTCGGTGACCATGAAAATGAAAATTAAATCAGGAGTGATATTCTTAGTGATCCCTTATAGGTGTGTGGTCTGCTTTAAAAGAGTGAACTGAATGCACGAAGAATTTATTTTCCCATGTATTCCCTAAAATTGCAGAATTATGGAAGCACTACACCCATTACCATGAACTCTGAGATGCTGTTTATTGTGCTGTAATTTAATCCCACTTTCATGGGCCTTGATTTCTGCTCCTTGTCCTTCACACGTTGTGCATCATCTGGGAAAGGTTATTGGTGAGGGCACAATTCTAATGGCACGAACCTCTGGAGCCATCTCCAATGTCTGAGTGATTTGAGCTTCGAGTGTAAATAATTGATGAGGAGTGTTAGTCAGAACCTACTGGTGATTCAGACTGCATTATTCAAAGATATTTACTGACAGTTAGAGATTGCTCCGAATTTACTTCTCTTTCCAGGCTGCATTAAACTAGGCCCTGCATAGTGACATATGTGACTACTTAAAAAAAAAAATCCTTGTTAATACACGCGAAGAACTGTGGGCTTAAGTGCCTTATTTAACAAGTTGCAAATAAGCAAAAATAATTCATAAAGTTTTAGCAGGAAAAAAATCACTTTGTTTTCAAATGCTTTTTTCCTCTGTCTTGCTTGTTGTTCAGGAGTGGACCTGAAAACATCTTGTATTTCAGTGACTTTAATGCAGCTTTCCCTGTACTGGTAGCTGGGGAGTGGTTGGGTGTGAGACTTCCTGCCTGCCTCATTAGCCACCCACCAAAGCATCTTCTCTAATGACTTAGTCTTTTAATCTCTGACACTTAAAAGCTTTTTGGCTCCCAAAACCATTTAGGAAAAGAAAGTCTGGTCTAGGAGATTCTCCAGAATTGATTAAGGTGACACTGGGCATCTTGCAAAATATCCTTTTACTTTTTTTTTTTTTTTTTTTTTTTTCAGAGTCAATATTTCCAATTTCTTTTCTTTCACACTCGTAGAGGTGCCTAAAACTCTGGTTGAAAATGCTGGAGGACAATGGGATTTTATCAGGCTGTTGTCAGGAGTGAAGTGTGACTAAAGCAAGGCCAGTAATACCAGATTTGCCTTTCAGATTCCTGGTTTTGTCAGAATTCCTGCAGGTGCCAGTCCCGTGCAATTGCTCCTCAGCAGCAGGAGGAGTGTGCCAGGCAGATGAAGGGTTCATGTGTCCATGTGTGTGAGTTTCCACACCTTCCTTTGGAAACCACCTCTGGGAGCCATTGGGGAACTCACTGTCCCTCTCAGTTTCATGTCCCTGTTGGGAAGCACTTTCACATTTTATCACTTTCTTTTATCAGGCTCTTTTTTTTTTTTTTTTTTTTTAATTGCAAAAAGTAAATATTCCACTGAATATCACCAGCTTCTTTCATTCCCAGGATTCACTGGCGTTGCAGTTGTGCATCAGCAACGAGCAGGTACTTCTCCCTGACTTCTCTTTCCCGTTTTTCCTGCAGGAACTGTGGACATGGGTGGCAAACAGTCCACGAGTGGCGACGTCTCCGTCATCCAGACCCCTGTGACAGAAAGCATCCAGGATGCCTACAAAGCTGGGGACACCAGCAAGGCCCAAGAGTTGATTAGGTTGTCCTGTGAAGAGACTGCACTGCAGGTGGAAAAGGTTGGGTTGGGTTGCTGCTCTCTCTCGGATTTTATTGGCAAAGATGGCAGAATTTCAAGGTGCTGCTGTCTTCTGTCATTTTCTCGTGGAGAAAATCCATTCGGTTGTGTGGGGATCTGCAGAAACGTTCTCAGGGACATAGTTTGCCCTTGAAAAAACAAATCAGGAACGTGGGACAGACCACAGGGAGGAGTGTGTGTAGGAACAGGAGGCTGTGTGAGGAGGGCTGCTGCTGCTGTGGTCACCAAAACAGGGAAATGCATTTTTCCCTGTAAAAAGGAAGCAGTCTATAGACTTAGCAAAAAAACCAAAAAAAACAAAAAAGTATTCCCCCATCAGTGCAAAGACGGTTGATGGCCCCCGAGAAGATTTTGCTGCCTGTGTGTGGAATTTTATCACAAACTCTGTGCCAGCTTCTGCACTGCTCTGCCTTCAGAGCCCTCCTTTTAAGCCTGCTCTTTGCACAAAGCTGATGTGAGTGTTTTGGGAGGGTCCCTGCATGTCAAGTCCAGTCATTTTGGCCATCTCCAAAACAGGTAATACTGCATTTTGCAGCTGAGCTGTGCAAATGCTTTTTCTGTTGGTCCATGAAAAATGCTTTTATACTCACCATTCTGTGCCTCAGGCACTTACGTGAAAAACCATACAAAAAAACTATCATACAAACCCCTACAAATTAACATAATACATTTATCGACAATGATCACAATGGCCACCAGTGTTTATGACATTCCCAGTTAACCACAGCGACAGTGGACATGCATTGGCGTGGGCACAAATAAACCCATCCAGCTCTAGAAACGGTTCTTTCTCTGCCTGCTGCCCTGAACAGAGAGTTTCTTCTGCTGTGTTTCCTTCACCAGTGTCAGCTTTTAGGCATTGCAGCAGCATATGGAGATCTGCAGGCGGTGAGGTACCTGCTGAAGGAAGCGTTGGTGGTGTTACCAACAGAGCCCAACGATGACAATGCAGCCGTGGTGGCGGCGTATTTTGGGCACAAGGACATCGTGAAAGAGCTGCTGGATTCCCTGCGTGGTAAGCCCTGGGCTGACCCTGCCTCTCCTCCAGTTTTTCAGGAGCTGTGTGCTAACAGCTCCAAGCAGGCATTTGGGGTTTTTCGCATTCCTTGGAAGGGGAGGGGTTTAGCCATGGGAAAGTGCGGGGCAGGATCAGATCTCTGCCGTGCTTGAAGAAAACTTTTCCTCCCCAGGGAAGAGAAACACATTCATAAAAATATTCCATGTTTGCAAACTGGAAGTGGAGGGAGATGCCATTGAGACAGTTCGTTCCTGTCAGGCCTCACAGCTGGGTAACATCCCAGACACTACAGTGAAATTAGGGGATTTTCAGGATGCAGCATCATCATCCCACTGCTGATCCAGCGATCTCAGTGGTGCTGGCAGTGAGTGGCCTGACTGGCCAGAGACACTTCGGGTGCACAGCTGACACCCAGTTGGGTCTCTGCTTGACATTTGGTTTTGACTTTCAGGGGAATTCCTTCTTTAGAATAATCGTTATATTTTACTTATTTTAATTTGTTTTAATTATTTTGGAACAGAGACATTTTTTGACTCGGACATAATTCCTAAGGCAGCAGTGGGGGCAGGGGGCAGAGCACAACTCTGACTCAGGACGAGGAGCTGTGTTTGGGTTCCTGTAGCTCCTTCAATGTTCTGTGAGCTTGGCAGCTCCTTCTCCCTGAGGCCTTCCATGCATTTGGGGTCCAGAGGTCCTGCAGAACATCTGGGGCAAATCCTTGACCTCAGACACTGCAGTAACACAAGAGCTAAGCTGGCTTCTGCAATATTTAACCTGAATATAGCTCTAGCTCCTCACTGGGACTAAATAGTTGCCAATGGCCTCACTTAGAACGGGAATAACCTGTTGGGAAACTTGCTTATTTGGTGTCCTATTAGAGCACTGGTAAGCAAAATAAATGTTCCAGTTTGGGGGATTCAATTAAATGCAATATTCCCTTCAGCCTGAAAGGAAGCTGAGTAACCCAGTAGCAAAAATGAAATTATGTTAATATAATGCACTGAGTAATGAAAAGTGACTTAAGTAGTTTCTGGAAACTTAGCTCAGTTCAGAAGTGACCAAATTCCCTCCAACTCTTGCTTCGGGGGGGTCAGGGGAGGAGCTCTGCACAAACAGCAGCTTCCAGAAATCTTTCTGCAGGACCTTCCAACTGTTTTCTTGGGAAGTTACACAGAAACCAATCACAGGGCTTAGGTATAAATTGCATAAATTTGCAATTTGGCTGTTGCACTGCAGTGATTCTCCCTGGAACAGTGAGAACTACTTGTGGCTCACAGCTTAAGTGGAGCCCATTTTCTGCAGCAGGAGGGTGAGGGGTTTGTTGGAGTTGTTAAGAATGCAAAGAGAGATGTAATTTCCACATGGATAAGCTGCAAAAAAGCCTTGACATGTTAAACTTGGGGTCGTGGATGTTCCTGTAAGTGTTTCAGAGAGGATGTGGATTTGTAAAGTATATGGCAGTAGTACAGGGAATCAGGGAAGATTTGGGGATTGCTTATTGTTAGCAGAAATAATTCTGTCCTGGGCATTTAGTTATGTGCCCAGAATTAGGCACACCTAGAGGAAAGTGGAGTTCTACAGGAAAACATTGTTTCTGGGAAAAAAAAAGCAGTTTGAGAATGACTAAAACATCAGCAAATTCATGCAGAAATCAGAACATGGTGTTTTAGTTTTTAGCCTTAGATGACATTTGTCTGATTTTACTATGAATTAATAGTAAAGAGTTGACCTGAAATGAAATATTTGAAGGGGAAATGAAAGCTTTTATGGGAGACTTCAGATTGCAGCAAAAACAAGCTAAAACAATTCTGGTTTTGTTGACTGAAGCATTTATTTTTGTTTTATTTATCCAATAACACGAAAACTCATCTGGTTTTCCCCATTCTTTGTATGCCCTCTCATGAACTTGGAAGAAGTGGCCAGTCTTGGGTGTTTGGATCTAATGTCTGTTTGGATCTGGATGCAGAGACAGTCCTGATCATCCCTGTTTGGAGTCAGATGTTCATTTATCTGCTGGTGTTTCAGCAGAACTGTTGCTGCCTTATGCTTAGGTCAGGGACAGACCAAAAATTTCACCCATTAGCTGGGTGGGTAAAGGAGAACAGTTAAGCAAAGCTGAAAACTCAGTGCCTGACCAGCTTAGCACCCTTCTCTGACCCACTTTTGCAGGGTGACCTGTTCCTTTTGTCCTCAGGAGCATCACCCTGTCCCAAACCCCTTTGCACAGCCGTTGTCTGTGGGTATTCCTCTCACATCACAGCCTGCTGGCATGAACGAAGCCACATTTTATATGTTTTTGGTAGGTCCTAACACTTGCCAGCAGCTCCTGAACTGGATGCTGGCCATAGCCTGCCAGCAGGGCCATTTGGACATTG
This sequence comes from Hirundo rustica, assembly GCF_015227805.2. Lineage (NCBI taxonomy): Eukaryota > Metazoa > Chordata > Aves > Passeriformes > Hirundinidae > Hirundo > Hirundo rustica. The sequence goes on from NC_053462.1 coordinate 17,421,104, forward strand.
TCAAGCTCCTGATCCGTGCCTACAGCGCTGACCCCGAGAGCTGTGCAGTCAGGAAGAACGAATTCCCCGTCCTCATCCGCCTGCCCCTCTACGCTGCTATAAAGGCAGGTGTGTATTTGCATGCTTCCACATTCTGCCCCTTTTCTGCCAGCTCCTCAAAGACATGGCTGAGCTGTTCACACGCAGGATGGTATCCATGGCTTGCCTGGAGTTGGATTTCCAGCAGGATGAATTAAAATAAAATTGGCTCTGAATCTTTCTGCTCAGCCAGATTGGAGTCAGGGCCTTGTGAAGTTAGATTACTGTAAATACTGAGAGGCTGAACTTTCCTCTATAAACTCCTTGGGAAAAGACCCTTAAAAACCAGAATCCTTGCAAGTAAAAGCATTATTGTTATGGACACTCTGGCACACATGCTTGATTTAGGCTGAATAATTTACACTTCAAAGCACAGCTGTGTGTATAGTCTAATATGATGGGAAAAAAGAGAAGAAAGAAAGAGCCTGGGCCAGCACTTTTGCACAGTGTCTTTGCTGTCTCAGTTTGACCAAACTGAGTCCTGCCACTGGAGGAAACAGCCTTTACACAGTTCAGTTTCCTTTTTGAACACCCCCACAGTTTTTTTCAGAAGTGGTTATTTCCCAGGATTTCTGTTTCTGTCCTTGCTGGTTCATTTACATGAGGTGAAGGGAGCAAACAATCTGCTTTTCTCCGAAGGGAATGAAGACGTAGCCGTGTTTTTGTTGCGAAATGGAGCTTTCTTTTGTTCCTACATCCTGATGGACAGTCCTGAATCCAGCAAACATCTTCTGAGGAAGTATTTCATTGAGACAACCCCACTACCAGGTAGTGCTCCAGCAAAAACAGTAAGTAACCATTTATCTGCCTGAGGAGATGTTGTTTTAAGGGGGCATCATGTTAATAACTGATAATTGTCTTTGCATGCCGTGTGGCTGCTGATTCCTCTCCTCAGCTGTGAGCCTTGTGGTTTGCTGCCCTTTTAGAAAACCGTGCAAGTGGCTTTGATGCTGAATCACAGGGTGTAAAACATCAAGGCTTTAAATGGCATCACTCTGCAAGACACAGCAACAGCTTCTGGGGGGCAATTTAATCACCACCGTGTGAGCCAGGGCGTGCTGGGCAGAGGAAACACCGACTTTGGGCTCAAAGTCTTTCAGAGGAGAAGCTGGGCTGCTTCTAGCACAGATTTCCTCTGTGTCCCCAGGGTCATCACTTCCTCCAGGTTTCTGTTGTGGCCCTGGTTGCAGGGTGATGCCACGAACTCTGTGGTGTCCCCAAGTGTTGGTATGGAACAGGGCTGAGCGTGGGAACCCTGCTGTGTCAGACAGTTCAGGTGAAAATGGGCTTGAGTGGCTTTTTGTTAGCAAGGAGCATGAGCAAGCCAATGATCTGCTGGCTATCTTTCCTACTTCAGATCGTCAGCAGTAAAAAAGTGTCTCACACTGGTGTTGTTACTACTTTACAGGGAAGCACACAGTGTTTTGTATAATTTATACTGACAGCAATTTATTATTAGGCATTTTTCAGTTTTTCCCCTCAACACGTAGTTTAACCCACACTGAATAGGAGCATCAGATCCCTGAGCTTTCAGTGCTTACAGTTTTCGTCAGGTCACAAAAATTTTGCAGTGAAAAGATGTTCCCTAATCAATCCAGTTGAGTGTCTGTCTGCTCAGCTTGTGGCATTGCAGGCTGTTGGTTCTGCTTTGGTGTTAAGTGAAAATAAGGAGAGAGGTTTTAGTAGCTTTACAAACTTCTCCATTCTCTGTTTGCCTGCCAGAATCCTCTCATTGGGTTCTTCTTGATACCCTGAGTGTTAGACTACGTAAGTGAGCTTGACTTCTTTAAATTCAGTCAGTAGATTTAGAGCCCTCCACGTGCTACTCTTAATTTTGTTTACAGATAAACAAAAGGAATCTTAATTCTAGATGCGGGCAAGAGTTGATAAAATGTCTTTCAGAAGAAAAAAAAAATCCAACTGGATAATTCAGCTTGAATAAACTTGGAATAAATGTTTGAATCACAGGCAAGAGGTCTGTTTTCCATGTGAATTTGCTGGCAATATTTAACTTAGCTGCTGTAAAAATGACTCAGCTTTGCTGTTGTCACACCCTGAGTGAAGAAGAAGAGAGCAGTCTTCAGACATCAGCTAATTGCCAGAAGGGCCTGGTTTGAAAAGAAAGAAAGAAAGAAAAGAAAAAAAAACAACAACAGAGGAAAAAACGCAGAAACTTGACCTTGATTCTCCTAGTAGCTGTTTATTTTTAATATGTTTACTTATTAATGCTTTCTCTTTGAATTCATTTTGGCAGACTGGGACAGATTCGGGAGGATCTGTCCTGGTTTGTCTGCAGAGCTCAGATCTTTGGGAAGTGACACTCGCACACTCTGATAACTTCTTAAAAAACAACTTTGCGGCGACTGCAGACAAATTGGCTCGGCGCTTTCTTCTTGTCTCAGAGGGTTCATCCTGAGATGGATTTTGCACTGGGAGGAAGCAAAACTGAGTTGTGTGGAGACTGGGACGTGTGTGGCAGCCAGCTGGATCTCAGAGAGTTCTCCCCTTGGACAGGGAGGGCAAACCAAGCACTGATCGTTCCAGAGTGAGCCCAGAACTTCAAGAGGCTTTGTCCCTTCTGTGCTATCTCTGAGTGGAAACACTTGAGCACAGCTGAGCTCCAATCGATTTCACAGTAGTGAATGCAGAGCTATGCATGAAATGTGCCTGAGAGCTGGTTTTGGCTGCCACACCTTCCAGACAGCCCGAGCAGAGCTGCCCTTTCTCAGGCAAGAGGAGTTACATCTCATTTTTCTAATATCTGTTTCTCCTTTTTTTTGTTCTTTCCTGGCATGAATTTATACCCACAGCAAACCACAGTTTTATTAAAGAGAGGAAGTGGTCCCTTTTTACAGGAACAGGTAACAAATGCCAAAGAGAGCCTTTGCAGTGAAGTGGCTGGGCACAGATTCCAGACTTCAATAGATGTATTCAGCAGGGAGATAAATGTAACTTTACAGTGTGTACAGTGTGAGATAAATTTAATTTTTCCATTGCAGGAAAAATTTTAAAAAAAAAAAAAAAATCTCTTCCAGAGAAGAGCTTTGTCTGCTGTATTTTCCCTAGGAGATATTTTATCGATAATTTTATATTCAAGCATACAAATGTGTGTGTGTGGGATCCTCCTCTCATTTTTTTATCCTGGTAATCTCACTTACATCACCATCAGCACTGAGCTCTGCAGCAGTCCCACACAACATTCAGAGCCGGGTTGTTGATGGAGGAAGCAGATCCTTGTCCTCAGATTATCCCACATGCAGCAGGAGCGAGGTTCTGATGGAGCACGTCACGTCGTGTAGGAGAAATGAACAACAGCCTTTCTTAATCACCTTACCAGACAGCCTCAGATTTAAGTAAATATTTTTCATGTTTATAGTCGATCCTTTGCCCAAGAGCAGTGGGGTTTCTTGCTCCTGCACAATTTCCAGTCCTTTGCCTCAGTGCATCCCCTGGCATTGCTGCAGTAGAAGATTTCAGTTTAGTCTTCAGGGCTTGTATTGAGAAATTCTTCCTTTGGCAGGAGAGGGGAGTCTAGAGAGGTTTTCTTTGGCCTTCTGAAGAGCAGGGAGCTGCCTGCAGTCAGCCCTGAGCTAACATCCTCTGAACTCTGTCCCTGGTTTAGCACAGAGTTCACCACCAGCCCCAGATGAAGAAGGGTTGGGCTGAGCTCTGTGAGTTTGGCATCACAGACCTTTGGCATCAGAGAAGCAGCTTTTCTGGGAAAAAAAATAGTGCAGATTAAGTATGAGCTGGGGAATAAATCCCCTCTCTTTGTGGCACTGCTGTCAGGATTTCTTTCACTTAATTAACATTTTCACTGCAGAGTCCTGAGCCAGCCAAACCCCTAACTGGTACCTGGTTACTGATACCTGAGTCAGGTAGAGGGGTTTGGCAGGTCCTCCAGTTTGCAGAGACACTGTCAGTCCTTGTCTCTGGATGGGAAGGAGGGCATTGATTCCTGGGATTCAAAAAGCTGCCTTGGATACAGGACACCAACCCGCAGCACTGATAGCAGGTGCTGGATTTCACAATCCTGCCTGTGGTGTGAGAAATCATTATCTGCATTCTGCAGCTATCTCCTTATCACATTAAATACCCCGAGGCCTTGCCTCTGCGTTCTTGAGGGCAATGATACACAGCAGTCTAAATGCAAAATGGGGATGGGTTATCAGTCTGCAAAGAGGAGCAGCACAGACACAAGGTCCTGCTTGCACCCCCTGAAAGAAGGCTGTGAGGTTGTATTGTATTGGTTGGTGTACTCCAGGACAAGTGCTTTTTTCCCAAGCCAAGGGATTTGTGGTACATGTTACAGGTGAGAGAAAAGTTCAGGGAACTGTCTGCTGAATTTAAAACAAGAGTTTCTAAGCAGGAAGCTGTTAAATATGCAGGCTTGGGAAATCTGGCAGTAAAGCAGGATGTGTTTGGTGTGACAGTGAAAGCTTTGCAGTGCAGCTCCCATTGGGTGCTGTGCCCTTTGCAGTAGCAGCGCAGACTCTGCTTAATTTGATTTCTTGTTGCTGCTGGCTTGCTGTGATTTGCAGGGGTGCCTTGTGGCATGGCAGTGCATGTAGCTTTAAACAAACAGCTGGAGCTCTCTGCCTTGGTTTCCCCAGTGGCACAATGGGCATAATATTTCCATTCATATTTGCAGGGCTGTCCTGAGGCATCACGAGTCTACACTCGTCTACACTCAGTCTACACTGAAAAGCACAGTGTCTACACTAAGGACAACTACTGTCAATATCTAAAAAGTGCATCTGTTTGTACTTACCCTTTGTTCTATTCTCCCAAACATTTGAACTGTCTGATCTACGTGGCCAGTTCTGAGTCTCAAATAAACATTTGAGACAGGCCTTTGTTTCCCTTGTCTTTCTCTCCCTTCCCCAAATGCGTTCTTTTTAATTCTAAATTTGGGGTTAAAAGTCCAAAGAGCTAAATACTGGGCATTGGAAAGCAAATTAAATTTGCTGTCGGGTTCTTGCTGCCTCCTGGTGGAGAATCAACAATCTTACCATTGAGGCTGGTTTTGGGATGAGTTATGTCAAAACCAACAAGTTTATGAAAACGTTTTGGGAATATAATTTTTAAAATGTGCATTTCAGGACAAGGATTGGAATGCAATGAGGTGATCTTGAAAATGGAGCCTTGGGTTGTTTCCTTGCATTGATGACCGCTGTGTGTTCACACTTTCTTCTGTCCAACCTGGACCCAGAATAATTTGGCTGGTGAAGAAGTCCAGCTCCCCTGTTTGGGCTTGCTCATGGTCTTTTGAGTGAAATCATGGAGCAGATACAGCAGGGGCTGCTGATATCCGGGCATGATTTCATCTCTGAGTCAGTTTAATTCCTAGAAGCAGATTGGAAAGTGAGAAAAATGGGAAAGAGCAAAATGTTTATGGCCTGTACTCTGCTCTGCCAGATTCCCAGTGGTGTAGCACAGGCTGAGAGCAACTGGGATTTCACTCATGCGGTTTTCTCTTCTCTCTTTGACACGTGCAGGCTTTGTGTGTGAACTGGTCAAACCTCAAGCTGCCCTGGGTGGATCTAGACTGGCTGATTGATATCTCCTGTCAGATAACTGAGCTTGACCTCTCTGCCAACTGCCTGGTGTCCCTCCCGTCCGTGATCCCATGGGGGCTGATAAACCTGCGGAAGCTCAGCCTGGCTGACAATCAGCTGACAGAGTTGCCCAGTGTGCAGTCCTCTGATGAGATCATTTGTACAAGGTCTGTTTTCTGTCTGCTGCAAGGTTTAACTTAGGATTTGCACCTCTGCATTCTCAGCGTTTCCAAGTTTGTTGTGGGGACTTTTATTCCTGCACTGTCCCATGTTGCCTGTGCTTTTCTCCAGCTCTGGTGAGCCCCATTCCTCTAAGCTGGCTCAGAGTGACATGTACAGGCTGATACCAATGATTCGATCTGCTGTCTATCTGCTGTCTCTCTCTGCTCCCTTGAAGTGTTAATTTTCTAATTAGGGTTTTATGCTTCGCCTTGTGAGGCGCATTTCAGCCATTTTCATTCAGAACTGAAGCTGTCCTGGTATAACAGATGTCTGTGGCAACAGGAGGCTTTGCTGTTGTTTTCCTGGTGCCTGACTGAGATTGTTCTGGACTCACAGGTTACTTGAGGTCGATGTATCCAGCAACCGGCTCTCCACTCTCCCTACTGGATTCCTACATCTTAAAAACCTTAAAAAACTCATCGCTTCCAAAAACTATATGGAGAAGTTGTTTGACGAGGAAAACAGTACGTACAGTCCAGTGTTTGGCTTGCATTTCAAGGCTGAGCCATAGGGAAGAACTCAAAAAAGTTAAAATAATGGCTTAAATGGCTTTAAAGGTCTCTTGATTATACCAAGGCTACAATGTTTCATGTTTTCCAGCAACTAATTGGATTGGTTTAAGGAAGCTGCAGGAGTTTGATGTCTCTGACAACAGGTTGGTGGAACTTCCAACGGTTTTTCTGTACTGCTTCAAGTCCCTAAACCTACTGAATGTTTCCAGGAATCAGCTGAAAGTGTTTCCAGATCCCTGGGCCTGCCCCCTGGTAAGTTGAGCTGTGCTGACAAAGTCAGAGGCTGAAAAAGCTGTTGAAACAATGCAAAAAAAAAAAAAAAAAAAAAATTGACTGTGATATTTAAAAAGCTCTTAGATGCTTAAAAGCTGTTTTGTAGGAGTGGCCCTGCCAAATTTGGTTTATGGGTTTCAGATCCAGTCTTGCTGAGGCTCCACCATGTTCTCACCGTGTTGATGGTATTGGTAGAAAAGTTTTAGAAGTGTGTCTTACATGGGTGTGTTAATTTTCTCTGTAGTTCCTCTGAGCAGAAACGTTGTTAAGAACATTTTACAAAACACCAAACTTTCATCAGAGGAAACTTTGCCCAAACCCATGGCAAACCAGGACATCTGTATGCACACCCATCACTGTGACTTTATTCCTCATTTTTACAGGGGCAGCAGGGGAAAGGACATTTTTACAGTATCCTTTGGGGAAGTGTTTGTTCATGGTTGAAAAGCAAATGGGGGAGGGTGATTTTCAAAATAATTTTTAGAACGCTTTTCACCCACCAAGGAATTTGAAATTTTAGTGCATCTCCTCAGCAAACGCTGTGTGCCTGCATGCCCAATAATTTATCTAGATCAAGATATCTAAAGAGACCACCTAGAATTAATTTATTAAAGCTTTTTACATGTGACAGATTATCTACCGCATTATTTGAAGAGATGATTACTGCTCTGTAAGTGTGGGGCTTTTTATGTTTTCCAGAAATGTTGTAAAGCATCTAGAAACGCACTGGAATTCCTACCTGATGCATTGACTGTGTTCTGGAAAAATCACCTGAGGGAAGTGGATTTTTCTGAGAATTCACTGAAAGAAGTTCCATCAGGACTCTTCCAGCTCGAGGTAAGTGTCATTTCTTCATAGTTCTCACATTATTTTTCCTGCTACTGGCTCAGACCTCAGACTGGCTGCGTGGTTAAGGTCGGAGCCCACGTGCTGGTTTGAACTGGTGCAATTGCACAGAGCCCCTGAGCAGGCTGTCACCCCCTGAATCGCCACATTCAGGCCCTCATCCACTGAGCTATATCTAGTTTCTGACACAGGTCTTCTGAGAGCTCTCTGGATGTCTGTGGTTTGCAGAATTTGGGAGCACAGTTTGGAAGACAAGCCCTGCATTGTAGCTCCAAGCTCCAGCCATTGAAATATTGATGTACTCAAGTGCACTCACAAATAGCTGTGTTTTTTCTTGAAAAAAGTGTTGTGTAATTAGGAGTTAGTCTTGCTGTGCTGAAAATGGCATATTTGAATGTCCTAAACAATGCTGCTTGGGACCTCTGTAATCTTAAAGATTAAAAATTTCTTTCCTGTGAAAGGAACAGCATAGATCCATGGGTTTATGTCAAAATTCTTCAGAATTTCTGCTTTCACATGGTATTGATGTGAAACCAAGCAGAACTTGGGGTTTCCTCCAAGCTTTCCTGCAAGATTGTGAAATTCAGGGTTGTGGAGAGAGAAACAGAGGTGCAGAAACTCCAAGCTTTTCCTTGCTGGGCTCTGTGGGAAGGATGCAGAAGTGATGGCTCATATCCATGTCCAGTCCTGATGTCAGGATCTGCTGCAAAAGTGCCTTTTACTCGTGCTGGAACAAGAGGGTTGAATTCCTTCAGTTCTTTTCAGTGATCCCTGCACATTTGGCTTTGCTCTCTGGTGCCTGTTTGTTTCCAGCTGGCATTTCTCCTGAAACAGAACCAATCCTATGGACTATTGTCTCCAAAACTTGGTTTTTGTGAATGCATTGAGAGCCAGCCCAGGGGGTGGGAGCCACCATGGCAGATATTAAACATGAGGTGGTGCTTCCAGGACACAATTTTTGGGTGCTGCTGCTCAGAGGGTGCTGAGGGGTGCAAAGGCACCAGTACAGGGGAGAGCTCAATGCAGTCTTTGCTGCTGTTTTCAAAGTTAGTGAGCCTTGACTGTTCTAAATAGCATCAGTTCTTATCCATATCTCTTCAGTATTTTATTCATAAAAGAAATAAATATCAAGTATTTTCTGAGGGCCAGAGTGTGATGAGCAAATAGAAGGTGAAACCCCATGCCTGGAGGAGCCCTGGCTTGGGCTGCTCCTTGATTGTAGAGTTTGTGTGGGTGAACAGGGCTGTGCTCATGCTCCAGCCCTTTCCAGAAGCAAATGTGGGAAGGGAAGGGGGGGGAAATGGGAAGTGAAGTGTTCCTACAGATAATGTATTATTTTTATGTAGGAACAGCAGTGAACTCTCTTCTCCCTGGGAAAGGCAGGCAGCAGAGGAGGCCTGTGACTTGAGGGCACATGTTGTGGGACAGTCATTTGTCACTGTAGCTGCAGTGTAGTTTATCACTGGCCTTTGCATGGTTTGCAGAGCAATCTCAAGACTGGGACCAGCTCAGTCCTTAATACCATGTGTACTCCAGAAATGTGATGTTAAGAGAAACAGAAACGTCCTCAGCTTTCCTGGCTGTTGCCTTCTAAAGGAACCAACCAAGCCATGACTTAGTTCTCTAGACTTGTTTGCTTCTCCCTAGTTTGCTCCTCCTGGCCTCTTCTGGGTGGAATAATTCAGGTTGGACTCTGGTCAGCTTTCCCCCATCATGACCTGACTGAGGAACCTTAATTGGGATGCTGCAGTCCCTTCACTCAGGTGCCATCTCACACCCCTTTGCATGCTGTGGCAGCAGCTTTGAAGGAAGTTTGTGTGCTAGTGCCATTGTGTCCCTTCTGGAGGCCCCTATTCTCACACTGAAAGGCAGTAAAAATGGAGAAATTAGAGAGAGGAGGTGATTTAAAAGGACAAGAGAGATCTCCAGAGTTTGTCAGCTATGAGGAACCACAGCTAGCTGACAGTCACTAATTTTCCCCCCATGCACAGAACCACTGGAGAGAAGCTCTCAGCTCCCTGGAGAGTGGCCTTGGGGGGACAAAGACACAGTGACTGAAAAAGAACCCCCCAGTTAGACCCCAGAGAACACAGTTTGTGCTAATTCTGGGGCATGCAGGCTCCGTCTCATCCCCCCCCCCCTGCCCAGGGGTGTTTTGGGGAGAAGTCTGAGGCATTCTCCTTGCTCAGCCCCGTGCTGACACTTGGAGAGAGCCCCACGCCAGGAGCCAAGGGCAGGCTGTGCCCTCCTTCCAGGGGAGCACAAATGATGGTAAAAGCATTGTCTGGCAGGATTCAGTTTTCAGTTTTTCAGTTTCCCCTTTCCTTCAGCAGCTCGCTCTGTCTGCACTTCTGTATTCCCTTCGCCTTCCCCAGGTGCCAGCAAAGCCCAATTCTGCCTCTGCCCATCACTAGAGGGAGCGTTTTGCACGGTAATTCCCGTTCCAGCCGCTGCTGGTTGTCCATCGCTTATGTCACATGGACACCTCATATTTTTCCAATCTAAGAAAAGGGGAGGAGGGCCAACAAACTGGCTTCGTGATACACTGTTAATCCTGCTCGATGAAAAGGGGCATAAACCTTTTATATTAACGTGGAGCACATAAAACATTTAACACACTTGACGCTGAAGTCTCTGCTGGTAAAACATGATTTCCATGGGGTATAATTCATTAATATTGCTGTACTTCTGGCAGGAGATAATTCAGCTGACATTCTGCTTTATCTCAGTTTTTCATGGTGGTAGGGGGGGGTCTTGCTGGATAAACCTGGTTGGAAACTCTACAGACAACACTGTTTTTCAGTGGAAAATGGGATTTTCGGCCAAATGAAAATGGAAGTTTGAGCCTCAGCGTTATTAAGGGCAGATGGAAGAGCATAAACTTTACAAATCTGAATGGGAACTGTTTTGGGTTTTTTTTTTAATATATTTCAGTTAAATTCAAGGGAGATCTTATGTTTAACATGGTATTTCCAGCTGAGTCCTATCTGTGTGGTGTTAACTGTATGGTATCAATCAGCTTCAGTTGTTTTTAAAATTCATGTCTCTGCTGAGAGGGGGGAAAAAAATAAAAAGGAGACGTGTAACTTGTATAAATCTTGGAGAGTGAATATAAATCCTGTCCATTTTAATAGAAATGTCATAAAAAAGCAATCAAAACTTTTCCTTGTGCGAAGTGGCTCATGTTTTGCACCTTGATTTTGTGCATGGACTGCAGGTGTAAGCCCACTCTGTACAGACACACGCATTTATTACATATATACGTAATCCATACGTGGCATCCTGTGTTGGTAAATCAGACTGTTCTTTTCCACTTGGAAAGGTTTCCTCACTGAAAAGTAAGATGTCCTCTTGCATGGGCTGTTTCCAAGTGCATCTGTCAGCAAGTGGAGCAATAATCTCCCCGGAGTGAGTGGTGCTGCTCCGTGCAGAGCTTGCTGGGGACAAGGAGGAAATGTTTGCATGCTGGGCAGCACGGACAGGATGTTCTGATGAATAAAATGTACTTTCTTCGTGTTTCTGTTATTTAATAGCCACGCTTAAAAGGCTCTTTCTGTGTGTTTGGTGCTCTCTAACTCCAGGCTATTCCTCTCCTAGGCTTTGGTGTCCCTGAAGCTGCTGGGAAATCAGTTAGTTACGTTGCCTTCGCAGGATAAGTGGAATTGCAAACAGCTTAAGTCGCTGGATCTTTCAAAAAACCAGCTTGGGAAGTAAGTGTTTCTTTCAAGTTTTGGCTAAGAAAACAAAAGCTGAAGGAATAACAGCAAGCCCGATCCCTCGTGTGGCACAAAGGGTGTCAGGAGAGAATTAATCACCTGCATGGAAGGCATTGATACCCACATACCATGTCCCCAAGTATATTGTGTGTCTGTGACAGTGATGAATTATCCTTTGCTGATTCTTTGGGCATTTAGCACACTGTATCATTTTTTAAGTGGATGGATTATTGATAATGGCAGTTTAATTTCTGAGCATGTAGGAATTCCTTCAGCCCAGTGTGTGGTTCATCACTACAAATACAAATTTGTGGGGAGCATATCTTAACCATAAGCCATCTGGCTGGACTGCAGTTATTAGTTAGTGTGGGAGTATTGTTTTGGAAAAAATGAAAAGTCTTTGTTTTTTAAATGGAAGTATAACCGGCTGCAAGCTCATAGAGAAGATTTCCAGCCTAAAGGATTCTGTGATTCTAAGACTGATGTTAATAAGGTTGTCCAATAAAAGAGTGATGTTCTTCTGTTTAGAACTTCCAATGGGGATGTTTAACATAGAGAGTTAAAGGTCCTTTATCATCTCCAAAACTGAATTGTGTCATGCTGATATCTTCTCATTTGGGTGCCTGTCCAGCACAGTTTTGGGAGTCCTTGGGAGTTTCAGTGTCAGCTGCAAAAGACAAATTGCCACTTTGTGAATGTCCCAGTGCATTTTCAGAGTCATGCTGGTGGGTCATCTTGTCCCAGACTCCCCGGGGAGGGCGGGCAGTGGCAGCAGGTCAGTTCTGCAGCGCTTCTGGTGAAACTCCTTCAATTTGCTGTTTGACAACCACTTAACCCTGACACCCATAAAGCTGGGGGTCAAGTGCTCCCGCCCTGGGAGCTGGGAGCGCTGCCCTGAGGAGCTCTGTTGATTTGCCAGGAGAAAACCGCTGGGCTGGACAAGTGTTGGAGTCTGATTGCACATCAGGTTTCAATCCCATCTCTCCAGAGCAGGTGGGATCCTGTGGGAGCTGTGAGTGGGGTCAAGCTCTTCCCTCAGCACCTCTCCAAGATCTTTCTCCCACGAGTCCCTGTTTTGTTTGGCCCACAGGAGCGATGAGGGATTTAAAACGAAGAGGATCCCCTTTTTCACCATGAAGAACAGGGTGCGTGGTGGCCCCGAGGCAGGTAAGGCACACAGCGAGCGCTGGCAATGCCAGGTGAGCTGGGAAGCAGCAGGAATCCGCAGTTTGGCTGGAGGGAAAGCAGAGTAAACTCCTCTGCAATTTAAAGTGCAACTGCATTTCATTAAGAGGAAATATGTTAAATATGGATAAAATGTTTCTAAAGAAATGATGCAGCTGGTTGGTACCACCAATAGAGAAAGATGGTGTGAAACCTGTTTCTTTTGCTCTTTTGTGAAGGTTATGCCCTTTAACCAAAGTACTAAGTGGTATGTTGAAGGGAAATTAACCCATAATTATCCCTGTAGCTCCTAGGATTGTTTCTGTTGCTGACTTTGTAAATGGCACATTTTCCCCTGCCTGTGATTTGCACTCTCAGTTTGGGGCAGAGCACGAAATCCCAGAGAGAACAAAGGGATATCTGAAGATACTGCACTGCTTCCTGCTCTCCATGGGATTCATCTGCATTTCTTTTGTTTGTTGTTTTGTTTTAAAGCACTTGGGGAGTTTTCTCGTTCTGGCTGCCTGCAGAATGCCTGGCTCAAAACATTCCCTGCCAGTCACAGAGTGGGATAAGAGCCGGCGTCGTCCTGACGCACATCCGAGCAGCCCTTGACTGCTCGTGGGAGGAAGAGGCCCTCCTGCAGCAAAGCCTTACTCAATTCCCCTGAAAAGTGTGCCTGAAATTGGTAAATGTACCATGTACAGCCATAGGTGTAGGTTAGGGCTGGAGATCCTCACCCCCAGCTGGCTCCTCTGAGAGCAGAGGTTCTACCTGGACCTCCGGGCAAGGCTGCTCCTGCCTCGTTTTCCTGTCCATGGGAGTGGGGGCTGCTGTGCTGAGTAAGGTGTGTGTCCCCCCAGGGGGAGAAGAGGTTGGTCTGTGCTGCTTCACGAGCAGGAAATGGAAATAGAAATGCTGTGACATTGTTGGAATAGGGAACAACTGGACGAGGAGTCTGAACCTTGTGAAGCTGTGGAGCCTGACATATCCTCAGAGCTTCGCTGTGAAGTGCCACAGCAGCATTTCCCTAAGGGAAGAGAAGGGCAGGAGCAGCAGGCAAAGGCAGCTAAAACCAGCTGTAAAAGGGAATTGCTGTCCTGATGGAAATCTCTGCCTGCTGCAGACCCAGCATAACCCCCAGCAGAAAGCAGACGAGGATGGGCTCTGCCACAGTAACATTTGAACAGCCGTGGCACCTTACACCCTGGAGCTGCCTCAGGTAGCAGGAGGGCACAGAGTCACCCACCTGGCTGTGCCACGGCTGAGCAGCCACAGAGACAGAGCAAAGCCAGCTCATCCTTTTCTCTCTGTTCCTCTGCCAAGTATAGCTTGGTGAGATGAAAGAATGTGGCCAAGAATTTAAACATCAAGAGAAAACAGAAGCCGGAGTACATCAGCTGCTCACAGAAGTCTCCTGGTGAAGTGGGGGTGGACAGGTTTTCATATGATTTATCAACAAAGCTGTTTACTTAAGTCTAGATTATTTAAAGAGAATAATTCATGGATGCCTACTATACTTGATTGATAAGTCTCAGAATAACTTCTTGCACGCACATATGTGGTGTTGGTGGCGTTTATTCATCCAAAAATATATTTTCAAGATGGGATTTGTTTTAATTTTTCTGCAGTTCTTTAAAAGAAAATTTGAGCTGAAGCCAGAGAAATCATAAATAACTCATGAATAAATAATTACAATTCATAAACACCTCGAGCTTGCTTCCAATATAGTACACTCCTTTCCACCTGGGACTCTGGTGAATTCAGAGTATTGCTGCTATTTTAGGAGTTTGCTCCAACGTGTCCAAGAGGAGCTAAATCGGTCTGTGCCTAGGTACCTACTGAAGAGCAACAATGCAAAGTTTAAGTCCAGTGATGAGCCAGAAAGGAAGTGAATTGCATCATGAATAAGCCTGCTGTTCTCCTAAAATAATCCCAAAGATGATTTTTTAATTTGAAAACTCAAAGGCAGACTGTGACACTGCCCACTCCAGACAGTCCTGTAATGTATGTGAAACAGCCCTGCAGACAGTGGGACTCTATCTTGCTCCTTTTCTGATCACAGCTCAGGTTGGAAGTGCTGTTAATATTAGAACTGGGGAGTTTTCTCCTGAGAAAACCTCTTCCATTTCCCCTGCCCCCGCCTCTTTTTGGCTGAGTCTAATTACAGTTCCTCACGTCTTCTCTGTAAAGGAAGGAGATCTTGGTGGAAGTGGAACTGTCCCATCCTTCAGGAGGGGATGGGACAGTTCCATCTCAGGGAGTTGCTTTGCTTGACCATGGAGGCAGCAGATGGTGCTGGTTGTACTTTCCCAATCAGACTCCAAACCTGGCTGGTTTCCCTTCATTTCAGGATGCTCTTTTGTAGATAAATGTGACACCCTCAATACAGCAACACAGTCCATGGCAGCTTTTTGTGCCGCTATCCCAGGAGCCATTTCTGAAGTGAAATGATGCTCTTTGGAACTTGCAGAGCTTCCCTTTGTTTGAACCTCTCCAGCAGCAGCAACTCAGCCATGCAGTTGATGCACTTACTGCTTGGGTTGTTCCCAAAATGCCCAAGATGCTCCTCAGGCATGGAGGAAGTTCCCTGAGTCCTTCTGTCTAAAACAGAACAGAGGATCAAACACCAGCATGTTTTAGAGACAGCACAGGTCAGTCTGTCAGCTGCTGTTTGGGTTTTCTTCCCTGTTGTTACTGACTTTGATCCACCATAAATCACTGTGGGATGCAGCGTGGGGACCTGCCCATAAATTCTGACTGGCTTCTGGCTTTTCTCAGGTAATATGAAAAAAACACATCGAGAGCCAGCTGTGCCCTGGATGTGCCCTTCCAGTGCCATGTTAAGAACCAGTTGTGCCTGTGGGATGCTCTCTCAGTGCCAGCTGTTAGGCTGTAGCAGGGGCAGCTCACAAGATGTTACCAACAGCAGGAAATAAGTTGGCACTCATCACTCATCCCCTGAGCTGTTTTGGCAGGCTTGGAGTTCCTCCCTGGGCACCCCATAAGTTCTGGGCACTGTCACCTTCCAGCACTGTGACTTTAGGACGTTGAGATGTGAACATTGATGTTAGGTTGTCACTGAAGGCCATTTGCTTTTCCGCTCTTGCTTGGTGGTGGCCCCTGCCAGTGGACATGACCTCATGTCCTGCCCGCAAAGTTCAGGTGAAGCTCTTGGTTCAGAGCCTTGATGCCTGTTTTGTTGTTTCTTTTTTTAAAGGTGCAATTTGTTTCCTGTCTCGTTCCAGGTCCTTTTTTGGAGTTTCCAGCATTTCTGAGTGATTCTCTGGAGGTTCTTTATCTGAACGACAATCAGCTGGACTCTGTCCCGCAGTCCGTTTGCCTCCTGAAAGGTTTAACAGAGCTTTATTTAGGAAAGTAAGTCCATGTCCTGGAAAGGCTTTGCAGTGTTATTTCCATGTTGTTTTAGTGACCAGTCTTCTGTGGAGCCCCACCCCAGATGTCCAGTGCTTTTGAAGTCAGAAAGCTGGAAATAGTCAGCCCCTTGTTAAAACTGTGCCCATGGTTTGCTTTAGATAAGGAAGAGGCTGGTCTTTTGAGTTAGGAAGATGATCTAATGCCTTGAACACAGGCCTGGGAATCTAATGTGCCTCTAGTTCATTCTGGCTTTTTGCTGTCAGTTTTTGTAGTGTTACATTCAATAATTCATTGTTTTTGCCTTTATTTCCTCAACTATCCAGCGAAGATGATTACATTTGTCTGGCTCAGAGGATAAATTGATGTTATACATCACTTTTAGGATGGAAATTGCTATTAAAGTGCTGAGTAGTCTTATTAAAATGTTAATGGAAGATTTCTGCAAGGATAGAATAGTGTAATCTGAGAGTCCGTGAGAGCAGCTACTTACACACAAAGCCTGGTTGTTGGTAGATTTATTTGTTTTTGTACAGTAACCCTGGTATCCGAGAGCTTCCTCCAGAACTTGGACAGCTGGCTAATCTCTGGCAGCTGGATATCGAGGAACTAAATATCAGTAACGTTCCTGCAGAGATCAGAAAAGAGGGTAAGGCTGATGCTGTGTATTCTTTATTAAATTGATTGAACGTGCAATAAAATCTCTTCTTTTAATGGTCAAGAGCTGGAGCAGACAGTGAATGCCGAGCCCGTGTTGGCGTTAACTGGAACTGCACAGGGAAACCTCCTACTCGTATTTACAAATTTGATAGTCAGTGCTAAGCTCTGGATGTAATGATCAATTTAAGACAGATGACAATTTAAAATGATGGCTTATAAATACAGTGTTTGCAGTATGCATAAATTCCGTGGCTTGCTTCCTGAATGTGGATATTTTAGGATATTTAGATGGTCTCTCTAAAGACTGAAGTGTTTAGGATCAGCAGTCGCAGCCCTATTGAAGTGACTTTATTGTGAGCTGCTAGGTTTTTGGATCTATTACAATGCTGTCTTTTTTTTTTTTTTTTTTTTTTTTGGTGCATTTTAATCAGAAAATCCTGTGGGAACGAAATTATTAGGAATTATTCCTGCTGCAGCAGTATACTGCTGAAGCCTCGATCTAACTTTAACTGGAAACATAAAAGCAGAGGGAAAAACTGAGTATTTTCCAACACTAAATTAGCATTTTACATTTCCATTCAGCTTCTGCAGCGCAGGAGCCCCCAGCATTTGTTTCTCCTTTCCGTGCTCCGTTGCGGAGCCCTCCCCGAGCAGCGACCTTTTCCTGGGGTCTCTATCTCAGGTTTGCCCTTGGTTTGCTCTCATCCCACCGCAGGGGGAGCAGGGGCTGAGCTGAAGCGTTGCAGCAGTGGGGTGTGTGCTGTCCCTGGGGGTGTTGGTGCCTGCAGCCCCCGTTCTCTCTCCCGCGCAGGCCCCAAGACGGTGCTGGCGTATTTACGAGCGCAGCTGCGGCGCGCGGAGAAGTGCAGGCTGATGAAGATGATCGTCGTCGGCCCTCCCCGGCAGGGCAAGTCCACGCTGGTGGAGATCCTGCAGACAGGGAAGGTGCCCCAGATGATGCACAGCGATGCCACCATCCGCACCACCAAGTGGGAGCTCCCCAAGCCCGTGGGGCACAAGGCCAAGGTGAAAAGCGGTCGGAGATCTGCGGCCCCAGTGGGGTGTGGGAGACCTCCAGGGTCCATTTGGGCTGAAATTGTCCTTTTATGAACAGCAATTTCATCACCTCACAAGTGGCGTAGTTTTAGACCCGTTGCAATTCTGTTTCATTTCCAGCTGGTACTCAGAGGGCAGTTCAGTTTTCCTTACTAACTAAAGAGAGCTGTGCCTTGGCTGGGATGAGATTCTGGCTCTCCCACCTCGAGTGGACACTAATTTTGAGAGAGTGCTTTAAATCAGCTTCTTTGCAGCAGATTGTCCTTTCATTTGGGACATCAGTACCCGAAGCTGGACTTCCTTGATATCACAACTGTCCTAGGTGGGGAATGTGGGTGGAAGGTGTGATCCAGGGATGTCTAAGGCGAATCTTAAACACCCAAATCTCAAGATGGCTCACTCATGGAGTGTGTCATACTGAACTCATTTGGAGAGCGCTGATTTAATCCAAGCGTTTGTAGGTGGCCCTGTCCACTGCCTGCAGAGTAGCCCAGGGATCAGAAGATGCAGAATTGGTCCTGAGCTCTTGTCAGAGCTGAGGGGGTGCAAACACATCACAGCTGTGAGCCATGACCACCAGACTGTTTTGGAAAGGGGGAAGGAGCCTGCTGAGTTCAGCTGTTCCACAGCAAAGAGTGCCAGGCCAGAAACAGAAAGAAAAGAGCACCACAGGCTGACTCCTTGAAGGGTAGACTTTGGTGGGAGAAGGGATTTGTGCATTTTGTGTTGAAGAGCAGTTGAATAAAATAAAAGTGTAGACAGCACCAGAGACCTGGAGTGGGATCAAGATGCTGAACAGGCTTTTGTCACTATCTCTGGGTCTGTCTGTCCACACACACACTCACAGCTGAAGGTCTTTTGGATGAACAAAGCAGTCCTTGTGCTGGTTAGGGCTTGGTTTCAACAATATGGAAGTTCTTCCAGCTGTTTTGGGGAGAGTTCACACGGATTGCACAGAATCAGAGCCCTGCTGAGATCCTGAGCTCCTGGCTGAACTCTCACAGAGTAACTTCCACGTGGGATCAGTCCCCTAAACAGAGCCCACTGGGTGTTATGTGATGCTCTGAGGATGGTGGCTGCAGGAAGCTTTGGTTTTGTGTTCAATCTCAGGGTTTTTTACTCTCCAGGGCCAAGTGATTGAGGGACAGAGCTGCCCAGGTGTGCAGGTACTCCCTGCTGCAACTGGGAGCCTGAATGTCATTGAAGCAGAGAGCCAGGCTCTCTTTTAGTGCTGTCATGGGACTGCACAGAGGAATGGATGCTCTCACTGGGAAGAGAACCAGAGCTGGAGAGGCCTCCATTTAAGCATCCCCCCAGAAATCAGTGAGTCTGGTTCACAGCAGCTGTGACTCTGGCCCATCTCTGGCGTGGCACAGACGTCAGAAGCCTGGGAGCAATGTGTAGGAGGTGTTTATGGGAGGCCTGAGAAGCTTCCCATCTCCTGAGCATCTCTCTTCTGCTTGGCTCAGCTCAGTCTGAGCTCAGTGGAAGTGATTTCAGCAGGGGTTTCCTGTTCCCCACGGCAGTGGCAGATAAGCAGCTTCAATGGTCTTGTCGAGCGTGGCACAGGCAAGGATGAAACAGTTTCTATTACAGATGCAGTGAAATGCAGGGCTCAGAATGAGACCCTTGTTTGTACTGGAGAATCCACAGCATTAACTGGAGTTTTACCAGCATCAAGGGCACCTCTATCGTTTTAGCAGCAAGTAATTAGTCTTGATTTCCTGTGGGGAAGTGGTAGCCATGCTTAACAATTGCTTGTTGATTTATCTTTCCTGGAGGCACAATTAGGACATTGAACCCCTTCTTGTGTCATACATTATGCAGGCGTAGGTTTATACTTCAGCTATTATCTCTCAGTGATTTACTGCCACGGTTTGATTTGAACACTTCTCTTTGTCTAAGTAGGTTGATTCAGTGGAGTTCAATGTCTGGGATATCGGAGGCCCGGCGAGCATGTCTACAGTCAATCAGTGTTTCTTCACAGACAAAGCATTGTACATAGTGGTCTGGAACTTGGCACTGGGGGAAGAAGCTGTGGCAAACTTACAGTTCTGGTTGCTGAACATTGAGGTAAGAAGTCACTGGTGGGCTCTGGGATATCTATTTATCAAGTAGCAGCTCAGCACGCAGATATGTGATATTGCAGATTCTTTTTGCTCTGCTTTTAAAAGCTCCCCAAGCTATGAATTTTGCACAGCATTTGGAATTCATTTTCCATTACACTGTAGGCGTATCGCTATATTTAATGGTTTAAATTTATCATTTGCTTTGTTCTCCCTCACACACAGCAGAGAACGAAACAAAAGCTGATTTATAAACCCTTGCTAAGTAAGGCTGAACATACTTATTTTGGAATTAGTGTTTGACCACACTGTGCTCCAAGGGGGGTTTGAGGCATTTTCTTTCTTGTGTGGGTTAGACACACATTAGTCTTGAGGTTATATTTTTAACACTTTTGATTCAGGTAAGCTGGAGAGTATTTCCAAAACAGCTCTCATTTACTCAGAGCCACAGTGAATTCATTGCTGTGGATTGATTTTCGTAACACTGTGTTCATAATTGTTTGTAACTCTTTATTATCTGATAATTGTTTTAACATTAAATACACAAAAATGGGCGCCTTTCGAAAAGCAAACACCTTGTAATTATCGAAATATTAATGGTCAGCAGCAGTCAAAAACCCAAACTAGGTAATGAAGCTGACAGGAAAATTATTATATTTCAAAAATATATGATGTGTCCTTGATACATCCCAGCAAGCACACAGTAACATCAGGAAAAATGCAGGGAAATATGATCATGATGGCTAAAAGAAGGGAAAAATGAAGAGGGCTGCATGTAGAAGTGATGGGGAAAGGAGAAAACCACAAGAGAGTCTTTGTTCATGATCCTTTACAATAGAATTGGGAGAGAACAAGGGAAATTGTAGCTTTGGAGCAAACAATGGGAAGTATCTTAAACACACTGGGTGGCTAACCTGTGGAATTTACTGGAAATACAGTGGGCTAGGGGTGCCAGAAATTGGAAGGACAAACTGGTGGATGAGAACTCCATCAAGTGCTGTTAATTCCGAGATCCTCCCTCGTGCTGAGGAAGTCAGTGAGCTGCAGGCTGCTGGGTACTGGGAGGGAGCATCCTACCCTGTGCCTGTGCTCTCCATGAGCCTCCAGGCAGCAGCAGGCTGGGCCAGGGGGCCCTTTGCTGTGGCTTGGTGCAGCCACCACTCCTGGGGTTGTTTGGTGTCACTCAGGTTGGGAGATTTCAGTGGGCATCATGGGAGGGAAATGGATTGCATGCAAAGAGGGAAATCTTTCTGCCTCTGAATATTCTTCTGGTCAAAGTCACTTGGATGGGCAAATGATCCCTGCTTAAGCCTGTGCATTCCCATTGTATTTGGCAGCATTTTCCCTGAGATCTGGGTACATTCCAGTGTCGTAGTACAGTCATGGAAGGATTTGAAGAAACCACGAGGTCACCTAATCCAATCCTTTGCTCTGATTCAGGATTAAGTAGGTTGAGGCTCCCAAAAGTTTATCTCATCTCTCCATGAAATTACTGGTCTGGTCCTATGAAAATTACTGGTCCTATGAAAAAGTCTGTGTGACTTCCCCAGGTATCCATTCCAGACTGTAACTATCCTTTTTCAGGATGTCAGATCTTCTGGCTGCAGGTTAGGTTAACTTTGTCTGGGCAGACATGCTTCCCTTTATTTCACTAACTCACAGCAACTCCCTTCATGTTAAACCCTGATGCAGAAACCCAAAGTGGCAGTTTCCTACCCTGCAGTAGCAGCAGACGATTAAGCCATGCTCTGCAGAACTTCTGTAATACCCAGATCACTTGTGGCTGTTGTCAAGCCATGACAGGTTACATTTATTTTATAAATATATATATATATATTCCATTTTATTAATATGCGTGAGTCCCTCCTCTTAAATATTACACTTTTCACCTGTCCTCACTGATGTAATCTGGATGAGGTCACTGTCAGTGTTTCCTCTTGCAGGCCAAGGCTCCGAACTCAGTGGTGTTGGTGGTGGGGACACACCTTGATCTGATCGAAACAAAATTCCGTGTGGAGAGGATAGCAACCCTGAGGGCGTACGTCCTGGCTCTGTGTCGGTCTCCCTCTGGATCCAGAGCAACTGGCTTCCCAGATATCACCTTCAAGCACCTGCAGTAAGTACTTGTGCCTTTGTGAAGTTCAGTCACTCGCTCTTTATTTTATGACACTTTTAACAATTTTGAGATACTTGATCTCCTTGGCAACGGAACCAATTTAGAGACTCGTCAGCATTGCATTTCATCTATTTTTGACTGAGATAATGTATTATAATGAGAGAGAAGGTCAGTGTTGCTCAGGGGGGCTGATGATGAGTCTGAGAGCTGGAAGCTCCAAAGTCATGACCTTGACCAGCCTGTTTACTGCTCCCCCTTCACTCAGGTTTCTCACTGCTTAATGGTGACACATTAGTCACAAGGGGAGAAGGTGCAGATTGACTGATTAATGCTGTGAGAGCGTGACTGTCACAGGGTGGGTGCCAGGGGCTTTGCTGAGGGGAGGCTGTGGGTGGTACCTGATGTGGAACACGGCTCACGTGGCACCATCAGCTGGGCAAGGAGGGGTCAGTCCCCCGAGCCCCTGGCAGTCCAAACCCTTGCCATCCATCTCCAGGTGTCACAGCAGGGGCTGGGGCTGCCCGGGAGATGGGTGTCACTCAGGCCACGCAGTCTGACACCGCCCCAGGACAATGCCCTTGGGAAGAGGAGGCTCCTCGGGCTGGGAACGAAGCGTGTCTGAGCCAGGGGCTGATGTGGATGCAGCAGGCTGGCACCAAACAGCGTGAAAATGCCTCTGCCCTGGGGCAGGAGCAGGTGGCAGCTGGCAAATGAGGAAGGGCCCTGTGATGTCCCCAGCACTTCCCATCTGCTGCCTGGCAAAGGCATCAGCCGACCTCCCACACACTGTTCTGCAGGCACTGTCAGGAATCCCAGGCACTGTCAGGCATCCCAGCCAGC
Organism: Hirundo rustica; assembly: GCF_015227805.2. Classification (NCBI taxonomy): domain Eukaryota; kingdom Metazoa; phylum Chordata; class Aves; order Passeriformes; family Hirundinidae; genus Hirundo; species Hirundo rustica. The sequence continues at coordinate 17,443,586 of NC_053462.1, forward strand.
TCTTCCCCATTAGAAGGAGCACCAGGGACCCACTGTGAGGCTCAAAGACTCACCGTGAAAAGGAGAAAACTTTTGTGTTTGTGTCACCTCAAGCCTCTTTTCCCATCACCTCAGAGCATCACAGCACAATCTTGATCCTTCTTTCTCAAGGGGACTTTCTTTCACCCTGTCAGCCGTCCTGAAAGTTTCTCTTCAGCTTCCTTTCCCCTTGCATTTCTTCCCAGCCTGATTTCATACCTCCTTCCTCCTGTGCCTCTCCACACCCCGTCATCCACCTGGAATATGCATGGTAATAAGCTCTGGGGCTGGAGGAGTGTGAGGAGTGTGAAATGACTGTGTGGGTGACTCCAGGTGCTTCTATCAGGGGTCAGGGTCATCCAGCATCCCAGTGAGTTGCACACTTCCCAGTGCCACAGAGGGCTGAGTTTTGAGATAAAGCACATTTCATGAGAGAAGGATTTTCTGTCTGCCATGGGAACATGTGTAGGATCAGTTAGAAAGACCCTTTGTTGGGGAAAGGGGAATAGAGCTGTTCTTACCCAGCCCACAAAGAGATTAAGACTAGTGGGAGTTGAAGAGAGCAGGTTTTTAGCTGTTCAAGAGATAATGAAGGCCAGCTTTTAGGATCTTAGCATCAATTCCCAGATTGCAGGATCCAGCTGATCAAGGACCGGAATGAGGGTGGGAAAAGGTGTCTGGTAGTCATCATCCTGCCTCTTTGATCTGAGGCAGGGAGGACTGGACTTGTCTCCAGAGGCTGCTGGGGCACAGAGTTCTCCTCCTCCCCGCAGCCCCTTCCAGGATGTGTGTGGCTCTGCAGGGACAGAGGGGGATGTCTTTGGTCAGGCTGCCAGAGATGTCCCCAGACATCCCCGTGCACAGGGGACAGCAGCGTAGTGAGGGAAGCAGGCAGGGCAGAGGTTGGACTAATACAGACGTGGCCTAATACATCTTTTCCAGGCGACTCTGTATTTTCTCTAAAGCATTCTAAAAATACTCACTGACAGCCTTCCTCCCATTCAGCTGACACAGGAAATTTAGAGTCAGTGATAAGGGAAAGTGAGCCTGGAAAGGAAGCCAGTGTGCCGATAAGGTTTGATAACCTTCCTTCTTGCATGACTTTTGCAGCGAGCTCTCGTGTAAGACTCTGGAAGGCCTCGAGGGACTGCGGCAGCTGATTTTTCATGTCACTTGCAACATGAAGGATGTCGGCAGCTCCATTTGCTCCCAGAAACTTGCAGGGAGATTGGTGAGAACTGGGCTGTCTTGGTGATCCTTACCAAAGCAGGGCTTCTGGGAGGGTTTGGGAGGTGAACTTGAGGAGTTATTGATGGAGTAGGTAGTTGATGCAGGAGCCATGTGTATATTTGAGGTGGCAATCTGGCTTTGGGAAAAGACAGCACTGGAAGATCCCTGTGAAAGACAGCAGCCAGTTCATCCCTTGCTGGCTGATCCTGATCTGCTGGTTTTCTCACGTGGCTTGCAGATACCGAGGAGTTACCTCAGCCTTCAGGAAGCTGTGCTTGCAGAACAGCATAGAAGAAGTCAAAATGATGATGTGCAGTATTTAACAGACAGACAAATAGAGCTGATGATCGAGCAAACACCTGGAAATGACATCAAAGACTACGAAGACTTGCAAACTGGTATGTCAGAGCATACCAGTAATTTCCTGGAAATAAATATGTACATCCAGTTGAAATATTCGTCAGACAGTAAATACAAATTACACCAGTGTAGAGGTCGCTTTGGAAATTGGTAAGATAGAGAATTAGTAGTGGGACTTTGGGGACGCGACTGGGAGGTTTCTAAGGTGGTCTGCGGTTACTGATTTCATTTTTTTTCGACAAGCTGTGTCTCATTTCTAGTCTGCAGAGAACTGCATTTCTAGTCTGTGCAGAGTGAGGGTTGCCATAGTTTCAAGTCTGGCTTCTCTGTAGGGCCCCAGTCTTGTGATCTTTGCAGAGGCCTTGCTCTGCAGGAGGCAGGGAGGACCCTTCCCTGTGAGGATGGCAGGAGGAGGGTGAAGGGGAGGTGTCATGGGGACAGAAATACTGGCTGTGAAGAAGTGAGATGTGGGTTTTACAAGTGGAGTGTCAGATAGCAGCACTCCTCAGATAGATGTTACTCTCTTGGCTTGGCTGCCTGCTGGCTGGATCAGGAATGCATAGAACTGCACAAACTGCCTCGTCCTACTCTTCTGCACTGTGGTTTCCTGATGCTGCTCTATTGCTAATCCCCAATTCTTTGCTTTTTTTGCAGCCATTAATTTTCTCATAGAAACAGGGACACTACTGCACTTCCCAGACACGAGCCATGGCCTGAGGAACCTCTACTTCCTCGACCCCGTCTGGCTCTCGGAGTGTCTGCAGAGGATTTTCAACATCAAGAGCTCCAAGTCTGTAGCTAAGAATGGAGTCATCAGAGCAGAGGACCTCAGGATGCTGCTGGTTGGGACGGGTTTCACCGAGCAGACCGAAGAGCAGTACTTCCAGTTCTTGGCCAAGTTTGAGATCGCCCTCCCTGTGGCCAATAACAGGTATGTTGATAATTAGAGAGGTTTAGTCAGGCTGGAGAAAAATAGCAATTTAGTCAGTGAATATTAGCAGGCTTTGCCACTCTTAAGTGGTTGTCTTGACGGGGTTCTTGTGCTGAGAAAATATCTGAGAGCATTCAGCAGTGTCATGGAAGGCGCCCATCTATTTGGGCCGTATTTCCTGAACTGAGCATCCTCTGGGCCAAACCAGCCCGTGTGAAAGCTTTCCCAGAGCAGTCTTTGTCCCCTGGGTGCATTGAGGCTGGTGACAGGCTCAGCCACCAGCCCGGAGGGGCAGTGACACCGCTGGGGCTGCGGCCACGAGCAGGTGGAAGCTGTAAGGGCTCAGCCGGCGCAGCTGCAGCCCGGAGAGGATGTGAGGCCAAGGCTGCCAGGCCTGAAATATAGATGGGCTGGAGTCATCTGTTTCCAGTGAAAGATCCTCACTTCGGTGTGGCAGAAAACTTTGGGCAATCAATAATTGTGTCAGCCCTGAAAGCAGTGGCATTTTATTTCCGGGGAAATCAGGAAAGCGTCGCTGCAGCAGCAGCGTGATTTACTTGGTTTTTAACCTCAATAGGTGTTGATCAATAGTTTTCCTAGAAATGGTCTAAGAAACCTCATTCTCTTTAAATGTTAATGAGTCCTCCTCCCCTCTGCCCCCCAGTCCCTTTTCCTCTGGGCAGAGTTCCCTGCGATTTTTCTCTCTCCCATCTGCTTGGCGACAGCCTGTTGTTGGGCTAGCGGTGAGACCAGCGCTGTGTTGCACTTTTGATGTGGCATTTGCATTTCACTTCCTTGCCCTTGCAGGACAGCGCGGCTGCATCGCCCCGAGCCTCTGGGGAGCTCTGAATGCCAGCACAAGTGCAGCATTCTCTGTGCTGTCATTATGCCTGTCACTTATCCAGTCCCGGATGCCAACAAATTTTCTCAGGCTTAACACAGATAAAGCAGCAATGTTTCTGCTCAGTCCAAAATGCCTTTTGGACTCCTTGTCACTATCTGCCATTTTTCACCAAGGCAATTACATTGTCTGTGCCTCGGGAACAAGGAAACTGCTTTCTTGTGGCCTGCCCGATGTTTTTCTGAGCGATCCAAGCCACATTAGCAGAATATTCTTCCCACTGACGGGCTGTAGCTATAGCAGGTTGGATTAATTTAATGTACTAGCCAGACACAGAGCAGTTATTTGTTACTGTACTGCTGCAATTATTGTCTAGATTGCCAGATAGGGTTTCTGTGCAGTCAGTAGAGAAAGCAGCTGCCAGTTTCTGTTCTGAAAGGGTGGATGGGGGCATGTTTCACATATTTTCAAAATTTGCATTGGCTGTTGTTCAAGAGCGTCGAATCACCATCTGTGTTATAATCCACTAGATAGTGTGGCCCAGAAGGGCCTCACTGGCCCTTCTTACACTACTAGACCTTTTCTTGGATGTGCTGGGGAGAATTTATTGGCTGTCTGAGGATGCATCCACTACTTTTATAGAGCGAGAAGTTAGTTTAGTTTGCTGCACTCCGCTCTTCTGCCTAAGGTGCATGTAACTGAGCTGTGTTCTGCTTCTTAAAATACAGTTAAAAGCGTGACCATTCTTATTGCAATTTATAATTGAAACTTTTGCCAGTTTTACATTCCAAAGATGTTTCATGGAACAGATAATTTGATCATGTAATATGTCATCACGTGTGGCATATGGAGAGAGCTGTGGTCTAATGATGGCTGTGTTTTCTGCGCTGATATTTCAGATTTTACAGAATTCTGCAGCTGCTAGAGAGAAAACATGAGAGGCTTTAAAGCAGTGGATTCTGACCCAGCATTAGTTCTGGTTGTGCCTAGTCCCTGCCAGTGTTATTTTGGTTGGGTCTCTTGGCCACGTGCCTTGTTGCTGTCGTTGTGCCCGTCAACGATGAGCCCCAGATGCCAACACATTTTCTCAGGCTCAGCACTGATAAAACAGCAGTGTGTCTGCTTAAAAGCAAATAACATTTTAGATTGTACAGGCATCCTGAGATGTGTTTGGTACAGAAGAGTATCACTGACAAGAGATTTACTGGCACGTATTGAAAGCCATAAGCTCATGGTTTTCAAAACAGTTGCAGTATTCCAGGACGTTTAACTTCCCAAATATGAAAGATCGGGGCAAATGAATATTCTGGGCTTACTGGGAGATCTGAAAATAATTTGAAAGTGTTGTGGTCCCCTGCAGCAGCATAACTCAGTTACTGCTGACTGGTCAGGCACAGATAACATCAAGTCTCCTTCACACTTGGGCAAAGTACCTGATAGTCTGATTGCAGAGGAATCTGAGCTAGACAAGTGATTTCTCTGCTAGCAACAGCCTGGCAAAGTGAGCTCTTGCTTTAGGGGTGTGGCAGGGATCCACCAGCTGCAGGATGGAGCAGCAGGAATCCCTGTCCTGCTGACCCATGAGGTGCTCTCATTCTAGGGCTGGGTTGAGGCAGAGCAGCCCAGTCCTTGAAGCCTCGAACTCCTTTCCCCCGCTTCTGGGCTTACAGAACCTGAGCTGCTGGAGGTTGTTTTTGCACTGATCTCCTGTTCCACAGCTGTAATTCCCTGCTTACTAGCGGGGCAGAGTAGTACCAAAAAAAAAAAAAAAAAAAAAAACAAGAGTCCCAACATCACAGCTGTTCTAATGACTCTTATATTTTAATGCATTTAATTTGTGAGTACACAAATGCTCATTACATCAATTTTAGCCCTTTCCAGTAGCCCTGGCTGAATTATGTAATGTCTGTTTTGCCTCTGCTTGCTTCCATAGTGTAAATTAATTTCTCCATGTATTGCTGCAGCGCTTTAGTCTAAAAGCTTTTTTATATGCAGTAGGCTGTGCCATTAAAAATCTCTTTGGAGCCTGAATCGCCCTATTATCTGGTAACAATGTACTCACTGTTAAAAGCTGTAGCTAAAATCTGAGCTGTTGAATGTAATGTGTTTCAGCTACCTCCTCCCTCATCTGCTTCCTACCAAGCCGGCATTAGATATCCACGGGCTCTGCCACCAGACCACAAACACGGTCCAGAGGGTCTTCAAGATGAGTTTTGTCCCCGTTGGCTTTTGGCAAAGGTTCATAGCCCGGATGTTAATTAGCCTGGCAGAGATGGACCTCCAGGTAGGTTCCTGTGTCTGTCTGCAAACAAAAGCAGACAGCTAAAGTGGTTTGGTGTAGGTGGGATGTCTCTTCACATCCCGCTCGCTTCTGTCACAGACTGCAGTAACGTTATTTGAGTAAACAGGGAGAGACAAGGCTCTGTGCTGAAGATCTGATCCTGCTTTTACAGCAGGTGTCATTGAGAACAATAAATTGACACTGGGGGAAAAGAACCTGAGTTCTCCACAGCCTCTTTATAACGTGATCCCCTGGAAGGTCTCAGTTCCTGCAGCATCTTCCAATTACAAGAAATTGGAGTCCTGCCTGCGGCTCTTGTCCATGGCCATTCCACCAGGCCAGACTCCTCACGGCTTTGCCAGGGGAGATCTGGAACAGCTCCAGCAAAGCCAAATATCTGAATCTCTATGGGTTCAAATGGGAAGAAAATTACAGGACTGTTGCCTTCATGAGGCACCCCATTAGTGCAAGTGCTATGAGTGGCATTGAAGTAGTGTTTGCAAGGTTCCGAGAGCCGAGTGAATTTTGAGGTTGTTGCAGACGTGTTTGCAGCAGTTTCTGTCTGAAACTGTCATAAATACCTGCAAATATTTATAGTACTGCTCTGGTATCTTCTTAGCAGCTCTCCATTAAACTGTGGTCTGTCAGTGATGTGCAGAACATGGAAAACATGATACCTGTTTTTGGAAGTTCCTCTGTCTTCCAGGCTCCTCGAGCCATGTAATAACTTTACCTCTTTTAATGGGCTGTCTTGGCAACCCCTTGCTTACATCCTCCTGGGCACTACATAATCCTAGAGCACCTTTCCTAGGGGCTTCATCCAGTTCCTCATGAAGGGAGTGGAAAGAGTGCCAGGCGTCAGACCTGTCTGCAGGCAAATAAGTGTTAGAGCGATGAGTACAACGGAGTCCTGCGGATTAACTTCTTGGTTTTAAAACAGAAATACATTTTGCTCTAAGTGCTGGTTTGAAGTGTCTTGGAGAAGAGCCATCTTCCTCCCACTAAAACAGGTGGAAAAGTTAACTCTCTGCATCGAGGGCAGACTTCATCATTCACTAGAACATTCAGTACTTTAGGTTTATAAGACTTCTGTGAATGCAGAATAAATACGGCAAATGTCACAGTTATAGAATTAACTTTGTGCGCTGATGTGAAATTGTTCTCTTTTTGAGTGGCATGAAAAAGATTTCCACTGTGGAAAAATCAATTTTACCACGTGAATTTCCATTCCATCGCAAAATTTTATATGAGCACAAGTCACTTTTACTGGAAAAGGTACAACAGCACCTGTGAAAGCTAAGAAACGAAATCACTTTCTTGCTCGGTTAAAGCATCCTTACGAGAAACTTCAGCATTTTAACGGTTTTCATGCTTTTCTGCTTGTTCCAGCTCTTTGAAAACAAGAAGAACACCAAGACAAGAAACAAAAAGGTGACCATCTACAGCTTCACAGGCACCCAAAGGAACCGCTGCAGCACATTTCGAGTCAAAAGGACTCACACTGTTTACTGGCAGGAAGGTCTGTTCGTTACCTTTGATGGAGGCTATCTTAGGTAATTTGTGTTCATAATGCAGCATGTGTGACAGGGGACTAATAGAGTGTATGAAACACATCAGCTGAATGGAGATGAATGGGTCTGACCCAGGCTATTTGCTCGCTCATCAGGAGAAGAGGAGGCTCTTCTAATGGACGTAACTCATCTGGTAACAACTGCTGACAGAAATGACGAACAGCTGATTATTTGGCAGGTCTGAATGTATCAACCTTATCTGTTATTGCAGCCACAAATTGAAAGAGGCCTGAGAACAGAAAGTGAAATTCAGAGTGAGGCTCTGGCAGCTTGAAATCGTGCATTTTCTCATGCAAAGATTTCCTTACCTCAGTGAGTTTTCCACTGAATCCTAAAACTTCACCACTGCGTGGCAGTAATCCAGGTCAGTGGAGGTGCTTCTGTGCAGCCGGGACTGTGGACAAGTGCCTCAACCTGGCCAAGGCAGAATGTCTGCTGGCTGCAAGCCTGGGGAAAACCTCTTGTCCATTTGTTTCACAAATACAGACATTTAGGACTTTTGCTCCTTCAGTCCCTGGCAATACAGGGAGGAACCATTGGTGCTGTTGCATGGTTGGAGGCCAGAAGGAAACAGTGACCTTCCCAAGTTTCCAGGCTCAGTAGAGCCTTGAACCCAGACGCTGCAAACCACAGGCTGGAATCCTGAATTCTGGACCGTTGGTAGTGGTCATGCTGTTACCTCACTGTGTATTTCAGGGAGTTACACTTCCATGGGAATTGTGCAAAAATTATGTTCATAAACTTTTCCTAATGGTTTCTGGAAATAACCATTCTTATTCCACTGGAATTTTATTACTGATTTTACAACTCCCAACCTTCCAGCATTCTGTACAGGGCATTTCTGTCAAAACTCTCCATCATACTCAGCTCACTTGGGACACAGTTTTCCCTAGGCCTGACCTTCTATAGCACTTGCCCTTTTTGAGGAGCTGGTATTTCTGTGCGAGAATTCTCTTCCGAAAGTCATTTTCAGAACAGACCGAGTTGAAAATCACCCTCAAAGCTAGATTGCTTTGTGTTTCAATGAGTCATGAACGGTGTGTTATTATGTAACTCAGGTTTCCTGCCAGAAAGAAAGTTTGTTTACGCTGATTCTTCAGAAAAGCTTCACAGGTCTCTCTTTCGGCTTTCTTCACACAGTGTCGAGTCTTCTGATGTGAACTGGAAAAAGAAAAAAAGTGGTGGAATTAAAATAATTTCCCAGTCAGAAGTGAGAGACTTTTCAGCCATGGCATTCATCACGGATCATGTCAACTCTTTGATAGACCAGTGGTTCCCTGGTAAGAGAACAGCTGTAATTTTCTGTGCAGTGCTACAACAGAGGGTTCTTTGACAGAGCTCTCCAGGTGCACAACGTTGTGTGATAATTGAAGACCCCTCAGGCTCTGACAGTCTCAAGCCAATAACACTTGATAAAAGCTAATAAATCTGCAGATAGATCAAGATTAGTTGCCAACACCCTTTGGTCTAGACATTGTGTCTTCCAGTCTGTCTGTCGCAGCAGCACAGGTGAAACATTGCTGCTCAAACAGGACCTGTAGGAGTTCAAGAGACTCTTCCAGTGCTCGTAGCAGGGGCAGGATTTGGCCCAAACTGCTTGGTGCTGTCCCTTGAACTCATTTTGGCATCAGCTGGGATGAGGATTTGCCCATCATTTCCAGCTTCCTGTGAGTTACAGAATCCTGATGTGAGAGCTGTGGGTCAATATGGTACCAAGGACTCCATGCCAAGGTAACTTCTCTGACTCCTGCAGCTGCTTTTCCTGTGCTCAGCACAGATCCTGCTGTTACCCAGCGGGCTGTTTGCAACCCCAATGCACTCCATTTGAAACCAAAACAAAATCTGAAGTGCTCTTTGTCATCCTACCCTGGTCTAGAAAGCAGTGCCAAAGTCTCTTAATTAGAGGCTCTGTGGAGGAAACAGTGGTGCACTCTCACATACTCACGTTCTACATGTTCTGAAGATAAAAGAACATTTTATTTGCCTGCGGATTAAAATAATGCTAAAGTTAATCAGTGAAGCTTGAGAAGAGCCACAACTTCAAAGACTGCAGGCTGTGTTCACCCTGACTAATTATGGGCATTTAACAGAGCCTGTCACCACAAAGTCTCTCTGTAGTTATGGGAGAGGTGTGAACCTCCCAAAGGCTTAGTCATGGTAGAATCCACGTTTCCCCTGGAGGGGCTGAACACATTGCCCATGAGGGAACCCATAGGACCTGTGTTCCCTACCTGGGTGCTGCAGGTGAGTGCTGAGCCTGAGCTCAGTGTGCTGTGCCTGCCAGCCTGCTCCCAGCCCCATTCCCACCTCAAGCCATCTGGCAGTTTGCAGTCTGGGAAGAGGCAGAGGCACTCAGCCAGTAGAAGGGTCTCTCCAATGCTTTACTCACATCCTGAGTACATTTGCCTTGCAAGCCTGTGCATTACCTGTGACCAGAGCAGGGTGAGTGTTGGGTTATAGCCACAATCCTGTCTCCCCAGCATTGTCCCTGTGCACTTTGCAGAGCTATTTTCTGTTCCAATCAACACCCTGCAGCAGACTGCTGCTGTGCGAGCGTGACCATTTCCAGCCAGCGGATCCCGGTCGTGCTGCGGACGTTGGAACGCGCTGGGAGCTGTTGTTCCTTCTCAGCTGGTGTGAATGACATTGTTCCCTGTTTGTTTGTTCTCTTTGAAGCTCTCACAGCCACAGAGAGCGATGGCACCTTGCTGATGGAGCAGTATGTGCCCTGCCACATCTGTGCAGCTGCCAGGCCGGAGCAGGGCGAGGGCAGTGAGAGGGCAGAGGACGTGCAGTACTTCAACATGGAGGATTGTGTCCTGACTGCCATCGAGCTGGACTACATCACGTGTCCTAATCACCCTGACATCCCCGTGTCTCTCCAAGAGCTGGTCCCTGAGCTTTTCATGACTGATTTTCCTGCCAGGTAACATGTTGATTCCAGCCCTTGACAGAGTTTCAGTGTACCTGTGTGATTTGGTTGGGCCCTTTTCCTAAGTCACCTCTGCCAGAGGGACATACTGACCACAGGAAACAAACCCATCTGCTCTCAATCCACGCTCTGGCAATTCATCCTGAACTGCACCCCTGGTGTTCAGCAGCTTGCTTAGACAACAGCTGAGTGCTGACCGAGTCGTCACACCAGGGGTCCTTTGAGATCACTGTGGTACAATGTGAAAGTCCCCTTTTAAAGCCATGGCTGTCCTGCACTGCCCAGAACTCTGGCCAGGACTTTCAGTAGTTGGAGCCTTTCTGGGATCCCGCAAAAGGAGATTTTAGTGTGGCAAAACTAAAAGGAAGCGCTGCTGCCTCACAAGATTGGCACTGAAATGGCTTTAATTTTGTAAGGGCCCGTAGGTGAGTGAGTTTCCACAGGAGGATCCACAGGAGGATTCACGCTGAGCTGAGGCTCCTGCTCCCCTGAGGGCTGCAGGATGTGTTGGGTATGTGGCAGCCCTGAACAGCTGAAGGAGCTCTTCCCTATCCATTGCAGCACTGCCAAACCTTTAAGCTGCTTAACTGCATTCCCAGATGGGCTCAGTCTTACACCCCTTATTACTCTGTGCAGAGCAGCCAGCACAGGAGAGCAGTGTCCCCTTCGGGTCCCGCTCTCTCAGACCTCTGAGTGCCCAGTGCAGAATCATGAGACCTCTAGACCAGACTGTCCTGTAGGCTGCTGTCAGAGCTCTCTGTGCTCTCATTGGCCCCTGTTGCTTTGTTGGGGTCATTTTTCTGGGCAAACACCCCATCAGCTCATCACACCAGCCCTCCTCATTCCGTTATCTCCTGCAGATTTATTTGGCGGGTGTGAGGTGAGTGGAGATGTTTGAAGTGTGAACAGCTGTAAAAGTAGTCTCTGGGAGGGTGGGGAAATGATGAGTTGCAGCTTGGGAACGCTAAGCTGATTTGAATAATCAGGTTTCAGAGTGTGGAGCTGTTCATAAACATCCTGTCCTGCCTTGGTGGAAAAAAGAGGAACAGGAGGTAAATGAAGCAAAGAAAAAAAAAGAAAAAACATTGATACAGATAAATAGCACAAGTATCAATACCTGTGTCATCTGCTTGGAAAAGGAACTTACGTACTTTCCAGATCTGTTTGTGGGATAAATTAGTAATAAGCCTTTTGTGCTTCTTTGCTCAAATTACTTTTTTTTCTGAGAGAAATCTCTTGTACAACTTGATCCAGCATGGAGTGCACTGAGATGACCGGGTTTAGGTGATCCAGTCGTCTTGGTAGATAAGGCAAGAACCCATTAGGCATTTGTGAAAATGGAAATTACATTAAAAACATGAATTTATGATGTCTTTGAAACTTTAATTAAAAACCCCTAATTTCTATTTGGCAGACTGTTCCTGGAAAATAGCAAACTGGAATGCAGTGAAAATGAAAACAACGTTCTTGGCCAGGGTGGAAGTGGAACTGTTATATATCAGGCACGATACCAAGGAAAACCAGTGGCTGTGAAGAGATTTCAGATTAAAAAATGCAAGGGTTCTCCCACTTCAGCTGCAGGTACAGTGCACAGATTTGGTGTCAGGAATCAGGGATTCTGCAATCTGGGATCCCAAGCTGAGACCAAAGAGTCTGCAAAGTGCTGACAGCACCTGATTAAAACCAGCATGGAAATAGATAGCAAAACTGGTGGGTTTCAGTGGAGGAGAAGGAGCCATCTGAGAGTTCTTCATGAGCACTTGCAGTGATGAAGGTCACGGGCACTGCAGGAGGCTTCTCTCCTGCAGATCAGAGTTTGGATTTATGGGGTGCCACGGCAGAGCCCTTGATTGGGAAGGGAGGTGAGATTTCAGCTCCTGTTCCCACATTATTATCCCAAGCAAACCCACATGAGGAGTGTGGGTTTGCTTGGGTTTGCACTGAGGACTTGTGAGTCTCCACCTCTGAATTAGTGTTTTACTCCCTCTGTGCCAGCAGCTGGAGAAAGCAGACTGGGAACCCTTCTGAGCCCATCCAGGCAGGGATGGGCTCTCCTGTGGAGCCCAAGTTTCCAGCAGAGCCTCAGTCCATGGACAGAGGAAAGGGGAAAGTGCCTCACATTCCTCATTTTTGTCAGGAGGATGTGGTGAATCCCTGAGCTGTGGAGGAGGCCAGCTGCTGTCCCAGTGACAAATAACCTTGGGGAAGAGCCGACCTGCCTGAGCAGCCTGTGGTGTGCTGTGGCAGCTGGACCATTACTGTGATGGGTCTCCCTTTTGGCAGGGAAGCTGGGAAACTGTAGGGAAGAGCCCTTCCCGCACAGGGTCTGCAGTGTGCCATCTGCCAGAGTCCCTGCTGGGAGGAGCACAGCACGAGTTTTCCAAAGTCATCCAGGGGATGTGTGAGAACAGCATGTGCCAGACACACCCGAGCCTGGTGTTTAAGAACCAGGGGAGCTCTCGCTTCCTGAGGCACCAGATACATCCTGCTTATAGCCAGTGTCTCTTAGTGGCTCATACACCAAACATAAGGATACAGCTTAAAGAAGCCTTGCTGTCATAATCCCACCAGCTGCCTTCCTCCTGCAGCCCTCATTCGGTGATCGCCTCTCAAAGAGTTTGTGACTCATTTCCTGAGCTGGGCAGTGAGGAAGGGGGTTGGTTATGTGTCTTGACAGATACCATGCTGAAGCACCTGCGGGCCATGGATGCCATGAAGAACTTCTCGGAGTTCCGTCAGGAAGCCAGCATGCTGCACTCCCTGCAGCACCCCTGCATCGTGTCACTCATCGGCATCAGCATCCACCCGCTCTGCTTCGCCCTGGAGCTGGCCCCGCTGGGCAGCCTCACCACCGTCCTGTCTGAGAACTCCAAAGGTAAAGCCAGCCTCTCCCTCCACTCCTCTCCCAGTGACAGATGATCAGCAATGCTTAAATTGCTGCTTGATTTGCTGGAGGGGAGTTTTGGTTTTTTTCCCAGACTAAGGGAGGTGGGAGGGATGGAACTGTTCCTATATTATGCTTCTGGGAACCCAGTAAAAATTGATGCTCGGGATTCTCAAAACTACTTTGGAGACCTGGATTTTCGATTTCTCTACAAGTTAATATGGAGTGCATCTCTCTTCAGTGCTGCATGGATGGTGCTGTTTTTCCCCCTGCAGATGGGTGTCTGGTACTCTAAATTATCTCATAATTATCTTTATTGCTGTCATTGTCAAATGAACAACACTAATTCCAAGATAAGTTGAGGCCATCTGACCCTCTTGGCACCTTGGCTTCGTGTCAACTTTCAGTCAAACACTAATTTTCACCAGAAGATTTAGCGGCCTAGAAGTGAAAGGGTTTAAAAAAAGAATCTAGCAGGACTGTCAGACGCGTATAGCAGCATAAACAGTGTCATTTCAAACGGAGGCATTGAATGATGTTTCAAAAGGTTGTCAGTCATTGCTCTGGAGTTAAAAAGTGGAGAGAGAGGGAAGAAGAAGCAGTTATGGCAATTGCAGCAGCTCTTCCTTTGTGCCAGGGTCCTCCTTTGTGCCGCTGGGACACATGCTGACGCACAAAATAGCCTACCAGATCGCCACAGGCCTGGCCTACCTGCACAAGAAGAACATCATCTTCTGCGACCTCAAGTCGGACAATATTCTGGTGTGGTCCCTGGACGTCAGGGAGCACATCAACATCAAGCTCTCCGACTACGGCATCTCGCGGCAGTCGTTCCACGAGGGCGCGCTGGGCGTGGAGGGCACGCCGGGCTACCAGGCCCCCGAGATCCGGCCCCGCATCGTCTACGACGAGAAGGTGACTGGGGGGAGTCTGTGGGGCAGCCCAGGGATGGCACTCTGGGGCTGGCACCATCCCGTGGCTCGATTCCCTTTTCCATGCATGGGGGGCAATGCTGGCTTTGCCACTGCAGCCTTCCTTGCTCTCTTCTCTGCCCGCCAACAGAGCCTTGCCCTGATTTTCGCTCTGTTTCTGGCTCTAGGTGGACATGTTCTCCTATGGCATGGTCCTGTACGAGCTGCTGTCTGGGCAGAGGCCTGTGCTGGGACACCACCAGCTCCAGATCGCAAAGAAACTGTCCAAAGGGATCCGTCCTGTGCTGGGGCAGCCCGAGGAGGTGCAGCTCTACAGGATGCAGGCGCTCATGATGGAGTGTTGGGACACTAAGCCAGAAAAGGTACAAGACCACCCTCCTGACCTGGCTGCCCTCCTCGTGCAGGAGGGCTGAGCTTGCTCCTGGTGCAGCACAGCAGCTCCATTTATCCCTCCTGCTGATCTGGCCCAGAATTGCTGTTGGCTTAAATGAGAGTTTTGTGAATGAAATGATGACAGATTTGTGGCCTTAGACATCTGTGGTGACTTGAAGGTCCCTTGATGTTGATGGCAGTTAGGCTGCTGGTCTCACCAGGGCAAGACATTACCCATAATTTTTAAAAACAGCTGCAGTGTCATGCTGTGAGTGCAACTACAAAGACTTTAAAATACCCAAGATTATAAAAGGAGGTATGAGGAAGAAAAAGCTTCAAAGTGCAAGAAAAGGATTATGCTGCATTACATTCTTTATTAATTTCAATTGGTGTTTTAGAGCTGCTGTCCTTCAAAGAAAGGTCAGCCTGACTCTCAAACATCTACACACTGGCATGCGATGGGTCAGCTTCCAAAATTCGTAAGCCTGAAGAAATGAATCAGTAAAATGTGTAAGAGAATGACAGACCAAGCTTTAATAAACAGTCACAGAATCAGAAAATGGTTTGGGGTTGGAAGGAACCTTAAATATAATCCAGTTCCAGGGACACCCAGGCTGTGCTTGTGCTTGAGATTGCCCTGATCCAGGGGCAGGACCTTGTGCCTGGCCTTGTTGAACCTCCTGTTTATTATGGTTCTCCTATTTCATCTTGTGTGACATGTCTCTCTCTTTTCCTTCCCCTTCAGCGTCCCCTGGCCATCTCTGTGGTCGGGCAGATGAAGGATCCAACCTTTGCAACGTTCATGTACCTGCTGCCCTGTGGGAAGCAATCTTCCTTCTTCTGCTCCCCGGGGCAGGAGTACACGGTGGTGTTCTGGGATGGGAAGGAGGACACCAGGTGAGACGGCTCACATTAGCAATTCCTTTCTTTTCTTTTTCCTTTTTAAGTAAAAAATCCTTCAGGATCTTCGCTTCTGCCTCTGGGAGGGAGGTGAAGAAGGTGAAAGTGAACTTGGATGAATGCCAAGAGTACGGTGAACACTGTTTTCCCAAACTCTTTTAATTGGGAACAGTGGTTGCTTTATAAAGGATATTTAGTGAGCTTAACTCTGCTTCAGTTAATATGAGGAGAAGATTAGGGCAGTGTAATGATTCACACACACAGGATGAAGCATTTGCACATGAGAACAGACGTGTTCTGCCTTTCCTAATGAGGCCATTTAACACTAAACCTTTCCTAATTGAGGCTGCAGTTCCATCTCTCTTCTGCAAAGCAATTAAGCACATGCTTAAATCCTATTGCAATCATTGGGAGTTAACCACATGCCTGGAGCTGTGTGTGCATCCAAGTGTGTACTGCCAGTAAAATGTGTTCTGGACTGAAGGCATGTGCTTAAAATGTTATTAAATTGTGACTGAGGTGATGGCATTTTGCTCAGCCACATGACCTGCGGCTAGTTAGGTTCATTTTTATGGATGGTGCTGATTTTTATAGCCTCAGTTTTATTTGGAAGCATTCACAAACTGATCTGAATTTTATATTAATGTGTTCATTATTTGTAACCATTAAGCTAATGGGAAAAGCACGAGATTTGTTGCTGAACTATTTGCTTTGCCGTTTGTGGTCCCTGGTCAGTTGTTTGGTGCAGGCAGTGTGACTTTTCCTACTGAACTGGTGAAGCACATGGCACTCCCAGATGTATTTTGAATGCATGGATGTTGTCCAAATATTCACAGCAATATATCTCAGTGAATCTGCTTCCTGACTGGACAATCCATTTGCTGGAGACTGCTGAATAACAAGTTACTCACATGTGACAGATTTCAGGATGTGTAATTGCTTGTGCCACAGTTGGTAAAACATCTGGGACTCACAGATGTGGTTGTGAATATCCAGTTATTGTTCAAACATCCAAACCCAATAAACTTCCCCAAACAAACAAAATCCTTTTAGCTACAAAAAAACCTATTAATTAGTCATACTTATAAATAATTTTATTTGGTCACAGATCATTGCTCTGTAGAATCATGCTCCTCTGTTTATCTACTGGAATAATAATGAAGCCAGATAATAGCGAGGCAGTGAACTTGGAGAGCAGATATTCCCTTGAGAACCTAATGGGCAAGATGGGCTGAGACTTCCCAGCTATTAATTACTGCTGTTCAGCTGGAGCTGTTTGTCTCACAGCTCAATTACAGGAACAGACCACATATGTCCTCCTAACCCTGTGCAAAGTCAGGGAGCCGAGTGTAAATCTTCACAGAAGCAATTGCACATCTGCCCCTGAGGAAGAGCCGTGGCACATGTTTCTTTTCCTTTGCAATGAGGAATTTACAGTCTGGAGGGGTGTAAGTCCTTGCAGCATCATCCGCATCTGGGCAGTTGTGTTATGGCTTGGCCACAAGTGCCACAAGTCCCTCGGCCCCGTGCTGGAGGAATGTTTGCCACATGAAATCATTGCTTGCCCCTTTCAGGAACTACACGGTGGTGAACCTGGAGAAAGGAGTCATGGAAGTGCAGAGGATGAGCTGCCCAGGAATGAAGCTGTGCTGCCAACTCAAATTTCAGAATGCCCTGTGGGCAGCCACGGAGGTGAGCACCTTGCCTGTGCCCCCCTCGAGAGGGGCCTCGTTAGGGGAGACACAAACAAAGAGAAAGAGCCTGTTAAATTAGTAAAGCCAAGAGTGTGCCAGACAAAAGGGCTTCTCAGATGAGCAGCGTGACTTTGCATCTGCTGTCTCCAGGTGTTTTGTTTCTACCTGACACACAGATCCAGACTGTGCCTGCCAGAGCCCAGGGCGATCGTGGGAACCTTGGCTTTCCGAGGGGAAACTGGGTTGGAGCAATCTGTACCCAGGGGTTCATCTGGGAAATGTCCTTATCTGTGGGCGATAAAGGGAGGCAGGGACAGAAAACATGCATTTAAGGGTGGGGTTTTGAATGAGGCCTGAGGGATTTGAAGGCTGGTGGGAAATGAGTACCCATGTTTTGTGTTCGCCGTGGAAAATTGCAGCTAAAAAGATAAGAATGAGAGAGTGTGACTGATTTATCCCCCAGAGCCCCTGTCCACCCATCAAAAAGGGCTGTTGAGTGTCAGCCAGTTCTGACACAGTCATTTCACACCAGAAAAAGCAAAAAACAGCCAAAAAATTAAATGTACCTGAAGTTCAGTGTTTTAGAGTGGGGGGGGAAAAAGGCCACACTCGCTGAGTAAATAATTTGTGTTGGCTATTTCACTTTGCCCTGGCATGGATGCTGTGAGTTTAGATTTTTTTTTCTCCCCATAAGAAAATAAGGTATTTTGACTTTTTAGGTTCTCAAATAGAAATAAAGCTCAAATACTTTTTCTTTTTTTTTCATAATAATAAGTATAAAAAAACGAAAAGACCTGAAAGCATTGTGTTTCCACCTTTTGGATCGGAATGAAAGATGTTCCCAAGCTGGTTCCCAAACTGGGTGCTCTTAGTCAGTTCTAGTAGATTTAGGAGGAGTGGGGCAGGTGTAATTCCACATAAAATGTAATGTCCCTTGAATGGGCAGATTAATGCAAAATAACACACAACCTGCTTCAGTTGTTGTTTGGGATTTTTGCATTCAGGATTGTCAGATGCTGGTTTTGGATGTGGTGATAAAACCCCTACACTGGTGACTTTTGCTGACTTCTGGATAATGCATATATTGTCCACAGCCCATTCTGAGGAATGCAGCAAACACTTTCTACCCACATGCCAAAGGATGTTTTTCATGGAAAACAGAAATTCACGCTTTGGATATCAAAAAATACAAATAAAAACCAGTTTTGGAACCAATTGGATCTTGCTTAGGTGTCAAGATATGAAAAGCAGGGAGGTGGTTTGCATTTATAGAATTTTATGTGCTCTTTCACAGGACCAGAAGATTTCTGTGTATGGATTGCAGGGCATGTGTCCCTTAAAGACTCCACTGAAGGGTTTAGACACTCCTGCCACTGTGAGCTGCTTCCTAGTGATGCCTCTTGTCAAAAGGGTAAGGAACAACCCAAAGGAAAAGGGGCAGTAGTGAGACTCCGCTGCTGCGCCAAGCTGCCACGCTCAGCTGGTGCTGAAGGACTTTGCAATGCCCAGGAACATATTGGCACTGCAAGGAGAAGGTTTCCAGGTCTTTCTGCCAGAGGACAGAGGTGTGGGCAAGAACCTGAGTCAGGGGATCAAAGCTGGCACTTCCAAACCTGCTGGGAAAACAGTCAAAACAGATCAAATTCCCCGACAAGGAAGTTTTCCAGCTGTGTTTCCACTTCACTGGAGCACAAGGTTTGGGCTGATGAAGCAAAGTAGAAAAGACATGAAACAATAATTAGAATAGAGATTTGTTAAGTGCTAATGCAGGACGTGGGTACATCCGGCCTCTCGTGCCCACTGTTTTTCTGGGCTGTGCTCTGTCATTTGTGTGCACAGTCATCCTTAAATGTTATCTGGGCTCAGCCACACTCCTGTTTTGGTTTTGAATGAGAACACTTAGATAATACAGCTGTTTTGAGTAATGCTCTTATGGGTAACACGGATAATTACTCTTAGGGGCATTAAAACAAGTTATATGTTATCTGCCTAGCCCTGGAATTGCCAACATCCCGTTTCTGGCAGGAGAAATCTGACCTGAGTGCCTATTGTGGGCAAGTCTTGGGAGATGTATAAAAACTGTTTTCGAGCTAAATTACCGCCAGTTTGCTTACAGCCTACCTCAAGTGAAAACATATAATTATGTTCCAACATTACTGGTAGCTGTGTAGTCTTTGCAAATGCCAGCAGACTGGGATGTGTCTGAGAGCTCAGCACGGGGCAGCTCTCGCGGCTGCTGGTTTCTACCAGGCTTGTCCCGAGCCATTGTCCATCTCTGGCTCGTCTGCAGGGATTGCTGCAGGGACTGAATTTGGGGCAGATGGTTTGTGTAAGGTGTGCTGCTGCAAACTTCCAGACATGGTGTAAGTAGGACTAAAGTAGGGCATCCATGTGAAGCTGGCACAGGGCTGGATTTCTCTGGATCTCTTGGCTTTCCTTGGCTCCCAGACCTGCAGCGTTTGTCCGCCGTGGAGTTTCATTTCTGATCCGTAGGGCAAATTTCTTTTTCATGCTGCCCGAGGTTCCATCCAGGACAGTCGAAGGAGTCTTTTGCTTTCAGCTTTTCCACTGTCACACAGCTTGCAAAGCCATTCCTCAGGGGTTACGAGTGGCTTTATGTCTCCTGGTTTCTATTTCCAGTTTGTGGCTTGCCTAGAAAATGTCATAAATAATGCCAGGCCCTACAATAGCAATATTGAGTCTAGACACCTCCCTTCCTCCCCCGACCCTACCCAACCTTCCAGAAATCCACCTCCCTTCGACTCCTTCATTTATTGGGCTTAACTTTTTCCTCTCTCCTTTCTATGAATGAGTTTGGCAGTGAAATGGCCAGAGCAGCAGCCTGGGGATGTGCAGACCGGGCTGGCAAGAGCTAAACCAGCCAATTCTTCCAAAAAACCTATGTGGAAAGCTTACACTTGTCACACTCACTGCCTGGCCAGCAAGCTCTGTCAGAGTTATCACAGTCATTGCTGTCCAGAGGAGAAGAGAACTGCATTTCCCTGGGAAGAAAGCCTTTAGCTGGTGAGATGTGAGGTTACTTTTAGTCAGAGAATTGCTGAGGGATGTTGCTGGGAAGGGGAATTCTTTACGACTGCCTTGGGAAGGCTGATCCAAAAGAAATAGTTTCCAAAATTTGGTTTCTCATCCAAAGGAAGCATCATGGAAATTTGAAAGCAGGCGAGAGGGGCCCAGAATCTGAAACTCACCCGCCAAGGAAAAGTCTTGTACAATTTCAGCTTTTTGTTGTATGCTTTTTTGTCACCAAGATGATTCTTCTCTGTAAACAATACAATTTTCAGAAGAAAAAAAGAAAACAAATTAGCAAATGAGCAGGTTAAAAAGGGCAAACCAAGACACTTTCTGCCTCGGTTTGCAGCTTTCTCACAAAGAGATGCGGAGGGAGAGAGAAACCCGAATGGGTGCGAATCTCTGGCCTCGCTCAGAAACCTGGAACACAACGAAACAAAAGCTGCATTTAAAGGCTGCAGCCAGCAGTGCCAGACCCTGCTGGGACGAGAGGAGGAGGAGGAGGAGGTGACCAGGCCCTGGTGTAGCATTTTTTGCCATTTCTCCTGACCTGCTGGCAGCGGGACAGGACGTCTGGAGCCGGCTCATCCCCGCACATCCCAGCCCCGCTCGGAGCCTTCCACCCGGCACGGCAGGGCTGCTGGCAGCGCGGGGCCTTCAAATGCACTTCTGTTGCTGTGTGTTTTTGTTGGCTCTTCCTGGAGCCCAAATGTTGAAAATGAATTCTGAGAAAGTTACTTAAGGTTTCTGGAGGCTGCAGCCCTGCCTGCCTTTGGTCACTGCTGGAATACCCCGATGGGGGAGTTTTGCCTCACCTGGCGAGTCGATGGCATCTGTGGGGAGGTGGCTTTTGACATGGCCTTCTGTAGAATTGGTCACTCCCTCAGCTCTGTCTCGTGAGGGATGGCAGCATGAGTGCATTTCTCACCATTTGAATTCCTGCTCCTTGTTTCTTATCTCTCTGAGAGATAACAGCAGTGGCTGGATGGAAGCAGGTCCTGATAGCCAAGACAGAGAGCAGTAAATGCCCCAGTGGAAGAAATATTTTCCCAGTTTGCTTCCACCATTGTTCCATCCCAGAGAGGCCAGGATTTGGCATTGGTATTACTGGTAGCACCAGGAGAGGGTCCCTGACCCACCTCTGCCTGGTTATGAGCTGACTGCTCAGTGCCAGGGAAATTTGGCCTGTGGAACCCAAAAGGGAATAGGGATTTTGTTCTGTAGTAGCTGACACTAATCAAGGAATTCAAAATAATTTTTTGTGATGACTGTGCTTGGATAGTTCAGCATTACCAAATCAAATGAGACAAAATCTCTGAAGATTTTAATAGTGTCCTGTGTCATGCTGGGAGCAGTTCAGGTTGACATACCCACATTACAGTTAATACCTTATGTTCCCACTTCAATTTGAATTCTCCATTTCTATTAAGAAATGCCTCTTGTGCGGGGTCCTTCAGACTGAAAAAGTTGGACCATTCTTTTGCCAGGGAAACGTGGGCTGTTCTGCTTTGTTTTAGTCAGTTTTAAATAATTGAACTTCCTTCCAAAGAAAAAGTAACCCAAAACCCAGCTTGTGTAAAGCATTGTGCCATGATCCAACCTACTGATGCAACTCCTTGGCAAAGCCACTTCCAGGAGCCTTTGCACCAGATCCACATGGCAGCAGGGACATGGCACTGAGCACTGCAGGTCGTTGGGGTTTCTTTTAATTAGTGGTTAGAGAATTGGGACTGGACTGAGTTAGTCCAAGCCCCATTTCACAACTTTCCACTTGCTTTCCTAGTTTTTCCCATTACAGTAAAATTCTGCTGTGATTTGGATTAGTCATAGGGGCTCTCGTGGTTTTACTCATACTTGGTGTGCAGAGAGTGTCTCTTTGTCCAAGACTCTCAGTGAGCCTTGCAAGCAGAGCTGTCAATTAAGTATCACTCACCCTGCACTACCTGCCCCTCAACAGCTGGGCCACGTCAAGATTACTGATTTTTCTGTGGATTTACAGCCTGGGAACTATTGTTGCGTTCCCAGCAAAGGGTGACTCTGAGCCCTCAGCCCATCTCACTGACACCCTGGGCATGCCAAAGGCAGGGCTTTCCACTGTGGAGAGGCTTAGGAGGGGTGAGGTTGTGACAGCCCTGTGATGCTCTGTCTGGTTCTGTTTGGTTTGCTGTGCTTAGTCCACAAAAAAGCCCTGGGTAAAATGGTCTTTTTTTAGAATTTATTGCTCCACAGGGAGGAAAGAGAAAGGCCTTTGAGGTAAGTATTGTTTTATCTGCTTCACAGATGGGGGAGTTTCTGGTAGAGGCCTAAGGTCACGGGAAGTTTTGTTCCCAAGAGATCCATTTCCCAGTCTGTTTAACAGCATTTTTCCCTGCTGGGATGGGCTGGAGGAGTTGCTGAGCCATGGCCTTCTCAGCAGCTCCTGCCCCTGGGACACGAGGGATGCATGGCCACAGAGCTGGAGCTGCTGTACAGCACATCTGTACATTCAGGGACAGGTTTTTACCAACCTGCAGAATTACTTGTGGCACTTGGCAGGTGCTTGGCTGAACTGCTGCTGCTTCTGTGCCCTCGGCTGGGATGTCTGAGCTGCCGGGGATCCCAGAGCCAGAGCACATCCCTGGGAGGAGCAGTGCTCTCAGAGCAGCAGACTCTGCATGTGGAGCAATCACTGGATGCTCTTGTTTGTGAGAATATTGGCTCCCTCTTTCCATTTTTACTGCATTTCTTCCTTTCCTCTCCTACCTACATCGAGAGCAATAGCTTTACTCCTTCCTGGAAGTGAGCCGGGTTTCTACAGCTGGATTCCTAGGATCATGATGGCTGTCTCTGAACATACTCCAGCTTGAATTTGTTAACCTTCAGGGCAGGCTGCCAGGTCTGTCTGTCCGCCCTTGCCAGTAAAGAGAGAGGTAACACTGGGTGAAAGGGGTGTGGCTCTGCAGCAGCTTCTAGGGAATTACTTCTTTTTATGTTGCTGTTATCTCTGTTTTGGGGTTAAGTTACTGGGGCTCTTGCAGAATGTGAGAAGCAGGCAGAGCATCTGGGACTGAAAGCTCTTCCATTACAGAGAAGTAAAGAATAGGAAAAAATGGTTTGCTATGAGGATGGTGAGGTCCTGGCACAGAGGGATTGTGGACTGCCTGTCCCTGGAAGTGTTCAAGGGCAGGTTGGACAGGGCTCAGCAATGTGGTCTGGTGGAAGGTGTCCCTGCCCGTGGCAGAGGGATGGAACAAGATGATCTTTGAGGTTCCTTGCAACCCAACCATTCTATAAATCCATGAAATTTTTCTCTCTTCCTTGCAGAACTCCTATGTGGTGCTGGCTGGCTTGTCAGACGGACTCGTAGCCGTGTTTTCAGTGTCCCAGGGCCTGCCAGGGGACAGCTGCTCCTACCTGTGCTCCCACACAGCAAACAGGTCCAAATTCAACATCTCCGACGACGACCCGCGGCAGAACCCGTACCCGGTGAGGGCCATGGAGGTCGCCAACAGCGGGGCCGAGGTGTGGTACAGCAATGGCCCCGGCGTCCTCGTCATCGACTGCACCTCCATGGAGATCAGCAGGAGGCTGGAGCCCTTCAGCCCGCCCTCCATCATCACATCCATCGCCTGCAACTCCGAGTGCCACGGCGAGGAGGTGGTCTGGTGCCTGGACAGCAAAAGCAACTTCCTGGTGATGTACCACGCCGCCACCTACCAGCTGTGTGCACGCTACTTCTGCGGGGACTGCAGCCCCCTCAGAGACATGTTCACCATCCAGCAGCCCTCGGCTGCCATCCCAGCCACGGCCCCCATCAGCCACGGGGCGATGGAGAGCAACCCTCCGGGGGACATGAGCATCATGTACAGCCCGGACGTGGGCACCCAGATCCTGAACCACCAGGACTCGCTCACGGATTACTGCTCTGTGTCTTCCTGCTCCTCCTCACCTCCCAACGCCATAACGCGCTGCCCCTCCAGCCTGCCCAGCTCGCCCATGAGCTCTTCCAGTGCGCCCTTCTCCACGGATTTTGAGGAGTCTGAGAAATTCCACGAGCCGAAGGCTTCCCTGGATCACGATGCTTCGCCCGCGGGTGACAACACGGAGCACCTGCAAGCGGTCAAGATTCTTCCTGTAAAAGACCTCATCTGGATCCCCAGGTAAGTGGGTCACTGACCCAGGCAACGTAGTCAAAACCCCTCCTGGCCGAACGTGAGATCAACTCAGGTGCTTTTGCATTCCCAGTGTCGTTCACCTGGCCTGAAAGTGAAGTTACCATTCAGAAATTCTGTTCCCAGTATAATGGGATTTTCTATATATGTTCCCAGATTTTCTCCTACTTTTGGAAGTACGTGGTGTTGAGCAGAATGGCCACATGGGCAACCTTGCTGGGTTGGTTTCAGCAGGATGAGGAGGGGGTGGTCGGTCTCCAAGCTGTGTTTCCCCAGCTACTGAGGAAACAAAGAGCAGCAGGCAGCCTCCTTGCTTGGACACAGCCCTGGCAATTCCTGCTGCCTCCTGTGGAGCTGATGGGAACCTCTGGGAAGCTGATTTTGCTTGTCACAGGATCTCTCACTGCAATGCATTCGGTGGCATCGTGGTGCCCCTTCCCCTGCCAGACATCATGTGGCTGCAGGTGGGCATGGAGCAGAGGATGGGTATCCAGCATGGATCTTCCTCAGCTGACAGCATCCCCAGTGCTGAGGATTTGACATCTCCCCGGTTTCTCTTCTAGGAGAGGAGGGGACATCATCGTTATCGGGCTGGAGAAGGAGTCGGGCACCCAGCGGGGCAGAGTGATCGCGGTGCTGAAGGCAGGGGAGCTGGCTCCCTACGGGTGAGGCTGACTGGGCACACCAGTCTCAGGGGCACGAGGGGCTGGGGAGGCAGAGAGGGGCTCTGCAGGCTCTCAGGGCTCTTGGGAGCTTCCTCTTGTCTTCCAGCAGCCTCTGAGGAGTTCCCAGTGGGAGGACACAGAGTTGCTGATTGCACATCAAGGTGTGTGCATGCTCTTAGAGCAGGGCAGACAGCGAGGGGAAGGCACTGTGACTACAACTTCTCCTAAATCCACAGAGACTGAACATCCCATAATGACACAGACAGGACCGTGCACAATGTGATGGAGTTGGCCTGATCCTGCCTGGTGCTGGCTCCCTTTGCTCCGAGGGCACCTGGCAGAAGGTCAGAGCAGCTTGGCAGACTCAGGCCCCGCGCTCAGCACAAGAGGTGCATTTATGCAGAGCACGGCGCTTGTCTGTGGCTGCATTCACGTGGGTCAGGTTGATGTTCTGGCTCTAAATGAGCACCTTTGTGCTGTGGGCAGTGACAGGCCGGGGGACGGCTCCTGGAGCACAGGGGAGGGCAGTTATGTACGTTAATTTAAAACGTTTCATACAGCAAAGGAGAGTCCAAGGAAATAGCTGCTGGAGAGGTGGGGGTGTTCCTGCTGATCACTTAAATTCCGGTCTGGGATTGTACTATTTATGTCCAAACGAATGCAGGTTAAGCACTGCTAAGGATTGTAAATGATCGTTTATTACCACCAGGCAAACACAACAGGAGATCAAAGGCTCCTGCCATTCCCTCTGCTCTGAGCTGAGTGTCTTTATCAGTTAGCTGGGGGGAGAGAATTCCCTTTATTGGTCACAGGTACTCTTAGGTTGGTTTTGCTTAACCCAGACTGAGAGTGGAGTTCAGGCAAAGAGATACCAAAGGCAAAGGGATACCAAAGGCAAAGGGATACCAAAGGCAAAGAGATACCAAAGGCAAAGGGATACCAAAGGCAAAGAGATACCAAAGGCAAAGGGATACCTGTCCTGCCCTGCTGCCTGACTGTGCCAGGCACCGTGGCCATTGACGCTCCCTGTCTGACCAGCAGGATAAAGAGCAGAAGGGGAGGAAAGGGAAGAGGCTGCACAAACAGCAGAGCAGAGAGGGGAGGAAAGGGAGAGGGCTTTGTAGGGGCAGTTTGTGATAAAAGCCAGCTGCCAAGGACAGTCCTGTGGCCAGTGCTCCCAGCTGGGCACCTTTCTGGGGACAGTTTGGGACCAGCCTTCCCCATCTGCTGTGGGAGGGGTAGAAGGAGCCCAGTGAGGGCTGCACTCGTGTCCCTTAGACCCTGCAAGGGAAAAGTGTCGTTGTCAGCCCAGCCACCTCCCTCTGAGGTACCTGCAGGGCCAGCTTCAACAGAGACCACAAAGGGAAGCACATAAAACACGGACCACACGGATCCTTGAGAGCTGCTGCTCTGGGCTCAGGGCTCAGACCCTGAGCTGACACAGGCAGGCTCCATCCCACTTCCATCCTTTATTCCAGGCTGTGGAAGCTCTCGGCAGCCTGTCAGCTGTGTTATGATGGAGCTGTTCTGAAAATGCCCAGCTGGCAGCAGAAACAAGAGTCTGTGGATTTAGCAAATCAGGAGATTAGCAGCAACTTCAAATGCCACGGCAGACTTAAGCCCCCACCTGCATGTTTAGGCACCTGAATCCCTTTAAAAACCTTTTCCCATGTCACTGAGCTGCTTGGTTTTGATGTGACACAGTTTCTGATCCCTCTCTTTGTTACATTCTCCTTGCTGAAGGATTTGCAGCTTATAAAAAGCTTGTGTAGCTGGAAGGGAAGCTCACGAGCCAGTGCTGCGCTTGCAGAGCTGTCCTTCCCTGTAATGCCCTTCCCTGTGATGTCCTTCCCTGTAATGCCCTTCCCTGTGATGTCCCTCCCTGTGATGTCCTTCCCTGTAATGCCCTTCCCTGCTCTCTTCTCCCCTCCCCAGGACGCTGGTGGACGCAGCTCTCGTAGCAAAGGACACAGTTGTGTGCTGCTTTGAGAAGGAAAACGTGGAGCGGTGCCTGGCTGTCTGGAGGGGCTGGAGTGCCAGAGACTTTGACATTTTCTACCAGGCCTACGAGGAGCTGGGAAGGCTCGAGACCTGCATGCGCAAGCGAAGGTAGTGCCCGTGGCGCTGGGATTGACTCAACGGGAGACGGGAGCGTCCTGGACTCGGAGACACGGCCCAGAGCAGGGGTGATGGGGGGAGTGTGTGTCTGGTTTGCTGCTAGTGAGCACCGTGGGGTTCCCAGAGCCCCAGCAGGGCTTTTGGGGAGTGAAGAAGCCGGTGTGAGCAGGGCTGGGACAGGCCTGGGAGCTGGGCCAGCTCTCGGCTCCCCTGCTCCGTCACACGCTCCCCTGCACGAGCTGAGAGCTGAGCTGGACGTGGCTGCAGTTCTGCTCATCCCCCGATTTCCAATTCGTTCTTCCCTGGTTTGAATTCCTTCCTCACCTTCAGCATGTCCTGGCTGCTGCTGCTGCTGTTGTTGTGTGTGTGTCAGCCAGGAGAGCTCCGTGGGCTCTTCCCTGGGAGCCTGAGCACGTTTCAATCCCGCTGCCTGCTGGCCGGCAGCGTGGGCACTGTGGGCTGATTTCACCCTGCTCCCAGGAGGAATGCATCTGCTGGAAACCCTGCCCTGTGGGGCTGCTTCCCACCTCCCTGCAACTCCATTAGGGGCTACTTCAGGTGTAGTCCATGTGTAGAGACACCCTGGTGTAGGAACCAGTGAGAAGCTGTGGCTGGCCACTGCATTTCTGGTTCCTAAAAGCTGTAGTGGTGCAGTGTGTTCCTGTGAGGGAGCCCAAAACAACCTGCCAGGAATGCTGCAGCAGGAGTGAGTGAGCTGGTTCATGGCACTGCTGCCTTTTCGATGGAGCTGATGGAAAGCAAAGCCACTGGGTGTGACAGATATTCCTGGTGGAAGAGAAGGGAGCCCCCTGACCAGGAAGGTTTATAAGCTGTCTCTGCTCCACTACTCTTTCTCTTGGGAAATGCACTCTGGAGCAGCAGGAACACAATAAGCTCAGTTTGCCTGTGTATCTGTGCAGCTTCCGCCCACCACAGCTTGTATTTTATCTTCATTAGTGGCCTGGGATGCTGTATTGGCTCTGAATCCAATTGCACTTAATTATCCCAAGCATGTACAGCAGTGTAAAAAGTGCCCCCAGCTAAGCACCCTGTATAAAGGTGTACAGTTTGAATTTTGGACCTTTCTTTTTTTTTTTTTTTTTAATCCCAAGAATCTTGTGTGAGCATCGGCAAGGCTGGCCAAGGCCGAACGGGCAGGTTAACCCTCTGGTTCACATTTCTGTTGCAGGCTGCTAAAATATCCTTCTTCAGAAACAGAATGTATCTTAAAATAAACTGATTCCTCCCCAGGATGACACTACATTGGTGGTTTTTATTGGAAACCCAACTGGCACTGGGTGTTTGGGGTTTGTAGCGTGATTCAAGTGCTTGTGGTGATGATCACAGCTGGAATCAGGGCTGCGAGTGCAGACTGTCTCCAGACTGTCACCCTGTGCCTCCCCAGCAGCTCGGGAAGCAGGTATGGCAGCACCAAAGTTTCCCTCCCTTGCCAGGACACGCTCTCTGCCTGTTGTCTCAGGGCTGGGGTGAGGCCTCCTGGTCACCTTCTCCAGCTGCCAGATTTCCTTTGACTTGCAGGAGCGCTTCCCGTGATACCTGAAGCCCCAAGAGGAGCAACAAAGGGGCTCATCCTTTCATTCAGCCTTGCAGGTTTCCTTTGAGGAACAAGCACAGCAGTTCCTTCTTGTCCCTCTTGACCAGAACACCTTGGGTGCTGTGCTGCTTCCAAAGCCAGTGTGGGCTTGTGCCCACCATGGGCTCCCCAGTGCCCATGGGGGAAACTGGAGCATCTCCCAAACCTTTGGTGGGCCCTAGACACAGAAGAGCCTTTGTTCTGCAGGACACTGTGCTCTGGGGCTGTTACTACACAGCACCTTTCCTGACACACCGAGACATCCCTGCTCCTTGCCAGGTGGGTCAGGGCGGTCAGCTGGGGAGGAAAGAAGAGGAGGAGGAGGCACCTGGGTTTCAGCTGTGAGAGATGCTGCAGTGGTGGGTGTGTGTCCCAAAACCTGGGAGCAGGGGGTTGTTTCCTGAAAGCAGCTGTGAGAGCCTGAGCGTTGCTACCCTGGAATAAGAACAAAATCTCCCCCTTCAGCAGACCTGGAACCTCATTAGCACAAGGCTCCATTAAGTGAGCACTGCACGTGCTGCAGGAATGATTCCCCAGGGGTAGAAATAAACAGACATTAAAAACAAAACAATTCAAACAGCTTGAGATTTCAGCACTCCTTCCCATCTCTCTCAGCAGCAAAACCTGTTCTGATGGCAGGTACAGGTGAGGGGCATCAGGCATCCTGGGGGAAGGGATGGGGTCACAGCCAAAGGCAGGAAAAGCCCCCAGAGCCTTGAACAAGGGGGGCACGAGCCCCAGGTATGGGTCTGGGGGAGCTGCACCTCTCACAGTCCTCATTGTTTTATTTCAGCTGATAAAAATAAGCCCAGGCAGGGCCCTGGCAGGGGGTTATTCCTTCGGCTGACTGAGGAGAGGCAAGAGAACAGCTCTGGGTTTGTTTTATCAAGGCCAGGTTTCCCCCAGGCCAGCCTGGGAGCAGCGGGAGCACACGGAAGGAGCTTGGGGCTGGGAGGAAAGCAGGGGCTCTCGGGTTGGATTAACCCCCAGCACCAGCAGTGGGAGGGCAGCCGGTGCCAGGGCTGTTAATTATTCATCAAGGAAGCAGAGAGAGAGGAACAGGAACTGCCTGGGATTAACTGAGCCCCAAAGCCCCCCCCCAGTTTCACTCCTTCACTCAGCTGCCTCCTGAAGAGCCACACACATCCCTGGGCTTTCCCTGGAGTGCTCAGTGCTCCTTTACCTGCTTTGAAAGGATTATATTCAATTCCCAACTGGATGCTGAATCCTGCTCCTGGTTTGGGTTGTTTTTTGCTGGCATCAGTGCAGAGTCAGGCCCTGGGATGAAGAACAGCTGTGCCCAGTACCAGCATCCCAGTTTGGGGCATGGCCTGAGTATTTTTTGGGGGGGAGGCATAATGTAGGGGCAAACCACTGGTTGTATCCCATATCCAAGATCCCATATCCTCATGCTCACTCGGGATATTTTGGGGCCCCACCACTGTGGGTGCACAGACCCCACCAGCTGGGGCTGTTCAAACCCAATTTACCCCTCCATGTGCAGGAAATCAGGGAATAGTACAGCTCATTCTGCTAGGAAAGGAAAGAAGGGCTGGCTCTGCCTTGTTGCACACAGTGCTCTGGACAGTGGAGCAGGAATTGTAATTTGATAAATTAGAGCAAAACCCCCATGACAGGGTGGGGGCAGGTGAAGATGGACACACCAGCTGGATGCTCCCCATCCCACACAGCACCCAGGGCTCCCAGCTTCAGCCTAAGGAAGAACAAGGTGATTTCTAAGAGAGGTGGGGAAAGGGGCAGCGCCGGCTGCTTTGCATTCTGCTACCGAAAGGACAGAGGAAATTAGTTTTCTTTTAAGCAAGCTTTAAAAGGACAGGAAATATCGTGGCTATTTCGGGCTGCCGGCCTGTCCTCAGCTTACCCCGGCCGGCGGCGCTGGGATGGGAGCTGGGACAGCTGCAGTGGCTTCAGCCAGGTGGAGGGTGAGGACGGGGCTGGGGATGGAGATGGGGATGATGATGAGGGTGAGGATGGGGCTGGGGATGGAGATGGGGATGATGATGAGGGTGAGGATTGGACCAGGGATGGAGTTGGGGGTGGGGATGAAAATGAGAAGAAGGATGTGACCAGGAATGGGGTTGGGGGTAAGAATGGTGCCAGGGATTGGGCTGAGGCTGAGCTCACCTGGGACAGGTGCCAAGTGATGCTGGCAGTGGGCAGAAGGACAGAGCACATCCCCAACCCATGGGTGGAACATCCACAGCGATTCAGGCTTCCCAGGGCCATTGTGGTCCTACCCAGCACTCGGAGCCATCCTGGCAGAACCCAGGCTGGCACAGCAGCCTTTACCTGCGCCATATCCCAGCCTGTTCGCACTGGGAGTTTCTTTTATTATGGGACCACTTTAAACTGTGCCCCTTTTGGGAGCCCTCGAGGTGAAAAGTCAGTAAAACACAAAGGTGGTGTTAATCTTTTGTCTTCTTTTTCTAAAAGGTGGAGCAGGACCTTGGCTAAGTCCTCTCGACCCCCAATTTCCAAGAGACTCCAGCTCAGCCTGCTGGAAATGTGGGAGCCCAATTCAGGTTAATTAGAGTTGAGGGTTTGATTGAATTAAAGTGTGAAAGTAAACACAACCAGCCCAGTATCTGGGCTGTCTTTTTTTTTTTTTTTTTTAATGTTAATCTTTTCCACCCCACTCATAAAAGTGATTTGGAAGCTGGTAGGGATCGCTGGGTTGGAGGAGACCTGGGAGATGGTTCTGGAGCTTGGAAAGGACATGGGACACATTTCTTACACCTGGGAAAGTATCAGCAGCAGTTCGGATGTGAGGAATAAAAGCGCTTCTGGCAGCAGCAGCCAGGTAAAATCCAGGAAAATAGTTGGAAAGGATTCCTCACAGGATGCACTGCCTTGGCTGGGGAGCCCAGGTTGCCTCCAAGGCTGCCTAAGCCTGGGAAGGAGGTGGCTTTTGAGCTCCAGCTGGGATCAAACCCCTGAATTTGCTCTGGTCAGCACAATAACTCACACTTGGCAGAGTCCACCTGGGATCAAAAACTTTAATTAAAACAGGTCCCACGTGGGCAGTGTCCCACCAGCCCAGGGATCACCAAGGCCAGAGCAGAGGAGGAGCCCGGTGGGGCCTGGACCTTCTCCCCATTTTTAATGCCTCTGCAAGATTTTCTTTCCTAAAAGCTCCCGATGGCGGCTGGCTGTGCAAGCCAAGTATTTTTAGCAAGTATTCATGCGAAACAGCTCAGGATAATAATTTGCAATGTAAAGTTAGAGGCTTCCACAAAAACTCCGAGTAAGCAGATTTGGGTCAGCGGGACTTTGTGCTGATTTTGCTGAAAGGAGCCATCCAGCCAGGTCCAGGGGAGCTACATGGGGCTGGAGCTGGTCACTGAGTTTTCCAGGTAATAAACCCCACTGCACCCACAGGACCAAAACCTGAAATCCTTCCATGGACTGTGACTCTGTGAAGTTACAGATGAACGTTTCAGATGTAAATAGTCACATGCAGCATGGCAGTTACCAGGAGTACTCACTGCCTTGCTGGACTCACATTTTCCCCATCTCCCTTTACCTCTTTTTCCATCATTGATCCTCGAGCAGGAGGGAAAAACGTTTAGAAAACAGCATTAATAAATCCAGCTCCTCACCCAGGGGTGACCAGAGAAGGTGAAGGGTTTAACACCATGTGCCCAGGGGCTGCAAAGCTCTGTTTGGGTGGGAGTTTTATTACTGTGAGGATGCCCACAGCCAACAGAGCATCCAACCCAGGTTTCCTTCACCAGAGTAACGAGGGAAAGAAATGTCTCACATTTTTAATAAAGAAGAGAAGCATCTCTACAGATAGGATACGACTGGGCGCCACACCCTTCACTTTCAGGATGACACCATCTCATTTTCGCACACCTCTGAGGCCCAGAGGAAAACCCTCCATGATTTTCCCGCTTCCTCAGCATAAAGGAAATTTCTGTCTGAAGCAAACAACTGGAGTAAATTGAGGATTAAATGTTCCAGCCCCAGAAGGGATTTTTGTCAAGGCTGGGTTTAGCATCTACCAGCTGATGATTTCCACCCCTCTCCACTTTCTTACAACTGGGGCAGCAAATGCCACTTATTTTAGCATAAAATGGAGTTCATGTGTTTAGACTTTGTCATAAAGGGTTATAATTAAAATTTAACTTTTAAATGGACTACGTTTAAGCTGTGAGTCCATAAAATACGTGATCAATTGCGATGTGAACCCTCAAGGGCTGCCTGCAAGCTTGGTGCAAAACTCACTTTTAATTAAGGTTTGGTAACAGAATTAGAACTGTAGCAACCAAGAAAAAAAAAAAAAAAAAAAAAAAACGCCAAATGACTGCTGTTCACTAAACGGCTTTTACCAGCTGTTATGGGCTAAAAATGTCTTACATAATCATAAATGTTAATAAATACAGTACAGGTACAGGGCTTCCCCCTCCTGTTTCTGCCATTCTTTGGGGTTCATAGTCTTTAAGCTCTTTTCTGTACCACAAATACAAGTTGGTTTTGTTGGTTTGGTTTTTTTTTCTCTTTCCCTTGTGTGAAGAAACACCTCTGCAATCCCTAAGATTCTTGCTTTGGGACTGAATTTTGCACACCAATACTGAACAACTCCCAGAGCTATTAAAAAAAAGCGCTCAACCCACTTAATAATTATTTTTACTGCATTTTGAATACACAAAACATTAGAGCACTGTGCAGCCTTGCCACTGGATGCATTTGAAATGTACACTTAGGGGTATTTTCAGGCAGCAGAAGTACTTTTAACATTTTCACGAGGAAAAGGTCAAAACCAGGGAATGGCACAGCTCATCAGCACCAGAGCCTGGTGAATGGATTTGTTCTCCCTTCCCTCAGAGACGAGGTGCAAGCACTGAGCTCATCCCAGATCAAAACACAACACAGAGGTCAAAACCCTTTGGAAGAGAGCGATCCTTTTACCTGGACTTACTTCCCAAAGTGTGCTTTTACTCTGTGCTTATGCTGGGTGGAATGATACGGACTGACGACGTGAGCAGCTCCGATTGCAAATAAAAAAATCTTTATTGCATCTTAGAAGCAAGTTTAAAAAAAAAAAAAAAGAAAAGAAAAAGGAAAAGAAAGAAAGAAAGAAAGAAAGGGGAGGAAAAAAAAAAAAATCAAGAAGGAAAAGAAAAATTTTCCATGCACCTACATTGTTGGGACTGTCAGCAGAAAATGATGAACATTGTAAGACACAGGCTCTATGCTAGTTGCAGTTCATACTCCATACACGTGTAAACAATGGTTATTTCTTCTACTGGAAGAGTAATTGCTCTGTAAGATCCCTTCAAACATGGCAACAACCACCTAAGCCTTGGGTTTTATCCATTCCTTCACTTGCCTCCACTTCCCAAAGAGTACGCCAAGTGGAACTGAGGGCAATGAGATGAAATGGGGCTGGAGGATACGATAGAAAAATATATTGTTCGCTGGTTTTTTTTTTTTTTTTGTTTCTGCTGAGCAGGATATTTACAGGTACATAGGTCCCAAGAGATCATCTGTTTCAATGTCCAGTCACTGTCTAAGTCTCAGTGTACAGGGTTCCCTATCTGGCTTTAAGGCACTTTATTTCGTGTATTTTCTCTTACCTTGCTAGGTGTTAACTCATAGGGATCACACTTTCCTTGTATTCAGCCTCCTCATCCCCAGTTCCTCTTAGAATACAAAAAAATTTCCTAAACTCACTGAAGTCATTCCAAAAATGTTAAAGGAATTTTGGGGGGGAAGAAAAAGATTCATGAAAAAACATTTTAGAAAGTAATCTTTGGAGATCATTTACTGTAAGTATGATGTACACTACCTTATCAGTGAGAAGATGCAATACATTCCTAATATATATATATATATTTACACACACATATATATATATATAAAATATTAAAATGACTAACAGATATTCAAGGAAAAGTCAAGAACCTAAAACAATGGATATTAAATAAATTAACGGTCTAGCAGATACAGGAGAAAAAAAAAAAAAGAAAAAAAAAAAAAAGGAATCCCAAAACAAAACTAGTAATCAAATGTAATAATTGTTCCCGTTAACATCACGCGACCGACTGAACGGAATCGATGCGATCGGGTGCGGGACGCTCGGTCCAGAGGAGTTCTCCAAGTTCTCCTCAGGGATCTTGGATTGAGCATTGTGTGCTGTCCTTTGGCTACCAGAGATTCCCATTTCCCAGCCCCTTCCCCTCGCTCCTCAGGCTTGGGCATGTCCTGGTCGCATCGCTCAGCCCCGGGACGGCGGCTGAGGACAAAACACAGAACCCACCACGGGTTCCCCGAACCTTCCATCCGTGTACGGACCAAATATCAAACACAACAATTTCTACAAATCGGATCGCGGCTTGTGCTTACTTTCCTTCCCTCGCCTGCCCATTAGAAGTGGAAGTGTATTTTTAAACTGAAATAATCAGCTGTTAGGGGGAAAAAAAAAACCAAAACAAACCCCTCCTGCGATTACCGCCCTCTTCTCATCGCCACAGCGACTTGGATTTTCTAACACAATTTGAAAATGAATGGCTAATCCTGAACCAAAGGAGCAGAATCTTTGCACGGCAGCAGTCACACCAAAAACATTTAGACACAGCGTTTTGTCACTTGGCTTTGCACGCTCAGGTCCACATTTACAGAATCCCAGCCATGAAGATGGCAACGGAAACGGTAGGAAACAATCTTTTGTTCATAAGGAAATTCTAATTCAAGTCAGATTTCCGCTGATCAGATAACTCTGAAACAATTTTTTTTTTCTTTTTTTGTTTGTTTGAAGGCAAATACTGATCACAGTTTTGTTCAAAACAAAAAACACAACAACAAAAACAACCCAAGGGCCTTGTTCTTCTCAAAACGAGCACTTTGTAAGAAAACAATGATGATTTCTAAAATATATCCTGTGTGGTCTTTTAAAAGTGAATTATCAAAAAACATTTTCCCAAAAATAAATTAGATAATTAAAAAAAATGTCTTTTCCAGCATAGCTGGACATTAGGCTGTCCTCACTGAGCCATTAGTATTGCTGCTTTTCCCAAAATTTGGGTCATTTTTTTCAAACCATATTTCAGCCAGCTGTTGTGTGGACCCATAAGTTGAAGCTTTGGACCCCAAGCACATTTTATATTGTTTTGGATCAAGATTAGGGTCACAAAAAACAGGGTGATGCACATGGACTACTCCAATTTCTTGGCTTCTGAAAGTTTTTAAGCCCGCTTGAATGACTTTGTTAAATAGATCTACGTCTTCAAGGCCCCAACCTTGGATGGAGACATCAAAGCCACCCGCTCGAAGAAGGTCACCTTTGTAAATACAGGTGATGCCAAAGCCATAGTTCCTCCAGAAACCTGTTTTCTGAGTGAAGGCAAAATGATTGTCACTAGGAACCTTTCCACTATAAACAATCTTTGGATCATACTGGCTAAAAATGATGGGAAAATACACTTGCTGACCCAAAACCGTATTGGCTCTACACCGCTGGAGGAATTCTGTGGTAAACACTAAGTCAACATCACAGAAGAAAAGTAAAGACTCGTTCTGGAACTGAGAAGATCCGACTTCCAGAGCCAGTGCCCTTGAGAACTCCCCCGACACCGGCAGAACCTGCATGTCAGCCTTGGGGTATTTGGAGCGGTAATCTCTCATCAGCTCGATCTGCTTCGCTTTGTCGGGGTTGGAGTTGGAATTGAAAAGCAGGACAACCAGCTTGACGTTCTGGTTTGGAATGAGGCACGTCTTTTCAAAATTCCCCATGAACCTTGCAAACATGTCAAACCGTCCGGAGAGAGGGATCAGGATGTTGATCTTCTTGTCTTTGAGCTCCTTCCTTTCTGCTTTGGACCTGCTGAGCTGGAAGGGGACAAACATCTTCAGCGAGTTGGAGAGGAAGGACAAGGACCCAGAATCCTGGTTGATTTTGCTGGCCAGCTCCTTGGCGTCCATCTCTTCGTGCTCCATGAACTGGATCTTGCTGAAGGTCTGCTGCAGGTACGCGTGCCTCCTCACGGGGACCGTCATCTTCTTCCCCTTGTGCTTCTTGTAGAGAAGCAGCAGGTCCAGCACGTACTCTGCTCCGTACATGGGGTTCACCCTGCGGTATCCATACTGTATTTCCTTGAAATCAATGATTCTCCCCCGCGTCTTGGCGTTGGCGTTGATCATTTCCATGACCTGCATCACGATGTCATCCAGCGCCTCGCGCTGGGACGAGTCCATCCCTCTCCGAGGCGGCTGCCCGTCGGCGGCCGAATACAAATATTTTCCCGTCAGAAACTCCCACTCCAGTATCTCCTCCCGGTGGCGGGGCTGGAACCGCATGAAGGAGGGCGGCATCCCCAGCTGCAGGTCCTCCTTGTGGATTTCGGTGTTGCTGTACTTGCTCATGAGCACGATCTCGCGGTGCAGCTGCACGGTGCGGTGGCGCAGCTCGGCGATCTTGCGGCTCAGCATGTAGCTGTGCAGCCTGTACTGGTAGGGGGGGTTCTTGTTGGGGTGCAGCGTTATAGCTCGGTGTATTTTGCTGTTCCTCAGGTCTCGGATGTAGCCCTTTTTGTTCTTCTCGTAGTTCTCGTAGAACAGCTGCTGCATCTAGAAGAGAGAGAGAGAGAGAAGTTAGAGTCTCGGCAGTGCTGACCCTGTGAAAGTTTGCCCACGCAACCCCGCTGGGAGAGAATTCCTCCTCACTCACAGGGCCAGAAGGCTTTCTGAATAAGCCGTTCTTGGGTTTAGGCACAGGTTGTAGCAATACCAGCTGCTATTCAAGGAAATTAAGAGGATTATTCATTGTAAACTGGTGAAAGAAACATCCATCATGGATTTGGGATTACTACAGCCCATTCTAGAGGTATCACCGGCGGCCAAACAATTCTGCAGTAAGTCGATTGTAAGCTCATTTCTTCACAACAAGACACCATCACCAGGAAAATAACACCGTGAAGTGTTCACTACAAAACTCTCATTATTCATTTGTTTCCCATTGTTTTAATATTAACGATAAAGAAGAATTAAAAGGGATGCCATGTACATACTAAGAAAATCTAACACCACCTTTTTCATTATATCCGAATGCCATTTAGGCATTAAAAATCCAGGTTTAGGCATTAAAAATGCAGGCTGTTGAACGTTTTAGTCAAGATGCCAATATGCTACCTCAAGTACTGCAATACAAAGCTACAGCTGTCATTTTAAAGTGTCAGTGGGCAGTAAAGTGCACCTGAGATTCCTAGAGTTCTAGAAGTCAGGTAATACAGGATGCATGTGTACACCAGAGTAAAAACATCCTTAACGTGGCATTTGCTATTTCAAAACAAGACGATAATGAGCTGAGATTAGAATCACAAGTCTTAGGAAAGCAGGCAAACCAGCTTTACAGTCCTCAATAGCTCAGGCAGTAGCTGATATCATGAAAGACAAATCAGGATGATAGACTGGAAAATAAACTGATAAAAAAATCCCTTGAGGCCAAAGGTATATACCAGCTTAGGTAATGGAAATTTAAAAAGACCAGGGGCAGATTCTGTCACAGCACCAACGTCATCAACCTGCCAGAGCTGACACATCCCCTTCATTCAATATGGGATCCAATCTCTGTTACAGGCAGTGGAATCTGCCGCAGGAAGCACAGCAATGAAACTTGTGTAAAAGGGCTGTACGGGTCAGCAAAGAGCCAAACTCAAAAAAGAACCAGGGAGAATGTCTCAAGTATGACGGCAATCAAACAGAGCACTAAAATCAAAATCACCAGCACGGAAACCTTCCTTTAACCAGCTGCTCAGAGCCAGCACGAGCCCCGTTTTATCAGGCCTTCAGTTGCATTTTTCCCGTTATTGTGGACAGACACTGAATCTCGGGGATAAACGTACACCTGGATTTAATTGCTGCTGTCTTAACGAGCTGGCTGTGTGCATGCTGAAACCTGACATTCGGCGCATCGCCGCCGACAGCACGGAGCAAGCTGAGCCTACTGGGAGCACAGATTTTAACCTGAGCAAATGTAAATCACTGCAAAGGAGGGAGGGAGGGAGGGAGGGATTTCAGCCGGATTGAGAAAGAAAGGACATTTATTTTGTGGGTCACCACCAGTCCCCCACCCCCTTCTCCTTCGAGTTCACCTTCTTCCCGCTCTCCCCAAGTGATCCCTGCTGCGTGCACGCTGTCTGGGAGCAATCCAGGCCAGAGGATGGATGGATCTGCACAGCAACGCAGCCAAAGGAGAACATCTTGGCCATGGCCCCTTGGCAGGCCTCAGATGAGCTGCCTGTCGAGATGTATAATATCCCTTTAGAAGTCATGCAAGATTTAAAAGAGCGCTACGGGCAGAGGTTAGCTGGTCTAATCCCACGTCCAGCAGAGTTATCCAAACTGAATGAACCTCATGCTTTCCCAAGAAACACGTTTTTTCCACTCACCCAAAAAAACTGCTCTTCGTTTGTATCCCTGTATTGTTTCCTCTACTAAATAACGCTTTATTTTTTTTTTTGGTCGCTTTGAACCTCGCTGTTGCTGTGAAGGGCTCTGGGAGACTTTAAATCACACCCACTTAGGGTCAACCCTGTGAGCACCATTTATTGCAGTGGAGAGCTCTCACGGGAAGAACAGGATCAGTCCAGTACTGCAGGACCCAATTATTTTACTGACAACGCTGATCTATCCTCTAACACTGTGCATATGTAGAACTAGAATTATTAAATGCATATGGTAACCAATTTCACTGACATTTTAACCACTATAGGCAAAGGCTTTTCCAGAAGTACTGTGACATCAGACAAAAATTCTTAAATCACATCATTAGGTCGCCATTATTTAAAGGAAAATTGACAATTGGATTTAATTTCAAGTCTTGTTTTGAATTTATAAGACAACAAAATCAAGACCATGCAGCCTGAATGCATTTATTCCAAAATTGCTACCTAGGGCATTCTGAAGAGGAAACCATGAGAAGCAGAAAGGCTTTCAGATTACACAACAAAGTTTTAATAGAATACTGATGGGTAGGAAAATGTTATGAAACTTCTCAATGGAAGTAAAGATAGGAACCCCTAGCAAATGGCACAAATTAAAATTAAGAATCATATTTTAAAGCTCTGGCTTGCCACTCAGGACTAACCTCTTAGGTAGACCAGCTACCTTCTAACACTCGTTCCTGCCCCTTCCCCAAAATGGCTTGCTTCGAAAACTGAAAATAAAACATATCTCAGCAAGACTTCACTGGGGCTTCAACACAAAGCAACGTACAACTGAAACATCTATTAACAGCCACCTTGCTCCAGCCAAAAAGGTGACAACTGCTCGAGCCCCGCGCTCTGGCCAACCCTGCGGTGCAGCTAATGAGAAGCACCACTGCAGCCAGGCTTTTATATAATCCTATTTTTCAGGAGAATGCCTCGCAAGGTTGGCACGGTTCAATGTTTTTCCTATGGAGTCTCCCCGCTCTCCTACCCCAGCGTCCCCCCTGTCCCCTTGCACTCAGCAGGCTGCAGCAGGCATGGGGTGTGCCAGGACCCTGCAGCTCCCACCCGCCTCGGGGAGCCAAGGTACGCCCCACACCGGCAGGAAACACAGAGAAGGGTACTGGAAGGGGTTAATCAACACCCTACAGCGAGGACAAGGAGTTACAAACGATTTTTTCACAGCGACACCAAGTGCTGTACACAAAGTCCAAGTGGCCAGTGGCCAAGGGAGCAGTTTAACCCTTCTGGGGCTTGAGCTGCTCGCTGACACTTGACCCAGAGTCACAGAAGAGCTGCGAGGCCCAAGGGCTTTGCCCCAGAAACCAGCCCCACATGGATTGTGTTTGCTCAGCCACACCTCCAAGCTTGAAGGAAATGAGCAGTTCCCTCCACGCCATCCGACATCTCCACCAACATTGATTTGCTCAAATCATGAAGGCTCCCCAGCACTGGGTTCAATCACTAACAAGGGCAATGCCCAACTATCACAAATCACTGCTAATATAGTTTCTCACCATATTTGGGGCCAAAACGCTATCCTAAATATCACCAATTAGCACGCGCTGGCTTTCGACTCCACGCGACACTGGAAAGCCATAAGGAAGACACAAAATCATAATTAACTCTTGTGCACATCATCAATAGGTGGGTGGAAGAAGGCCATGGGGAATGGAATACCTGTGATTTATTTGCTCCTCCCAGTAACTAAACACACATGTGGGGAGTGACACAAGCCCAGGACGTGCACGTCTCCCACAGACATTACGTGCCAACTATCCCATGCCTGTTACCAGAGCCTTGAGAGCTGAACTCTTGCAAACTCTTCTTCTAGTGAAACAGGTTTCTCTGTGATTCTTTTTTTTTTAAAAAAAGAACCTTTTCATGGATATTATTTTGCAATGATTATATTCTAAGCATGCTTTATTCTAGTGCAGAGCACTGAGAGCATAGGGATACAAAGAAGAGCTACTCTTTATTGACCACTATTTACTCTAGACCTGTTGAAGCCTTAAAAACCCTAATGTTCCCCAAACCATTAGAGACTGAATGTTTAAACTGTGGTACAGCTGTTGTGGGCACTGCTGGCTCATGTCCAAAAGACCAACTGAAAGGAGAGAGTGTTACGTTCTTCGTTTTAAATGAAGAAGTCTTTTGCAGGCCAAAAAAAAGTGTACTGGAGAAAATGGACTTTAAAAATAAGACCAGTTTATGCAGAAACTGGCCTGCAGCCACGGATTAGCCCCCGAGGGCTTTCTCTCACAGCTCCAGATTGTGCTACCAGAGCCCAGAAAACACAGCCCCACAAGTCTCACGAAAAGCAACCACGGATAAGACATGTTGTACGGCAGGTTTTGAAATGCCCAAGATGGGCTTTAAGTACAAAGCCCAGCTAATTAAAAGCACGGATGATGGTTAATGTCACCCAGCTCGTAGCAGCTCTGTCAGGAGGAGCTGAGGATGTGGGTCCCAGTGTGGAGCTGTTCTACAGGAGCAATGCAGGTGCTGGGACAGCCCCTACCCTGCCCTCAGCTCTGCAGTCAAACCCAGGCAGGATGCCCATCTCCATCTCCTCCTTCCAAAGATGGGCCAGAGCTGGTGCAAGGGGGCAGCTCCTGCTGGCTGGCTGGAGTGAAATTAAAGTCCTGCTCCCACATCCCAAGGAACTGCATGAAACAACTGTAGCTGCACTAGCACAATTTTGCCACTTTGCACTGATTAACCACAACAGATCTCCAGTTTCCTGGTTTATACATCACCAATATATCTCAACTGATGAAAAATTTTGCCAAGGGAAAGGAGCAGTGGGGCTTTGTTTACTGCTGACTTCCCTCTGCTGGAGGGGAAGATTTTAGGGACCTCCTGGACACAACTCTATGTATTCAGGGTTCTTTCTGTTTAAATCCTGATGCTTTATCTCCCACGGCCAAACACTGACATGACTGAAGGCACTCCTTCAGACAGAGTTATTATGATGGAGACAAACACGGGGAAGTAATGGATAAACACTCATTTCCAGTGAACTTGGCCACTGGTTCACAGCTTTAACCTCCCCAGTTGCCACTACAGGAAAGGATGCAGGAAACGCCACTCGGCGCTGGGAGATCAGACTTCCCTCTCAGCGGGCAAGTGAGGCCCTGGGCTCTGGAGCACGATTAAATTATGTGATTCTTCAGACAAGTTACTTCTCACACAAATTTCATCAGGTACTACTGGTTCACGTTTGCTTTGCTTCATAAAGAGAGGCAAGAAAATCATCCTGAGCTGTCAGTGCTCAACATTTCCATGGCTGGGGCAGCAGAGGCAGGTCCAGCTGTGACCTCTGGGTGCAGTAAGCCCAGGCAAGCTCTGAAGCAAAAAGTTTATTCTGTACAACACAAGTGCCTCTTCTTATATGATCCTAAGTGAAACAGTGCCGGTCTCACTCGAGAGCCTTGCAGTGCCTCCTGCATCGCTCTCCTCTCCTCTCCTCTCCAAAGTATTCCAGAAAGGAAGCCAAGTACTAAGGCAAGTTTCAAGCACAGCAAACTCAAGGTCATTGAATTCCCAAGGAATCTGTGAATTAGGAGAGTTACTGCTGGAGTTCAAGCTTTTGTGAACCATACCAAGTAGCTGTTTAATTAAACAACTGTTTTTCTCCCAATGCTTTCTTGTTTAAGCAAGTAGAAGAGCTTAAAAATTACTTATTCATTTACAGTTTCTCAAACCAAGTAGCCTTTAAAGTATTTCCAGCTTGGCAAAGGAAAGAAGAAAACCTGCAAAAATGAATGGGTCTTCAAAACTGGCATGGAGTACCTCACCTCTGACCCTGAGCTCGACGATCTCATTACCCAAAACCCACACGTGGGAGCAGTCCAAGGCACTTGGGAACTGAGATCCTCCAGTGAGGAAGCAGAGAACTTTCCTCCTCCTGGCCCTGCATTAAACTGAGCCTCATCCTCCTGGTCTAAATGAGGATACAGAAACCAGATAAAACACGACATGCCAGTTTAGGATATTTAGATTTAACTGTGTAAACCTTAGGAGAGCTGGATGTGACAGCGAGGTTTTCGTCCAAAAGGTTCTGATTTGAACAGAAACAAAAACAAAATACCACTAAATATTAACAAATGTTCTACGCTACAGCTATTAAAGAAGCAGAACACCGTAGGTGCAAATGACTAATTGTCATTGGGATTGCCTGAGAAAGTGTAATCAAGAGTTGCTTCTAGCATAATTTCCAAATTATGAGTCCTGGTACAAACTGCTGCACTTCACAAGGCTCGCCCTTGCTCAAGTTAAGGCTCTGACCCGTGGGGCAAATGATTCAGCTCTCCCTCTCCAGCCTCTGTCCCAGATCCAAACAAAACCAGGGATACAGTGACTCGCTGCTGGTTGCTCATTTAAAGGCCAGACTCAGGGATGATGCCAAATTACTTGTCCACTGAATCTACTGCATCTCAGCATTTCTCTTCCCTGTTGTCAACTCGACACTTTTACCCCACAGTACAGGCAGAGCACAAGAAAACTTG
This sequence comes from Hirundo rustica, assembly GCF_015227805.2. Classification (NCBI taxonomy): domain Eukaryota; kingdom Metazoa; phylum Chordata; class Aves; order Passeriformes; family Hirundinidae; genus Hirundo; species Hirundo rustica. The sequence continues at coordinate 17,487,049 of NC_053462.1, forward strand.
TTTTTCATTATGAATTTCAACAGGACCATGAAAGCCAGAGCCGCAGCCTTGGAAGTCTGTTTCTGCTCTTTCTCATGCAAAGTGTTAAGATTCCAAAGGAGCAGCACATGACCCTTGGAGGGGAGTTTCTTGGAGATGATGAGCAGAAAGCTTCTGACATCCCGGCCAATATTTTTTGGATGCTAAAAACAGAGTTAGAGGGGTGCAGTCTCCTCTGAACACAGACTACAGAAGACCTCCTCTGGACTGCTGTGTGATTTTCCACCATGTGTTCTCAAGAAGCAGTAATGTAATCATTTAGAAATACTTTTGTTCATGGAATTCAAAGAGTCCTATTTGGGAGCTGCTTTCCACATCCAGCGGTTTTGCAGGAGTTGCGAGCCATGATGGATGATGAGCCTTTTTGGTCCACTTGGCAAGGCTACCAAGAGCTGCTGCTTAACGGGGAGTCGAGAAGAAACCCTCTGCTTGGAGAAATTTCAGCTGCAGCCCAGGCAGCCACCCACCATCTCAGCATCAGTCCAACATCAGAAATCCCAGCTGGAGCAGCGCAGCCTCTCTGCCAGACTGGATGGGGACAGCAGAGACCCTGCATCACCACCGCCCCAGGTCTCCAGATCTCTGCCAACACCAGATTCTGTAAGAAGCCCAGGGGAAGCCAAGGCTCCTGTGGGTCTGTGTGCAGGATCCCTTCCTGTCAGTCCTGCCCACATGTGCCCACCAGCACAGCTTTCTGCTGCTGCAGGATGTTTCAGCAACCTCCACCCCTGAGCAGGCACATGGAGACAATGTCACAGCAACAGCGCTGAAGGACAGGGCTGAGGCAGCCACATCAGCACAAAGCTCTGAATCTCTCTTGAGCCTTCACAGGAGATTACTGTGAATTTAATTAGGCAAAGATTCAGCCTCACAATAGCTGCAGTCCTTCCCTGCACGTAAAAAGATGGGGCTGTGTTTTAAAACACAGATTCATTTGCAAGACATTCATCACTTCCAACTGAAGCAGAACCATTTTGGATGAGGAGGGCCACTGCCCCTTTTTCGTGGCAACAGACCATGCTTGCTGTTTCTGATCCCCGATAAGATTTGTGTCAGGAACACACCTTTTGGAAAGGGGCAAGAAGGGAGCAGGGAATGCTGAACTAAATCCCCAGCTGCTCATCTGCCTGTGTCAAAGGTGCAGCCCCTCTGAGCTGCAGTACCAACACAGCCTCAATGTGAGAGAGCATCTTCCGTAACTTCATTTATAAATCCATCTGTGTTATGCTTTCCTAACAACTGATGGTAAAAGCACTTCTCTGCCAGCCACATCAGTATCAGCTGATGAAAACTGACAGAAAACTGTGAATATCTAACATTTCTAATTCCTCTGCTGGTGAACCCTCCTCCCAGATGCCACAACAGCCACTCCATGGGCACTGCTGCGTTGTGCCTCTGCCAGGCAAGCAGCTGGAAGGAGGGATGCTGTTCAGGAGGAACTCTTGGAACCTTAGCCCCTTCCAAACTGCTGATGGCCTGTCCCTAGGAGGTGGCAGCTGCACACCACTTCAAGCTGGTGGGGTTATCTGAAGCACAGAACCAGCCAGCATTCAAGTAACACTCTGAGGGCTCACTCTGTCCCCTTGGTCCCGCTGGACCAACGCGGCTCCGCTCGTGTCTCACCAGCGTCACCTGGTTTGCACAAAGGACATGATGGTGCTCTGTTACCTCTATGGCACAGCCACCTCTCTTCCAGGCTTGGATTTGAACGAGTGCTCCCACATGGTGCTCTCCAGCTGCTTTTTCCAGGGTCATGCGGAGATATCCGTGGTTGGCCGCTGCTGAAGGCTGGTCTGCTCCGAGCGGGGCAGGAGCTGGCAGCACGAGGCAGTGCTGGGTTTCCTGCTCAGGTCTGCTGTCAGCAGTAATCACACTCACAGAAATTACAGAATATTCCAAGTTGGAAGGGACCCAGAGGGATCACTGAGCCCAGCTCTTAAGTGAATGGGCCATACTGGGATGAAACCCACGACCTTGGTGCTATTAGCACCATGCTCAACCAGCTGAGCTCATCTCAGTACACCCCTCCAGCAATGAAGCAGGAACTCAAGCTGGGTTTAAAAGAACATCTCCTTTTACCCCTGTTGGTAGAAAACCAGAACAAGCTATGGAGTTCCTTACAGACCTCCCACAGAACCAGTGCCCACTACAGACACAACATTTGTGACACAGGCAGAGCGTTTCACTCCTCTTTCACCCGCCTGCGAGCTCAGAGCGCTTCCTCATCTTCAATCTGGTTTTTCAGCCAGAGCCACCACTTCTGGGGCTGGTTTGAAGACTGCCTGCAAGGGCCTGGACTCAATCACCAGCTTGTTTCACACGGGGAGCAGCGCAGGGTGACGGCTTCCAGGGCTCACCAAAGCTGCACAGCATTGTTCTCAAGTGTCTATATGAAACGCGTGCACTTTTTTTTTTCCCCCCAAAGAATTGTTTAGCAATTGCTCAGAGGAGGGGAGGAAAACAAAGTCACAAACCCTTGTTTTATGTGGAGAAGCCACATGTTTCAGTCAGCCCACGAGGATCCACAGCTGAGCCCTGGCCTGGGGATAGCAGAGCTTTAGAAGGCTGTGATGGTAATAAGCACCGTGCAGTAACGCCGCTGCTGCAGACAGAATTTCCACAGCGAAGTGATGATTGCACAAGGCTTTCTCTGGTGCTTGTACCATTACCACGCACGACTGAAAGCCTTCCTGCTCTTCTGTGCTGAGTTTAAAAACAAAATCTGCCCTTTGTCTCATCACTGGAAAACATATGTACATCATCCAGCGCAGACGTGGCACTGCCAAAACCATTCCATGACAAGGTCTCTGCCTCAAACAGTTCCGTCATCGAAAATAAGCATAATACACAGCAGTTTGGATATAAAAGATACAGCTCCTTGATCAATAAGGGACCAGCAGGAGAGATTTGCCCATTCAGAGTGCTGATAAATGTCTCAAGAATTTGCCTTTCATGCCCTGTAACCCAAAAGCACCATAAATCGTGCATTAATAGCTCTAACCACAAAGGTCACCTATCTTTATTGCTTGCTTTGCTGAAGCACAAGGGATAATGTATTTAAAATAAGTCACTTTTTAGGAGAAAGCAGTGATTTACTAATTACTCGTGGATAGGGTTGGCAGGGTGGGTGCGGATTCAACACCCTGGAAAGAAAAATGGTGAAAGAAAGGAAAAGATTATGAAAGAAGGGAAAAGCACTGCTGCACATGTACAGGTCTGGGACCAATCCCTTCCTCTGCATTTTCACATATGCTCAGAACTAGAAGGAAGGCAACATCTTTCTAGGCAGCCACAGTTTTTTATTGTCCTCCTGTCGGTGGAACAACTTTCTCATTATTAAAACGAGCTGTCAGGCAGACTGGCATTTCCCTCCTCGCCGTGTCCAAGTTAGCCCGTTCGTTCAAATATGGTTAAAGATTTCACATAGTGTTGCTGGCTAACTGTATATGGTCTGAGGTTTTCTGGAAGTTTGCTGTCTGGCAGAGCTTGGACAGGGAACAAGCAGTGTTACTCTGCAGTGCTCTGTAACCAAGTGCCTCTTGCATTACACACGGTCTGTCAGAGCCAGGGGTTCACCTCCACACGGGTGTTTCAGCCTTGCTGATGTTCACCACCCATCATCCAGCTCTGACAAAAAGAATATTCAACTGTTCCCTTTGTAATAAAGCTGTAAATTAAAACAGGAGATGTGGAGGCCAATAAATGCAATTATGCTGAATGCAAACGCATTAGAAATGGAAAGGAAAAAAAACCCCACTGTCTCAAATGCTCCCCAGCTTGGGAAAGGATTTGCTAATCACACACTATGAGTGAACTCTTTTGAATATTAGCCACTCATACAAAGAGGTTTGGGGTCTTTCCAGGGTCCTCTTTGCTTCCAACCTGGAGCACACTTTGTTCTGCTGGCTGCAACCAAGCTGCCACAGGTACAGTTTTGGTAGAGCAGACCTGGCTCCAAAACTTGTGCCCATTGCCTGCAGCCACCATGGCTTGGTCCCTCCATCCCTCCAGCTGCCAGCCCGGAGCCTGCAAACCTCAGCTCGCACCCAGCTGCTGTTTCCTTTCCTTCTCCCTTGGCCACTGCAGCCTTTCCAGATTTGGAAAACACCTTGGAAGAATTTATCATTTTCATTAGCGACTCTCCCATACTCCATTGACATTTTCCACTCAGCTGGGACACAGGGGCAACGGGAGCTCTCCTGGGTGGGTTTGAGTGTTGGGTCAAGGTCCTGCTGCTCCAAGCAACTCCATGTGAGCTCAACAGAGAAAGGCAGGGAGGGAGGAAAAGCCATTGCTGAGCATGCAGAAGGAGTTTTAGCCAACAGATGGAGAAAGCCAGTGGAGTTTGCAGCTTCCTTCAGCAGACAGCAAGGCCTTGTCTTCTTATGACCCATTTTTAGTTGCTGATTGAGGACATTTCAGGGATTTGACTCATGAATAGCAAATGACTTGTGCTGGCTTTGCCAAAAAGCCTTCTCCTTGCTGCAGGAAGCCTGGGCTGCTTTGAAGTAGCTCCTGAACCAAGACAATTTACAGCCTGACAGCTGAAAGCTGCACTGAAATGGGCCCTGATGTCCTCGGGGTGTCATAAATCGCCGCGGTTCAGAGGCAGGCGGGCTCGGGAGGGCAGGGTGCATGGATGGGGACTCTGTTCTTCTGCTGTGCCACAAAGGCATGGCCACGAGGGAGCCAGAGCCCTTCAATGGGGCTTTCAGAGGGACACACAGGACTACTTTCTGCTGCCCTTTCCTCAGTACTCTTCCGAGATATACTTGTATCATCTGAACTGCAGGTTGTTCCCGAGTTCAGTGCGGTTTTGAGCTGAGCTAATCCGGGCTCTGACGTGCACCCCGTGAGCAAATAGGTGCTCCCAATTCCTAGCCAACAGCAGACTTGGAAGCCTCTGCTGAGAGCAAGCTTCTGGGAGCAGGATCGGCCGATGGCACTGCTGACTCAGTCCTGGGGGCTGCACCTCGTGTCAGAAAGCAAAGTGGGCACTGACACATTATCTGAGTCTTGAAATAGCAGCACTGCTCAACACAGCTCATCTGGCAGGGCCCAGAGGCACCCCCAGAGCTCTGGGTGGGAGGACAGCTCTCACTCTGCCCAAGGACATCTGTCAGGGACGTCCTCCACAGCCACAACCTGATCTGGGATGCCCAACCCAGCAGTACTTTTCTCTAAAGCCTACAGAGAGAGCTCTTCATGTACCCCAGGATTCTCACCCTCATTTCATGGCTGTTTTGCCCTTCCCTGTTTGGGGTTTTCCCAGCCCAGAGCCAGGGAATGTCGTGCAGGCTGCGGGACCGTGCTCTTCATCAAGCCCTGCCTTTGCCTCGTCTTGATGTGAATGCCAAAGTCAAATATAATCCACCCACCCAAACCAGATGTTAGAAACCTGTCTGTCTCTCTTCAGCTGTCCTCTGAGGTCTGGCCTCCTGTCAAATGCCTGAGGAGAGAGTTTTCTTCTTTATTTTTAAGGCAATGATAATATGTTCAAAGGCTCTTTCTTCTGTTTGGAGAGAGCAAATCTACCCCTGGTCCAGAAGTGCTTCAATACACACCAGCAACTAACAAATCTCTGCCTCTACGAGAAGTTTGGCCACTTGACTTTCAAAATAGTTGTCTCCTCCCTTTGCAGAAATTTTAAGAGCTAATTCAGAAGTGCCACAGGAACAGAGGCGACAAATCGAGCCGAATCCGTTCAGTGCGCCACCTTTTTATTCAGCAAACTGTCAAAACAGAACTTTTATTTCCCCCTCTGGAACGGCATTTGTTTCTACAGATCTTTAAGCCAGAAGAGCACAGAGATTATCTCCTGGGCATTTGTTTTCCATGGAAACTTTGGCTATTTCCCACAGATAAAAAAGGAGAGGAGCAAAGACAGAGGGAGAGTAGAAGGGAGAAAGACAGATCAGACCAGAAGGGGAGAGTTTGCAGCACCGTTGTGTTGCCTCACAGTACTTCTTAAGCAAGAACCTCCTTTCGGGTACTTTATGTCCTAAAAAAACCTCAACACGTAACAGGAGTCTGTGTTCACAAAGAGGAGAGATGGAAAGCATTATGCTGACCTTAAAATGTAGCTCAGGGGCCTGGTGCATCACAGACTGTTCAGTATTAGCATTATCCAGAAAAGCAACGAAAAATGCATTTCAGGATATTGAAGAAATCTATATCCGGATATTAAAACTAGCATTGAGCAAACCGTGAGGAGTGACTATCACAACATGGTCAGACCACAAGCTTAATGAAGCCTAGGAAATAAAGCACCGTGACTAATTTGAAGCACATTAAAAGAAATCACATACAAACCCCACTAAATCCATCAACTCCCAAGGACACTTCTTTGCCTCACTCAGGAGGGGTGAGGACACAAACACACGTGATTTACACAGTATGTTGCACAGCTCACTGCTTTATGCTGATTTCCAACCAAAGTACTGCCTGTTCTTTGAGGACTGGGATTTCACACTTGGAGGATTTCTAAGAAAGAGGTTTTATGGCTGGGACTGAAGTGACGTGGCCAGAACGTGAGGACCCGGCAGAGTCGGCGCCTGCCTGACGATGCTTGCCCACTACAGCAGGCACTGTCCCCTGGAGGCAGGGATGAGTGGCCACGTTCTGGGACCCACTAGCAGAGTAACAGCATCATCTTAGCAGATGTACAATGTTTTTTGCAACGAGTCAAGAATTAGCTCAAAGAAACCCTTCCAAAGTCCAGCTTCCTGGGTTCCCTGCAAGATGGATTTCTCCTGTGGCGTAGCCCTCCTGTCCATCTGCATGGGAGAGAAACCACCCAACCCCTGAAATGTCAGCCTCTCCGTTTTGTCAAGGGGCTGAAGTAAAGGGAAAGTAAAACAACCCCACAGCATCAAAAAACCCACATCAAAACCCAACCCTACCCACAACATCCTTCTCATCTTCATCCCTCAGACAACTCACACTGGTTCTGAGGCTGGAACTGTCTTGAAAGGACATTTATCTGCTCTGCTCTGGGCTTGCTTTGTGTTCCACAGGAGAGCAACCAGAGGGATCAGATGGCTCCTGGCCACGAGAAGTGTGTGGTTACTGAGCTGATGGTTCGCTCAAGGTGGCAGCAGGAGCTGAGCAGTCCTGCACAGACACCATCATAGATAGAAAGTGCTGTGATAAATGCCAGCCTGGGAATTTCCTTACAGGAAAAGAGATACACTGGAGACTGGAAAAGAGCAGATGACAGCAAGAGGTTGTAGCTTATGAGACCAGTCGAGACCACTGCTAATAATTTGTGCCCTGAATGCTGTGAGGAGAGAACTCTGTGAATCACATTGCAGGTTTGTAAGAGATGCATTAATTCATGCCACTACTGAATGATCTCAAATCCAAATGTCAAATCCACTCCAAACCCCGTGGTGATTTAGCCAGCTCTAGATTTGGTTTCTTTCTTCACTTCCAAGTTACAGAAACCATCACCCTGACATAATGGTTTGGGTTTCAATAGCATGAATCTTTTGGGCATAACCATGAAGAAAAAAAACAAAACAATAATAAATCTGTAAGCCTCAGTGGCAAGCAAAAGAATGTAATCTTGATTCTCTTCCCCACTAAAAAATTATGCTTACATCATGCTAAAATAAAAGTCTATGTTGTGCTTTCTGTTATTAAAAATACAAGGAAGAGATCAAACTGTCCATATATATGGAATTATAAAACCAAGCCATATATCACCCAGACCCAAGTATGTAATCAGGACATAACAAATGGAGTTTAATACTTAGCGGAAACCACAGCTCTGGAAGGCATTTAAAGGAATATTTCCATTTTCCTAGGTACTATATCAGGTTCTTGGCCAGACATTTTTGATTGGACTGTACTAAAAATACAGTCCTAGCTTCAGAAGACAAAAATTTTCGAAGCATGACGAAATGTGAAAGGTAATTGCAATGCACCACTGAGCTATTTTATTACATTATCTAACATCTTTAAAGAGTAGATTAGCTCACAGTGCAAACATTCTGGTTTCCCTGATGTTTGAGTCCTGGCAGCTACACAAGCAGCAGGAAGGGCCGTGCCTGAAGACAGGAGAGTGGTGCTAGTGAGCTTCTGGAGCAGCTTTCCTCGGCAGAACAGGCAGCGCTTTCCATCCAAGAACGTCGTGCAAGAGCTGCAGCCCCTCTGCTGAGGCAGTCTGGGAAGATGCTGGGCGAGGTGTGTGATCTCCTGCCAAGCCCTCCTCAGCAAAACTGAACTAGCCAAAGGTTTATCAGCACCATCTGGGTCTCACTGCTGACATAAACCAGGGGGGAGCTGATTTGAGAAGCTGCCGGAGCCCACAGCCCCACCGAGCACTCGGCGGTGGTCAAGAGCTGCGCCCCCCCCAGCTGCCTTCATTTAACCCTAACTTCTTCCCACCTCCATTTAACCTTCATTTCCTACCTTTATTTAACCCTAACTTCTAATCTTCCCAGAAAGAACAGTGCAGTGCTAATGTGAAAACACCTTAAGAACTAAGGCGGCCCCAAATCAGAGATGCTCAACTCTTAGGGGAAGGACAAAAGCCTGGTGAGAAACAGCAGCTGTGGAGAGAGCAGAAGGGTCTGGTTACACCTGCAACAAATAACTCAGTGCAGTGGATGAGATTTGTGCTCCACAAATCCCTGTTTACCTAGGAAATCCGTATTTACAACAGCTGTGGTTATGTTTTCCTTCCACTCCCTTTGCCCTCCCACCCGTTACAACCAGGAGCAGGGGGAGCCCTCCTCCAGCTGCTCCATTTTTCCCACAGATTTTCCCTTCCTCTTCACTCTCTGGCTGGTTTGTCCAAGAAACAGCTCTGGTTATGCAACAAAAAAAGCAGTGAGAAAGAATAATCATTAACAAAACTTCTCCTTCTTTGTGCAGCCAGGCTCACAAACTGTTCTCCTCATCAAGCACAGGCTAGACCTCTAGGAAACCAACATGCAGGTAGATCCAGCATGGCATGGGATGCAGGGAAGAAGAAAATGTCTCTCAAGAAGGCAAAATGGAAGAGAAATTTTTAGGTCCTTAGTCAAAAGCAGACAGTAGCTGTATGCTGCCATCACCTAGTATATGACATTGCAGTTTATTGCTCCATAAAACTCAGTTTTAAGCTCAGTTTGCATCCTGAAGGCTGTTTGCAAGCAGCCAATTTAAATGCAGGGTTTCAAACATGACGTTACAAAACTGAAGACCCATTTTAGACAAGATTCAATGAATTGTATTTTGAATGTTGTTTTTACTAAAACATGTACAGCTTGCTATAAAATCCAGTGAGAGAAACTACAGCCAGAATACGAGGTGTCAATGGTCAAGCATATCCTCATTAGAGGGTGGCCAAGTGATATTTATTTAAAGTGTTACGCACTATGAATTAAACATTTATTTTGTGTCACCCAGTAAAACATCTGAACCTCGTTTTGGCAGCTGTGCAAATTCTACCTCGACTGCATTGACGACTGACTGTACTTCTTTTGACTTCCATGCAGTCTCTCTTCTTGTTTTAAGGAAAAAAACCTTAAAATCAAGAATGCCAAAAATGCAAACATTCGTGTATCAGCCCATGGTATGCAAAAGGAGGACGAAAGCAGATCACCACTCACGACATCGTCTCTATTAAGGTCGCAGATGGAATTACAGCGTGATAATTCAAGTCCTGGAAGACTTGGCAACCTTATCCTGTAAGAGTGACTCCTCTAAAAGATCTGGGAACACGGACTGTCTGTTCCTGGATCGATGGCTTAAACAGGGAGCATATTAAACAGCATTTGGAGATCTGACCATCAGTTCCTTCCCCCACTAAGGAGAGAAAGAGCCTCCCAGATTTTGGCTTAGAAACCCCTCATCAACAGATGCTCCTGCCCAAGGTGGCTAAAGCTAGAGATGACACACTGCAAGAAACTCATGTCAGCCTGCTATTAATACTCAGCCAATCTGAAAAGCGTTTTGGCATGGTTTTAACAGGATTGCAGGATTTATTCCATTTGAAATGCTCTCTAGCAGAGCAGTGCTGCTGTGTGTCTTTGTTCCATTGACTCAGCAGTAGAAATGTGCCACTTTTTCTACCTCAGAACAGGCCTGGAGAGCAGAATCAGCCTCCGCTACACGAGAGCAGTGGCAGATGGCAAAACAGTCAATACAAAAACTCTAAACAAGAAATGAAATAGGAGCTGTTGACACCTAGCTTCCATTGGGCAAAGCACATTCAAAAAGCACGTTCTACAGACCAACGTTTACTTCAGTGCCTGGCACAGAAAAGAATTGCCTCTACATGCACTGCCCATTGGAGGGTTTGCGATAGATAAAGCAGGAGTAACAAGGCAGGAAAGGCACTTACAAAGAAAGTCCAAATTTGACCGCTAGGTGTGGGTAGTTACCATCTGACAATATGGAAATGGGCTTCCATTATTGATTTGAAGGCGTAAGAAGATCCCAAGGGCTGAAAACAGGGACACCACACTATCAAAGTGGCTGAACTTTTGAAGAGCTTCACCAAAATGAAGAAAGGGGGCAAGATTTTATACTACTGCCCAAATGCTCTGACCTAAAAATCAGATTGAAGCTTATTTTTTTTTTAAATATATATTTTAAATAAAGTTTCTGGAAGCTGTTGCAGAGCATCCCACTTGCTTTACATGTGACCGATCATCCCGTCTGGACCAGAACCCCTAAATTATCCATATAGCTCACTACCTTACACAACCGACTTTATCATTCTCCACTTGTCCCCACCACTCATAGTCCTGCATTAACAAACCTTTATTTCAGAACTTCAGAAGCTTCTACCAGGATCAGGGAAGGTTTGGTGTTAAATGTAGTTCTGGTAGCAAAAGATTCGAGTGGAGAAGGTCAGGGGACAGGGGGGCTTCACTCTGAGAAGCTGCTCAGCATCTCTCAGCAGACCAAGTCCCAAGTAAGATATAGACCTCGTCTGATGAGGTTTGGCTAGTTATCCATGGTGAAGGTTGCTGTAGGTCACCAGAGCTGGTGTCAGGAACAATTCCTATCCTAGGACAGATGGGAGACTAAATCCTTCCCCCAGAGCCTCTCCTACCGCAGCGTGGGATATCCCTCTCTCTTAGGACCACTTAAGCATCTCTCCCCTAATCAATCATCTGTCTGAGGAGCAGATCAGGAATTAACCTCTCCCTCGTCCCTCCAGAGCAAAATTGGATTAAGCTGAAATTCCTGAGTTAATACAGACACACCTGGGAGAAACTGAGCAGCCTGTGATGCACAAGAGATCAAACGAGCAGAGCCCGGGGTGGGGGGACACGCGACCGAGTGCTCTACAAGCTACAGCTCCAAATGCAAACATCTCCTGCTTTTCCACTCGCTTGTGCTGCAATTTTTTGGGCAGGAAAAGCGGACTCAGAGCCACGGTGGACCCGCAGCGCTGCCGCCTCTGCCAAGAGCAGTGTCCAAATTCCTAATGAGGAACGGCCGGACGGCAGCCGGCTCCGGGCACTGCCGTGTGCTGCACCTCGTGGAAAATCCATTGTCAAGCCCTGTGCTAAGCCAGCCCCCAAACACAGCCAGGAATCGGCCGAGAGCAGCCACAGCCTCCGCTCGACGTGGACGGGGACGCCCCTGGACCTGCAGGGACGCAAGATTCCTCCTGGCACCGGCCGGCGCGGTCGCACATTTTACTCCGCTCGGGTAACGACACTGGTTTGGAGCAACCCAAGCCTCAGCCCTGAAGGATAAGTACTGCAGAGCAGGAAGTCTGAGTTAAGCTGTGGGCACAAAAAGTGACTTGGGATCAAGCAGCGTCTTGCTTTGCTTAGACTATTACCCTGGGTGGAGCACGGCAGCTGGGCCAGATATCCCCGAAAGGCGCTTTGCTGTGCAGTACAGCTGGATCCTCTGAGTTTTGTTAGTGCTGGAGACAAGAAACCTCCTGGTTCGAGTCTAAAAGAGCAGCAGAGAGGGAATGCTGACTCAGAAGTCTAGCTTTTTCCCCATGCCCCACCACATCCCAGCAGGGCTAGAAAGGTGCTATGTTCCCACACCCACAGCAAGAGGATAAGGAACAATGTTTTGGGCTCACTGAGACACTCCGTGAGAAAATGTATCAGTGCAATGCACCAAAACTCAGCGAACTGTCTTCAAAATGCAGCCTAATTTGTGTCCAGAGAAAACCAGCACTCTGTACCGATTTTTACCCCTGTCAGAAAAATTTTCCCCCGGTTTGGAACCGGCAGGAAGGGAAGGGAAGGGATGAGAGAAAGAAGCAGATTACTGGCTGTGGCCATGGCTATACTCATTATATAGGAAGGACATGAAAGGCTTTACTTAAATTGCCAACGTCAGTTCAATGTATTTATAAGGATTCAAACAAGTCCCACCGGGCAGAGCAGCCCAAGGAGCTTTGTGTTTGTGTAATTTAATGGCTCTTTGTTCACTGAAGTCAAAAAGCAGCTCTGGATTTGGGAGAGTCCCCAGCCAGGCCCCGCACGGCTCCCAGGACTAAAAGAGACATCGCTGTAGAGTGCACTCAACTCTGGTGGGGCAGCCTGAATTAAAGGGCTGTTGCAAAAGAAATCCTCTGATAAGAGCAATTAATGATATCCTAATTACGTCTTTTCCCATACTCGCCACTGTTCCTGCTGGCTGCCACGAAGGCAACTCCTCCTCCTGGGAGAAACTACAAGTGAGGTGGGGACTTTAAAAATACACTTTTGCCAATTTCTTTTCAATCCAGCATACTGAACACAAGATATAAAAAACCACTCCGCAGCCTTTTGTTCTGGGCTGTATTTTTATTACTGGCAAACCCATTAAGCTTGAGGTTTTTCTTATTTTATCTTTGCTTTCAGTTTTTTGGGGTGGGTTTTTTTTATTTTTTGGTAATCAAAATGGCAATAGTTTATTATATGCTCTGAGGTTTCCTGCACACAAAAAGAAAAAAAGGCTGTGCTACTATTCCTGTCTCTAATTCATCCCTTTTGCTTGCTCCGCTGTGGGCAAGACTTCAAATCATAACCAGCAATTTTGTCTGCCTCCTACTTACCAAAAATTACTGCTGCACCCACTGGTGATTCACAGGCACATACATTTGGTACCAGGACATCCATCTGAACCAGCAGATGCCTGGCAGCTCTATCTTTTGGTCATTAAAACATGAGAGCAAACCAGCCTAAAAAGTCTCCCAGATAAACTAGTGGAAAACACACACGTGCTTTCAAAGAGGTTTTAGGCTGATTAGTTGGAATAATATTTTTAAGCCAAGAGGATGATACTGGAGCATTATACATCCTTGAGATATGTTATCTGAAATGTACCATTCTTTGTCAAAATGGATGTCTACAATGGCTATAGCCGGTTACTTCTAAGAAAGACATGGAAAAGGAGAGAAACCTCTCCTGCATCAGTGGGTTTAAACAGCACTCCAGCTCCAAGCAGCCAGGATGTCCCTCAACCTGGTCTGGAAGACCACCCTGCACTAAGGCATGGCTCAGCATCCCCCTCAAACACACAGCAGTGCTGCCCAACACCGAGCTGTATCTCCATCTTCCACATGGTATCTGCAGAAGAACACGCTCATTTGCATCCCCAGAACAATAGAGAAATTAATGAAGATGACTGCAATTCATAGAGCCTTGTGTCTGCAGCAGTGGAAAGGTCAAACAAATTAAGGCTCTGAATTCTGGGCAGAGATTTCAAGCTGGCTCTCTAACATTTGCAACACAAGGGAATAATTAGAAAACATCCATCAGCTCCGTTTCCGTTCACAAGCCCGTTACTGTGAACATGGTGATGAGCTGTCCTCTGCATAGCTAGATCCGCTCTCAGATTATGGTCAATTACTTCTCCTCAAGTATTTCAACTCCCAAACACAAACTTCACTTCATTCAGCTCGCAGATCTCAGACCCGCCGACCACACACGACACCCCTCGCACAAGGAGCTCCCAGAGGAGCTGAGACCCTGCAGGGAACCCCTGCAGCTCCCAGGGACACCACGGATGGGAAATGGTCCCTGCATTTAAAAAAAAAAAATCTCTAGGTACTATAAAAAATACGAAAAAGATCACAGGAGCTCCATGCTGAACACGCAATGCCCACATCACCTCCCTCCCTGGGGCTGTGAAGTCACATTCAAAAGTTCAGTTGTCTTTTACAGGAGCCCAGAGGATGTTCTTGGAGTGGGGGACAGGAGAAACGCAGAACGCTGCAGTTTAAAAAGCACATTTTGTGTGAGCTGTTCCATGTGAGAGCTTCCACACCCAGACGTTTCACTCCTTACAGAGGTGGCACAAACTTATTTTTAACAGACTGAACCAACCTGTCCCCCCCTGGGACAGAAGAGATCTGCTGGTTTGGCTCTGCCTCCCAACTCCACGCTTTTTTACCACACAGCTGAGGAGAAGACTGCCCGTTTCTGGAAAGCTGGGTAGGGATCCATAAACCTGTGCAATGTCTCCAGCTACATTGTGAGGAAGGTGCCAGGAAAGATTCGATGCAGGAGCCTCAGCAGCATGACAGAAAGGAGACAAAATCCTTTGCCAGACGTCCTGGTGTGCTGGTTTGGGCTGGGATGGAGTTAGTTTTCTTCATAATAGCTGGTATGGAGCTGTTTTGGATCAGTGTTGATAACACAGGGATGTTTCAGTTATTGAGAAGGGCTTTTAAGAGAGTCATGGACTGTTCTGCTCCTCATCCCACCAGCAAAGGGGCTGGGGGGGCACAAGGAGCTGGGAGGGGACACAGCTGTGACAGCTGACCTCAACTGACCCCAGGGAGATTCCAGACCATATGGATTCAGGCTGACATGCAGAGCTGGGGGAAGAAGGAGGGGATGCTCAGAGCAATGGCATTTGTTTCCCAAGTCACTGTTTCACGATGGAGCCCAGCTTTGCTGGGGATGGCTGAACACCTACCTGCAGTGGGAAGCGGGGAATGAATCCTTTGTTCTGCTTTGTGTGCATTCATGGCTTTAGCTTTACCTATTGAACTGCCTTTTATCTCAACCCTCAAGTTTTCTCACTTTTACTCTTCTGATACTCCCTCTGTGCCACCGGGGGGAGTGAGCCAGGGGCTGCATGGGGCTAAACCACAACAGCTGGCAAGGAGAAAAGACATGATCTGAAGAGCTGATTTAATATCAAAGTCTCCTGTGACCCAGGAGAGCTCTCAGAGAGAAATCAAGGGGGAAGAACGAGGAAGAGCTCACATGAAGGATTTCCCCCCATGCTGCTGCCGTGCAGGCAGTGACAGGACAGGGCACCTGCTCACTCCTCAGCTGAGCTCTGCTTTCTGTGGGGTCTCTGTGTCCAACACGAGCTCACACTGAACCAGCAGCTCCAGCAATGCCCCTTTATTCCC
This sequence comes from Hirundo rustica, assembly GCF_015227805.2. NCBI lineage: Eukaryota > Metazoa > Chordata > Aves > Passeriformes > Hirundinidae > Hirundo > Hirundo rustica. The sequence continues at coordinate 17,502,410 of NC_053462.1, forward strand.
CCATTTGAGCAGCCTGGTGCAGGGGAAGGTGTCCCTGCCCATGGCAGCAGGGTCAGAACTCGATGCTCATTACAGTCCCCTCCAAACCCAACCCATCCCATCCCATGGTTCTGTGCACTAAACTTGCTTCCCATCCCCTGGCAGACACTGGGATCAGCAGCCCAGTCCCACTGGGATCAGCAGCACAGTCCCACTGGGATCAGCAGCCCAGTCCCACTGGGATCAGCAGCCCAGTCCCACTGGGATCAGCAGCCCAGTCCCACTGGGATCAGCAGCCCAGTCCCACTGGGATCAGGAGCACAGTCCCACTGGGATCAGCAGCCCAGTCCCACCTGCAGCATCGAGCAGCAGACAGGTCCAGACCTACTTGGATCCCCAGGAATGGTCACTTCCCCTCTGCATCCCCTCTGTGCTGGAATGGTCACTCCTACGCCCACTTAACTCAGGAAAGCTCACAAGTGATGCACATTTTTTTGCTGTAGCATGGCTGCCAAGGTAAATATTGATATCTGGCCATATCCTTCCTAACCCTGTGGAGATGTCTGGGAGATCAGTGTGTTGCAGCAACAAGGTTTAGGGGTTAATGGGTGCTCCATTAAAAGCTTGCCCTTGGAAGCTTTAAAACATGTTTTTTCTCTAACATTATGACGACATCCCCCACCATGTCATGGCCTTTCCATACTATCCATCTGAGCAGCCAGCTGCAGCACTGCCCTCGTCCCACTTTCCCAGTTTGCATTTGCATCCCTTTTCCCCCAGTTTTTCTTTTTAATTTAATTCAAAATGTTGGTAAGCACTGGGTTAGATGAAGCTCCATTACCTAGAAGTGGCACCAAAAGAAAAAAAAAACAAAACCCAGACTTTTCTGGAAATAAAAATGCTTTGGCTGCCAAAGAAAAGAAAGAGTTACACCCATGTAAAGCTTTCACTTAGGGAGAATTAATACAGCCAACTGCTTTTGGATGGACTGCTGGCTAGCTACAGTATAAAAAACAAAAAAAGAAATAAGCAGAAAGAGTCCCAAGCCCTGTCCTCTCCCATCAGACTCACTACTCCAGCTTCCAGCTTCTCCTGGGTTCCTGTTCAGAGGGAAATCCTCCGTCACCTCTGTCTAGACTACTCACCTGAGTGAATTTTTACTGGAAGAAGTGCAGAGATGCAGCTTCCAGGACCATAAACCTTTCAAACCACACGTGCTAGAACACACACACAAGCTGCATTTTACACACTTGCAATGTTCTATGGACGTGTCTCTACCATCACCCTGGTGACATTCCCTGCTACGACATTTCCTCGCTGACCACCAATTCAAACATCTCCATCCTCAAAACGCTTCACAAAATGCCCCTTTAAAACAGAAGCTGCATGTGCAATTCCTAGCATGACTTCTTCTGCATACTATAGGATTCTGGCTTGATTCCTGTCAGCTCCCACAGAGCCAGTTAAGCTAAAGATCTGTCCAGAAGGACACGTAATCTTAAATGTAACACTGCTGAATGCACAGCCATACTACCACAGCTGAGCTCCCAGCCTGGGTAATTAGAGATTTTATTCCTCTATTGTCCAACTGCTGATTTCATTACAGACTCTGTGAAATTCTCTCATTTAAATTCCCTGATACTCATTAGCAATAATTAAGCAGGGCTGATGCGGGAGACAGAAATAAGAGGTTAAGGAGAAGGGAGTGAATTTTTTTTCTGCTTTTAGCAAGTCCAGTGCTAGTGGCTGATTTCATCACTCACTTCACAAACTCTCTTTCCTGCAGCGCCGACATCCCTCGCCCCAGCACTGCAAAGGCTCTCACTGCTGCTCTCACATCGTTCTGGGCTTTCTGCTGCCTGGCTGCTCCCCAGAAACACAGCACAGGGGTTTTAAACAGGAACTAGATCAGCCACTCAGCCCTTTCTTCTGGACAAAGTGGCAAGATAAAGAGGATCCTCTGCACGGACATAACTCTCTCCAGCAACACCAGCTGATGGAAACACATTAAAATGCACCATGCGCAATTAAAAGCGTGCTGACTTGAATTTTCCCGCTTAAAAATAATAAAAAATTCAGCTCCTCAGTACGTATCCTTCCCTTCCTCCCTGATTTGCAAGTTTCAAATTCTGAATAATCATTATTCTGAATAATTTGCCCACAGGCACAACCCTGAGAAGACTGCTCACGAACTAGGACATCTCAACCCTATTCAAAATTCCCAAGTGCTGCTCCAACTTGCTTATCAAATGTCTGATTCCGGCGGCGGCGGAGACAATCAGTCTGTGCACCGGTGGCTCAAGTATCACACGCTGTTGCTCAATTTTGTCCTGGGATTTTTTTTTTCCCCCTAATTTTTTTTTCTGGTTTCCTTCAAAGAAAAAGAAAAAAAAGAGAAAAAAAAAAAAAAGCCAGCAGCTGTTCCAGCAGACAGCTCCCGGATTTCCCTGGATGTGCGTCAGTGGGATGATGCTACTCCTCAATCTGGCGGCCATCCTTCAGACAGAAGGAAGGAAGACCGTGGTCATATCTAAGCTACTGAAAATCTTGGACATCAGCAGCAAAGTAAGCCAGGCAGACAGCTTTCCACGCTTGCACTTTCTAAAAATGAATCATAAAAAGCCACGACAGTGGATAGGACGGTTTAAGCCAACCGGTCAAAAATAAGCCAAAGCAGAACAGCACTGCCAACGTTGCTCCACTGTGTCATTTCACATTCAGGAAGGTCCTACAAGCATTTGCAGAGCCTTAAATTAAGCCATCAGCACCGGACTGGACAGCCTGTGGACATTCACCAGCTCTGCTCAGTGAAGCATCGTGGCGAGCCTCCAAGCTCTGCCTTCCTACAGTCAAAGTGCCTCTGAATATTGCATTTTCAAGCACAACTTCACCTTTAATTAATGCAAAATGTACACTAACTCTGCACCCTCTCACCTCCCCAGAAATAATCAGTTTAAAGTCAGCTTATCGGTTTAATACTGAAAACCCAAGACACGGCCGGGAGTCCACGATGAGGCGGCCGGGGCCACAGCAGGCAGTGGAAACGCTACAAAAGAGATTTACACATCTTTGCTGGAAAATCTCAAGAGAAGCAGTATCTGTTCTGGGCCCACTGCTTCCCACAGAGTATGACAAAATCAAACTGAGTCAATGTAAATTTGTCACATCCTGTGAGGGAAGAGTTTACCCCACGAGCCAAAAGGGGAGAAGGAGCTGTCAGGATATCTTAACGAGGTGCAGCTGATCCGTGAAAGCAGCCAGACCCCAGATATCTTGACATCAGCTGATAAACCCTAAATGAAACTATTTTGCCTCAAGCAATATTGTGACAGGGCAAAACCACATCCTTAGCAGACACTCTCCTGACCACATGCATTGCTGAGTGCTGAGAAACGTTCATGGGAGTCAACCTAAAAGCCTGACACACGCAGGACACTTTGCCCAGTAGCAGTCCAGAGGGTCAAACTGAACGTCACTCAGAGGCAGGAATTCTCGCCAGGACTGCAATGGAGTGTCTATGCTGCATGTGACAACAAAATCTGTTTCGCTTCCTCGCCACCTCCTGCCTAAAAATCCAACGCAGACAACAACGACCTAAAGCCGTCCCCATTGCAGTCGAGCCCAGAAAACGCGTCTTGCTTCAGCCCCTTACACAATGGCTCCTGAGTGACACACGTTCTTCCAGATCAGAAAGAGGAGATCCACCCTGCCCACCCCAAAAGGCTCACCACAGTTCAGTCTTTAACAAAATGCAACATTAGAGCCACCACAACCAGAGTCACATCAGGGAGGCACAAGTGGCCAAACCGAACGTCGGCGTCGTAGGCGATTTGGCCACGCAGTGACAACCCAGATGTTCCCTGTCCGTGCCTCCCTCCCTCCCACCTCCTCACAGCATTAGTCACTCAGAAGACATCAGAACAAAGCCACATTCAGGCTTGCCAGATCAGGTTTTGTTTGCTTCAGGACCACAGTGGTAGACAGCTGTTGCACATTCTGCCCTGAGGTCTGAGTGAGCTTCTCACAGGATTAATGAAGCTCCAATCACAAAGGACCTCTGAAGGCTCCTGATGGAAGCGGGGCTACTGGCACAGCCTTCAACCCCATGAGCTTCATTATGTGATGGAACTCACAAAGAGTTTGGTTCCATCATGTTCACATCTGCACCTCCAAGAGTTGTAGGTGGCTCTGAGGTGCCTCCGCAGCTCCTTCAGCAGGGGAAGCAAGGCCAGCTCCCTCACCCTGTCCTTGGAGGGCATCTGTGGCTCATGGGACTCTGGTCATCTCGGTGCCTGTTAAACCCTCTGCAGTTTCTCCACAACCTTTTAGAGCTGAGGGGATACAATTTTAGATTTACCTCACCAGTATCAAACATAGGTGGGATGAACTTCCCTCACCCTGCTGGCCAGGCTTCTTGGCAACACACACACACATTAAACCCCTAGTAATATCTGTGACACCAGATTGAAGCATTTCTCCTGTCATCTGCTCTCCTTACTTAAGAAGTGATAGATATGCACCCAGATACATGCATAAAAATCTGGGTAACAGAATTTTCCTGCCTTGAAGGTGTAGATGATGTTAAGTTTATTGGTGGACAGGCACTAAAGATGCAATGCAACATGACAATATTAGCAAATGCCTTGCCCTGAACCAGTGCTGTTTCTAGCTTAAAACTAACCATAAAGGTATTAAATATATTTAAAGCCTAAGGGTTATAAACAGTTCCGTTTGGAACATTTTTACTTTTATACTATATATGGATTGGCATTTACGTAATCAGAGAAAAAGCAGGGCAGTTTAATCCATAATGGCTTTTTTCCTCCCCCCCTATAAATAGGCATTTAATCAACAGAAGACAAAGCATGACATCCTGGAAAACCACTTAAATGATCAGATTTGGCAAGCGAAGCCCTGGTCTTCCTTATTTTCTGCATTAATTTGGGAGAAGAAAGAACTGGACTTCCTTCAGAACAGCTGTTCACCTTAAGGGGGATGTAAAGAGCTGCTGTTCCACCTCCCATCCTCCTCCTGTGGCTGCTGAAGGGCTTCAATCTCAGGAGCACAGGCAGGACCAGGCACCACCTCAGCCCCTTTGCTCTCACAGGCTAGTTCACCTGCTGAGAAAGCTGAAACTGAACTAAAAGAGGGAAGGGAAGGGGTGAGGAGGGGTTGGACTTTCCTTTCAGATGGTTAATAATTCATGTGTCCAGTGAAGCTACAGGGGGATAAAGCAGAGTCAAAATTACTGCATCCATTACCAGGGTGGTTCAGCTTCATCCTACACCACATCCCAGCTCAAGCCTTTCAGCTGACATCCTACAAGCCCAGAGGCAGTCATGGCTCAGCCCTCCCGAAACAGCTGGAGAGGAAGGACTGAAGAAGGGATGGAGGCAGGGGGAACACCTCTCCACCTCCTCCACCAAGCAGAGATGCCCGTTCTGTTCTTCCCTGCAGCTCCTCCTACGCTCTCAGAGCAGGATCAGTTCTGAGGGAGGCTGTGCTGGGAGCTGCAGGTCTGTAGCCCTGGCCCCTGGCACCCATCCTGCCTTCCAGGGAGGGAGGGGACCCTGCTGGGAATGCTCAACACTGAAGGCAAAATCCCAGCGCCAGCCCAGCACAGGTGCAGCTCCCCACAGGGGCAGTGAGCGTGCTGGATGTGTGCCCCAAAGGGATGTGTTTTCACTCCCAGCCCTCCCCAGGGCCCTCAGGATGTCACTCTGAGGGCTCCCAGGCACCAGGACCAGGCACCACCACATCTCCATGCAAGTGCTTTGTTCTCATTTATGGCTCTTGAACCAACAGCTGTTTAAAGTTCTTTTTACCCCCTTTTTTCTTACACAAGAAAAGGAAGATGCTGACAGGGCAAGTGGCCACCCAGGCTTTCAAAGCACTGCAGGAGGCTAAAAAGGAAAGTCACCCATCAAACTGTTTGCTATCCTGATGGCTTCTTACAAGAAAGGCAGTTCCCACAATCAGCCCTATTTACTGCAGCCTGTAATTTTGCCTGGATGGCAGGATGACCTCCTGGATAGTGCTCTAGTTGCATATGAATGCATTTGAGGCAACAGTGAAAATTAATGAAGGCAGGTTTGGGGTCTCTCTCCTGCAAACATTCGGTGTCCTTGTGCTGACACGGATGAGGTGTGTTAGTGCAGAACCCGCAAATTATCAGGCTGATGGGGAAAAATCCTGTGTGTCACGGGGCTAAGAGAGTGACAGACCTGTAGCTTTTAAGGCCTCAGCCTCCACCTCAAGACCACAAGCCCCAAGAACAAGAGCAGTTTAACTTGGCACAAGCAGGGATGACTGAGCAGGACAACACGTACAAGGAAGGCAAAGGTTTCAATCTCTTCTGAAAATCTCTGCCCTAGTAAGCCAGTGGCAGGGAACCTATGGCTCTCAGCCATATTATTTGTTCTAGTTTATTATGCATAGCACAATACAGACAGTAACAAGTGCGTGTCAAGATGTGGCCTGTTAAAAGTGCTGAAAGCATTTACTGGGCCAGTAGCAATGAAAAGGTTCCCTACCCTCATATTACACAGATAGAGGTTTACCACACACAACCCCAATTTGAATGCATTGCCCAATTTGCAGCCAGCAGCCCCAAGTTTCAAACGTTTTATGAGCAAGCAGCTTGGACTCCTTCTCGCTGATACATGTGAGCAACTGCAACCAGAGTTGCACTGGTGCACCCAACGGGCAACCACCAATTGCACAAGGATTGCAAAAGGGTTTTCCACCGGTTTACCCAACGGCCAACGCCAGTCCAAAAGCCATTTAAGAAGCTTCAGTAAGTGTAACAGAATGAGTCAGGCCAGGAGGGATCTCTAGAGATCCTCTGCTCAAAGGAGGGCAGCGTACGTGGGTTGGTCGCTCAGGACCCTGCTCAGCTGGGTCTGACTGTCCCCAGGGATGGAGACTCCACAGCCACTCTGCATGCCATGACTGACCACCCTTGCAGTAATAAAGTTCTATCCCATGTTGAAATGTAATTTCCTGAATCCCAGTTTGGACCCACTGCCTCTCCCTCCAGCCCCTGAGGACCACTGGGAAGAGACTGGATCCATCTTCTTTACCACTCTACCGGGCATTTATATGTGCTGATGAGATTCCCCTTACTCCAGGCTGAGCAGCCCCACCTCTGCCCACCTCTCCCCAAACCTCAGACACTCCAGGCCTTCCCAAGGTGTGCCACTGGACTCCAGTATGCCTATGTCTCACTGGTACTGGGGTGCCAGCTCTGGACTCAGCACTCCAGATGTGCCTCAGCAGGGCTGAGCTGAGAGAAAGGCGACCTCCCTCAGCCCTGCTGGCAATGCTCTGCCCAAAGCAGCCCAGGATGCTGCTCCCCACCTTTGTAAGCACATGGGGACGTCTCACACGGAACTCTTTGCCCACCAGGACCCCACGCCCCTATCCGCAATGCTGCTGCCAGCCAGGCACTCAGTGCCCTGTGTGAACTCAGTAAAGCTACAAGAATTCTTCCACATCGATTCACCCCACCCCAGTCCCTATTTGCACTCCCACAGCCAAGAGCTCACTCACCCAGCCCGTGGCAAACCCCCAAGTCTGCCCCAGAGCCTCACCCATTTGCATTGAGCTGTCACAAAATGCCACCAGCGTGACACCTGAAAGGTCCTTTCCTTGGGGTGAGACAAGTACGAAGTTCAGATTAGATATGGATCAAAAAAAAAAATCAGCCTAACGTCATAATTGGCGTAATTAAATGCGTTTGGAACCACTGAAGGAAGAGCACACGAAGAAATAACACTGTAAAACAACATGTAATGACAGTGTTAGCACAGCAATTACTGTTTGCAGGCTTAAAAGGCAACTGGAAGGTAACAAAGAGCAGGCTGGTCAAATCAAAGCTTGAGACAGCACATTAAAAAAACCCCTCGAACAGCCTGAAAATTGTCTCACTTCAAATTTGCATTCTCTCTCCCGGAGATGATTGCAACCTTTTGATCTCTGCAAGCAAGACAAATTATATCACTGTGATTAAAAATTCAAGTCCTTCCGTTACCCCAGGAAGTAGGACACACACAGGGCACAGCGCCGTGTGACAAAGGTGCCAGAGCTCCAGAGAACGGCACAGCAGCATTTCTTCCCCGAGACATCTCAGTTTCTGGGCACAAAAGAGTTAAAATGATAAGCTGCCACGACTTCCAGGGATGCTCAGCTCCTTCCCCCAGAGTGCAGAGCTGACCCACAGAGCCAAGCCAAAAGCTGCTCTCCCAAAGGTGAAACTGAATTGCACACGCCCATTGTTTGATTTCTCCCCGCACGTGTAACAAAATTAAAAGGGGAGGGGGGAAATCAAGTTAATTTTACCGAAACCTAATTGTGAAGGGAAGCCAAACAAACTACCACATCCCTCCTTTTCCTTTCAATAAAAGCTGCCTCTGTCAAAGCCTTAACATCTTGCAAGTGCATGCCAGAGAATCCATTTAAAGCTCAAACACAGAATTTTATTCTTCTGTGACGGCAAAGCAGAAGAGATCATTCCTCCTTTGTCGTGCTGGAATGGTTTGGGCTGAGAACTGGCAAGAACCAAATTTTAAAGCTGGTCACTCTTTCTCCCCTCCTTTTCATCCTGGTAGGGTCTCAGTAGCAACCTTCAGTCTGAGTCAAAGGGGATTAGGGAGAGGTTCAGGAGCAGCACAGTGAGAAAACTAGAAGTGTTACCTTTAGTAATTACCAAAGGAAGACTTTCATGGTGTTACCATAGGAATTAATCCTTATATTAATATTTAAAGCATGAACAAAGCAAAGGCTCTGGAAGACAGGATGGGGAGGGGGGGAAGTAGCAGTCTGCCCTTGCAATGCACTAATTCTAATTTGAGGAAAAGAAAGAAAAAAAAAGAGTAAGCTTGAGACCCCAAAGGAAATTGTGCTGTCTGGGTGAGAGGGTGAGCTCAAAACCAGAACCACTTCCTTCCCCATGACATCTTCTCAAGCAAGCAGCCAAACTTACCAAGATTTTACAAGTGTCCAGAACTGAACTCCTTTCTATGCAGCTTCTTGGAAATACACACCAGCAACTCAACAAAACATGGTTTTCTTAACCAAACCATGCAAGCTACGAGGCAATGAGGCGGGAAGAAAAGATTTCTTTCCAAATCCTGCAGTGCTGCTCTTAGTAAAGACAAAGTTCAGCACCATAGACATAAAAAAGGAGGACGGTGCCAGACCAGATGTTAAACTGTATCTTAAAATTTTTTTTTTTTAAATATCAGACATCCCCTGCAGATCCCTTGCTTCACAGCATGTCTGAGCAGCACCTTCAGGAGGAAAAGCTGGGCAAAGCTCAAGCGGCCCCAGAAGAAGATGGGAGATTGGGAAGAAATTCCTGGCTGGGAGGGTGGGGAGACTCTGGCACAGGGTGCCCAGAGAAGCTGTGGCTGTCCTGGATCGCTGGAAGTGCCCAAGGCCAGGCTGGATGGGACCTGGAGCAACCTGGGACAGTGGAAGGTGCCCCTGTCCACAGCAAGGGGTGGAATGAGATGATCTTTAAAGTCCTTTCCAACTCAACCCAGTCCACAATTCTATGACTGCTTTCAACAGAACAAAATCCTGGGTAAGTGCTGTGACATGGCAAATGTAATAAAAAAAAGGGTCATGCAAGATGCACAGAGAACAGAAAAGTGAGGGTCTAGAGTAGGTCTCTCCTTATTTCTTGAAATAAGAGAGAGAAATAAACTCGTTATTTCAAGAGAGCCTGCTGATTTCAACACCACTTCATGCAGGAACTGTGATCTTCAGTCTCATTTTGCCTGCCAATTTTCCTCAGCCTTTTGTGTTGTTTTTATATTAAAAAAAAAAAAAAACACTGTGCACCAAATGCTGCATTTCTAAACATTACACATTTATTCCCCGCTCTACCGGTCTGTTACAAGGCTTCTTCTAGATTCATTCTCAAACCATTTTAAACATTTGGAATATCTCCCATGTGGGGGAAGGGCACAGAGCTCCTGGTCCCTGCACAGACAGCTCAGAAGTGGAAAAATCCTTTTAGCAGCCATTTGGATTCTAAAGACCAGGCCAGGGAGCAGAAGACCTTATTCCCTTCAATTTACAGCAGAAGGTGAATGTTTCATTTTTCCTGGCACGTTCGACACAATCTGAATTCTGGAGTTGTATGGTGGCTTTGAGATGTGAAAGCAGCTTGCTCAAGGAAAGAAATAAGATTTTTAGCTCTTATGGAGGAAAGTGCATGTAAATCAGTTGTTGTGGTTAAAGTGAATAATCAAATTCTTCAAAGCCTCACGTTGCAGAATACTGCAAAGAAGTTTGGGGGAGCATGCATGGAAAGGACAGGAAGAGTAAGAGCTAATAAGAGAGTTCTCCAGTTCCAATTTCCTAAAGCTGATGTCCTGAGTACATCTATGACAGCAAAAATAACAAGTCTCTTTATTTTTTTTTCTTTTGCCCTTTCCCTGTTAGCAACAGCTATAAATGTCATCAACGGTACCAGCAGGAAACCTCCACAGAGGGTAGGATGTGAAGAAATAAGATGCTTGCTAGTTTTAGAAACCATTAAATTTGCCATTTCCACTGAACTCCTACAGTCACTCCTTCCTGCGAAGTTCAGGGACTCAAAAAATAAAAAAGCCATCCAAGCAGAACGAGAAACTGCCTCTGCAGCAGGGAACTGCCAGCAGCCCCCCATGGCGACACCCCAGCCCCATGGCAGCACAACTGGCACAGGGAGAGGCCAAATTCCTCTGGGTTAAGAGGTTCAGAAAGTGCAAAATAAGTCCTCTGTTCTCACCCAAAAAATACAAGATTTTTTCAGAGGAAAGACTGCACAGTCCAAAAGACCACGTTCTCATGTTCCCATGGAAAATCTCCCTGCTCTGTCATAGATGCCAAAGAGAAAGGAGCACCATTTTGGAGAGCTGTTGTTTCCTACCTTCAAAAAGATGCTCAGCACCACTGAATTCAGTCTACCAACTTCTATTTTCCTCAGAGATACCGGCTAAGTTTATAAACCCTGTATATTTAACTTGCAAGGTCGTGTGGAATGGGAAGTCAGCAGGACAGAGACCAACAGAAACGATCCTGACAGTTTAAAGAGCGCTCCTTTAAGGTTTGGGGACTGAACAAATCAACTGAGTACTGAAGAACTGCAGTTAAACCCAACCCCTGCAAAAAATGTCATTTCAAGGACAAACCTACTGCTGGAAACCTCTAAAGAGGCCTCTATGAGCAGCACGAGAAAAATCAGATGCCTTCATCTCCTTCAAATACTCCAACCTGCTGCAGTCATGGGCTGTTTTTGCCTTATGGTGGGACAGCAACACCCAGACTGACTTGAAATGCCTCGGCTCAGGTCCCAGGTACAGCTTTACTCCAGGAAGAAAGCTTCCAGCAAGTGTTTCTCACACCTTCCCACTCAGGCCCTGTTTTCACACCGCCCTGCGCTGCAGACACCCACAGGAACCATTATCTGCGAGCCTGGAACTACCCACTTTAAGGAAAAAAAAAAAGTGAGATCTGCCAATGGGCTGCCAAAGACCCAAAATAATTTTAAAAGGCAGTAATGTCAGCGAAGCCACTGAAAAGCAGAGCACTGCAAAAGCCAGGTCTTCACCAGCACCAGGTAGTCTGACCCCAGCTAATACAGGTCTTCATTCAGCAGGTTTAAAAAAGATATAATTAAAAAAAAAAAAGTCATCTGAGCTGCCTCATGCACTATGGATTCTGGTACACTGTCACTTTGACAAAGATTGCTTGTTAATACAAAAAAAAAGCAGTGCAGCAGGAGCAAGAACCAGCTCCTCACAGTGCCTTTAATTCTCCTGCAGCACAGTTTTGGAAGGGAACAAACCCAGGGCTGCACTAACCTCGTTCCTCCTTCCCTGAATGTTGTAGCTATGACCAAACGCTTTTTGTTTCAAAGGTCAGAATTTGAAACAGGAACCTTGATGGTTTCATGATCCTTAAAGTAGCAAGCACTTCTAGGTTCACCTGCAGGAAGTATTTGACAAACAGTGATCAAAAATAAGCTTTCCCAGGTAACATTAAAATCCCAATAGCCCAGAACCTGGAGATTTCCCATTTTGAAGGAGAGGATGGTGTCCCCAGCACAGCACAGCCCTCCACCCCGCAGACAGCAGAGGCAGGGCAGCCCCAGCCCAGGCGCAGGCTGGACTCCCATCCCTTGCAGTCTGCCCCTGGTGCTCTGGGAGCTGTTTTATTGAGGTGTCTGCTCTGGAGCAATTCTTGAGTCTGCTGGCAGCAAATGCTCATCAGGGCACATCCCCTCGTAAAGAAGGAGAGTAACTGTGGCTATGGTGCATCAGGAGCTGCTGGATACACACACATTTCAGTGCTTCCCAAAGACACGAACGTGCAGTTTCCAGCGACAAATAAAGAGTTTGATGGGCTCATTTGACAACAGCACTAAATAAAGCAGAGATTCCTGCAGAAATGCATAACGAGAGCCGCAGGTAAATGAGGTTATGATGCAGCAGAGGCTCCAGGAACCAAAAAGCCTGCTGGCTCAGCAGGGAAAAAAGCAAAGCAAACATCTGCTGCAGGACTAGTGCTAAAATAGACACTACCTAGACATCAAAATGAGAAGTTTTCAGTAACTGAAACATTAAAGGCCTCTGTACTGTCCATACTACTTTACCACCCACTTAAAAAAAAGTTGGATAGCACTCCCCAAATCCATCTTCATGATTTAAAGGCCGTTCAGGAGTGTTATGGAAACCTGCCTAATTCGTCCAGACAGTTTTGACAAATCCAAACCAATGTGTTTAAATGTTTAGCGAGGAAACATTTTTCAGGAGATGTAATACCTTTTATTAGACCAACAGATACAAACAGGGAGCCCGAGGGGCTGGGAAAGCAAAGAGACTGACAAGCTTTCAACATCTAAAAGTCTTCTTTTCCAGTCTGAAGATGGGCTGCCGGCCCGAAAACCTTTCTGCTCAGACTAAATAATATTAGAAAAAATTAGAAAACTTGGTCCTCCTCTAAATTCCCCTCACTTGACTTAAACTGTCAAGGCTTCACCACTAAATCATTAAATGACGAATGTGCCTTTGGGCTGCGTGCTTGAACACAGCAAAAGGCTTGCAAATCCTTTCTCTAAACAACGAGAAAACCTAAATCCATGTATGGAAAGTGTACAGTGCCATCCCTTGCCAACCTTTGCTTCCCTGCCCCACAGTGTAATGGCAGCCTAATGTCCTTCACCAGCACATCCTGGACCAGAAATGTCCCAAGCCTCAAGCTGTGAATGTGCTGCTCTGCCCAGCACTGCTCTGCCCAGCTGCCAGGGAACACCAGGAGGACGCCTGTTCCGCCAGACTTTAAAGGCTTTCTTGGGAATGATACGACTTTTCTAATTTTTTAATGGTTTTATTACACTTTTTAATTAATCATTTTAATTACCGATAAGCAGCCGTGTTAAAAGTCTTAAATCACTTTCAGCCAGCGTTTAGCAAATTGTGTCATTATGTCATCAGCTGCTCTTGGGGGAACACAGCTTGGGAAATTGCTGAAATTTTAAATTTTGATAAGCTAACTGATTCAATTAGCAAAGCCTAGGAGGAGACATTTTAGAGAAAGCAGAAGATAAAGAAGATAATAACAAAGACTCAGTATATGTCTTGGAAAGTCCATTTAAAAAAAAAAATATATATACTAAAAGGACTAAAAATATGGACTAATTAACATAAACAGCAATAAATCAATAACCAATAGAGGACAGAATATTAATTAATGAAAGAGAATTATGTAATTCAGGAAGAATTAACATTATTTCCTTTGTTTGGTAACAAAGTATAAATAGGTGAAAAAGTTTTGTATCCAAGTCTGCCTAGAGGCCAGATTTTCGTCAGCCCCTCACAACCTCCTGGCCAAGAATAAAGCAGTGCCTTTCTTGCTAACATTAAAAGACAGTGCTAGAGGGTTTTATTTATCCTTACAACTTTGAAGGATTTTGGTAACAGCTTCACAGGAAAAGTCATTTTTCTGTTGCCTCGTAGCAGGGTCGGGATGGAGGAAGCAGCGCTTACAGAGGCTGTCAGCACACACACGGGAAACGCTGACACCCCAAAGAGCACGGAACAGGGAATGCACAAAAAGTCACTGGGGAGTCGTGTTGGGAGAACCTCGACCTCAGTGGAACGTGCCTCTGGAATTCCTGTGCTGCCCCTGTGGACTGCAGGACCATGAGTGAGGGGTGGCCCCAGGATGGGAACATCTCAGTTGTCCCTCTGGCTTTCTGAACCAGTCATTCTGTCCACACTGCACAGCCCCTTAAATTGTCTGTCCCTGGGGACATTTGAAATGATGCCACCTAATCACCACCAAGGACAGCCGGGGGCTCTTCCACGAGCTGCACCAAGGATGCTGCTGGAGATGAGAAGCTCACAAGGATCTTCATCAAAGGTCACTCTTAATAGAACCAGAGAATCCCAGAATGGTCTGGGTTGGGAGGGACCTTAAAGATAATCTCATTGCAACCGCCCTGCCATGAGCAGGGACAGCTTCCACTATCCCAGGTTGCTCCAAGCCTCATCCAACCTGGCTTTGAGCACTTCCAGGGATGGGGCAGCCAAAGCTTCTCTGGGCAACCTGTGCCAGGTCCTCCCCACCCTCACAGTAACAATTTCTTTTGAATATCTAACTTAACTCTGCTCTCCTTCAGCTTCAAGTCATTCCCCCACGTCCCATCACTGCACGTTCCTTGTCTCAACTCCCTCTCCGGCCTTCCTGCAGCTCCCTTTAGGCACTGTAAGGTTTCTAAAAGGTGCACCAGATGTGTCTCTTCCATGGTTTGACATGCCCTGGGACGGTTTCACATTACAGACACCACCACCATGGATGTGCCTGACAGGCAGGAATACAGAAACACCCTGCTGACCTATCACTCCCAGAGTTTGGCCACCCTACCCAAAAATGGCAAATGATGCTGCTGCCAGGGGATCCTCTCCAACAGCGAGGCACGGCTGGACAGCTCAAGCTGCAAGGAAACAGCGCTGTGACAACTGGCTCCTCAATTTCCTTGCTGAGGGAGCAGAAGAGACCAGAGTGAGAGACAGGGGAGGAAACCCAGAGCTGTGCCCATCCCTGTGTCTCGCCTCACGCCCTGGCAGTTCTCAGAAGGGTTTGATGTCCCTGCCAAGCGGCCGGCGGTGATTCCAAGGAGACCTGGAGAGGCTGCCCAGCGTTAGGCGGTGCTTGGGCACTCGGCCTGTGCCACAAGGGCCAGAGCTCAGTCCAGCCCTGCAAAAGGCAAAGCTGCAGCACAGGGAGCTCTGAGAGCACCTCTGAGGCTCCTCTCCACTGCACTCACACCTCTGCAGGGGCTGGAACGGCACTGGGAGGAGCCCTTGGAGCAGCACCAAAACCTGGGCCAGGTGAAGGCAATCTGCAGGGAGACCCAGCACTGTCAAATGCTTGGAAGACAGGCATGAATTAAAGAGGTATTTTAAACATCAGCTGCCTCCATCCCTCCCTGAAAAAATATGAACCAAAACCAAGACCGAACAGGAGGACTTACAGGCTAACAGTACTTTAAATAAGAAAGGTCAATTTTGCATGTGACTTGCACTTCTATACTGTATTAAATTATATATATTTTTCACTGCACCCCTTAGTAAAAAAAAGCCTTAAATAGATGCCTGAGGCCTTTTGGGCTGCTATTAACAGCAGAGACAAGAGAGTTTGAAACACACACCCTGCGGGGATCTCTGTGCACGTATCCAATTACACACATTTCTGTTTCCAGAGTCTCCTCCTGATAAGTGTCTGGAATAAACCGAAATTTCTTCAGCACGCAAAACTTCTGGGATGAATTTAAATGAGCGTCTTCAGCGTTTTATGAACAACCCCTTACAAAGAGGCAAACTAAAAGACAAGATTCATTGTCCAAAACAGGCTCTAGGTAAGGTTTTGTCATAAAATTCCTGTATGACTTATGGGAAATGTCCATTCCATGGAATGGAAATTGGAAATGGAAACTGGACAGGTATAAGAAACCGCTTTCCCATGCATTTAATAAGCCAGATGACAGCTTGTTTAAGTGGTATTACAGACTGGGCAGAGCTGTCTCTAACCAAGCACGATGTCCCTGCCCTAGGAGATTTGGGGAAAAGTCAGAAATGCCCGCTGCCAAAAAGAAAAGCTCTATTTTATTGTCACGGAGGCAGGACCTGAAACCACGTGCTAGAGTCAGAAAAGGGTGAAATAAAAATGATCAAAAAAAATTAAAAGGAAAGGAAAAAAGAAAAATAACTTGTCAAAAGATACTTTATTACCATAGAAGCTGAGCCAACTGTACAAAAAGGCCTTGCAGCAAGCAAACAGCTCTGCCAGACAGCTGTGAGAACTTCACACTCAACAGACAACCAACCTCAGCTCTAATCATCACCTCCAGTGCTACTCCAAGAAAGACTTGCTCAAAATCTGCAAGTTAAAGACAATTCTGTTTATAATTTGTAGTCTTAGGATGGCCAAAAGCACTCTCTCACCCCAGAGGAGAAGCCATGAGGCTTGGTAACAATACGAAAAAAAAAGGCAGCCAAGAAAACACGAACAACAACAACAAAATCCAACAAAAAAATCCAACCTCTCTCTGACCTCCAAACTCAACAAGCCAAAAGTGAGGTGACAGGCAACAGGCAAGCAGAGGCAGAGCAGAGAGAGTACAAGGCAAAAGGTGGGGCACAAACACATCCACTGGCAGGGACACGCAGAGGAAACAGGGCTACAGCCCGACAAAAACCCAGATGAAACCAAACCAAGGAAATACAGATCCTTCCATCACACCCTATCCTTTAATGTGGTGGGCTTGCAGACCGAATTTGGAAAGCCCTTTCAAAATACGCAGTCCAGGTAGGGAAAAAGCGATCCCCCTAAGCTGGAGCCCACAGAGACTCAGCATCAGGCTTTGTTGCGCCGAGCTTTGCATTCCGGCTGTGGCAAAGGACAGAGGAAAGACACCACACCTCACGTGGGTGCACGCTCTAGGAGAGTTCTGTATGCTGATGCTTTAGCAATCCTGCCATTCCTAATCACCACCGTGGTGAAAGGTAATGTGTTTGCCCATTATGGCTTACAACTGGGAAACATTTATGGAATGAGCAGCACGTTAGCATGGCTTTACTTCCAGCAGTTAAACGAGGCTTCTGAGAGTCCTCCCTAACATTGTGGACATTTGTTTCATTGCATGAGACTCTGTGCTCAGTTTAGGATTAAACTGTCATAGGGGGATTTACTTATTTAACTGAATACTTGCTTTCTGAGAGAGAAATTCCAGTTGTCTGCTTCTCAGCTCTATCTAGCCATCAATACAAGCCAATTTCAATTTCAGGTTTCCTGAATGCCTGGATTGAAAGAAAAAAGAGGTGAAAATAAAAATCCACTTTTTCACAGGGAAAAAAAAAAAAAAAAAAAGAACTCAGCCAAGACAGACAACAACAAAACCAACAAAACAATCTAGCAGCATTAAAAAACCCACACATGGTTCTTCCTAAAGGTATTGAGAAGCCTCTTCTGCTCAGGCTTTATGACTTCCAGCTCCTTTAAACACACGAACTTGTCAAAGTCTGACACGCAGAAGGGACTCTTGCAGGCCTGTCTTTTGTCTGCTGTCCAAACTTGTTGGATGCTGTGAGTGGCTGCAGAGTGGAAATGAAGCAGCAGCTCCTGTGGCACAGCCCTCACCGCCCCGGGCAGATGAACACCCAGCAAGCACAGGAAGGCAAACTCCTCTCAATGGAGTTAATCAGATCAACAATTATTTTCCATAGTGTCGTCATGTTCAAGCATAAACATGCTTATCTTTGTGCCTAAGATACAGCAAAGGCAAAGCCCTGCTGCAAAAATCCCTTTTTCATGTCTGATTCTGTTGCGGGAGCCATAATTCTCAGTAGAAAAAAAGGATTAAGGACACAGAGTAACTTCTCTCTGTCCTTCAAACTTCAGCATTTTGGAAAGCGTATGGAATTGCAAATATTAGTAAAACTTAGGTGAGTTTTTAAAGTTTCCATAACCATGTAATACTATTTATTTTAAAGGCTGCAGGCAAAGGAAAAAGGAGAACATTTGCAAGGTAGTACTATAAAAATAGCATGTTCCAACTACAAAAATCATTATTAACAACAAGTTTTTAGGAAACAACTCCTAAACTGTTCACTTTTCAAAACTGCTTCTCATCTAAAAAGCCCTTCAATTTTAATATTCACTTCCACGACTCCAATTTAACAGCTATGATGAACTACCAAATCCTTTCCTTTTTACACAGAATAAAAACCCACAACACAATGAGTGGTGCAGTGTTGGAATGAACAACAGCTCAACTTCTACCTACAGCTTTAAGATAAGATGATTTGAGTATCAGAGGTAGAAAGGACTCCACAAAGGCAGACTCCTCACCTTCTCAAACATGTGACATCCAGGTGTCTTACAAAACTCTTGGAAAGTTAATAAACTGCTACAGGAGTGCCTTTGTCTCTGTCAAAAGCCTAACTGAAGTGTCTGGCTTAAAACTAAATACTGATAGAGACTCATACCCATGAAATCACATCTTGAACAGATGAAAAAGAGTTCTGGGAACCTGGGCGAAAATGCCAGGCTGCAAGTGCTCTGCTCTCTTGGCCATGCCAGTGCTTAAGAAGGGTCTAAATTTCAATCAGTCTCCATTTCAGGTTAGATTGGTTCAGCGGATCAGGTCCATCACCACCTTGGGTTCAGGTTCAGGAGCAGCCCAAGCCTCAGTGCTGAGGCCAGCTGAGGTTTTCCAGCCAAGCACATGGGTCAAAACCCAGCACTGCAGGGAGGCACAGATTAACCAGCCCAAAAGCCATCAATTCAGTTAGGCACAGATTAACCAGTCCAAAACCCAGCACTGCAGGGAGGCACAGATTAACCAGCCCAAAAGCCATCAATTCAGTTAGGCACAGATTAACCAGTCCAAAACCCAGCACTGCAGTTAGGCACAGATTAACCAGTCAAACCCATCAATGCAGTTAGGCACAGATTAACCAGCCCAAAACCCAGCACTGTGGGTAGGCACAGATTAACCAGTCAAACCCATCAATGCAGGTAGGCACAGATTAACCAGCCCAAAACCCAGCACTGCAGTTAGGCACAAATTAACCAGCCGTGTGACTCTATGCAAAGCATGGAAAGTTCTCCTCCAGGCAGGAGGAGAAACACAAATCTAACAAAGACTCCAAGAGCCAGAAACCCCAATCCATCACTATTATTGATCACCAGAAGAACAAACGTCCCCACAACTGCCCTTAAACCTTTAGACATCAGTAGAAAAAGCAGATGTGTCTTTCCACCTTTCCCACCTGCACACGCCCAGCCCCAGGCCAAATCTCTTTAAGAAAGCACATTAACTCAAATATAAAAAGCTCTTGGCTTCATGTTGCATTGTTCAGGTGTTCCCTTCCTGCTGCTGTGCCCTTTGGAGTGCTGTAAAGGACAAAGCAGAATTAAAGAGATGGAAGAGAAGAGAAACAAAACGAGGCATTCTCATTAAAAGCAACCCAGCCGCATGTATGAATTGAAAGTTCAGCTGACAAAAATATTTAATATCTGGTCAGGGAAGTTTTCCATTGAACAGTTTATGTTTCCAGGACGTGGAGGAGGAGGAGGAAAGCCCAAGATCCGTTGGTGAAAGCCAGGAGACAGCACCTGCTCACACAACTGGGTACCGGGTTTGGGCAATTGTCCGAATACTGCCTGGGGAACCTGCCCAAGTCCAGTGGCCAGGTAAGAACTGAAGCCACTGACCTGGCACTCCTGAGGATTTCCTAACACAGGAGGGTCCCTTCGGTCTGTTGTGTCCAAGTAATGCTTTCTCCCAAACCAAACAGAAAATCACCAGCATCTCAGAAGCTCCTGCATAAGCTTAAGGCTGATATTACTGAAATACACCGAGTCAGACGCCCATTTCTTTACCTGATACCAAAAATAATCCTGAATGCCATGAAGCTTCATTAATCACCACCATCAAGTACAAAGCAATAAAGTGCTTTCACATACAGCAGGAAGGGCAATACTTGAACCTGCATTAGCAAAGGGAAAGGAAACACTACAGATATTACCCTCTCCTGCCAGCAATTAAAGAGGCTCTTCATGGAAAAGCTGCTCTTTACAATGTTTGCCCTACTTAGCATTAGCTCTCAATTAGTAAGAGGCAATGCTCCAGAGGATGGTTGGAATCCAAAGAAAAATATTAACAGGTAGAGAGTAGAGGTTGAAGGCTGTTAAATGAGCTCACAAGATCCTCTGGATGGCAATAAGAGGAGGAAAACAGGTTGAAGCAAACTAAATGCTGCTTCTCAGGGTGAGGCACAGCGGTGAAGCAGTGCAAATCCGCCACAGCAAAAACCAGAATGGTTCACAAGTCATTTGGTTGCAGGGAAAGGCTGAAAAGCACCAGGAATTAAAGTCTATGGAGGACATGACCCCAACAGACTCCCTGAATACGTGTCAGATTGTGCACAGGAAAGAGTAATGCCACTGGTTTGAAAGGAGCCAAGGTACGACCCACAAAAACATTACAAAGATTCGTAAAAAAATAACCTAAATGTGAAGGAACCAGTTAACAGTGTAACTAAGGTATTCTCCTCTGACTCTAGGGCAAGACACTATCTGGCTACAACTTAAAGGGAAAAAACCAGAACTTTCAAGGGACTAATGAAAAAGCCACTGAAAAATGGTTGAGAAACATCTAGAACAGAACTACAGGATGAGCAAAAAGGAAGTCCTGGGCTTTCCCTTGGGATTTCAAGGGAGGGGAAGAGTAAAGTTTACAGATGTCATGTCAAGCCCAATTACTCTTTTCTATTATAAAAACACCCTGCCCCTTTCTATTTAGGAAATTCCATGTTTACTGCATTTTTTTGTGTTACTTTTCCCATCCATAGGCTGATGCTTTTACCAACCCTTCAACACAAGGGCACATCAGAAATTCGTGCATCAATGATGTGTATTTTACAACTCTGGCATTTTAGATCTCAATTTATGAGCCAGTGTGCACGAGATACTGTTAATTTAATCACCTGTGTAAGTACCAAACCATTCAGCTGGGCAGGACTGCCTGAACCACAGCTGTGCTTTCATCTGCCTTACAATCGCTGATAAACCTAACCAAACAAAAACGCTCAAAACTAATCAGATTTTTATTTGCTCTGCTCAACTAACTACATAAATCATGGGAAAATGATCAATAGACAGCAGTTCTCAGACCGTTAACATTTACTGAAAAACAAATGCAAAAATAATTAACGTTCAGCGGAAGACTTTTGACTGGAGCCATTTTAACCAGTGAGAAAGGATTTTCGAAGCATAGGTTCATGTTCAGTACAATGCTGATACCATTTGGGGTTGCTTGTTTTTCAGAAAATACTTCCTGTGCTACGGAAATCTAATTCTTCAGCCCTAATTTGCATGTCTGAATTAACACATGGCAAGTAATGCAGAAAACCTCAATGTTTTTATCTAGGTGTGCAGGAAAGTGTTTATTCAAGTTACAGGCATCTTGCAGAAGTTAGTATTATACGTGCATTTTACAAGACATGCCACTTATTAATGTATGGAATAACTTCAGTGGTTTTACCTGTGTAGGAGCATTTTTCACATCTGTAATTTCTCATTTCTTTCCTCCACTTTATTCAACTTCCAATCATCAAACCTAGTGCTGCCACAACAGTGCCAAATCCTCCCTGTGTCAATGGAGACAGCAGGTAAAACAGATAACCCCTAAGGAAATTGCTTCCCCTACCTCTCCAAACACATTTTTTTTCCCCTAAATTCCCATTTTCCCCCACAGACACGGTATGTGCACGGCCCTATTGATATTTCCCACCAACAGATCTTACACAGTTAATAAAAATCAGACATTTTACAGCTTGACACCCCATCCCCGGTATTTATAAAGGATTTTATGCATTTCAAAGAGAGATTCCCAGCTCGATAATGGAAGAGTCATTACTGGAGCCTAGTCCTGCAACAGCCCAAGACACTGAGCTTTAATGTCATGCCAATCTTATGTACAGAACAGCTATTCTGGGTAATTACAGAAGTTGTAATAATGCCTTTGGAGTCCCATGAAGCTGAGCTCACTCAAGACACGCAGTCTTGCAGGCAAAAACTTTTTCAACAGGGATTCAATTTGTTTTAATAAATACTGAGAACCCTATCCTTCAGACGTCATTATTTTACAGCAGTACTTGTATGCAATTATCTACAAGATTTCTAATCTTTAGCTGGTGTGCATCAGCATAACCTTGCTACCTGATCAAGTTACACCTATTTACATCAGAGGAAAATTCAACCTTATGCCAGGTCTTATTCAGCAGTACCTCTTGCAACTCACCTGTATTTCACTTTCAGTATAAATATATATTTTTTACAAAATAATCTCAAATGTCATCTGATACAGCACTCGCTGTTTAGAACTGAGCATTTCACCACAGCAGAATTAATTTCCAGTTGTTTTTACATTAAAGACAGTTCAATCCAAATGGAGTGGGAGTGTCTGCAGAAAGTTCCAGAGACACATTTGTCAGGATGAGGCTGTTTGAGGACGCTTCTTTTGCTGCAGGACAGGTGAAGGATGAAGGCCCTTGGTACCTCCCACCAGCACGTGGACCTGAGCTTTTCCTCTCTCCCTGGGAGGGAACAGTCTGTTCTTAAAGCAGGCAAAAAGCAGCAAAAAATAAAAACTAAGTATGATAAAATACTAAAAGCTTGTTAGCTAGCGTGCACCTCAGCTTTCATTGACGTCTTTGGTGCAGCTTTCACGTTTTCAAGTCCCTTCTGTTAACCGAGCGTGATTAATTCCCTTTCAGTTTTCCAAGCCTGCTTCTGCTTAGAAGCCAATTTAGCAATTAAATTAATCGTCAAATATTTCTTGCCAGAGAATAAAAAAGAAGTTTCACTCGCCTGGGCAAAACGCAATTCCCGAAGGATTTGAGCATTTAATGAGCGGAACAGTTACGAAAAAATGTAAAAACTGGCAAATCAGACAGCAAAGAAAGAGACAGGAAGTGACAGATTTAAGAAAATACCTCTAAAGTAGAGGAAATGAGTTGTCCTTTAAGAAGAAATCAAACATATAAAGCACATAAAACAGAGCATTCTTTGTAGACTTGACTGAAGAAGGAAAGGAAAAAAAAAAAGAAGAGATAAAAAAAGGACACATCCTGAATAGCATTAAAAGCAAGGCAGCTTCAGTGGTCAGCCTTCTCTAGTCACGATGGAAATCTGAGTAATTTTAAAAGCAGTGTCCAAAGTCCATCTGCGAAAGAGAAAGCGTGAAAAAAGGAGAAAAAAAGGCAACTAAATGCATGGATAGGAGTGACTTGAACCAGTAGTGGATGTACAGCTGCCCATGTGAAGCAAAATGTCTGCTCCGTGCACTGTAAAGTCTTAAGGGTGATAGTCTTGAAAGGATAAAAGGAATTAAAAAAAAAAAAAATACACCTCTCCTGGGAGGGATGTGCTGAGAAGAGCTTTGTGCTGAGGTTCTACACAGATGAAGTTCTGCCCAACCGAGAAACTTCTTCAGTGATTTACAAACTGGAGGCCTCTGTGGTACCCAAGTGTTGGATGCAGCTCTGGGCAGGACAGAAAGATGCATCTGGACGGGCAATTCCCAGACCCACAACAGCAAGAACTGCCCAGCTGGACCCACTGAACTCCTGGAAATCCCAGCACCAGGACAGGGAGGGGACTGGGAGCAATCTGAGGAGAGTGTTAAGGGCTTTGTTGAGTGACACTGACATTTTTAAAAGGTAACTCAAGCCTTGCTTATGTGAAGTTAAGTCTTCGTTAAACACCCATTTTTTGAAGCCGGTTGCTATAATGCAGGAAATGTCACACATAAAAGAGCTTTATGTGAGCGCAAACATCTTACAGGGCAAATTTAACCTTTGAGATTGTGTGTTCATCCCTACAAAAGAACATTCATTGTCCAGACGTGCTCAGTGAGGTTTTCCTGGGGAGGAGGGGGAATGCAAGGAAAAAAAAAAAAAATACCCTCACAGCGTTTTACAACTACAAAAGGCACTTCTAAGACATTTTTGTATAACTACAAGATTCTCGTTCATTATAACGTTACCTCATTAAATAAAAATTTACCTGGATTTGAGTCTTAATTTTTGGAATTATTTGTCTTCCACAAGGTAGAGGAATGGGACTAATCAATAAAGGTGAAAGCCTTCTGCCACAAGGATTTCCCTGTAACAGCAATTTTAGGACTGAACTGCTCCAAGCAAGCTCTCTGCCTGCTTTTCTCCGGCCATAAAGGCAGCAGCAGTTACACTGAGCAACAAGCCTGCCACTGTAATACATCACTCATCACAGCCTAACTGGCATGATAAAGTGTTTGCTCGTGAGGGGATTGTGTGGCCAGTCCAAACAAAGGCCACTTCATCTTGCATTTCCTAGAAATTATTTTTTTTTTTTCTAGAAGAAAAAAGGCTCACGTCCTGAGCTGTGCCTATGGAGAATGCTGGGAAGCCTGAGCCACTCCCCAGCCCTCCCCTCTCCCTGCACGCCCTGTCAAATAACTGCTCCGCTGCAGATCCCCGATGCATTTCACTCAGTTACAAATGAAATAACATTATAATCACTTGGGGTTTTATTACTGTTACCTGCAGACATTGCCAGCAGCTCCCTCCAGCAGTTTGCTGAGTGGATGAGATTTGCAGCAAGCGTAAAGCAATCGAGCCAGCAAGGTCATCTTGATTGCAGAGCGAGAAATAAAGGCTGCATGAGCCTCACACGGTATTTCACCC
This sequence comes from Hirundo rustica, assembly GCF_015227805.2. Classification (NCBI taxonomy): domain Eukaryota; kingdom Metazoa; phylum Chordata; class Aves; order Passeriformes; family Hirundinidae; genus Hirundo; species Hirundo rustica. Next base: position 17,527,177 of record NC_053462.1, read on the forward strand.
CTCTCCCTCCTCATTTCCCTGCTCCTTCCAATAGCTCCACTTCCTGAAAGCTCATGGGGAGAAGATGTAGAAATGCTGGGAGAGCATCTCCCCATCCCGGACTGTGGGGCACCTTCTCCCTTCAGGGAGTAGGGGGCCACATATAGAAATCTATTTAAATATATTTACATGGGCAAATCCCCATTTCTTCCAGCATTTCCCCACAAATAGAAGATAGAAAAACCAACAAACAGAGTGATCTATCATCCCTCCAAACTATTATCCTGTTAAATTTGCTGTGGTTTTGGGCAAGCAGGGATTTACCCAGCAGAAGCTCTGGTTTGAAGTGCACAACCCAGAGACAAGCATGCCTCAGCACCCTCTGAATTCTCTTGTGATTTGATTCCCCTTCAGATCCAATGAATTTCCTACTTCCACTGACATTACACGGCCATGAGCTTCCCTGGCTACCCCAGCATGAAAAGCTGAGCTCTCAGCCTTGACCTTCAGCCGAAGTGCTGAGGGCAGAAGAGAAGGTGTTTGGCCACCTGACACAGATCCTCCCTCTTGCCCTTTTGGGAGGCTGGAATTACAATTCCCATCGTTACACCCGGGAGATTTTCCATCCCAGCCTGGTTAACCTGTACATCCAAGTCCCCACTCGCAACACCCAAAGGACACCAGCCAAAAGCCAGCATGAGATGGATGGTGCTGGCCTTCCCAATGATACACTGCCTCATTCAAACATCATCTCATGTCCAAGAGCCCCAGGACAGCTCATCCCCAGCCTCTGAGAGCCTGCTGGCCTCTTGGCCTGAGTCCCTTGGTGGCCAGTGAGCTCTTGAGCATGAAGCAATGTGGCCATTCCACATTGGAGGTGACAAGGAAAATGGGGCAGACGAGAGCAGGCAGGGCTGCCAGGAAGCTCTCCTAAAGCACACACAACAAATTCTCTCTCTCCCAAGCTGTCTGTGTAAATTGAATTTGCTTCAAGTTAAAACATCACTCAGGATACGCGGCTCTCCTCTTGCTCACTTAGTGCTGGCCATGGCACTGTGTGGTGTCCTGCCACTCACTGCTCCTCTCCCAAATCTCTTGGCACGTGAGCGTTCCAAGGCCAGGCCTGGAGCACAGAGTCCTTTGCACTTCCTGCACAACTCCCAGCTGAGACACAGCAGCCCCTGTGGGATTACAGACTGCACGCTGCAGCGGATCAAACACAGAAGGAACTCCCTCCACGCTGCAGTCCGTCACCTTCAGCCCAAGCCCACTCTCAGGGAATGAAAAACAACCCAAATTGGACCATGCACATAACCACAGCACCACAGGCCAACAGGGACACTGCCCTAAGAGGACACCGTGCCAGCAGCTTCCCTGGCAGGACACGCTCAAATCCACGGGGCAACTGGATCTGAGGAGAATGGACAATCCCATGGTCTGTTTGAAACGTTATAGAAGACACAGGTTGAATATTAATCAGAAAGAAAAAAGTACTGATCATCACCATATCAATGGGCTCAGTTTAGCTTTCAGTGCTCATTATTGTCTGGTGTGAGGTGCAGGACTGAGTCTGTGCAGATATTTCCAAGCTGCAAAGTTATAGCTATGGTTTCATCCTCAATGCCTCTAGAAAGGACTGCAGCAACTCTATCAAGCACTTGAAGATTTAAAAATAAATTTAAAAAACCCCAGCTCTGCAACAGCATCATCTAAGCGACAATGCTCAGGAACATGGTCTGGAATATTTTACAGTGACTCTGCTACATTCCAGCACACACATTTACTTTAGCTGACCACAGATTGCATGAGCATGCAGCTACATGAAAAGGGGTGCTTTCCAGTGTGTGGCAACCGGGGGAGTCTACCCAGAATATTAAGAGACAGCCATATTTTACTATTATTTACCATTGAGGCACCACAAGAACCACTGCAGCTCCTTTCTTCTGAATATAATCATCATATTGATAAAACTGGCCGCATTCCCAAACTGGACACGGCTTTTTTGTCCCACCACACAAAGAGAGGCAGACACAAAGACAACCGGTGACGTTATATTGGCTACCAAAGAAAACAAAATCCAAGCCACTGTTCTTCACTGCACGCTCTCTGCTCGGACAGGAAGAAAACATACTCTAAGAAGTCACTTTCAGACCTCTAAAGAGTTGACTGTTTTGCATGGTAACTAGGCATGAAATCACACCAGCTACAATTCAGGCAGCTCCGTGTTTTTCCTGTGTTGCCCATCGGTCGGGTGCACAAGCGCTCCCACTTGGATTTAACTCGGATGCCACGCCAGAACGCATCCCATCAGCAACACACTTGTCACTTCCACGCAGGATGGTTTTGCTGGCACGTGGAAGCAGCTGAGGCTCGCAGCACGTTGCTTTCTTGGCAGGTATTTTGCCTTGCCTAAGGGAGACAGGCATAGGGGAGCTCTACGTCTAGGAAAAATAAGATTATTGTAGCCCATCAGATACGATTTCCGGTTTTAAAGATTAAAGCTGGGTCCCAGCGAGAGCCAGGGAAAACAGCAGGTTGTTCCTTAGCTTGCACCTTGTAACATTTTATCGCTTATCTGCATTTTATTTTAGACTGACTTCCTCTCTGAAGGCCCGTCAGTCCTTCCCTGCCCACTCCCACCACACACTCAGTCCTTCCTACTCTCAGAGAAACTGCTACTAAGGTTAAGCACATTTATGTTTTTGCATCATCCTGACACTCCTTAAGGAAACAGTTCCTTCAACATCCGCAAGTGACTGCTTCCCACCTCAAATTTTGCCCCTCTGTTGGTGCTCTGCAAAGGTGAGCACCTGCAAACAGCTCCCTGATTTACCCAGGCAAGAAACTGGTTCACTTGGAGCAGCAGCTACAAAAGGAGCAACATCTGCTCCGTAAGCACTCAGCAGAGCGTTGCACAAGAGCACTTAGTTTAGCCTGCCTGATATTGCAAATGCCAAAGGAATCTGGTTCCCCGTATCTCTACTCACGGGACCTCTGTTTAGAATATTTCAAATTACTTAGGCTCCAGCACATTAATAAGACCCCCCCCCCCAGGTTTTGCTCTGCCTCTCTTGCTTTCGCCACCTTTCACCTCCTAGAGGTTTCTTCCCAATGCTCCACTTTGCTCCCTGGTGCCAGTGAAGAGTCTCATCTGCACCCTTGCAAGCTGGGCTCCCTCAGTTTTATCAGGAAATCATCTCCAGTGATTGCCCTGGGCCACGGTTCAGAAAGGCTGATGGAGAACTGCAGGTTTGTCTGCAGGGCTCCTCGCCCCCAGCTCAATTCATTCCTTCTGATGCCCTCTGGGAACCGGAGCACGCCATGCTGATTATTTTTGCAATTTCTGCCTGCGACTTTTCCGCCCCTGAACAGGTGGGGAGGGGACATTTCCTGATCCTGCTCTAGGAAAAGGTCCATTCCAGCAGAAAATTTGGTTCTCCCTCTCCCTCCTGAAAACAAGTCTGCTCCTGCCTCACCTCACTTCAGCCCTGACGGTGGAATTTTAATTGCAGTGGCTGGTGAAAGAGGGGAGGGAAGGTGTGGTTTGGCTGCAGGACACAGAGTCAGGACCTCTTACACTCTACACCTTGCCCTGACGGTACCTCCTCCTGTGCCCTGGGGATAACCCCGTGCCATGCAGGGAGAGCTGTCGTTCCACAGCGTGCAAGGAGCATGGGAAAGGTTTGCAAAGCCCTTTGATGGTAAAGCACAAAATTCTAGACCCGGGGTAACAGTTCCCCCAATGTACTGGGAAATCAGGCTCCTCCAAGTTTCCCCGCGAGCAAGGTCAAAACCACACTTCAAGTTTGCTCGAGAATGACAGCCAGTCTAAAATTAAGCTTGAAAAGTAACTTCTCACCCTCTTGTGAAACAGGCCACAAAAAAGCCTAAATGCATCTTCAAAGCCAAAACAGATCTTCAACAAGAAATACTCCCCGGAGAGGGGAGCAAGCGCAGGCACATGTTCCAAGGCAGAGCTGGGTGTCGACATCAAGGCCAGGACAGGGCAGAGCTGCTGCTCTCAAGGGACAGGGACTCGGTGGTGTAAAGTGCCTGGACCCACCCCAAGTCACCTTTTGCCACACTCAGCTACCAAATATCACAATTTATCCACACTAATGGAGCAGAAGGAAAGATCAGCGTCAAAGCAAAAGAGCTTAACATGAAACAGCACATCCCTCTCGTGCTCTTCCTCCATCCCACGAGACCTATCTCATGGTAATTTGATGAAAAGTTGTTTTTCCACCCAAGCTCTACTTTGAGTCAAGAAGCCAGCAGTGACAGCATCAGAAAGTTATCTGGGAATGGAACTGAAGAGCTGTCAGACAGCTTTGTGGGGTTAAAAAAACCAACTTAGAAAACCAAACACAGGAGACCGGGGATGGCAAACCTCAAGATGTCTGAAGACCACAGGAGACAAACTCAGAGATTCCTGAATGACCAGGACTTTGTCAGTTTACAGAGCCTCCTCTCAATCCCTCCCCTACATTTCAGAAGATGACTGTGCATTTCTGGGAAGGACTGATTTCAGCAAAGTGTCTGTGGAACGAGCACGAGGACACGCGCAGGAGAAAAAAAGGAACAGCGGAGGCGGGGAAAAGATGGGGAAATTAATCCAAAGGCTGCAATAAAGTTCAAAAGTTTTAAGAAGTCGGGGTTTTTTTCCATTTAAGTGCCTGTTGAAGGACTGGGGTGCCTCTGTTATGGTGCACACAATGTCTTTCAAGCCAGGTCTGGAACAGAAATTGAACACGCTTTTCCCCAGAGAAAGTTCTATTGTCCTGCAGTCACTGCCAAATGCAGATGTTTAATTCAAAGTGCGAAACAGAAGGATTCCAGTCGGCTTTTTAAAAGAGAAGATCTCCAGGCTACCGCTCCATCCCATAACTAACACCAGCTTTGTTCAGGGCAGGACACAGCACAGCTCCCTATCCTCAAAAGGAAAGGGAGGCAACATATAAACAACATATCACTGTACATCACAGCCTGGGAGCTGCATACCTCAAACAGTAAGCAGTGCTAACAGTCTGAGGCACCTCGACAGATGTATGGCCAAGCAGCTATAAAAGAGCCTTTGTGCCGGCTGCACAGAAACAAGGCATTTTCTGTACGGGAGACGGCCTGACCACCTCGCAGGATAAACGGGGTTACACATTTCACACCTCCCCTGCGCCACGGACCCCGCGGCAGATGGCACGAAGCAGGATGGAGGAATCCACGTCAGGGATCTTGCAGGAGCCGCTCTGCAGCCACAGGGAAGATGATTTTTTTTTTCCCCCTCACCTTCCATCCCCCTCGCCTGCAGCTCCCACGTCAGAACCGCGTGGTTTAAAGCGAGGCCCACCTGCCGTTCAGCAGAGGCTCGTCCCTGCACGAGATCATCGCAAACACTTGTGATCCACCAGCCAGAGCCCCAGACAAAGGCTTTTCATCCTCATGCTTAAGCACCCAGCCGCTATTTTCTGTATTTTGAAACAAACTTTTCATCTTCGCCCTAGTTTCCAGTTCTGAAATTAGGCTAATTCTTCAAGGCCGCAGGAGCCGCCGTGTTATTTTTGGCCTAGGGAAGATAAGAAACCGTGTGGATGGTTTTTCCCCGGCACAAGCACAGCAAACTTCAGGATTCAGCCAAACACATTATTCCACAGGATCAGAAGCGGCCCCCAGTTGGGCCCAGTAAAACACAGCAAGAAAAAGTGCAACTGCAAAAGGCTCTCGCGGTGACTGCAGCGCATGTTTCAGCTCCGGGGAGGCAGAGAGAGAGGGGGGAAAATGGAATATTTGAAAAAGTCAAAGAAAAATTGCTCTGTCCAAAACCTGGAAAAGCCACAGTTAGCAAACACTCTCAGGGAAGCAAAAGCCCTGCTGCTTTATGAAGATTAAACCTGCTGTTGTCTCACAGTTGTTGGCTGTTTGCTTTTTTTTTTAAATAAAGTTCCTCTTGGCCAAAGACGTTAGGAAGTATCTTCAATAAGAAAAGGATATAAAAACAAGTATGCCAGTTAATAAATCTGTGATAAGGTTAAACAAACAAGGTAAGGTAAGGTGAGGGTAAGGTTTCTTGATAAATCATCTGTGATAAGGTTAAGCAAATTTCTCTTTTGTCAGGACAGGAAAGATACACATGCAAGGGCACAACATTTTCACTGACCTGAACAAAGAATGTGAGAGGTGTATGTTCTGAGTCATTCATGTTGGACGAAACTTTTTTTCAAGCATATGGTCTGAAGACTGTAGAAAACCAGTTTAAAAAAAAAAAAAAAAAAAAAAAAGGACAGGCATTTAACTCACTCTGCACCCTAACATTGAGGGGGAAAAAATGCTTTATAAAAAATTCAGACCACAGATACAGGCAGTTCCCCGTTGAACATCTATGCAGAATTATACATAATGTTAATTCTCAACAAGCCATCTACTAAGAACCTTGTCCTTCTGAGGACAAAGAGCATTGTCCTTATGCAGAGATGCTGAGGAGTGAATTCTGCTGTCCCTTGGGCAAGTGTTTTGTCTCCCTGTAAGACAGTACCACGCAATGAAAAGTATGGTTACAAAGGATTAAGGCAGCTCAGTTAATGCAAACTAGCACTCTCTCCTGCATTCCTCACTAATACAGCGGTGACATAACCAGCCAAAACATGTAGCTTTAATTCAAATAAGGCTTAAAGAAGTTACTGCCAAGTAATTACACCCATTGAGGGCCCATGAGCAGAGGAACCGTCATTAATACCCCGCTGCCGTTCTCGGAGCGCTTTTGGAACCAGCTGCACCAATCTGAAGTGGCAACCATGAACAAGAGCAGGCAACAAGTGTTCATGAGCAGACTTGTGCCTGCCTTTCAGAAGACACCCTGACACATGGCTGAGCACAGCCACGAGGACAGCAGGCAAGGACACAGCATCCAAGCGCTGGCTGCCTCCTCAGAAGGGCTGGGGCAGCCCCGAGGTAGAGGAGATTTCTGGTAATGTCCTCCTTTATTTTTCTGATAACACGCTTTTCTTTGCAGCTGAAAGAAGGTGACAGTGGCACTTCAGGAACTGCAGGGAGTTTTCTACTACCCTTTTCTGCTTTCTAATGAACTGCTGGCCGAGCCCAAACCATGGGTTCCCATTTATTTCATTGCTAATCCTTGCCTCTATGTAAGAACCTGTGCTTAATCCACAAAGAGTACCGGATGCTTCTGAAGACTGCTTCCAAGAACAAAAATACAGCACTCAGCTGGAGCTCCCTAAAGCCATTCAGTAGGAAGGATTAAACCCAGAGACTTGGATGAAACTTAGATCCAGTGGGCATGACCCTACCTGTGCTCTCCTCATTACACAAGAGCATGTCATGCCTTTGCCTTTTCCTAAACCTCTTTCTAAGCTAATGATTCTAAAGCACTCATCTCACAGCTCTGCACAAACATTCAGGGCTCACATCCATATGCTCTCAGTGTAAACCAGCACAGACCCAAATGAAGCTGTTTGTGGCGATGCTCCCAGGACACCAGATCACCAAGCACAGAAGCTGACCACTGAAGCCCCACCTGCACTGCAGCCCTGGGGGTGAGTCTCTGCCAGCAGCTCAGGTAAAAATGTCATCACACAGGCTGCAAAGCACTCTGTGAAAAGGAAAAACTGCTTCCATGCTCACCTGGAAAAGGGAGCTCACTGTAGTGGCCCTCCTCTTACCACCAATACTTCACATCAGAGGCCAACACTGAAGCGTGGACAAGAGATAAATGGATAAACAGACATTTCCTATTCAGAGCCTTTAAAAGAATGGTCCCTATTAGCCTAGGTCCCTAAGAGCAATATAAATTATATGCAGGCATTGATTCTTTTCCTGAAGTCACCAATACCACACAAGCTGCAAGTAACTGGCATGACGTTCAATAGGTTCTCAAGGGTCCCCCCACAAAAATCCACCACAATTTTTTGTTTCGTTATCGTAGCACCACTTTTAGCTTGCTCAAGACACAACTGAAAAAGACACTAATTTGCTCTCACTGAGGGTACCAGCATAAGTTTACTTTCATGTAAAAAAAAGTAACTAGAAATAACCAGAACTCGACTTCCAGTTTTGCAAGGGCTCCCAAATACACTTTCAGCTGGAACTTTAAAATTTAAGAAAACAAAACCAGCTAGTCCCCCAAACTTTTCCAATTAAGTTCCCAACTTCTTTGTGACACATAAAGGTCATTTTGGTCTAGGCACGCAGGAAGATAATCCCCACCCTTCAGGCAATTGGGATTTCTGGCAAGATTTTAAGAGGTCTCCAGCTGATAACCATGAAAAGTTCACACCACCAGGAGTCCAGATAAGCTTTTAACACAGGAAATTAGTGCGAAAATGTTTTAAGCACTTTAAAGATCAATTAAGATGGTGTAACAGTCCAGCAAAGTAGAATTGAGTTCTCTGCTTCAAATCAGACGGGTTTAGAATACAAAACAGCAGCTCTGGAGCAGGGAGGCGTCTACAGGAAATGAGGTTAGACAAATGCAGGGCAATTAATCCTCTGTGCAGTCAGATTACAGACTCCCCCCATCCCCAGGGCCACCAGGCACAGCCAGAGCGGGGTTAAACTGCTGCAGGTTGTCATCCTGCATCTTCCCTGCCCATCCACAGCCTAAAAAAACCAATCTCTCTCTTGACATGCGAGTTGCACTCAGGGACAGAACACGGGGACACTCCAGACGTGCAGTTCTCATCTGTAATTGCAGATTCAAACAATGAAAAAAGGCAGCAGCAAATGCCATTTTCTGCCTTGTCAGCACTGGGGGACCGTAAAGTTCATCAAGGACACCGATTTTCGGAGAAGCAAGAGATGAACTGGGAGTTCCTGGACAGGGTGAGGAGTCAGCTGGTGTTAACAGCTCTTTTTGGGATCTCTCCCAGCACAGGCAGCAGACCAGTGACTGCAAACAGTGTGAACTGGGGAAAATGTGACTGTAGAGATCACAAATGCATCCTCAGACACTGCCTTGGTACACTGTCGGCCCAGGGAGCAAGGGAAGTGTCTCAGCACACAGCCTGCTAGGAAAAGAATATAAAGGAAAGAAATATTCTTTCCCAAAGCATTAAGAAAACCCTTCAAGTTAGTGCTACACACCACTGTGGCTACAACCACTGTCTCTAACAACTCTGGGTAATTATCTGTGCTCATTCATTGAAAGTTCAAAAGAAAATTATCTCTACCGTTTAATTTGGCTGTTGTTTTTTTTTTTTTTCCTTAAGTAACAAACAGGTATTACACCAAGACCCATTGTATCCATCCATTAAAAAAAAAAAAAAATCCAAGTTTTGTTTCTTCTCGGTGATAATTCAATTGTTTTTATTGAAAAAAAAAATGCAAGTATTTCTTAAAACACTATACTCCAATTATGGTACAGGCAGCACTGAAAGCATTTGAGCTGTGTGTTCCTACCTTCCTGTTGGTGACCTCAGCTAAGTTTATATTAAGCCCCTTCCCCACATCAGCACTTCATTTCTATTTCCCACCACCAAACAACTCTGGCTTTCCTCTCCCATGCTCACAGGCAAAGACACCTCCTTGCTGCTGGTGCTTTAAGCTGCTCACAGAACTTGGCTTTAATAGATTGAGGGGAGAAATGCAAATACTCTCTCCAAATTAAGACAATTAACCCTCCCTCCCCCAAGCATCCAGGTCACAGTCACCCTCTACACAGAGATCAGCTAAAAACTTATACTGAGAGCCTCAGCTGACAATATTCTGTGCCCCCTTCAGTCAAGAAAGACAAATTTATTCCCCCCACCTTCATCTTTTATACACAGAAATAAGCACTAAAGAAAATAGAAAAGGAAACTTGGCAGCTCAATGTTTGGTCAGATATCATTGAACCATAGGGGATAACTGACTACAGAGGTTTTACTGGGTTTGACATTGATTAGATTTGGAATTTAACAGTGTCCTTCCAAGGTCTCCAGTCAGGTGGGATTCCCCTACAAGAGGCAGGGCAGCTCTGATCACATCACAAGTACCAGAGTCTCACAGTTCCAGCAAAGCTGAAAAGTAAGATTTTACCCTGCAAAAGCAGGATGGCTTTCCCATCAGTTCAAAAGAAAAATATACAACAGAAAGCTTTTAGTCTCAGACTCACCTTCTTCTGCCTAAGCCCACTGTTGTTCAACAGAACAAACTCAAATCCTCAACCATCTTCTGAGCACCTTAATTAAGAAACTGGCATGATGAGCTATTTTATTAGAGTTCTTTGTCCTGTCATGCTATGAATGATTAGCCTTTCCTGATTTGTCCTCAAGATAACAACTAATCCTGATGTCCCCCTCAACAGGCTGCACCGATCCTAATTTATAACAGAATCAATGCACTCCAAGACAACAGTAATGGGGGGAAAGCAATACTTTTGTTTGCTGGATTCATGGCTGAAGCTTCCTAAGAGTCTGCACGACACCATCAAAATCCTCATTTCAGCAACCCTCAGCTTAGGCATTAGGTCAAGTCATCCAGCTAACTAAGGACAGATTAACCATGTGCTCACAAAAACTAGGTCAGTCCCAAACAGGCTGTACAGCCTGGAAAGGCCTCTCTGTGTCAGCATGAATCCCCCAGCCCTCCTCTCTAACAGGATGTTCTGCAGAAAGTCAGTGGGACCCAGATTCAAGTAGTGTTACAACACTTGTTCTTGATTTCTACAACACAGAATGAATCTTGACCAGGCTGCATTTAGAAGTCAATAAGAAACCATTCAGTAATTTCAAGTTCTCCCTCTTTGGAATATCTGGTTCTCAAATACTCAGTTATTTTCTGAAGCGAAAGAACCAGGTCAGGACCTGGCTGCAGACCTGAGACCTGTCTCCCATTCCAAATCTTCCAGATTCTCCTAACTCACACCTTGGTTTCACAAACCCAGCCTGCAGCCTTTACTCTCTCCTCTGACCTCTCTGCCCTCCTCCTCAGCAAACACTAAAATTAGACCGAAGTGGACATACCACGCCGCCTCCCCCACTGTTGTCATGGACTCCCTGTCACATCAGTCATGTATTTCAGTCTCACCCTGAGCCCCATGCATCACCTCCCCTGCCCAGATAATGCTCTTCTCCAGTCTTACCTGTCTGTCCTTTGACAAAATGCCATTCCTCATTACCTTCAGGGAGCTCAGTCTCCATCCATCCCCAGAATGCATGGCCACCCACTTACATCTTAATCTGAAGCCCGAAAGACATCTCTGACGTGTTCCAAAGATAATATTTAGTGCTGGAGGAAAGATGGTTTATAAACATCCCCCCCAAAACTCTGGGCATGCTTGTATCCTCTCTCTCTCACGCACAATTCACATCACAGGTTTCTTGAAATCAAGAGATGCAGTGGGCTGCACACAGTGAGATAAGGTGTCTGTGCCACGAGGATTTGCCAAATTTCCGTGCTCTGACTTCAGAAAATGTCCAGGCTTTGAAGGCAGGACAATACACACCCATAATAATGTCTGATTTCAGGAGTGCTGCTGGAAGCTCCTACCACAAAGACAAGTCACAAATCTTGGGAGTCCAAGGAAAGGTTCACGGAGCAAGAACAACCAAACACCACAGCCCAATCCCACTGCCCCCAGTGTCTGCAGAGGACAGAGGTGCTCCAGAACACCCTGCCCCAGCACCTCCTCACAAACCCCATCCTGCCCTGCTCTGAGACCACGCTCTGTGCTGGGTGTCACTCACCACCCAGCCACAACAGGAGCAATCTTCATTTTATTAATGAGAAGTTTTCTTAGAGGAGAAAGCAAAGGAGCTGGAGGTGAGCCATTAACAGCAGCACCTCTTTCCAGTCTTTCAGGTCTGATCAATCACTGCAGGACTATTTTCTAATTTTTTTTTACTTCCAGTCTTACAGACAACCAAAAAGTTTTGCCCTTGGGAACATCCATCCCAGAAATGGTACGTTCTGGTATTGCCAGTGTACTTGGCAGATATAATGTGCACTTTAAGGGCTTTCTTAACTTCAGTGAATTTCAAAGTAGCAATTATCTTCAATTACTCCAGATGAAAGACCACATAAAATGCTAATTCAAACCCCCCTTCTCCCAAAGCTCCTGCTAACCCTGGTCACCACTGCCCCACTTTTTCCCCTTACCAACACCAAAAGGCTGGACTTGGACCTGCTCTTCATTGCTGCTCACATTTCCTGGTGTGATCACTGTCCTTGTCATACCTTCTTTTCCATGTACATTGTAAAAAAATCCTGTCTCCTTTCAGGACATTTTAGAGTTCTTGTTGCAATTTGGAGGAAAGCACTGCTTTCTCCACACAGACACATTTGCTGCATCTCGCCTAATTTTTTCCACAACCTCAGTCAGGAGATAAAACAGACTAAATTGGTCATTTATACCTGTCAGAGGTAGCAAAAGATGCTCAGTTGGATCCACCTGTTTCTATTGCACTGTAGGACACAGAGGAAGGAATTGGTATCACCTGAAAGCAGCATGCGTCAGAAGGGTTTTAATATTGAAGAATTTTTAATTTTTTTTAATATTGCCTTGAGTTCTAGCAGCTACAAAGAGCCTGTAATAAAGTTGTGAAGCTGTTAACCACAAATTAGAACAATACTCAGCAACGGCTGCAAAACAAGGCTGAAACAACACCAAGCTACACAGCAGTGACTTTGTAATTCAGGTGCATTTAAAGGAAATATTAGACACAAAACTGAGATCAACAATACTTCTGGGATGGTTTAAACCACAAATGAAAGAGCTTGTCATCAAAACCAGAACACGTTCTCAGGCTGAAATCCAAGACCCTGCATGGGACCACACGGCAGTGCAGGAGAAAATAAAACTTCCATGTCCCTGTGATCCACATGAGATGGACTGGAAGAACTACTGGTGGGAGGAAAGGGGAGAAGGAAGGAGACTTAAGTAGGCAATCCTTTCCTGAGAATAACACCCACAACGTGCCAGAAGTTTGCAGTACCAATATTCACTAGAAATGCAGAGCCACTTCTGAGAAAATTCACTCCAAGCCTTTGATTCTCTTCAAGAAAAAGGACCACTCAATATTTCCTCGTAAATTCTCAAGCTCCATTCCGGAAGCTTCAGAGATTTCACAGCTCCATTCTTTTCATGACTATTTTGTTATCATTTGCTGCATAAACTCTCTGGCTTTGGCTGCTCCACCCTATAGAGCGCTGAGTTTTACAGCTATTTGTCAAACAGCAGCGACAGCGTGGGTTTTGTTTTTACAATGATGATAATCCTTGCCCTAAAGAACTTACATTTAACAGCCATGTCTCATCTCTGACTCACTCAACCTTTGTCAAATAAGGCAACAGCTCCGAGCCTGGTCACAGGAGCTTAAAATCCCTTGTGGGCTGCAAACTGCTCCCAAAGCAGCAGCCTGGGTGGGTCAGAGCCCCCCAGAGCCCAGAGAGCTGCAGTTGTCCTCAGCCTCGCACTTGCTGCTGCATTTCTGGGCTGGGATGACACAGGAAGTCCAAAGAACCGTGGTGTCAATTCCTCCACTGTGTCTGCTGAAAAGGCCCCGACGGCAGGAAGGGAGCGAACAAATCCTCACAAGTCTTGAAACGGGCAATAACCGATGCCACTCTAATGAAGTGGTCTGAGAGGCACTGCAGAGAGCAAGCAGAGTGACAGAAACACAGGAAAGGGGGGAAAGAAAGGGTTTTGAGACAGACTGCTGCGAGCAGAAAAGCCACACAGAGCTGGGCCTGGTGATGCATTCGGGCACACCACCAGAGCCAGGGCCAGGGAAGACGAGCAGCACAGTAAAGACATTGTGGGATCCTAAAATCAGAGAAAAGGGGCAGTGACAGTCATGGAGATGAGTAAAACGATTCTGGGCAGGGAGCCCACCACAAGAACAGCGCAGGGAAAAGCCACCCACGGCGAGGACCAGCAGGGCACTCCACGCCTGAGATGCTCAGAACGAAACCCAGCGAGCTGGGGGGCGACTGCAGAGACCTGAGCTCCTCAGTGCTGCCACTTGAGCCTCTTCAGAATAAGAGGTGCAGGCTGCAAAGGAGAAGTTTGAGGTTTGGGATTTCTAAGGCAAACACTGCTCTGTCTGCTGAGCCTTGTGCTGTCACAGCTTTTCTTCCGACGGGAACTGTGAAGGATGCGGTGGCTGTGCCCCAGCAGAGCAGGGGCACAGATAAACTCTTTGCTCCATCAGAAGCTCAGTGAAACACAACATTCTGCAATTCACTTACAGTGGCCTGTTACTTGATGTTCATGAACGTACAAGACATGGAAAATGTCGCTTTTACACCAAGCCTTCCTAACACAGCTGTTGGAACAGCTGTGTTTTTTCACACAGCTACTGCTTTATCTGAAATAAGATACCAGGCACATTTCATCTGGGCAACGAGAGGACCAGATCAAAAATGTGACAGGTATTTAAACTGAAAAGCCACAACTAAATGAGAGTGGACCTACTTCTTGCAGAAGCTGTGTGCTTTTATCATTGAAACTCTTCCTACTCTCTCAAACAGCTGAGCCTTAACATCCCACACTCAAGAGTTACTTCTGAACACCCAACAGTTTATACACTTCACACAAACCAATTTTGAGCAAATCATGGCACTTAGGAGAATCCAGCATTAAGGATAATAACAGAAGCTCATCAAACAAAACTGATTATGAGAAAGCCCCATCTATTTCTGCCAGACAGCTTTCCCAGTGCAGTTGTGTGCTATCATTGGCCATTTCAATCCAACATTTGGTTATATATACTCTTTGCCAGTTTCAATAGGACCAAAATGCTGACCTTCAGTAACTTATCAAATGCCAGATGGTAGAGGCATTCACAGCAGAAGTTATTTCAACTCTGAATGTCTGTAGTAAAAATTTTATGCTGCTAAAAACTCTGGAAAAAGTTACGGACTCTTTACGAATGGCTAAACCACAATGCTGGCAAGACATAAACTAGTTCCAGGTCTGAAAGCAGGCAACGTGGAGAGGCACTGTTAGTCCAGAAAATCTCCAGGAACAAAGGACACTAATTAATAACTGCAGCTGGAAGCCTCCTTTCCCATCCTCAGAAGCTTCCCTGTTGCTGAACTGTGAACTGAAACAAAGCAACAGCTTTTGGGGGCAGAAATTCAGTGTCAAAAGTTAAACCCAAGTCTTTGCAAGTTAAAGAGTGCCTCAACAGCAGTATCTGTCACTGTCTGTGATCACAATGACTGCAGCTCCTGTCACGCAGGCAGAAGAACCCCCCTCCACCACATCTCATAAAAGGACAAAGCTGTAGTTGCGTCAGGTCATAAAAGTTTGTGTACAGAGACAAACTGTTCAACTTCTGCTTTCAACTTCTCCTAGATTTCTAAGGCAGGCCCACCAGCATTTGCCCTGGTGAAGGTGCAGCTCAAGGCCAGCGGGTATTTTCAACCAGGCAGTCTGCAAACACCCAGGACTCGCCTCAAGGAGCCCAGCACACCCAGGCAGGAGAAGCCCCTGTCATCCCAGGAGAGGAGCTGCCAGCTCCCAACAAACAGCAGCAGGAAACTCTGCCACAAGCAGGCTCTCTAATTTTTTTTCCCCCCAAAATGCCAAATTTGCAGGCACATCAGTGTGGGCAGACCATGAATTTTGGTAAGAGTGGTGACTTGTCTGTGCTGACGTCAAGGACCTGCTGAGCAGGCGCCTGCAGGATGGGGCTGTCAGTGAGTGCCCGGAGCAGCAATGGATTGAGGCTGCCAGGAGGCAGCTCAGCATCCAGGGTTACAGTACCAGCCACCATGAGACATCTCCAGTTTGGGGAAAAACTGTCACTGCCAGGGCAAACATCTGTCAGCCTCACACATATCAACTGCAGTAAGAAACACGGTAATTGTATCATCCATTTTCCACGCTGACACCATGACGTACTCAGCTAAAGAAGATAAAAGAGGCTTGGACAGCCAGGACTGCAGGCACTCGAGGCCATTTTGATTTAAGCTTGTTCCCGTTCTATCTACATAAAAATATCTGCTATGAATAATGAATGTTCCTCCACTTCCCTCCTTGCTGCTGCATTTCCAAGGTTCCTCCTTAGGTCTTTCCAAGGGTGACGCTCGCAGGAAACAAAAACCCAAAACCGTACAGTTGGACGGCGACGCCGCAGAGGGAGGCGAGGGCTGGGGGAACTGCTGTGCACAACAACAACCCTCCCCTGCACCTCCCACGGAACGACACCTCCCCGTTCCCCTCGTCCTTACCTCGTAGGACCAGACACACTGCACGCCCGCGAACCTCCGCACGCAGCGTCCCACTTCCACGTCCTCGTGCGTGGTGTACATCTCCCGCAGGCACTCGCCAATGTGCGGCACCATCCTCCGCAGCACCTCCCTGCTCATGATCACTCCCGGCCCCCCCATGCAGAAGTTCTCGCCCGGCTCCAGCGCCAGCTTCCCCATCTCCTCCGTGGTGCCCAGGCCGGTCTGCCCCAGGAACAGCGGCTCGCTGCTGTTCAGGCTCCTGAGGAAGTTCTCCAGTTTGTCCCCTTTGATGTAAACGTCGTCGTCAGCCCTCATGAACCATTCGTATTTGTCCAAGTAGTGGTCATGCATGTATTTGAGCATCATGAAGGATTTCTTCTGGGGTGGGTAGGAGTCGTCTACGCCTGGAAGCGGCACGATGGGGATGGGGATGGAGGTGTCCGAACCCTCGCTGGAGAAGAATTCGACCTTGCCAGGAATGGTTTTGGACCACGTTCTAGATTGAAAAAGGCAAGAAGGAATAATTAAATATGCAAACCGGGGCAGGCAGAGAGTGCTACCACCGACTACGGCTCGCCTGCTTTACAAATTTTCTTTTTTGAACACCTTGAAATGTTATTTTTTACCACACGAATGAGGGAATTCACAAGGCACACGCAGCACTTGGTACAACATACACAAAGCTGTGATATCACAGGCATGTGAGTACTGTTTTTGCACTTCCTAATGTTAAAGAAATAATTCAATAGCAGCAGTTCTCTAGTGGGAAGCAGGACTCCTTAAGCATGCCCAGTTTTACACTAACAGCCATTGATCACAAAATAGGGAGGGGAGCCAATACAGGCCAACAATTGACATACAACTGAATTTATTGCTTCCAAAGCTTCCCTGCAAGTTATTCAGCAGCATAGCCACCTTCTGTTCCCTCCAAGCCTCCCCAAAAGCTCAAATGTGCACTCAGAAATACAGACTTTCAGAGAGTAAATTCACATGAACTTTCAAGGAAACAGCATCCCTTGGGAAACCAACCAAAGAGCAACTTCTCCAGATGGTGTGTGGAGAAGCAAAGCACAGAGCATGGAGCAGAAGTAACCTCAAGAGGCTTTATCCATACCAGCAAAGTTCTAAGAGATGCCTGCAAAACTCATAATTCCCACAGTAACATGGTGCTACCCAACACCTGCACCTCCAGCAGCTTTCCAGACACTTCATTCCAGGTTTTAGTGGAGAGGAACGCTCCATAGCATAGAAGAGGAGCTTTTCCTGTGCAGAGCAGCACAGCAACGACATCTGCTCCACACCTTCCGTGCTTCTCTCTGACAAATCCAACCCACCTGCGTGGGCAAACTGGGTCACTGACAGCACAGGAAGAGCTGTGGGATGATTCCTCAAGGCACAGCCTCCTCCAGGGAGGATTTTCAGTCATGTAACTGCTACAGCCTTGCCCTCAAAAATTAGTAATTTTAAGCTTGCAGTACCATTTTCTGAGATTCTCTCTGGGATAAGAGGAGAGATCACATATCCCTCACAGAAAGCTATTTTAGTTAGTAAACCAACAGGTTTTTCCCCTTTTTATATACAGGGAGAATAATTTATAATTTTATTTGGCAACTATACTCAGAATATAACCTAGAGCTGATGTGAAAACACTCTCAAGGTAAAGGACACAGTATTCCCTCAATGCATCACTGTCACTCTGTCCAGATGCCTCTCAGCACAAGCTTCTTGCCAACACCTGAGCAGATTTTGGGCAGCACAGACCATATGAAATTTGCAATCTCCAGAATTAGCTGTTATATAAAGCCTGAAATGTAAAATACTTCAGGAGAATTATTCCTTAAATTCCACCAGAAAATGCAGAGGTATTTAATGAGACTACCTAAACATCAACTTTGACACTTGAACAGTTTCTCACTAATTCCACTGAATGTAATGAATATCACCCAATTACTTTAAAAGCTTTGTCTTCTGGATTTCTTACTGCCATGGGTAGTGTTTCATAGCTGAAGTTTAGAGCCGAGCTTCCCAGAAGAGCACAGAGTCAAGCAAATGGAAACATTCCCACTGAGTTCACAACAGAGGTGATGAGGCCTTTAATCATCAGCGACGCAATTAATGCACAGTACCACTGGTTATAAATCATATCCTGTTAAAGCACTGAGAACTGCCCGTTTTTAAAAGGACACATGGTCATATCCTGAACTTTCACTAACTATTAAGGAAGTTCTGCTGTTTATTTTCTGACACCCACACTCCACATACAAATCATCCACAGCTCTTCCCATATCAACTCCCAGTCTAAGCTTAAAAGACTTTGCTTCACTAGAGATGCATTTAAATTTCAGTGTCACAGAAAAAGAAAAGACAGAAGGAGTTACAGAAGGAGACATGCAGTTCATCTCATCCACTGAGACACAGCTTTGGGTGGACCCAGGATACTTTGCAGACAACCATCAGGTTGAAGTTATAAGCTAAAGACTTATGGAAGCTTCTGTTTGTTTACCACTTTATTCAAAAACAAACAATGTATTTTCAGACTTGCTCTTCATATCCTGAAAGATCTGCCTTTTTCACGACTATAATCTTTGGGCACAGGATGTCTTCTACCACTCCAAGCTTTAGCTCCTTTCTGAAGTCATCAAGCCCTTCTGTTGATTCCCAGTTTAAATTTACTCCCTGCTCTCCAAATAGGTACCCTTGCCTCAAGAACCACTAATTACTGCCAAGAGAAGAGCTCCCATTCAACAGAAAGGGAACAGAATGCATGCACATCCATAAACCCTGGCATTCTTGCTTCCCAGCCTTATTACACTAAACCCTCATCTCAAAGCCAGTTTGAGCCCATCTTTCCATATGAGCCATATTTAGGTTTCACATTAGACAGGGGTAAAACAGAGACATTCCTGCATGTGTGAAGAGCACAGGGGGGACAGAAAGACCGTGCCCTAACAATATCCCCGTCCCAAGACCTCCATGTGACCTGGGTCAGCACCACCACGTTACTCCAGCCTTGGGATCTCATGTCAACCACATCGACCGCGCACCAGCACAGCTTGACTGAGCCTTTGTTCACCTCCTGCAACAACACAATCCCTAGGATGAGACAACTCAACGTGTTATTTGTGAGCGTGGCTTTGAGCGATTGTTTGAACCCTAAGGGACGAAACACTCCCACATGGAAAAACAGCCCGAGTGTCTGTGTCAGCACGAGCACGGCTCGGGCAGAGGCTCAGACAATGGAGCCACCACGGGCTGCTCCTCACGTCGAAGCCACAGCGAGCTGGGAGCCACAGAACGCAGGGAGAACAGTTTGCTCAGGAAACGAACGCGTTGCTGCACTCAACCAAAGAAGCCAAACCACAGAGGGTGAGATGAACTGTAAGCAGGTTCTTCTGACCCCAGTTACCATCAGATCTAAGGACTGATAAATGCAGGGCTGAAATCTGATCAAAACTGCTTTTAACTTTTTTATCTAATGTTGCAAATAATCAGACCCGGCTCCACCACCAGCAATTCTATAGTTTAGTATTTAAAACCTACATTCCTTGCCACTGTAGTTCATCTTGTCTGCTCTCAGGTTATGGGCAGCAACCTGACCCTTCAGCTCCTGAGCACAGAGCTCTTGTCTCAACATCTCCCCACCTCTGTGGCCCCACCAACACCCCCTTCCACCAGCTGACATCACTTTCCTGGTCAAGGTTTCTCCAAAATAAGACCTGCAGGTTGTATCTGAATATCTGAATGTTTGATAATAAAAAATGTAAAAAAAAAAAAAAAAAATTATTGAAACTTGACACCCTCCTTCCTCCCCATCACCCTGAGCTGTTTAAAGGACACACTGACACATTTCTGCCACCAGACCGCTGCATCTGCACCTGCAGAGACCACCTGGGCTGCAGTGATCAACCACTGAGAGCTTCAGTCAAAGCCATTTTGACTCTGTCCAGAAAGAAATATCAGCTTGTGAATACAACTGATACTGTACTGAACTGGTCATTTAAAAACCCTGACAGATCCCAACCTTATCTCCCCTGTGTAATCTGAATCTGCTGCTTAAGCAGGAGGATGTGCATGAATCAGGACAGCAAGGCTCTCTATTACTCTCCCCAGGAGGTAAAAAACCTGCATGATGCTGTGTGACCTGGTTTCTCTCAGAGCAGAGGACACAGAACTCCACAAACCAGAAGGCTGTGTTGACAGGGAAATAAAAGTGGAAATTAAACAAACACAAACAAAATGTGTAATGCTTCCTCAGGGAAAAAAGCTCTAAGCAGAGGACATGAGTCCAGTCATGCTCCAGTATTGGTGGCTACCAAATCAATTTTATCATCCCTCTGCCACCCAGTTTTGCACACTGGATATCCCACGTGTACCCTAGGCTAGGCAAGTCACAAGCAAACTGGGTGAAAAGATTTTTATCCCAGTAGGCTCCCAGGTACTCAGGAAATACAGAAAATCTTGTGCACACCAAGAGTGCTAAAAAAATCCAGTATTTTCTAAAAGTGACCACAATTGTAATCACAAAATGTTGTCAGAAGTTATTTCTTCATTTAAAAAGAAGCTTAAAAGCACAGCTTGCAGCAGGAGCAGCACAGATCTGGAATGTTTTATCTTCAGTTTCCAGTATTTATTATTTATTTGTATTATCTTGCTTTGTTATCAGCTCTGCAGACTCGGCAGAAGCACAGTCAGTGGCATTACACAGACAGTGCTCCCTTTGTAGAGACCCAAGCTGAAGACTATGACAAAAAAAATGTATTTGGTTTTTGTCTGCAGCTCAGGAAGTTCCCTCAGAGGAGATCAGAGAAATCATTTAAAGTTTTGAGAAATAGTCATCTCGTACAATTATGCTGAAGAAAATCATAATTTGTGAAGAACTCAGCAAGACAACAGACATAAAAGACTGATGTCTTGAATGCAGCTAAATTCCATGCTGAATTAGGGCTAGTTTGGCATAACTGTTCTTCAAGGTCCTATTCTTCCAACAACATTTGCTACAGGGGAAGCGGTGAAGCACAGTTTAGGCAGGAGAACTGAGCATGGAAACCAGCACGCTGCTCCTGCATGTGCTATTGTAGATAACCAGCGTGGGAGGTCACCAAAAAAAGCTGGTTTTTTAAATTTCCAGATCTCTGTCACTAAGATCTGCATTACAGAATTTGAATTTTAAGGAAAAGTTCCTTTCAGGTTTCTGCAGGATTGCTTTACCAGAGAACCCAAGCAGCTTTCACAGCTCTTTGAGTCCTTGGAGCTAAACTCCTCCAATTTTAAGTGATGCCAGTTTGCATCCCCATCCACATTCCTTGTGGACACAGGACAGAAATGGATCCATCACCCACAGGCACACAGTCAGGGGGCCAGGCTATGATCAATGCCCAAGAGTCTCAGAGTTTTGGGCCATATGGTTATTTTGGGGGGGGTAAGTGACTTTGTTTTACTTCTACCCTGTATCAATGACAGTTGCTCTCACTGTGTTTCTTTCATACAGTTCCTTAAACATCCTCACAAATTTTAGGTCACTGGTCAGAAATCCCAAGTACATGATGTTTCTGGTGGAGGGTACCTGAGCAGGACACCGAGTTCTCACTACTGCAGTACTGTGGGAGGATTCACACATGAAGTAAAACACGTACTGTGCTGGCACGACATTCCAAGTCACTTCACAGGGCCCCCTCCACAATCCATCACATCCCTTCACCAGCAACCAGAACGGGCCAAACCACCCAAAAGATCCAGATCTGAATTTAGGAGCCGCACAATGACGTGTAAGTGCAGGCTTAGACAGATAACACAAACTCCCTTACACCCCACCCAAATCCTTCTGGCTGAGCTTTCACTTAAGCTCTTCGGAGCGCTCAGGTATTTGGATTCCAGCGCACGCAGCTCCCTGTGAGCCACCACCAACGGAGGCAGCACGCTCGAAATGGAGCCTCTGTCGGGCATCCTTGTGCCACAGGGCAGAGATGGCTCAGCACCAGCCCCGGGCATCGCTCATGGTCCTCGTGGCACTTGACGGTGCCCTGGGGACTGTCCCAAACCGAGAAGTGCTGCAGCTGCATCCCTGCAGAGATGCTGCCAAAGGCCAGCCGCTGACATCTCGCCATTAACTGCATTCACACCACTCTCCTGCCACGTTTCCCAGGAAATCTAGTTGCTACGCAAACGGAAAAAAAAAAAAAAAAAAAAAAAAAAAAGGGTTATCTGCCTGATATTTCTGTTCCTGAGACAGCAGACTTAAATCTTCTGGGAGACTGCTTATTCCCATCCTCTCCTTCCTGCAGCTCTTTCAGGACAACTCCCCTCAACTGCAAAACCATTAGCACATATTGTTGCACTTTCCCTGAACCCCAGCCATGCCTTTAACTCCTTCCTGCCCGGCTCTTTTCCTGCCTATTCCTTGTCCTTCCAAGCGGCACCGTGGTTCCTGCTGCTGCACTTCACCGGCCTCCTGGAAGGGAAGCTCTGCTAACCTGGCTGTCAGATGCAATCGCTGCTGAGGCTGCAGATCTGCCCTCCGAAAACCTGTGGATCTAAAAGCTCACTCTCTGCCTCACAGACTACAAAAGCACGACTGTTACAAAGAGCCGGCGGCTCCCGAAAATCCAGCAGGCCTGTTTTGCCTTGCAGTGGTCATTTTGCTCATGATTGATGTTCAGGAAGTGGATTGCTTCCCCTCTTGTTAGACCCTATATGGATTCACAGCAGCCGGGATCAGCAAATGCTTTCCGCTCGGGTCCCTTTTAGCTGTGTCTGTAAATGGCCTTTGAGCCACAGCAATTTGGAGGTATTCAGCCTCTGAATCCCTAATTCCTTTCAGCGTGGTATCAAGGCTCTGCACACGCTGCCACCCCGGGAATGCCTTGCTAGCAGCTTCCCATTTCACTGGCTGTGCCAGCGATTCAGCTCACCAGGATGCTTTGTCAATGTAGTAATCCCAGCAATTGTCTGCTTGAGTACTTCATGGCAATCAAAAGCCATTTAAGATTTCAGGTTTGTCTTCCTCTTCCCCCCTCCCCATCTTCCCCCAAAGATGTCTTCCTGTCACCAGGACATTAGCTCATTTCTTTCACCAACGGAGGTGAGAAAAACGCGTTTAGCTCAACTAAGAGTCTCTTTATCTTCTCTTCCAAGAACAGACGTCTCTAGAGGTTAAACCAAAATAGCAGTGTAGTAAAAAGCGATACTCGGATCTCCATCTAAGGGCTGAAGGAGCCCGATTCCATCAGCTGAATTTGTTAAGCTGCATCTTTAGCCATTGTTTGGTGCGAGCAGATGTTGCAGATCTTGTTCTCTAAACCCAGCTCTGCCACAGCATGAGACTGTTCAGCAAGCACAGGCAAAACCAGGGAGAAGAATCCTTCCCCCACCAGCAAAGTGAATTCCTCCCTAAAGAACACTCTGGACAACCGAGTGATAAATTTCCCCTTTCCCGAATTCTTGATGCAAAATCTGATGGATGCTAGAAAAACTATTCCACCATAAAACCTGCTCCGTGATGTCCCAACACGACTCCACCGTCCCTGTATGTAAATCTAAATTACACAGCCCGTGAGATTTGCAATCCAAAATGCTCCATCCCACACGGTGAAGGAGAACATAACCCTGAAGAAACAGATTCCTTCACCCATTTCAAAGCATCAATCATGCGCTCTCTGTAACTTAATTACAGGTCTACTGCTGGAAGAAGGAATTAAGTTTCCATTAAAACCATTGCTGGTGGACAATGTGCCTCAGATTGCCCAAATAAAGCAATTTTACTGCATTTGATGCTGATATAAAGACAGATTTCCTGAAACCAGAGCTGAGCTGGGAATGATGGTATGATGGCCCATCACACATAGTTTTACCATCCTGCTCTTACTGGTCAATAGGGCCAAGTACTTTTCAGCCAGGGCAGGCAGGACACGGAGCAGGATCTGTTCTAGCACAAGACTAAAGGGGATGTTTTATTAAAGATCTGTCCCAGAGCTCCTGGCTGCTCCTCCGAGGGTGCTGGCTCAGCCGGAGCTGGGGTATACCCAAGATGACATTTTAGCTCTGAACTCTTTCGGATTTCCCGAGCAGGCTTGCCGTGCAGC
Organism: Hirundo rustica; assembly: GCF_015227805.2. Classification (NCBI taxonomy): domain Eukaryota; kingdom Metazoa; phylum Chordata; class Aves; order Passeriformes; family Hirundinidae; genus Hirundo; species Hirundo rustica. Next base: position 17,551,398 of record NC_053462.1, read on the forward strand.
CAGCCTCCCAGCACTGCCTGCTGGCGCACACAGCAGAGCAGTGAGCGTAACCCAGCATATTTCAGCAGAGCAGAGAGTTTCACCAAAGCCACAGACACATCTCTCACAGAAGAGACGATTATCCCGATGCTGCCGAGGCTTTGGACAGAATTCCCGTTAGCTCGTGGCACTCACGGCCAAACCCAGCTACACGGTGAGCAGCACACAGTGCAAAGCACCAAGACTGTACCTGCTCCAAAATTAGCTGCGCTCAGGTAATGAACACACGGCCCAGAGACCTGGTTCCTGCATTAGCTCAACCAGTCTGATGCACGGAGCGTTTCACCCAGGCTGACTCTCCTCATCCGAGCTGTTTCACTACCTGGTCCCGCCTCAGCAGCGGCTGCAGAGAGCCGAGGTGGGGTTTACTCTTTGTTCCCAGATGCCTTATCTGGGTCTCATACCCAAGCACACGCTCTCGGCTTGACACAGTGGTCTTTGCTTCCCTGTCCAGGGGATTACGGCGGTCTCCAAACTTTATTCCTGTTACCATCAGGCTGTCAGCTCGCTCCACAAGCAGCAGCCAAGGACCGTACCAGTGTGGCGCAGCTGCGCCCAAGGCAGAGGCACTGAGGGACACACTTTGATGCCCGTGTCTCCGCCGGTGACCGGCGCTCAGTGTCCCCTCGCATCGGCGGGGCTGCCTGACCCTCAGGCGAGGTCACTGGGGCCACCTGCCAGGTGGAACCCGGCTGAGCCAGACCCTGCGGGAGCGGCAACGCGACTCACTCGACCCCTCGCGTCTGTGCCGAGCTGCCCGGGCAGCGGAGCAGCGCTCGGGGCACCGCTCGGGGCACCGCTCCTCCCGCAGCCCGCCCGGAGAGCGCCCCGGGGCTCCCTCAGTGCTCCCGGGTCGGAGCGAGGAGCGCCGGGGCTGAGCGTGCCCCGAGGCTCGCCCGCACCTGCCCCGGGGAAGGGCGAGCGGTCCCCGGGGGCGGCGGGGGCATCCCGGCTGCAAGGGCATCCCGGCCCGGGCGGTTTTACCCCTGGGGGATCGGCCGACCGGCCCGAGTCCAGCTGAATGGGACGGAACCGAGCCGAGCCCAGCTCGGCTGAATGGGACCGAGCCAAGCCCGGCTCGGCTGAATGGGACCGAACCGAGCCAAGCCCGGCTCGACTGAATGGGAACGAGCCAAGCCCGGCTCGGCTGAATGGGACCGAACCGAGCCAAGCCCGACTCGACTGAACGCGACCGAACCGAGCTGAGACGAGTGGAGCCCACCCGAAACGACCCCGAGCCCATCCCAGACCCCAGCCCAACGCAGCCCACCGGACCCCCATCCCCGCCGGGCGCCGCCGGCCTCCTGCCGCTCACCGGTGCGCGGCCACGGCGCGGCTCCGCAGGTACTTCTGCGCCGTCATGACCCCCACGAAGAGGAAGCTCTGTGCCGGCGGGCCGGGGCGGCGCGGCGGGGCGGCGGCGGCGGCGGCGGGCGGCGGGCGGCAGCCCTGCGGTGCGGGCTCGGTGGGGCCGCGCCGCCGCCGCCAGCTCGGAGGCGCGGGGCAGGACGAGGCGCGATGCGAGCACGAAGCCCAGCACCAGCCCCAGCAGGACGCTGAGCCAGGCGCGGCGGCCGCGGCCCGCCATGCCCGCCCGGCCCGCTGCTCACAGCGCCGCCGCCGCCGCCAGCCGCGCCGAGGCGCCCAGCGCCGCCATGGGGGAAGGGGCAGGGACGGGAAGCGGAGGGAGGGGAGCGGGGGGCCGCCCGCCTCCCCGGCCCTGCCCCTCGGCACAGGCGCCGTGTGCGGCCCCGCCGCGCTGCCCCTGGCCCCGCCCGGCGGTGGCGGAGCGGCCGCCGCGCAGCCCCCGGTGCGGCCCCCGCTCCGCTGAGGGGCTCCGGGACACGGCCCTGGGGAGGGGGCGGCCAGAGCCGCGGTGCGAGCTCCGGACGGGAGGCGGCTCCCGGAGCACCGCCCTGCGGCGGCACCGCTGGACGTCCCGCCCCGTCTCTGGAGGTGTTCCAGGCCAGGTTGGACGGGGCTTAGAGCGGCGAGGTCTGTGGGAAGGTGTCCCTGCTGCCCATGGCAGGGGTTGGAATGAGATGAGCCGTAAGGCCCTTCTAAGCCGAACCGGTCCGTGGTTCTGTGAAAGGGACCTGCACCTTAACCAAGAATTTCACACGGGGGACAGGGAACCTGCCCCAGCATCCCTCACTGAGAGCTCAGAATTGGGACACCAGCCCAGGTGTCCAGATCAAGAAGGCCAGGAGGCCAAGAGAATGTGGGTGCTCAGCTGTGGGGACAGGGACCGAGATTCTGGACATAACCCCAGCATAGACATCCCTGTGCCAAGACCCCATGGCAGAACCAGGGGCCAGAACTGGGATCCCAGCCCTGCAGATTAGGATGGGAAGACGCTGGGACACAGATCCAGGATAGGCACCAGGTCGAGTCTCTGCTGCCCAAGCCCCAGCTCAGCCCAACAGCACACACAGAGACCGAGGGCATGCAGGCAGTGAGGAGCCACCTTCCAGCCCCGTTCACCTGGCACTGGTGCATTTGTGCAGCAGAAGTTGTGGTGCGAGGGGGCCAAGGCACAGGCACTCTCTGTTTTTTCCCACCTTGCTAATTAAACCAACCAGAAATAGGTCAGTCTGTTTCCATCTGCAGACTACAGTGAGTGCTCAACAGATTGAAGATTTTTTTTCTGTATTGTGTGAAGATTTCCTTTGTCCACACTGACTCCATGTGCATTTCATCTACAGAGCACTTCAGCTTCAAGTGCTGCAGCCACAACCCCGCCAGCTTTTCACAGGAAAAAACCTTCCAGTCTCAACAGAAGAAACTTATCAAGTACTACCCACTGACCTGCTTATCATTGTGGTTTCTTCCATTTCCTGCCCACTTTGGCCTTTCCAATTGCCAGTATTTTCCATTTCAAATTTTATTTATATCATGATGTCATCCACAATGAGCTGGACAGAAGAAAGTCTTGGTGTAACCAGCAACCTCTTGAGCAAGAACCGTTGCAAAAGAGGATGTAGCACCACATTAATACTCTACAGTAATAAGCCAAAGAGGGACATCCATGACAGATTTTTTATGATCACAAGTAACTGTCTCACTTCTGGGATTGAGCAGGTGATGACACAATCTGCTTATCTAATGAGCTCGATGATATCTCTTGAAAAAAATGCTTTTGTTTGGGGTTTATTGCTCTTGTGATGGTGCAATTCTCATACCGAGGTCAGCACAGATGAACTCGTAATGTCAGGAGCACAAATACCACAAGGAAAGTGCAACCTGGATTTATGGTAATAAACGATAATAAAATTGAGTACAAATAGAAACTAGATAAGAAATACAAACAGCGAACAGGAAAGAAGAGCAGGACATCTCCTTTTGTTCCCCATGGGCAGAACAGAGATGTATTGAGAGAGATGTGTTTATGTGAAGAGGAAGAGAAGAACTAAATGGTGAAAGAGAGAGAAAGGAAGAACAGTCCAAACTGGAATACACACAAGGCAGGCAGAGCCAGGAAGGGCAGGAACACCATTGCTTGGCAAAGGCCGGCTGGACTGTCCTTTCCATCCCCGCCTCAGCCACCACTCTAATTCCTTTTTACTTCCCAGGGTTTGCAATGCTTCACAATTATTTCTAACTTCTGGTGCACTGATCCTTTCCAGGGGTTATCCTCAGCCTATGCCACTCTGCACACGTGGATCTTCTATTTCACTCTAAAAAAGTTCTTCATTAAACTCTGCTTCTCTGCTCTCCCCACAAGCCTGATCATCAGGTCCCGAAATACACACAAAAAAAAGCAAGGCCACTCCTTTCTCAGAGAGGCACATGTGGCAAGTCCATGAGCAGGAATGAGATTACTCCCTGGCTGCTCCAAATCAGTTGTAAAAATCTCCTGATTCAAGGGAAAGCCACTGTGGCCTATGAATTACAGGAAAAGGCAGAGCTAGTGTGGTTAAAAGGCAATAAAAAAGAGAAAGGTTGGGGCTGGGGCTGAGGAGCTGTCAGTTGGCTTCTTCCCACAAAGAAAAGAAGTTAGTCATCAGAACTGAGAACTCCATGCGACTTCAGCACACATGGAAATGATGAAGCAGAGCAGCACGTTCCCCTGATGGATCTCCTCAGCCCAGAGCTCTCCTGAGCATGTTCCCACCTCGCTGCACCTCCAGAGCAGTTGTGGTCCTGGAGCTCACCACGTGCAGGAGCGGTCAGAGAATGCTTGGGAAGGGGCAGGGGAAGGAAGAGGAGCTTTCCTGGTGCCAGGATTTGACCTGGAGAGGAAGCACAGTCAGATTTCATACGAGATCACATCACCAGCTGCAAGGCTGAGATGTCCAGCTGTGAAGAGGGGCTGCCACCTGGGAGTGCTGCAATGCTCACAGAACTCCCACAGCCCATCCACATACCTCCCTTTATGTCATTTATTGTGCCCAACTCACGTTCCAAAGTGCTAGGCAGGCACATGCCCCTTTTACTGCTTCTGCCCCCTCCCCTGTTCTTGCATAGAGCAGCTGCTGGAAAAAAAAAAAAGGAAAAAAATCAGATTTAGGGAAAACTTGAAGAGCATGGATTAGTTCTTCCAGTGGAATTATAACACTGTTACCTGCCTGGAGTGTGTTTTTAATCTGGATGGCAGCAAAAGGTCATACTGCATAATCACATTTAACTGCCCTTCCCTATTAATACAGCTCTTGGTCTCAATAGCTGTCGCTATATATCATGGTTACTATATATTCAAAGACGTGATATTTTCCTTTCGTAACACAGTCTACAAGCATAAACGCATTTTCATGCAGCGTGTTTTCAATTCCTTGTGGGATGGCTGGAGGAAGTATTCCGAGGGCTCTCCAAAATCTGCAGAGGATGCACATGGTGTGTGCTCGTCTCCACGCTCCCATCCCACACCCTCCAGCGAGATTAGCACCCGGACCAGCCGGTGAGAGCCCACTTGACAGGCCCACATGGTTTAGGTTCATAATCAGATTAACAAAACTGTAATCCTATTTTTAAACAATGAAAAAGCCGAGTCCTTGAGCTGCCAGTGTGTGTGTGTGTGTGTGTGTGTGTGTGCATACAGAATAAATGTCATCCTTCTGGAATAAAGAAGCTGAATACCAAATGAAAAAAGTTTCTTCCACATAAGAGACTTTGTCCTAGAGGAAAGAAGGATTATCTTGCATTATTACCACTTCTTTTTCCCACTGATTTTGATCTCCACCGAGCCCACTCCAATACTTGCAGGATGTACCTTCTACAAGATATATATTCTTCATTTTAAAATAATAGTTACAGAAGCGAACTACTCCACAAATGCTCCAGAAACTTTGATTATGAATGTTCCAGTACTCAGACTTATACTTTAAAAACTGCCCAGGCACTGGAAAATGAGCATGCTTCATATATTCAATGTAACAGACTCACGGTGGAAAAATTCTCACTGGGCAACCAGTAGCATTTGTCTGTCACAGTTATTTCCATCACCGCTGCATTTTCCCAAATGATGCGAAAACTCCTTGCTCAGCTCCAGCACCCACTTTTTTTTTTCAATTCCCCCCCCCCCCCCCATCCTATTCTGGTCCTGCCACGGCCCAATCCCAACCTTTCCTCAGCCGAATGACTCAGGAGCGCCCGTTCCAGGGAATGCCGAGTCCCCTCGGGCTCGCTGCGAAAGCCGGCCCGACATTGCCATCGCCCGGCCCGGGCCCGCGCTGCAGCTTCCCGGCCGGGAGCCGCGCTCCGGGCTGGGACACGTGGGAACGCCGCGGAAAACCCTCCCGGCTCTCCAGGCACCTCCTCAGCCTCCAGGTCTCACGGGCCTGGTGACAGGAGCAGCGCTGCGGGGTGTATCACGGCACTGGAGCTCCGCGCCGCGGAATGATGCCGTTTTTTAACGCGGTGCAGCCGGACCTGAGTCAAGAAAGCGCTGGGAAAAGCCCGGGATGTGTATTTGAAAAGCGAGAATCAAGATGTCTGAACAGCAGAACACCTGAAGAAGTGACGATTATATTACCTGAGAAATGGAGTTCACAGGTAGTGTTGCCTCCTCCCAGTATGTGATATAGTAAAGCTGTACAACCTGGATTTTTTTGTTTGTTTGTTTTTCAAAGTGCATTTTCAGGCCAAGCTAACTAACTCCCCATTTTAATGTTGGGTACTAGAACTAGACTTAAATGCCAGGTATTTCAGGGTATCCATTTCCCTTCCAGTCTCTTTAAATAAAATTTTCTAAGTTCTTTTCCCTGCCTCCCTCCCTCCATGACTGTTACCCACAGAATCAGCTCAGAGGATCAGCTCAGTAACCACCACACAGAAACAATCTATGGTAGAGAGAGGAGTGAAATTTTAAATTTAAATTTAAAAAGTGGAGATCTTGCTCTGTGCTGAAAGTGCTTTTTAGCAGGTGTGCACTTCAAAATAAAATCACAGCAATAAATACACGAGAACAGCACCTGCCTCCCTTGCCACAGAAACCTTCGACAAGAAATGAGTATTTTCCCCACCAAAGCGGAGCTGAAGGCACTTATTCCACTGAAGACATCGGTTTCTTATAAAATAAACAACGGAAGAGTTTGAAGTCGCTGGAGCTGGGAATATGGGCAGGGTGTGTGTCAGGCTGGCTTGGAAGCTCTCACAAAATCAGCTTACAAGGGTGCAGCCGGGCCAGGACACCACCCAGCCAGCAGCCGTGTGCTTTTCCTTTGTGGCTGCAGAGCTGTTCCAAAAGCCAAGCTTTCATTCCACACAGGAAGGAGGGGAAAAAAAAACAAAAAAAAAAAAAAAATAAGAAAAAAAAAAAAAACCCAAAGCGTCAGCCCATCCAAGTCTAGACCAGATTTTTTTTTTTTTACAGCTGGAAATTGCATAGTTTCACCCTTCAGCTATAGCATGGACAGAAACACGCCGAGCCCCACTTGTGGCTAAACTGATCCCTGAAAAGCTGCCACTTTTTAGCCTGTACAAGGGCAAAATTCATCCAGAAGGTGGATCTGATGCTGAGATGTGTGCTGATGTGCAGCCAGGCTTGCAAGGACCCAGCTGCACAAGAAGGGAGCTGCCTGCTTGAGCAGGAGGCAGAAAGAACATCCATCAGAGGGGTTCAAATGCAGCAAGTAACAACAGGGCTGCTGGTAAAACGTACAGGAGACTCTCAGGCTGGATGCCATCCCCCTTCACAGAGCTCTGGAATGCAAAGCCATCTTCTAGGGAGGGGAATAAGACACAACCTCCCTCCCAAAAAAACAATCTCAACACCTGGGCTGAGTATCAGCGAAGTCTGGACACAGAGCCACCGCAGAACAGCCCAGCTCCTTGAGTTTTGAGTCAGAATAGTACAGAGCTGTACAAAACACAGCAGATGAGACCTGTTAGTACTGGCATTTCACACCTGCACTCAGATTTTGCAAGGACAGCAGTTCCTTGCAGATACAGGTGCAATTATAATTTTCCTTCACATTGATCTTTGATTGAGACACAGATAATTCTGGAACACCTGGGAACAGCTCTGCTGACAAAATCCCCCATTGCCCTCACTTCTCCAACTCCCTCTTCTGTTTGTTATTAAAAATTTCCAGCATAAGACACGTATTTTTAAACGCCCAAGTATGCAATATCACTCTTAAAATCTTTCCCTCATTTCACAATGCTTTTTAAAGCCATAAATAAAGCCAAATAATTTTTATGAGTCTGACAACATGGGTTGTTTTGTTCAGTTCTAACTCCAGTGCTCAGTATCTCCTGATGAATAGTTAAGAGAACTATGCACAAACCAGATCTCATCTGCAATTTAAAGAAAACAAAAAACTCTGCTCCTCCAGCATATAAATCATCTAAAAGCAACAAAAATACTTAATACAAGCAAGCAACATTTTCAGGATTTTTTTGTGCCCCTGAACGCTTGCTTGATTTTTGGATTCTTTAATACCCAAACCAGATTATTCTTCAGCGGTTAAACACCATTATACAGCAGTTAAATAGTTTATTTCCCAGCTTCTTGCAGACAGAGGTATTTCCAGAACATCTGCATGAGTAAAGCAAGAGGCTTCTTGCATAACTGCTCAAGTGGGGGGAAAAAATATCTCCTGAAGGCTTTTTAATATGATCTTTCATAATTCAAGTTCTTGGGAATTCATACCAAACCAGGAACAATGGATTCATTAAATAGTTCACTTTCACCTAATGCTTTCTGCATGCTTCACTCCTGAGCTATAAAGCAGCAAGCAACCACCTTTCCATAAAACTTGTGGTCAGGGGAGAGCTTTCCATGTGAAGTCAGAGGAAAAACCCTTCCTTCTTGTGCAGGTTGTGAGCCAAAAGAGAAGTTTTATGAACTGAGGCTCGTCCTCCCACCCCTGCTCAATAGCTTAGAAGTGTCTGACCAAGGAAAATTTAGGAACTTGAGGATTAAAATAAGAAATAAAAAAAAAATTAAAAAGGAGAAATAAGGTTGAAGCTTCCAGAAATACGTACTTCAGTTCATTTTCACTTGACATGTCTTATTAAACCTTAGAGTTGGGCAAAAAGCCATACCCCTAGTCCCAGCCAGAAGCAAGTCTTGAGACACAGAGAAAGATTAGCATATGCTCAGTTAAGACCCGCTTGTTTATTTTGCAGATGTTTTTACTGAATTAAATAAACCCATCCCTGACCATTTTATCAACACAAGGATTTCTGCTTCTTTAAGACAACAACCTCCCCCATTTGTTTTTCTGTCTGCTGCCTGTTTCCCCAACACAAGGGAGATGTTCCCTAAGGCATTACAACTTAGTCCTCTTTCCGGAGGAAGATTCTTCAAATCCTGACAATATCCTTCCCCACCTCTATTTCTTTTTGCCTTATTAAGGATTTAAACCTGAAGTTACATACACTGGTCTTCTCTGAATGAATTTCCATAGGAACATCAACAGGCTCACTTCACCTCCCACACACACTTGACCAAACACTTTGTTTTGTCTAAAACAAAAAGGTTCTCGGCCTTTCAATTTCATTACCAACTTTAAAACTCTCTAATAACACACTCCTGTTGCATTTCCAGTCAAGATAAATATCAACACGCATATAAACAGTGTATTCAAAGTTGACACTTGTACCTATTGATAAGCACAAGTATTCCAAGAGCAAATATTGAGAAACAAGTGCTCCAGCAGCCCAAAGCTCCAAGGAACCACTGCTCCTTACCCTGATGCCCACAGACCAGCTCAGGAACAGCAACTGGGCACAGAGACGCTTGTCCTATGCCAACAGGAATTATTCACTCCTTCCCAAAGACAACTTGGATTTTATTCGTCTGTTGCAAAACTTCAGAGAGAAAATCAAGGGGATGGGATGGAAAAGTTTGGTTGTGATGACCAGTTGTTTTCTGTCCTCAGTGCTGGACATGCACCAGAAGGATGAGCAGCACACACTCCTTGCACCCCTCACTTGCCAGTGTGACCCCTTCACTGGCCAGGGCCCCCCTGAGCACACACCAACCTCAGCTTTGGTGCTGCACAAGCTGCAGCAGGGGCACTTCATCTCCCACCTTGCTTTATACACACTGATTGCACTAGAACAAATGACTTCCATAAAAAAAAGGATGCTGTAGAAAACCAGGAGATTGTAAATACTAGGTTTATGATGTTTGCAATTATATTTAATATTAATAGTGTCTTGTTTTTACAAAGCAGTTGAAATTAAAAAGAAAAAAAAAAGAAAAAACAAAAGGAATAGCAAGAACCCCCCTGTCTGCTGTCTAGCATCAGTAATCCTCACTGGTTTGTTTACCATTTATAAGGAAAACATCATTCAAGCTGGCTTGTCACAGGGACTCTCCTGCAGTAACTGGCCTTCGGTGCAAATCCGTGGTGTCTGTCAGATCACCTGTGCTTTTTCTGAAAGTCCCTCTGCCTAAATTCAAGGTGTCTGCCAATGATAATATCCTTCCTCTCTAAATGGCTGTGTTTAGCTGGAAGGTAAATCTGGTAACACGTCTGAGGATAGTAAATACCCTCCTCTTACAGAGGTAAAGTGAGCATAGATAATTAAATTTGTCAGAAAGCCCAGATCTCACAATCCCAGGTGATTCACCTTGGCTGGAGACTAAGCTCCCTCTCTACAGAAGAGTGAAAATTACCTGATTATACTGAAATCGCTTCTCTCCTCGCCCTCTCCAAGAGGATCAGGGATTTTTCCGGTGTCGGAGCAGCCAATGTGTTACAATTTGGAAACAGTGTAAATCAAACAAACCAAAAAACCCTTTTAAGTTAACAAGTGCACTAAAGCAGCCCCGAAGGAGTCCCTGTGACAGGCCAGCTGCAGGCAGTTAGACAGGGGGTAAGATCAAGCCTGCTAGTGCCAGGGGGCACTAGGGACGTTAGCCTCATCCACCAGCTGACGGGCCCCGGCGGCCGGGTCTCCAGGAGCACGTCCCTCCTCCTTCCCCAGACAGAGGGTTATAGCCTAGAACACAGAGGAGAAATCCACTCCATTAATATCCACCCTCCACAGCCCTTCACCAATGCACAAGGAACACCAAAAACAGATCTTACAACATTTATACCTTGTTCATACTTTACACACGCAGCATTTTAGGGAAAATGAAAGCACAGAAAATGTCCAGGCTTGAAAGGGTTTCTCTCTTTAGAGGCCATTGCAAAACACTTGTGTTTTAATTTGATCAATTTGGATTAAATGAAATTGAAATGAATTACCATTTAAGTTTTCTAAATCTACACTAAAGCTGCAGTGCTGCTCTGCAGGATAAATAGAGCAGCAACTCTTACACTAAACTCTCTGAGTGTCTGTTCTCCAAGAGTCCAAACAGTCAGGGACTGAAAATAATCCTTTATTCCAGTCCTGCAAGGAATACTCTGAAGGTCAAAAGGTAAATCCACTCATTAATACTGCTAAGTATTTTTTTAGAGCATCTGAAAAGGCAAGCATAGGCAGTAAGGCAAATACACTTTAGCTGAACATCCCAATGCTGTCACCGTGGGAAACTTCATGTCAGGAGAGCACACTCAAAGTTACAACTCGGCAAACACCTTCAATTTGTCCTGCACAAAGCAAAGAACCCAAATTCTAGCAGCACTGCTAACCAGGGGGGTTTCAAAGCAACCTGTTCCACTGAAACTCCCAGCATCACCTTCAGCTTTGATATTTGTTTTTCTCATACCAGCCAAGTTTTGCTTTCTAACTCAATTGAGCAGCTGAGCAGCACAGATGGTTCTTTCACTTCACGCTGATCTACCTGAGGAGAAGATCTGCGACCTCTAATTCTGTGCCTGGCAAAGATTTTGGATTAAACTAGGACAGGCAGCAGCTGGAAGGGTGCCCAAACCCAGCTGCCCTGACCCCTGCATTTCTCATCCCCCAGGGAGGTAAATATCCCGTAACAGAGCTATGGAAGATACCTGACAGCATCAGACCTCACACTGCCCTCACATCAAACAACCTACCATGAATCAATCGCTGATTCCTCCAAATGTCAGGAAAAATACTCAAAGCAGAAATCCCAGCACTGCACTGCTATAGAGGTTTAGTACATTTAATCAAGAATCCACAGGTTTCACACATTTAATCAAGCGATTTACTCAGCCTTGCACCCTCAGTGGGCCTCCATTACAGCCTGAGGATCCAGTCCACTGTGGAAAATTGTCATTAAAATATTCCCCAAGTACCACCCGCAGCTATGGCAAGGGCTGTTGGGCTGAGAGGAGAGGAAGCAGACTGCCTGCACAGCCAGTGAGCCTGACATGGGCAGTGGGAGCCCACAGAAAGCACTTCATCCATCAAGATGATTCCAGGGGTGACTTAGTTTAACAGTGAGACCTTCTGGTGCTTTTTGAGAGTTGGTAAGAGTTTATACCTCTACAGGATTTATATATGCAATAGGTTAGCATCGAGGAATATGAAAAATAAAGTCGCATTTTACATAGTAATTTCTTTCATCTTATGAATCTACAAAATACAAACTAAAATACTCTCTTCCGGCATTTAGTCAGTACTAAAGGTGCTTTACAGACAGACCAGATACTAAATTATTGAACTTACAGAATAATGGGGGAGGGATCCCAGAAATACTGTATGAATCTGTAATTCTAACTGATAAAAATCTCAGTAAATTATGCCAAAGTGTATTTGCAAAACACCTGATACATTCTTTTCCCAGGGAAAAGCCCTCCCAAAACTTCCTGCCAGCTTTTGCACAAAGGGCAGAGCAGAGCAGATGATGAGAGATAAAGAGCTCATTTGTAAGGAACGTTTTGTTTCCTCCTTGAAAAAGACAAGATGTCCAGAGGCTGCAGGAACAGCTGGATAAATGATCTGTTCCAAACTCAGAGTGTCTGAAGGATTCCATACTCACCACCTCCTCTCAAAGGCTTTTTGTTTGGTTTGGATTTCGGGAGTGCTGAGGCGGAGGCACCAGATTCTACTTCTTGCTGTTCAGAAAAGCAGAAAGTTACTCAGTAGGAATTTCAGCTCCCTTAATCACATGAACACAACTGTGAGCTGATTCACAGGGCTGTTACCTGATTCAGTTTCAGGTTTCCTTTGTAGCTTTTTCCTTCTTGCATACTCTCCCACATCGCGATCTTCTGCCTTCGCCTCTCCTCCTCCAGCTACGGAACAAATCCAGGACACAGATTTGATGTTAAAACTAAGATTTCGGAGCTAACAGAATCCCCAGAAACAGCTACAACAGACTCATCATTTATCTGATTTATCTGATGCAGTATCTCTGAGATTATGGAAGAATTTACTCTTTTTATACACCCACAACTCTTCCCCTCCTTAGGACGCACTGAGTCTGCAGCTTCTTTTGGCCACTTGATGCTTTAAAAGATTTTAAAAGTAAAACAGAACCAAGTGACAAGTTTAAACCCTGAGCCTATAAAAAGTATTCGGTAAAGAAATTTGCCTATGACAGTAATCTAACGCGCTGTGTGGGGTTCTACAGAGGAAATAAAGGACTTTTCCTTTGTTTTTAACTGCCAGTGTTACTGGGAGCATCAGCTATAAACTGAGGTCTGAGTCTCTGACTGCAAAAGCAAAACCAGAAAAGGTGGGATGATGATCAGTGTAATTGCTACGCTGATCACACCCATTTTCTGCACTTCCCCACTCAGCAATTTGCTATTTCTCGTGATCTCCTCAGACCCTCAAATTGCAGCAATGCTAAGCTACATTTCTAACGCTTACATTTCCCATTAAGAGCAGAAAACACACGTGCAGTGGTACAGTTAATTTAAACACCAGCAAAACCCCTCCAGCCACTCACTGCACACACAGCTAAGCTCCTGCAGGTACAGATTTACCTGTAAAAAATGAACACCAGGCCCACAGTGACCCTGGCACACAATTACAATTTGCTGCGAAGTGCTTGATGACAAATTTATCAGTTAAAGGAAGAAATGCTCTCTGCTTACCTGTCTTTGCTTTTCTTTGTATTTTTCTGCTTGAGCATTCAATTCCTCTTGCATCCTGAGGCGAGCTGCTGCCAAGGCTTCCTGCCTTCTTACCACCACATCAGGTTCTAGGAAATCAGGAAAGAGTTTGCAAAGCTACTCAAAGTAAATTCCAGATGGTCTCCTCAAAGAACTGTAATAAGGAAAGGCTCACATCTCTCCCTGCAACTGCTTTGCAGAAAATCACAGCTCAAATTCAGTTTCCAGCTAATCCTTTGTAGTAATTTATATGCTGAATTAAACTTCACCATGTTTTACTGTTTTAAAGCAATTATTTTAACAGGATTTTAATAAGGACACAAGTGTACCTAACCACAAAATTTAAACCTCGCACTTCAAGGACGCTTCCCTCTATTTCTGAAGAATTTGTTAGATACAAATTAATTCAGAAACATCACCCAGGCTTCGCAGGAACCATTTTTACTCAGAGAACTTTTTTTATGCAGAAGCATGAGGTAACCAGCCCACACTCACTCCTACTCCTTCTGGCAATGGGTCCTGCTGGTGTCAGTGCAGCACTGGATTTAACACCCTCCATCAGCAGAGAAATCACTTACAAACATGACACACATCTCAAGAGACACCTGGAGGTCTCAGAAAATCCACACTGAGTCACCACTGCTCTTCATGAGTGGCCTTTGAAGGTCAATAGGAAAATTATAACCCCCAAAAAAGGCAAATGTTGCTCTGTTTTCTCCCAGCAGCTGAAGCCTCTCCACATTTGTTTGCCTCATTTTTTGCTATGATCCAGTGACGAATATGAAAAAGAAATGTCAGCACTTTCAGTAATTTCATTTTACAGGCAGTTTGGGCAATTAAATTGCCATTTAATTATCATCACAAAAGAAGAGCAGAGGGATAAGGGCACGCAAATAAGATTTTACTGAGGCCCCATGTCCTGTCGTGCCAATGTGCCCAAGGGATCCGTGCCAGGCACTCATGGATTTGGCAGATCCATGAGCACAACCTGTGCTTTTCAGCAGGATCGTGACTGGGTGGGATTTACAACCTGTGCCACACTCCCAAAGACAACACAGCGTCACACCCCAAATGTACACAGTCCTGCCAGAGCAGGAACTGGGAAAGAATAACTGGAAGGGGGGTGATGAATATTAATAAAAAGCAAATATTTATAGAAGTATTTTCCCCAGGATTTAGATTTGGGCGTTTTGGTTTTGTTTGGTAAGTCTAAAAGTTATTTGGTACCTGACCACACGTGCTTTTAATCTCCATCCCCTCAGCTCCTGCACCACCCAAGAGCAGATATCCCCTGTTCTGCGATGTCCCACTCCTTCATTCCCAAACACTTTATTTTGGGACACAGCTTTTCCTTTCTTCCTTTTAAAAACATTTCCCTTGGCCCAGCCTTTCCCGGTCATCTCTTCAGGCTCACGATCTGTGGGCTGAACAGTTATCCCGAGCATCACTCTCCATTAAAAGCCCTCACCACGGGACCCGTTGCGGGCCGTTACCGCCTGCGGAGCCCCGTGCGGGCCCGAGCGGCTCCCACACCGGGCCAGGCACAAACACCGGCTCCGGAGAGGCCGCAGCGCCTTCTGTACTCACCCTCCGCCGCCTCAGCTGCTCCGGGCCGGGCGCTGGGCCGCGCCGCCAGGCTGCGGGACACCTTCTGCACCAGGAGATACACGGCGACCACGGCCAGGAGCATGTACCAGCCATAGCTGGACAGCACCGAGCCCACTGCCAGGGGGACAGGCCGGGGGTGAGCGCGGGCCGCACGGCGAGGGGCCCACCCGGGCGGGGGAGCGGCCCCGGCTCCGCGCCTCGGCCCCGCCGCCCCCCGCCCTCACCCCCGGCTCCCGGCCCCTCACCCGTGTGCTGCAGGGCCTCCAGGCCGCCCCGGCCCAGCGCCGGCCCGGGCCCCGCCGCGGGCCCGCCGAGATCCATCACCCGCCGCCGCCTCACGTCCGGGCCCGCCCCGCTCCGCCAATCACCGCCCCGTCCGCCGTTCCCTCACGTCCGGGCCCGCCCCGCTCCGCCAATCACCGCCCCGTCCGCCGTTCCCTCACGTCCGGGCCCGCCCCGCTCCGCCAATCACCGCCCCGTCCGCCGTTCCCTCACGTCCGGGCCCGCCCCGCTCCGCCAATCACCGCCCCGTCCGTCACCGCCTGGAAGCGCCGCGCCGACGCTGGCGGAAGGCCCGGGGTAACGTTCGGCTGCGCCGGCCAATGAAATAATGCGGTGTGGCGCAAGGCAGCCAATCAGAGTGCGCTACAAGCCAACCAGAGAATGCAGGAAACGCACGCCCCCCCGCCCCCGAGCGGGAAGCGGACGCGGCACAAGCGGAGAAAAAGGAATCGTTCGTTTATTGAACAACGAAATGCGCGAGGACGGGAACACCGGCACGGCCCGGGACACGAAAGGGCTCCGGGGGAGGGCTACGATCCGTTTGGCACCGTGTCCTCTTCCATTTCTTCTTCGCCATCCTCCGAAGGGCCTGAAAGGACACGTCATTGTTTTAGGGCAGCTGCTGCAGGCGTTGCTGTTCTTTTCCCACCCTTCCGCTGAGGAGTAATAATTGGAACGTTTAAAAACTCAACAGAAAGGAAAATCCAGGTAGGCCCGATGTACAGAAAACGGGAGCTGTGGTCAGCCTGGGGCTGAGATCCATCTCTGCAGAGCTCCCAGACTCACTGCTGTACCCACACCCGAGGCACTGGTCCTCAGCACAGCTCCAGAGACTGTAACTCATCTCGTTTTGTTAAATAACTGGGATGAACTTTGGAGTCATCCAATGCAGCGAAGCCCCTTGTTTGGCACCTGAGCTGCGCTCAGGCAGATCACAGGGAGCCAGGGATGTGCTCCACAGGAGACAAACTCACACTTTTTCTACCCAGCTCCCTACAGAGATCACATAAAGCATCGGGAAGCAAGGAAGAGAGGTGGATTCTGTTCAGAGAAGAGTAGCAGAAGCAGAGAGTTGACCTGATTTGCGCTCCCTGCCGGGGATCTGTCCCGCCTGCAGCAATCCCTTCAGCCGCTCCACCTCGGCCAGGGTCGAGGCGTTTGCGATGGCAGTCTGAGAAACAGAGAACTCAGTGAATCCTCACACAGCCAGTTGTCAGTCTGCTCAGAATGAACACAAACCCCAGATTTCCACCAGCTATCCTCACACAGCCCGTGTCAGTCTGCTCAGAATGAACACAAACCCCAGATTTCCACCAGCTATCCTCACACAGCCCGTGTCAGTCTGCTCAGAATGAACACAAACCCCAGATTTCCACCAGCTATCCTCACACAGCCCGTGTCAGTCTGCCCAGAATGAACACAAACCCCAGATTTCCACCAGCTATCCTCACACAGCCCGTGTCAGTCTGCTCAGAATGAACACAAACCCCAGATTTCCACCAGCTATCCTCACACAGCGCGTGTCAGTCTGCTCAGAATGAACACAAACCCCAGATTTCCACCAGCTATCCTCACACAGCCCGTGTCAGTCTGCTCAGAATGAACACAAACCCCAGATTTCCACCAGTTAAGTGACACTTGACACCTAATGAAAGTTCTGCTAAATTCTGGTACTAGAGAAGTCTACAAATGACAAATCGTTACCTCCCCCTTCCCTTGGAAGAACTCTAAGATCAGGTAAACATTTCTTTTAAGTTTTCAAAATACAGGTGGTTCAGAAGAAAACTTAAAGCAAAAGAATCTAACCCAGAGTCAGCAACACTGATCTGTCTGTCTGTTCAGTTTAGATCCCTGACAGCTTTTCTCCTCCACTGTTCTCCTGACATATTTACCTTAATTGCCTCCACGTCCCCTGGGGAGGGCCCAGTTTTCTTTTTGTCAGTTGGCAGACCAGCCCCTGGATTGAAGCTTCAAAAGGAAAAAAAAATAAAGACCTGTTACGCTTTTTCAAGAGTAGCTGCTTCTCTTTAACTTGAAATGCTTCCAAACTAGGTTTGAAGGCATTTCATTCCATCAAGTGTAGTATCTTATCTTTGTTAACAAACTGATACAGTGAAGAATTGCCTCCTTCAGAAACACCAGCAGCTTGTCCTCACTGTCCCATTCCCCCCCACCTTTTCATCCGCTCAGAGGCAGAAATTAACTTCATTAATCAGGCAGTTGACCAAAGCTCTTCAGTTTGGATGTTGTTGAACACTCAGCTGCTCTGTTGCCATTACAAAAGCAGGGTGGATAAATAAAGAGTAATTGAAAATGGGTTTTCTGTTCCCATGAGTTGAATGTGATATTACAACAGCCTAAAGTAAAGCCCATACTAAACTGGAATTCATCTTAACAGTCAAAAGAAAAAGGTAACTGCTGCTGCTTTAAGGAAAATCACCTGCTTATTGTAAAATTGTCACAGACGTGATTCCCTTTCCATTCACAAGCTTGAGCTCAAGTCCATCTATCAGAGCTTCAAATGCTCAATCAGTTCAAGACATTTTTCTGTTTAACCATGAATTTGGAAATGCTGTTGCCATACATGATGTGAATTCTTACCAAACAGGTTGATTGAAACGTATGATGTACCACTTAACAATTAAACTAAACAAACATGTATTATAATAGCTTAATTAAAGATTTTCATTTGTATTTCTTCTCCTAACTACAGCAGATTTTGCAGCAAAACAAAAGAATTAAGTTACCAATCATCTAGGAGAAAAACCCCACCAAACACAAACTAAATAAAGGCCACCTCTCTGCAGCTAAGTAACAAAAATAAAAGTAAGATTTCCTGCTTGTTGACTTCAGTGAATCCACCTTGACCAAGTTATCTCTTTCAGAAATATTTCTGAGATGTATTCACCACCATCCAAAACTCGGGGTGCTTGGACAAGGCACTTGTGGCTCCCAAAGCTTTTGAGGCATCCTGCCAGCAGCTGATATTTCAGTTTTCTGCCTGATACTGCACACAAAGGAAGTGGTGTTTCTGAAGGAGGATGCCAGTGTAAATTTGTTTTATCTTACGTTTTTGCTCTCCTGGCAATATCCTTTGCAAGCTGTGCACCCCGTTTGCCCTTGAACATTTTCTCTGCCTCCTGTCGCTCCTACAGCGATACCACACACACACACAAAGTTAATTTGAGAACATCACAGTTTGCAAAGCTTCTGTCTTGGCCAAGAAAGACACTTTGGCTCATCTTCATCAGTGAAATTGGTACATGGAGACCAGATGTAAGAACAAGCAGATAAACATAGCCCAAACACTCAACGATGTATCAACCTCGTGCTCTTAAATTTAAGAGCTCCTTCCCACACTCATCCCCCACCCAGAGCTGAGGGCTGTGCTGTTTGCTCGTTTCTTTCTCTAGAGGTGTTTCCTACTAACACCAAAGAGTAACACAAAACAAAGGCACTAAAACTTAATTAAATATAATTAAACAGATTATATCCTTAACAGAAGGAAACCATGAAAGAAAACAATGAGAGCGTTGTAGAGCCACTTACAGAATTTCAATAAAATTTACAACTAAGGCAACAAGATCACTGTTAGTGGTGAATTTTCAAAGAAAAAAAAAGAAAACACAAAAAAAAACCCCAAACCTAAATCAAAAGCAAGCAGACTTACTTTGAGCTTCACTTTTTGAAAATCCAGCACTCTGACCTGGGGAACTTTATGAATTAGATATAATCTGTAATGTTTCTTATTTGTTACAGGATTCCTTAGAACGCTGTGAAGTAAATAAAGGTTATGAAGAGGCTCTTAATACAAAATATTTTAAATTACACTTGTATTGAAATATATTAATATACTTGAAATGCATTCATGTACTTCCTGCTGTAACAGATAACAAGTAACACCGTGAAATAAGCCTAGTGACAGTTCTTTGATAAAATGGAAACTACAGTAAAAACTTGCACTTTAGCAATTCAGTAGATTTAACTGAAGGATGACATAAAGAACAACCTCAAAATAATCCTAATACTCCCCACAAAAAATAACTGAAACATCACTTTTTCTATCTGGACCCTGAAAACTGAAAAATCACAGGACAAACTGCATTTCTTTCTGTCCCTCACACCAAATATAATATTATTGAGAGGTCCTTGTTTACATGTATTTTAAACTTTTTTTTTTAATTGACAGATTAAACCTTTTGATTTTAGGTTTTTATAGGTTAAGCTCACTTCAGCACTTGTGTATTGGTTTATGGAGATGTTCCATCTCACTATCCCAACAATCTGTCAGTGATATAAAACCTCAGACATTAATTACCAGATGTTTACAAAGAGTAGAGGAAACACTGTTTACCAATTCAATTTTTAGATATAAAGGATCTATCACAGCTCATAAAAAGCAGAGCAAAGGGCCAGCAGCACAGTTCAATCAGCAGAGAAACTTTTCTTTTTGGGGTTACATACCTCAGGTAAGTCAGTGATTTAATAGTTGATAACGGGTCCAGTTCACCCTGGGTAAAGGGAGCACAGCAAGAAATTTTAAGCCCTTTTGGCAAAAAAAAAAAATCAAATACTTGAAAATAAAGTTCCTGAACTCGTATCTATTTTAGAGATTAATTAAATTCATTAATAATTCATTATTTTAATAGGAAAACCACTAAGCTTTGTGACTGCTGTTCCACTGCATGATGCAAGTCATGTTCATTAAAGTATGAACACCACTAACTACTGCCAAAACTAGGATATTACTCTAAAGAGAAAGTAACAACTATTACCAAAAGCATATGGCACTACTCTCAGGAAAATGGTTAATTAGAGAGATGAAAACCACAAATTTTAAGCTTGTTTAGCTTTATCCTGCCTCGCAGCTTACCAGTTCAGCAATGTTGTTGTTGGTAAGAATGAGCTCTGTGAGGCTGGGCAGAGCCTGCTCCAGGTTCTCACCTATCCGACTGAAGAACAACAGAAAACAAAGGTTTAAATTAGGGCAGGAATTAGCAGTGGTGGAAATACACAGAGAAACACAGTAACACAGAGGATCTCCCTGTGAACAACCCAGTCTGACACTGGCAGAAGTTTGTGTGAGCATCCAAAACACTTTTCTAATAAAGGTGGCAATAAATCACTGCGAGAATATTAGATGCAACATGAAATTTAAATCCATTCCCTTGCAGGTATCCCTTTCTTTGTGTCTTTATGGAGCTGATTACTGAAATCCAAGGACATGGCCAAATCCCAGACTCTGCACCTCATTGTCCTGGCTGAGAAACAAAACACTGACTTTTGCACTGAATGAGGAAGGAAACTGAAAGAGGGCCCACACAGTGCTCAGTGCTGATTTTATTGCCTGAAACAAACACTCCTGCACCTACCCAGCAAGGAAAGACACACACACCTCTCTGCCAAAAGCATTTTCCTCTGCCCCAGGGTCCCATCAGCCCAAAACACAGCCCCTTACCAAATCCTGTTGTTATTCATGAGGAGCGTTTTCAGCCTCCGAAGCAGGGGGAATCCGTCCAGTTTGCGGATCTCATTGTCAGAAAAATCAATGGCATCAAACTGGTCTAGAGTGGCACCCAAGTTCTCAATAACAGGGATTTTATAACCTGAAGAGAGAGTGCCAGGAAGGGATTAGATGGCGCCCGCAGCAAAAGCAAAGTGTGTGCGGGCAAATCTGGATGGACTGAGGATGCTGAGGATGCAAATCTGTCTCAGACAAAACACCTCGGGATCGACTTTCCTCCACCCAGTCCCAGACCAAACTCTCCCCCTCAAACCCAACAGCCCTCACGGCTTTTTCAATCCTTCTTCCTCCCCCTCAGCAAAACCACCTTTCTGGCACATCCCTCGTGCTGGGGTACATCCCACCACAGCACAGTCCTCCCACATTTCCCCCATTTTCCCTTCTTGGTGATTGGGACGAGATGATCTTTAGGTTCCCTGCCAACCTACACCATTCTACCACCTTTGATTCACCCCCTCACATCCCCCGCAGGTTCCGAAGCCACTGGAGCCTCTTTAAGCGCTCTTCGTCCCCAATCCTCGGCCACCGCAGCCCCTCCAACAAACCTCTCCGCGGCTTCCCCGTCCTGCTTCGGCACCTCCGGCCACGGAAGGCGCCAGGCCCCACTGCAAGATCCATCACGGACCCTCTAATCCCCATCACAGCCTCTCCTCCGGGATCCAAACCAGTCCTCCTGCAGGCTCCATCACTGACCAGGCCTCACCACACACACCCACCCACAGCCGGCCCTCAGCCCTCCGCCCTCGCCCGCCCCCATCCCAGCACAGCCCCTCCCGCCCCGCGGGGCCCGCGCACCGCGCAGATCGAGCTCCCGGTCGCGGACGGCGTTGGTGTACTGTGCCGCCTGCTCGATCAGCTCCGCCGTGAGCTTCACCATCGCGACAAACGGCGACAAAAAGCCACAAACCGCGACACAGCGCGACACAGCACGATACACCGCGCCAGGCCCCGCCAGGCCGCGCCGCGCCGCCGCAGGACAGCGCGCCGAGCGCCGAGCGCCGAGCGCCGAGCACGCGCGGGCCGGGCAGCGGAGCGCCGAGACAGCGAACGGGAACCGCCCCTCACCGCCCTGGCCGTGCATTCCCCTGCTCAGGGACCGATAACAGCCCCCCAACACCGCATCGCTGCATTCCCCTGCTCAGGGATCGATAACAGCCCCCCAACACCGCATCGCTGCATTCCCCTGCTCAGGGATCGATAACAGCCCCCCAACACCGCATCGCTGCATTCCCCTCCTCAGGGATCGATAACAGCCCCCCAACACCGCATCGCTGCATTCCCCTCCTCAGGGACCGATAACAGCCCCCCAACACCCCATCGCTGCATTCCCCTGCTCAGGGACCGATAACAGCCCCCCAACACCGCATCGCTGCATTCCCCTGCTCAGGGATCGATAGCAGCCCCCCAACACCCCATCGCTGCATTCCCCTGCTCAGGGACCGATAGCAGCCCCCCAACACCGCATCGCTGCATTCCCCTGCTCAGGGACCGATAGCAGCCCCCCAACACCGCATCGCTGCATTCCCCTCCTCAGGGATCGATAACAGCCCCCCAACACCGCATCGCTGCATTCCCCTCCTCAGGGGCTATAACAGCCCCCCAACACCCCATCGCTGCATTCCCCTCCTCAGGGGCTATAACAGCCCCCCAACACCCCATCGCTGCATTCCCCTCCTCAGGGGCTATAACAGCCCCCCCAACACCCCATCTCTGCATTCCCCTCCTCAGGGGTTATAACAGCCCCCCAACACCCCATCGCTGCATTCCCCTCCTCAGGGGCTATAACAGCCCCCCAACACCCCATCGCTGCATTCCCCTCCTCAGGGGCTATAACAGCCCCCCAACACCCCATCTCTGCATTCCCCTCCTCAGGGGCTGATACAGCCCCCCAACACCCCATCGCTGCATTCCCCTCCCCGGGCCAGCTCCCAGCCCCACGCCCGAGCCGTGACTCACAAGCTCCGAAGGAACTTGTCTTTGCCACCAGCAGCGCCCTAAAGCAGCACCGATGCCACCAGAGGTTCCCTCCCACCTTCTGGTGTTTCCAGGCTCAGATTTATCTGCAGAAATCCGGGCAGAGCAGGAGCACACTTCATGCCATGGCTGGTGTTTCCCTTCGGGCAGAGCTGTGTTCAAGCACTTGCTTGAACCCCTGCTGCAGAGCCAGGGCACCTTCTACAACAACCACAGCTCTGGGTTTCCGTCCATCCCAGCAGCAGCTCAGCCTTTGCTCCTGGACACTGTGTTGCCCGTAAGCACCTTCCTCCTGCAGCATCTGGGGCAGTTTTCTGTCACTCCCCTGTGCATTCCTGGTCTCAGAGGTGCTGTGATGGGCTGGGAACACCCCACAGGCTGCAGCAGGACACACACCCTTTACCTGTGAGGTAAAATGTGCTTGCAAATGTTGCTACATCCTCCTAACTGGCTTTAGGAATTTGGGAAACAGCAAGGAAGAGCTGGGAGTAGCTCTGGGGGAGCTGAGGTGGCTCTGGCTGCTGTGTCTGGCCAGGAACTCCCTCCCAGGTCCCTGGGTCTGAGGCTGGGGCACTGCCTGGCACCACGGGGCTCAGCTGGTGGGTGAACCACAGTGCAGGTGACTGGACTGAAAGTGACACCCCCGGACCCCCAAAACCTGCTGAATGTCACCAAGCCACTACTTCTGGGGAAATCCTTCCCCAGCCTTCCGAGGGGACGAGGAAGAATGATTTCTGTCTCCACTGCTGTCGAGGGAAGGATATTTTCCGTGAGCCATGACATTTCTGTGAACCCAGAGGATGTGATAACAGGCCAAACGCTGCAGCCACGCGTGGCCCTATACAGGGATGGCTCATGCTTTTCTTCTGGGAGCTTCTCAGGGCATCACCCCGGGCATGACGCCTGGCTCAGTCCCCAGGACTGCAGAGTCAGAGCTGGCCCTGCCAGGGATCAGCTGGGCTCGGGCAGCTCCTGTGCTCTCTGCTGTGAAAACTCCCTCACCAAAGCTGTATGGGAAAGCACAGAGTCAGGTTTTTGTAACAGCTGCATTTGTTTTATAACATAGGAGGGAGCAAGAACAAGAGGGAGCTGTCACAAGAAAAAACCCAAGAGTTAGCAACATTCTTGTACGTGACTCAGGCATCATGCAGCGTTAAAGACAAGAGACTTTAGTCATTTCAGGCTGTTCTTAAGAGGAGACTCTTTCCAGCCTCCTGGAAAGCAGGTCCTGCCTCTGACAAGGCCAAATAAAACACGGACCTGTCTCCCTTAGCACAATACATCTGTTTGCCTCAGCTCTACAGCCACAATAGAATTGTAATTGCGAGCAGATGGATTCTGGGTCTCAGACGCTGCACACAAGCTCTCGACAGTCCTTTCTTTGCAATGGAAACTCAAAGCAATGATTTTTAAGATCTGTGTTCCCCACCTGCCAACTGCACAATGGCAGATGGCCGTGGCTGCAACCCCACGGCCAAACTGCAAACGAGGAGCCAGGCTGTGCTAAGATTTTCCACAAAACAGCTATTATAGATTTGGCTTCGGTGCCAAGAGACAACAGAGAAATGAGCTTTAATAAATTGCCTAAATATGCATTTATCTTGAAGACACAGCCACTTTGATCCTCTGAGCATACCAGTCAGACTTCAATAGCTCCGAGCAAGTATTGCAACAGCTTGGAGAAATAATCTGAATTTTATTACTTTACAAGAATGATTTCTGAGGGAAGCGCTGGAAGCTGATGTTGTTGCATGAATTCAATGTGCAGAATTTGTTTTTCTTTCCCTGGCAGGCTGGAAGGCAGCAAAAAGCAGGATAGAGCTGAGACTGCTGGCGACTGGTCATCTTAAATTGCCTTGCCTTCCCCCGTGTGTATTTTAAGCTATGTCAAGGTGTAAGAATAAGCATTTTCCTTCCTTTGTAGTATTTCAGTACGTCTAAATATATCAGGGAGCAGTATTTAGAGGCAGGCTGCTGTGAGCCAGAGAACTGGAAGGCTGGCACAGTACTCCTGATCCACAGCTCCTGTTTTTTCACTAGCACAGCAGGAGAAATGAAGTTTGGTATTTTCCAACCAAAAGGGCAGAAGCCAGTTCAGTGTGTCAGCCCAGTTCTGACCTCTGGTTTGGCCTGAGTCTGAAAGGGAAATCCTGCAGCAAGAGGAAGAATCACTGTGTGTGATTAATTCACATTTATCATCTGATGAATGTGAAGACCGACAAAATGCAGGAGCCCACAGCTGCACATTTCTGAGAAAGCATCTTCCCTTGTGGGAGGGCTCCATTCTTTTCTTTTTTTTCCCCACTTAAAAAGCTCAGTTCCAGATATCCAGGCACTACCCCGGGCACTTGGCCCACGGTTGTTGCAAAACCAACAACGACAAACAAAGGGTTCCATTCCCCAACCACAGCAGCAGCTCCTCTCCTTCCCAGGCAGCCAACAGGGAACAGGGGCCCCGTGGCTCCCAGCTGCTGGGAACTGCAGTGGGGAACTGGGGGGCTCAGGATGCTCCTTGCATGAGTGGGAAAGGGGAGCAAACCCTTCTGCCAGCTCATCCAGGATCCCCACACTGGAGAATGCACACACCCGTGCCCCAGCACAGCCCCAAACCCCAGTAAGATGGCCCTGAGTGCACCAGCCCAGCCTGGCACAGGGCAGGTATTCGGGATTTGAGTTTCTTCTGGAGGTAAAAGACTTTTATAACAGCAGTAATGATGTTTTTGCAGATGCAGCTCATCTGCTCCTGAGCATTTGTCCCACAGGTGCCCTGAGCTGAGCAGGAGCTCCAGCCATGGGAGCAGCTTTGTCCAGCAAAGAAAGGACGTGCAGTACCTCCAGCTGAGGCTGCATGAATTTGGAAAAAGCACAGATTCATTTGTCAAGGGAGATCAATAGTTTATTAACTTAAAGATCAGTTCACCGAAGCTCCATCTTTCCTTGGATTTGGTCCAGGCAGGTGAGGGCTGGAGACAGTGTGGCTTTCGCCTCCTCACCTGGCTGAGGTGAGCTCTTGTGGGCAAGCCCAGGCAGGGCAGGTGTCGTTGCAGCCGAAACCAAGCAGGGATTATCCCAGCTCTGTGTGGAACTGGTGACAATTCGTACTGGGAATTTCACTGGCGAAAGGTTTAACCCATTAAAACTATTAACAATGAGAATCAGAACATGCAGCGTAGGAAAGAGTGTTTACATACGTCTGGTGCAAAGAGTGGCTTTGCAGGGTCAGAGAGGAGAAAAGGAGAAGGAATAAGACACAAAAAGATGCCCCGCTCCCATATAAAAAATAGTCCACAGAGAAAAAAACAAGGATTGTATAAGTTATTTTTTAAAAATCTGTAAAACAACATAGCCAAGGATATTTTAAACACAATTATATAAACACCACATGACTTACTATTGAGAGAGAGCATGAAAAGGTTTGTTTCGGGGAAGGGTTTTGTAGAATTTCCTGGCTGGATCCCTGGAATGTCTCACTTGGGAAATGGATGCCCAAGAAAAATCACTGCCATGAACGGGAGGATTTTTTGGGAGAGAGAGAGGGGTGTACCCAGCGAAACAGGGAGAGGATCGTAACGCAAAATGCCAAGAAAGATTAACTGGGACAACATCTCGTTTAGAGGAAGGATTTAGCTTGTTCCAGAACTGACTTAATCAGCAATGTACGAGCAGTTCCAGGAGGGAAACACATTTTGTGGTAAGGCTGGTCCGTGTGGACAACCCCTCCCCAAAACCCTACGACTCCTTGTAGGCACACGGGTTTTGCCTGGCTGCAGTTACCTGCAGGGCAAAGCCCTGCTGGGCTGACACACCTGCAGAGCCACGTGGGGCAGCTCTGGCTTTGGTCCTCAAACCTCCAGTTATTGCCACGGCCAGAGGGAAGCAGTGACCGACCGGATCCGAACAAGGAGTGCCGGAGTGGGCGTGGGGCCCCGCTCCGGAGCCGCCTGGTTCATCGTTTTACCTATGTACAGAGCACGACGCTGGCAAAGCAGGTTTAGATCAGCTGGCACCTGGCACAAAATGGTACCAAAACCGAGCCAGAATCGGCTCTTTCCTCGCAGGAAGTGAAGTCCTGCATCCCTTGTGGCGAGGGCTCCCGCCGGCCGCTGGGAGCGGGCGGATCAGTGGGATTTCTGCGAAGAACCAAGCGTGTGTACATGGATCATGCATTGGTCCCTGCTCACCAGGAGTGTTTGAGAGTGTTAATATCACCACTTGTCTGCTGCTTCCAGGCCTCGATCGCTCAGGGTACGCTCCAATCTCTGCTTAACATATTGCTATAGAAACGCGCCGACAGTGATATTAAAGCTATCAAACTTACGAGCGAATGCTTGACAGCACCATGTAAACTCTCCCAAAGCTGAAAAAATAAACTTTTGTCCTAAACATTTGGCAAAACTGGGCTGGCAGTCAGTGGAAGTCCTGGATGGATTCAGCCGCTGAACTTTACCCGGCCATAAGACACGTCTGACAGCAGAACTGCACAAACAGCTTCTTTTCACAGAGCTTGTTTGATTTCACCATCTCACAGAAAGTCTTGTCAGCTGGAAGGCAGGGGTGAGGAACAAGAGAAAATGAGAGCAGATTAACATTTTAAATAAACAAACATTGCACGTAACAGGCGCAGCAACTGTGCCAGTGTTGGGGGAGACGGAATTGAAAAGGAGTCGCTTTTTAAGGGCATCTTTCACATGATTTTAATGAGGGAATAAAGGAGCTTTGCACTGAGTGGGAGAATTAGCCCCAAGACTAAACTATAACGAAATACAAATGCTTGGATGTGTTTGAGCAACAGGCAGATATCCAGAAGTAGTGCCAGGTGAGCCACCTGCCCCCCACAGCCGGAGCCCAGCCCGCTGCAGCCGTGCCCCAGCAAGCCCAAGAGCTCCAGCACTTTTAGCTTTAAATGGTGAAGGGAATCCCCCAAACCTCCCATTTTAGCTACCAGGAGAGCACTACTGTGCCAGCCACGTACCACAGTTCTGCCACTTACCGTTGGTACAGGTTTCATTTGTCACACAGGAGCCACCGAGGAGGCTGTATCCTTCCTTACACCTGAGGCAGTTTCCACTGGAGCCCTCGCAGGCTGAGCAGTGGTCATCACACCTGGGGACAGAGACCTTGCTGTGACCTGAGCCAGCACCAACACCCCGGTGCTGGCTCAGGCCACCCTAAGTGGGCTGTCAGCCAAAAGATGTCTGCTGGCACCGTGACAGACAGACCAAACCACAGGATGTGCAAAATGGCAAATTCAAAGCTTGAAACGTTATTGAAGCCCTGAGTTTGGTGAGGCCAGCTCGATGCCCAGCGACAGCTAGTGACATCCCAAAAGCTCTTGTCTTCTGGGAAGATTCGCTGGGACATGCACCTCACCTCCCAGCCATCCCAGCTAGAAAAAGAGCTGCAAAGTGAACCTGTGCTGCTCCCATCCATCTGCCCAGAGTAAAGAGCCCAGCGCTGTGCTTCCTGCCTGGGGACAGTGGCTTGTGGACACTGTGCCTGAAATCCCTGGGAAGGGATGCTGGTCCCTGCTGAAGTGCAGGTGAGTGAAACCCCAGCAGGCAGGGTTGTGTGTTCCCAAGTCAACTTTAATCCTTGCCTTTCGTGTTTGCTTTCATGAGGCTGAATCCACTCCCACTCCCCACTTAAAGCACAGAGCTCCGGAGAGAGTGGGAGCAAATTGTTGCCTCCCGGCATCTCCCTGTCTGCCACACACAGCCCCGTGCTGGGCCAAGGAGTGGGGAACACTCCTCCAACATGGCCACAGGGCGAACGGAGCAGGTTTAATTGAAGGCTGGAATATTTACCTAAACATTGCTGTTCCTCCCACACCTCCTCCAGAGAGCCCGGGGCTGAGGCTGAGCCCCTTCCACTGTAGCCCTAAGACACCTTGGCTGGCTCTGGCGGGGGAGCGTGCGGCTCCGCTGCTCTGAAATCCACAGGGCAGGGGCGTGTGGGGTCCAGCCCCACAGCTGCTCTGGCTCCCTCATCCCTGTTTGAATTTCCATCAAGCTGTGAGCTGTTTCCAGTGTTATCCTGTCATGGCTGGCAGCGCTCCCCATCCGCCCTGGCTTTGCTCCGGTGGTCCCGTACCTCTTGCAGACTTTGTTGGGCAGCCCGTGGCTGTCGGCGGGGTAGAAACCCTCATGGCAGGCGGGGACACAGCGCCAGTGGGGTGCAGAGCCCTCGGGGGTGCAGGGGGTGCAGTCCTCCTCTCCTGGCCCTGTGGGGACAGGGAAAAGGGCAAAATGGCACCTGGGTGGTTTCGGAGACAGTGCGAGCGTGGGCACAGCCCCACATGTGATGGGGGCATCAGCTTGGCTTTGTCTTGCTCATGAACGAGATGCCTGTTGTGCCACAGGATCCCGCGCGTGTGCTTGGCTCCCACCCCAAAAAAGTCAGCTCTCATCCCAAAAAACCCAGCTGGGACCCAGTGTCTGTCCCTCTGCAGAGCCAAGAGCTGGCTACCAGGGCTCGGTGATGAACAGCACACCGAAATCCCCTCTGGGCCATCAGCCACAACTCCCAAGCATGCACCAGGGTTTGGATTTCCCTAGGGTGGAAAAGAAGATGCTGAACTGGGCCAAGGAGGAGCTGGAGGAGGAAAATGCTCCAGAGAGGAGCTGGGAAAGCAGAGGACCCCACTCCGATGCCTGTGTGTTATGGCTGGACAGCAAAGCTCAGTGATAGAGGTGGTATCGTTAAAGGGTTTCCATGCACCAAGCTTGAGAAATGGTTATGCAGGAAAAGGAGATGAGAAAAGGCTGGAAAAATAATTGTGGTGGAGTATGTTCACACTGACTGGAATAAGAATTAGAAGGGAAATCATTTTCTTCAAGGGTTAAGAGCCCATTCCCTTCCAGGCTTGCCAACAAGATCGATAAATATTTTGGATTTGGACTAAGGCAATTGCCCATGTATGATAGAAGAGGTTCATGCCACTGAACATGGATTGTCTAGACATCATATTATCATCAGATCTATGACGATTTCGAGGGCAGACGCAAACATTAACAATGGAAAATAATTGGACTTGCAGGAAGCAAGAAAGGCAGGATTTAAAGGGAAAGCTGAGCAACCTGAGGCAGCTGGGGGAAGCTGGGAGCGGCCAGCCCGGCACTGTGGGGCGGCTGGGATAACACGGGATAACACAGGATAACTAACACACCTCAGCTGCCTGACATTTTTATCCGCTGCAAAGCCACCTTCCATCACTCCGAGAGGGTTTTACAGCCTCCCCCGCAACCTTATTAAACTAAAGCACCTGGCTTCGGGGAGATCGAGAAATAAAAAATGGCTCTAATAAAAATGTAAAAACTCCCCTAAAAACCTTTCCAGCATGAACATATACCTCACGGGACGTGCTGGAGATTTGGGACTGCTTTCCCTCCAGCACACTCTGCCTCGGCTCAGGGTGGGTACAGTGGGGGTTGGCATTTGATGCACGAGGGGTTTGGGGTTTTGCACGGGATGCTGTGGGGCCAAGGACATACCTGTGCTGGCGGGGCAGGTCTCACACCGTCGGGGCTCCCGGCTGAGGTACATGGCAGGCTGGCACTCTGGCACACAGCTCTCCCCTGCCAGGCTGCCAGGAAAGCAGAGAACATTTGCACCCAAAGCTATGGGATTCAGGGACTCAACACAGCCCATTCCCATCTCCTCACCCCCTACGGCATCCTCAGCCCGCAGCGCAGGAGGTGTTGGAAAGCCAGCCAGCATTTTAGGAGAAATTAAAATCCTGCCTGGACCAAAGGGACAGCTGCAGGTCCCTTAATTAAGCATCCAGGAGGAAATAAAATTATTTTTTTCCCCTTGGGCAGCCAGCCAGGCTCTCCTGAAGACCTTTTGCACCACTGTGGCTCCCCAGAATAAAAGGAAATTGGTTCAGCGCCGCGGCTGGGCCGGTGCTGCTTCACCGGGGCAGGGATGATTTGAAGTCCCGGCTTAAAAGGATATTGGACAATAAAAAACAAGCGCCGTGTGGATTATGTCTGACAAGTGCCTCCACTTGTGCTTTTCCGAGGGAGTAGATAATCTTTTGGCAGCGGGAATTTCTTTGTCTGAGCAAGCCCCACTGCTACACCGTGGCTCTGACTCACAGTGCTTGAACACTGCTATGGGATTGTACTTCCGTAAGCAACTGGGGAGGGAAAACATCTTGTCCCTAGTGCTGACACCGGGCTCTGTGTGCCAGACACCATGGTGACAGCAGCAGTGGCACCCAGTGGTCCTCACTGGGTCAGGGCTTCTCCTGCAGGGCTGGAAAATCGCTGTCCTGTACTACCTCCACTCAACAGGTACATCAGATAAAATTTTCAGCGTGCATGAATGTGAGGGGAGGGTTTCTGCATTTGCTGTGAGGATTCTCAGCCTGCCTGGAGCAGCTCAGGCTGGTACCAGGTCTACACAGCACTCACCCCCACCCTGGAAAGAGCTGGGGAAAATGAATTTAAATTTAAATCATGGCTTTCAGCTAAGAAAAGGATGCTGATCACCACTTTTAAATTCCCAGACCTCCAACACACTGCACCAACAGCTGCAGCACCATGGAAGCAGGATCTCTGGTCTTGAACTTAATTCACTCTCCAATTTCCCATCGCTTTTCCCAAATTTAAACCACAGGTATGCATGCTGCAGGTATAAACTCCTCCCATGCTGGTGTGTTACCTGAATCCCTCTTTGCATGCAGTACATTTGTCTGCTTCGCCGACACATTTTTTACAGCTTTGATGACATTTCAGACAGCGTTTCTGACCTTTCAAAAAACAAAGCAAAGCAGGGAGAATAAAATCTGGACGGTGATTTGCAAGCAGCAGTCAGAGCCACAAAGCCCCACTGCACCCCAGCACCAGCTCCCCAAGGGGAGAAAGGCACATCCCTCCCCAGCAGATCCCTGCTATTGCAGGTGACCTTATCTGTCACCGCTTGCTAAAAAGAAATATGCTTTGCAAGCAGCCAGGATCATTAATTACAGTCTTCTAATTAAGAGCTTTGAGTTGAGCACCTCTGCTTTGCACCACCCTCTGAACACCCAGAGGTTTCCCTCCTCCCCTCACTGTGCAAAGTGTGTCAAGAGGGAAATTCAAAGCCAACACTCAAGAATCAAGGTGCGTTCTCCACCCATAGCACTTAAAATAGAAGCAGCCCCCGCACACCCTCATGTGATAAACCTCCTTACGTTCCTCGGCGTAGAACCCTGGTGGGCACAGCAGCACGCAGGTGCCCATCTCGGCGTGGTGGTAGAGGTTCCTCTTGCAGGCCGTGCACTGGCTCGGGCCCCTCCCGACGCAGCGCTCGCAGCCCTTGTGGCACCGCCGGCACCTCCGGGCGCCGTTGTCACCGAAAAACCCAGCAGGGCACGAGCTCACGCACATCCTGGGGAGGGAAGCGGCAGCACCGGTCACCTCCCGCCTCAGGCACCCGCCACTGTCCCCAGGCCTGCAGCACTTGGGGCATCCCCCAGCCTTGGCAGCAATTGGAGCTCGTTTACTTCTTCTTCTTGTGATTTACGGTGTCTTGAAAGCCACAGCTCTAATACAGAGACGAGGACTCTCGTCCAAGCTGTAGGTAAAGTTTTCCTGTGCCATCCCAGGAGACGGAGGAGTGGAGCAGTTCCTGAAGTGATTTGGCAGCTCAGCTGGCTGTCCCTTGGGTGTGGGTGACCCCAGCCAGTGAAGCCAAAGCTTCTTCCTCAACATGATTATGTGGCCAAGATCCTCCAGGACTCTCCAGCTCCATCTTCTCCACCCCACTGTATCCTAATTCAGGACAGGGATCCTCACTGCTCCTTCTCCACCCATTTAATTTCTCATACACTTCTTTCTCTGTGCAAACATCTATCACCCACACTAACCTGTGAGACCTGAGGAAAGGTGCTGCTGTTGCCTGGGGACCCCATGGGGACACCCCACCACCCCTCACCTGCCAGTTTTCATGCTGCCCAGGCTGTAGTGGATGCAGTTCAAGCACTGGTCGGCGTTGGGGCCATCGCAGCCCTGGTCACCACACTCAGGATGGCACGGACCTGAGGAGGGAGAGACCAGCTCAGTGTGGGAGAAGCTGAGCATCCTCCAGGCACCACTGCCAGGATGCCCTGAGCACACCCTCCCTGGACCAACAGACACCTGAACCCTTCCCTTATTTTATTCTAGCTCCTATATCTATTATATTTTAAATTTTATCCTATCTATCTTCTGGAACTGAGTGGCTTTGGGTGCTTGTCTTTCCTGCAGCTCATCCTTCCAGAATGAATCCCACCCAGCCACCCTCTGGCTGAGCAGGAGCAGCTTTGAAAGAGGGACCTGCTCCTCAGGGAGCAGCAGAGACACCCACCCCTGCCCTTGCTGGAGGAGAGAAGGTGGGCAGAGGAGCTTTTTTTACCCCTCAGACAGCTGCACCACCAATTTGTGGCTGAGACGGGGCACTTTCCTACCTTCTAATTTCACCATCCTGCTGCCCCGTTCTGGCCACAGGCACTGCTCCTCCCAGCCCGCCTCAACCCCAGGCAGGATCAGACCTCGTGGCTCCCCCAGTTTTTATCTGGGTTTTCATTTCCCTGAGTACTCTGGGGGGAACAGTGTGGGAGCTCAGGCAGCGCTTACCCGCGTACTCCTCCTCCTCCTCGGCCACCTCCACCTGGCTGTGCAGGAAGGCAGCTCTCGATGGCTCCATCTCCGATGTTGGCACTTCCAGTGACCTCCCCCGGGACTGGGGCCCACTCAGTGCAGTGTAGGGGTGCTCTCCTGTCCCGTAGAAGATGAGGCTCCACTCCTTCAGCTTCCCTGTGGGGCAGACACAATGTCACCCATCCCTCTCCCAGATTTGGGGGAAGCAGGAGGAGGATGGACTGGACCATCAGGGTGTCACCGCTGGCACAGCAATGCAGAAGCAAACAGTGAACGCCCAGAAATGTTCATGAGCCCCTGAGCTTCCAGCCCACACAAATGCAGCTGTTTAAGGCACTTATAAGGGATTTTTAATTCCATAACTCATTGAGGAACCGCAGCACCACCACAGTCTCCGAGTCCAACACTGGAGAGAACCAGTAATTTTAAAAGCTCCACAATAGAGGATTATTTCTGTCTGACAAAAGCCACCCGGCACACACTGGATTATTTCTTGCTGCTGTTGCTCCAGCCATTTCTTTTTGCCTAACACAAAAGAGGTCTGAGCTTGGCATCCCCCAAAACACTGTGGTGCACCTGGCGAGACCCCCCCAAGGCCTTACACCCACACCAACACCCTCCACAAGCCACATGGCTCTGGGGAGAGAGTCCAAAACTGCTGCTGCTTCTTTCCAATGCTGTTTTTCTTCCAATTCCCCATCGATGCGAGTCACTTCATGCCTGCAGCGTGCTCGGCTTTAACTCCTAATCCCTGTGTTTCCAGGAAGGGCTTAAAATTTGCAATACCCAAATCCCTTGGCTCTCCCAAAGGCATGAGAGGACACACCTGCTGCACCGAGCAGAGCTGGTGTGAGCGTGCAGAGGGTCAAGCCCTGGCAGCATCAGCTGGAAAAGAGCCTTTGCCAAAAGAATTGATTTAAATTTGCTTTAAATCTAAAATATCCTGTGTGAGGGAAGCCCAGGCTGCACGGGGCTGATGTGGGGGTGCAGCACATGACACTCGTAATATTTAATTGATATTAAATTAATCAATTTAGTGGTCTTAAATTAACATTTAATACCCATTTCTGCTATGAGCTGGGATCATTTTCCCTCTTTTTCCTCTTGTTTCAAACCCAGTGCAGACTTTTTGAAGGGATGACTTAATGCACTCATTTTCATTTTGTTTTGCCAAGCTCCGATGCCCGTGAGGGGCTCAGAAACACCCACCACAAACTGTAAATACAGGGGCAAAAGCAGCTCTGTGGGCGCTTTGCTGCTGCTCTCCAAGTTCAAAAGACTTGGGGCGAAGGCAGAAAAACAGAAACACTTTCTGTGCAATGCACCCCCACGTGCGCCTCCCGCCAGAAAGTAGCGTGGGAGAAATTTTTAATATGCTCCTGGCTTCCTATCAATGATTGTGTGGGTTTAACACCCCCACAACACACGCCAGCCCCGGGCAGGATGCTCCACGTCCCGCTGCCCCCAGCCAGCGAGGCGGCTGCCGCTTCCCGGCGGGGCCGGATTCTGCCAACACGGCTCCAGGGCTGGGAAGGGGTCAGGGAGCAGGGGGCCTAGCTGGGGAGGGGGGGACACAGCAGGGTTGGGGACGTGCAGGGGGCCAGGCTGAGCCCAGCCACCCCCCACCGGCACGGTGGCAGTCCGGGGAGGATCGTGCATCCGTCTGCAGCCCGAGGGGCATCGTCCCCTCGCGCCGTTGCACAACCAGCCCACATGCCAGATGTCCCAGCAGCGAAGCAAAACAAACAAACAACAATTACAGCTCTTGGGTTTCCTCGTTTTGACTCATTACAAGTTTAATTTTGGAAACCTGGCTCTCGGGTGCAGCCAGTTTACTGTTGCTGCTGCTGCTGCTGCGAGAAAAGCCACTTCCAGCTCAGCCAAAACGGCAGCTTCCTGCGTTCAGAGCTGACATTTCATTCCCATTTTTGAAAATCTGGGCAATACAGTTCTGCTGGAGACCATAAAACTCACAGCAAAATTTACAGCCAAACGAAGCAGCCTACGAAGTGTTTTGGGAGCGAGAGGGACTGGTGGGCGCTGGGGGATCCTTACCTTGCACGGCAGGGTTGCGCACTTGGGATGGCGTGTCGTGGATCTCCAGGGTCCACTCCCCCGCCGCCCGCTCCCCCCAGCAGTGGACGGTCATGAACTCCCAGCCCTTGAAGCCTTCATTGGAGTGGTCAAACACCCTGCAACGGTAATGCCGTGCGCCAAGAAATGTGACTTTGAATGTTGCGCTTTGTCAGAAAAAGTAGAGAGGTTTTTGAGGGGTTTAGGGATCCTTGCACGCACACACCCTTGCAGCAAGCTCTCCTGCAGCTGAAACCTGCGCATGCTCCCCACCTTCCCCCCCAAACCCAAGGAAACATACAGCAACTCCCTAAAGGAGGCTGCTGCCCAGCCCAGACGCGCCCTGGCTCTGGCTGCTCTCACCTCCTGGCGAGGAGCTGCGACCGTGTCCCGGCCGGAGAGATGAGGCTGATCTGGAGGTCCCCCCGGCGTGGGTGGGCGATGCTGAGCCTCACCACCACGTGCTCCAGGTACAGCACGTGCTGGTCCCGCTGCTCGGCGCAGGCGCTGCTCAGGGTGCTGGCGCGCAGCACGTGGTCGGCTCGGATGTACCTGCCAGGGACAGGGCTCAGCGTCAGGACGGGGACAGAGTGCCCCTGGCTCCCAGGCATGCACGCCCTGTTAGATTTGAACCTGGTCTCCTGCTGCTTCACAGCAAAAATTATCTTATCTGCCGCTGCAATTCCCAGTGTCCTAGCATGGGAATTTGCTGAATTGCTGGATGGTAACAAGATGAGTTTGAAGTGCTTCGAAGATCTCTGCCTTATGGGCTGCAAGGGCGCTGCTTTATTATAATTACGAGTGCAGTGCTCCTCTTTGGGCTGTAATTAGTGTCTGTATCAGATAAATAGCTTCATGAACACACTTGGCTCTGCACTCATTCCTGTTTTGCATATGCAAGCCTCTAAAAGACTTTTCTGATTAACAACCCTCTTGCTCTACAGCCAGGCATTGGTAAATGAGGAGTGTCCACTTGGTCAGATCCCTGATCCCGCTCTTCACCTAGGAGGGGCTGACCTGCTAAGGATGAGATGTGAACCTGAGGTGGATTGAACCTGAAGCCAAATCCAAAGAGAACCGAGACATTGGAAATTTGGTAATCTTTGCAACAAATCACCAGTTTTTGATGTCTCACATCAAGACAAAGTGTTTGGTGTAAGGGTGGAGAGACCAACACATCACTGCTCATGTAGGACCCAGCAGGCAAGGTGGGTTTGGTCTCTCACTGTCAGCCCTCAAAAATTCCCTGTTGATCACTTGTCTGGGAAGCAGAATCTTGCAAAAGGGGAAAAAAAAAAAATCACCCACTGTCAAAGCTGGCCCTGGAGAGCCCTAATGGGACCTGCACTTCACCGAGCCATGGGCACAGACCCCACAACACTCACTTGGGCACCCTGTCCAGGCTTCCCACGCAGACGTGCTGGGGAGGAACCGTCTTCCACTTCTTGGCTTCCACCACAATAGCGTCAGCATCCACCAGCCCAAAGCCATATAGATGGCTAACTGGAAAGAGAGAAGACTCAGAAACCTTCAGCCTTCCCAGCAGGCATCAGGAGCTCCTCGTCAGTGCTTGGTGGAGCACCCTTCAACCATTAGGGAAGGTGTGGAGTTGACCCCATTGGGATATGAGGTGTTTCAGCGCATGGAGCTCATCACCCTGTCCATGTTACATCTCAAATCCACACTGGTATAATGGAAAACTCTTTGCTGGGAGCAGCCCAAGGAAAGTAGCAAGAAATTCTGCAGTTCAGGAGTCTCCACCAAACAAGTTTTCCAAATCTCCACCAAGCAAGAGTTCCAAACATCTCATCCCATGAATTACCGCCTGCTCCTCCCTCCACTTAACAGCCTGAGGGTAGGAACCCCCAATGAACCTGACAGTGGCCACCCACGGTGAATTGTCCCCATGAGTGAAGTTCTGGAGACCTTTATTTTCCCTTGGCTGGCCGTTCTTGCCCTGCCATCCCCACGGCCTCTCACCTTTATGCCCCGCTCCGTTGGTTTTCCAGTCTGGTGCTCGCAGGTGCCCCGGCCGCGATGTTTTGACCAGCAGATGTTGGACGTCCCTCCAGGTGAGCAGGGGGCTGCAATGACACGTGGCTCATGGGGTGGCTCTGCTGTTCCCAGTCCTCCCAGCAGCAGCAGGTACCCCATTGAGTTTAAAAAAAAACCAACACAAAACCCACACCAGTCCCCTCTCCTTCCTGCTAGAAAAAAAGCAAGAATTGATGATTTAAATGCTGACACCCTGCCACCGCTTGAGGTGTCCCAGCAGTGGTGTGCCCCAGGAAGGGATGTCACATGCCCAGGGGAATTGCAGGATTTACTCCTGGATAAGGCCATTTAGCTCTCAGTCTCTAGGGTAGAAATGAAGCAAATCAGGAAGGTTTTCCCCATTTTTTTGTAGGAGACGGGGAGCAAAGCACATCCTGAGGCGGGATAGTGGGCTCGGCAGCTCGCTGATACACAGTGCTGAGCAAACCTTCCCTTTATAGGTATAACAGCAAAAAGTTGCTGGAAATAAAACCCGGGTTGTTCATTAAACAAAGAAATTAAACCCAAATTGCCTGTACCTCCCCAGACTGGGTTTGTGTGTTCAGAGTGCTGGACACTGAGTGCTCTGTGCTTCTGAGCCCCCTCACGACCCCAGCCCAGGGATATTGCTGGAGAATTTTCCCCGCTTTACTTACAGTCCATTGTTCGGCATCTCGAGCTGGGATTTATATTGCTCTCGAGCAACATTTAAAGAAAGAAATTCAATTTATTCTCTCTTGTCACAATGGAATGCCTGAGCACCAAGCTCTGGTAGTTAATGTTGCATTTTATGCCTCAGCTAAACAATTCAAAAATTACATCTAAAGCTTTTAATATATTTGTAATGAAAACGGCATCTCCGGAAATGCTTTCACCCGACCTGGGTGTTGGGATTAAACCAGCGGAGGGGGAATGGAGCCACAATCACCATCCCTGGATGAGAGTGCAGTGCTGCCCTGAGGCTTATTCTTATTCCCAGCCTTAATTTTATTTCCACTCCATAAAAATAATAATCAGCTCATGAGAAGACACTATGAAGCAACACAGGGGTGCCCAAGGGCTGTTCCTGGACTGGGGAACTGTGATGGAACCAGGATGGGACCAGGATGGGGACAAAAGGAAAAGAGCAGCTCATTTGAACCAGGAGTGTGTCGCTGACAGTAAAGTCCTGTGAGGTTTTGACATTATGAAAAAGTAGTCCTTTTCCCCCCCGAAATGCAACGCTTGCTGAAAACCGTTACTTCTGCCGACATTCCCCAATGTCTGTGATGTTCTCTGACTTTTTTTTTCCCCAGGAAGTATTTATAAAACTCCCATTGGAGCTGCCTGTCAGCGATTTCAATGCACCTACTGAAAAGCCTGACTGATGTCACCAACCCCAAACTTTTCAACAGATGGCAACAAGTGAAGAATTAGATCAATAAAACACCTGTGGGAAGAGCAGATTCAAAACAACAGCATCGCCAGAAAGGAGCGATTTAAAATAACTTTGTGTCATTTTGGTTGCTCCAGAGGAAACAAAACAGCCTCGTTTCTTTCAGGTTTTTCTCACCAGGTGCTAAATGTGGGAACATTTCTCCTGATGGGGTCACACTTACTTTGCCTCCAAAGCCAAGGCGATGATGCCCGCGACCATCGGGGCGGACACGGAGGTTCCGGTGTGGCCGTCGGTGCAGCGGTGCCGGAGATCCGTGGTGACCTGTGGGGAGAGGAGCTGCAGCCTCCAAAATGCTCCCACAGCATGGGCACTACCACATCCAGCACCCCAGATTTGCTTGGGATGCTGCCAGGGAGGAGATGAACCTGCTGGTACCCAACCCCTGCCACGACTCCAATGCCATCGGGGAGCACAGAGCCCCAAAAATGGGCAGCAGATACATTTGGTGCATGAGAGAACACCCCTGAACTTACATTTTCCTTTGCTCAAAGCTGCAAAATCTATTTGAAAGGGGGAAAAAAATCAGCTGGAGGAAAAGGTGGATGGAGCAGTGTGAGCTGGGGTGGGTACACGTCCAGGGGTGCATGTTGAGCTGGGCCATATTAAACATTTTCCTTAAAGCCTCCAGCTCCTGGTCTTGGACAAGAATTACAGTTTGCATAGAGAAAAACAAAACAAAACAAAACAAAAACAAAAACCATTTCCAGTTTTTTGTTTTAAGACAGAACACAATGTTTGGGTACTAAAAATTTAGAGGAGGTGGGGGGCCAAGAGATGCTTTGTCTCATTTTAAAAGGCTCCTAAGTTTTGAGTTAATCTGATGATTTCTGAATGGGAAACTGGTTTGGGTTTTTGCCCAACAGTGCTCCAGTAGCACTGGACATGCAAACACTCCTGGAAGTGCCATGAAAAAGGTACTTGCATTCTGTTTTCTGGCTGGAAATCTTTTGGGGGAGGATCAAAAAAATCACTCCTTAATACAGAAAAAAAAAAATTTACTTGCTAAGAAAAACAAACAAAACAAACAAACAAACAAAAAAACCTCAACACCCCAGGCAGAAGACCTCACTGGAAAACTCCCTCCCCAGGCTGGGTAAGGTGCTGTGTTGGTGGGAGATGTTTTGTTTCCCAAGGTTCAGATGATGCACAGGGACGTCAGTAAGGATCAGCTGTGGTGTGACCAGGCCACAGCAGCTGTTGGGACAGGGCAAATACAGCCTGGGTGGCAGGGCAAACTGCACTGATCCACATGTGCACACATTTTCAGGCAGCTCTTTGGCTTCAGAAAGTCTCAGCTCCCAGTTTGGGGCGGCCACACCCCTGTTAAATGCCTCTATCCCCCCTTTTTTTTTTCTCTCTCAGGCTAAAAAATTTTCAAAATTCACTTTTTTTTAAAAAAAAGTAACAAGATACAGTGAGCGAGTACTTTGGGGAACAGGTAAATATTTACACGGGTATTTTTGCAAACCTCCAGCCCTTTCACCCATTTACCAGGGAAAACACAACATCCCTGAGCAAAAACCAGAGCAAAAACCCACTGCAGAGCTAAGGACAACTCCTAGCTCTTCCAACTGAGCCATCACCCAGCCCAGCCACACAGAAAACACCCAGGGGATGCAGCCCCACTCGATTTTGGGGTACAACTCACAATTTTCCGCTCATAAAACGCCCCGCTGCTGTAGGTGGTGGCCAGGGTGGAGGCACATTCCTCCAGGTACCAGGGCTTGTAGCCGTTCTCGGTGGTGCTGCTGATGGAGATGGTGTAGATGCTGTTGGTGTAGCCGTCACAGGAGCAGTAATCGCCCTCTCTGCCGCCGTTCCCCGATGCCCAGACGAAAATGGACCCCAGACCCCTGCGACCCTGCGGGCACAGAGGGGATGGAGGGTTAGGGGAGGTGTTTGTCCAGGATGAGAGGCCGTCCTGGCATGGGGAGGAGGGGGTAAGTCTGATTTTTGGGTGTTTGGGTAAGGTGGAAGGATGGGTCCCACCCTGCCCAGCACTCAGCCCCCTGCATCAGTGCCCACAGGTGTCCCTCAGCTCAGTCAGGCCCAGTTTACAGGCAGTGGTTCTCCAAAAGGATGGGAGAGCCTCCAGCAACAGGATTTTGGCATTTTCCCTGGGGGAAAGCATCTTGGGTACTCAAAGTCCCTGGACCAGATGCTAACGTACAGCCTGGAGCTTTTAGGGATGGCCCTGCAGGAGGAACCGGCAGGGAACTCCCAAACCCCAAACCTCCCAAACCCACAAAGCCCCTCGTGAACCACCCAAACCACCAGAAAGCTTCTCCCAGCCTACTCTTTAAGTTTCTTTTGCTTTTTTTTTATTTTTCAAATCCCACCCTTTTCTCCCCTCCCCATCACTTGGCTGGAACATCTGATGGAGCCATGCCCACTGGGTACAGCTGTGGGACTCGAGTAGGAATTGGGGGGTAGGAGAGGTGTGCCTGCTGCCCAGACCTCCTTGGAGCCAGGAGAAAATCCCACCTGGCAGCAGCAGCCAGGAGGAGCCCCTGGAGAAGCCAACACCACAGGAATGAGCCCCATTCACCCCTCCATCCAACCCGGGACACCCAGGAACAACCCGGCCCCACGGGGATTCCCAAGCAAGGTGCCGACAGCCCAAAAAGGAGGATTTTTGGTGATCCAAAAGGGTTAGGGGCAGGAAA
Organism: Hirundo rustica; assembly: GCF_015227805.2. NCBI lineage: Eukaryota > Metazoa > Chordata > Aves > Passeriformes > Hirundinidae > Hirundo > Hirundo rustica. Next base: position 17,593,040 of record NC_053462.1, read on the forward strand.
TGAAGTGGCTGGTTCTCTTCCGTGCCCTGTAAGGCAGGGCTCTCTGGGGAGGATGGAGCGCTGCCGGGCTTGGCAGGCGATGGAAGAGCGGAGCAGCCCCGTCCTCCCCGCGGCTGCTCCTGCCACGGAGAGATTTCGGCGCTCGCCTGGGCAGATCTGGTGTTTACCTCCCTCCCACTGCTCTGTGGCAGCTTCCTCCACAAAAAAATAATAATAACAATAATAGTAATAATAACAAAGCAGCTTTGCTCTGGAGGAATTCACCGGGATTTACTGTGGGCTTTAGGTGCCCGGGGGGAGCAGGATGGTTTATTACCTGTCTCGCCCTCCTCCTGGGGCAGAGGATCTCTGAGCTGACCCTGCCTTTGGATACACAGCCTAAGTCAGGCTCTTTCCTTACTTTATGAAAGTTTTCATTATCTGGGCTGCCTCCCAGCCAAACTGGGTGGGTATTTCCCTAGCAAAGATTAATAGAGCTGTCTGGAGCTCTGCAAGAAAAAGTGCAATTGCCAAGGGAATTACTGCCCTGCTCCGCATCACAGAGAGCTCAGCTCAGCTTGCCAGCCCACCAAGCCTGCTGCTGGCATCTCCCATCCCACTTTCCAGGGTTTCCTGGATCTGCAAGTAGGCAGCGTCGCAGCCCACACGCTCGGCGCAGACAGTGACCGTCCAGCTCGCCCACACCAAAGTCAAAACACCTCCAAGGATGGGTCCCACTGCATGCAACCCAAGCTTTCCCAAATCACTAATCAGAGGAATAAAACCAGACACAACTGGCCAGGCATCTGGAGATGTAGCAACGATTTTGATTAGGATCAGAAGACTGGGAGCCCAGACCTCCCTTTCATCCCTCGCCCCAAGCGTCGCACCCACGGGAGCCAAGAAAGGCTCAGACCTGTTCCAAACCCACATCCCCACGATGCCCAGGCAGGGCTGCATGGGGGGAAGGTGGGTTTGGAGACAGCACGGTCACATGAGGACATGAACAGGCACATGAATGACACTCAACAATGCACAGCTAACACCTGACAGCATTTCCTGGCAGAGCAAGAGCCCACCACATATTGCAACTCCCTCGGATTGGAAAAATCCATTCCTTCCCTTTGCTCTCAAAAAAGGAGCGATCAAGATTTCTGTAAGCAGACCCCAAACATCCAGCTTCTTAATTTGCCATCCTCCTAAGCCAATGCAATGCCAGTGAGGGGCTCCTGGCTGCTATAAAACCTGAATCTGGGCATCATTTAAACCAGGAAATCCCTCCCTGGCCAAGCTGGGGCTGATCCAGCTCACCCCAGCAGCTCATGGGTTGGCTGTGGGATGCACAGCATCTCCTGCTTCCGCAGCACTGCGGGGCCTGGGTGTTTGCCCAACAGCACTCCATGAACGACCAGGATAAATATCCCCTCGTTAGCTCGGGAGCTAATAAAGTGTGGCTGGAGGAACAAGAAACAAGATGATAAATTACCCCAGCGCAGTCCTATCGCTAATAGATAAAGGTTATTTTAATGTTTCCATTAAAAACTCAATTTTAAGGATTTATAACTTGGTTACAGCTGTTTGCTCGGGCTAAAGGTGGCGGTTAACTATCTGCTTGCAGCTTTCCTCGTTATTTAAGGAGATGGAGTTGGCAATAACGAGCTGTGCACGTGGGATAGTGGGTGCTGCAAACACGGGGTGGCAATGGGGTGAGCGGGATGTCCTCTGGGAGGCAAGACCAAGCATCCTAAGATAGTGGGGCTGTGCTGGGCAAGTACCCTGCTGCTGCCTATTTGCTCCTGCATGGAAAAATAAGGTCTAAAAAGCAGCTTGTTCCCCCGTATTTACACGGCGTGAACTCCCCGGCACTTCAATGGATTCCTGGGCAGGCTCACCGCCCCAGCAGGAAATCGAGTAAACAGTGGGAAAAACGCTCCACCCTATTTTTAGATAAGAGGCCACCCCAACACCCGGCATGCTGCGGGAAGAGGCAGCAGAGGAAGGAGTGGTGGCAGGGGTTGTCGTGGGGGCTTCACAGCCCAGCCTGGGGCTGCTGGCAATGGAACCCCACCCCCAGATTCTCTGGAGCACCCAGGGAACAACCACTGTGGAGCCCTGAGCCACTGTGACCCTTACCCACAGCGCCCACCGAGCTGCCAAAAAGGCCTTTTTCCCAATGCTTTTAGCCAATATTGGGCATTTTTAAAAAGTACCCAAAAAGGGAAGGGCACAGGAAGGCCAGAGCATCCCCAGCAGGGATTGACAGCTGTCAATCATTTGTGATGTTAGCTGAACTTTCTTACTGGAGGATCGCAAGGACAACAATCCATCCCGTGACAACACCCACGTCCCTCCCCAGCCATGACACAGCCACTTGCTCTGGGTGCAAAACCAGGGGAATGCTAAACATGACAGAGGCCCCTGGGAGAGGATACCAGGGGCCCAAGGAGCATGGAGGAGAGGGTTGGACATGCTGGGGGTTTGGGATACTGCTGTTTCCATCCATGCCAGCGTCCAGGGGGGACATTTTGGGGTGCTAAGTTATCCCCCCAAGAGCTGCTTTGGGTTTCTCATCCCGGCAGAGCTTCGCAACACAACCTGGGGCCTCCCTGCTCTGCCGGGGCTCTGCCGGGGCTCTGCCGGCCGTGCCGAGGGCTCCCACCATCACCGGGCACCTCCCGCCGTCACCACCCTCGGCCGCCAAATCCACCGGAGCTCTTAGGGACGCCGGGGAAAACTAGGAAAAATTAGAGATGATTGGCACCCCCCCGCCCCAGCCCTAGTGCTGCCATTGCCTCAGGGGGCCGAGCTGCCCATCCCCACGCCAGACCCCGGGCCGGCCCTGGCCCTTCCCACGGGACAGGAGGAGGAGGGCGAGCGCGTCTGGGCGCTGTGGGATCCACACCTTTTTAATGCCTTGCTCAAAAGCCTGTTTGGCCAATAGACCAGGTCCATCAACTGTCTTCCCATCATCATCTGGCCCCCAGCTCGCGCTGTAAATGTCAATGTAATCGGGTCTGATGCCAAGCGACTTCGCTTCAACAACATCTGTTACATCTCCATCTAACATACGAATGCCTAAAAGCACAAAAACATCAGACATTAGGGCTTCATGGCGTGGATGACAGTGTGAGGATTGCAATCAAAGGGCTTTGTTAACGGCGGCGGAAACCACACGGCTCAGGCGCGCCTGGAATAGCTTCAACCCGTGGCCCCGCATGCCAACGAGCCTGGCAGCAGGATGCTGGGGAGCTAGGGGGAAGTTTTCTGTGTTGCTGGCTTCATGGCGAGTGATGGAGGAGGGGGTGTTAAAATTCACTTCCCCTCCATTGGTGGGGAATGAGTGGTGGTAGTGGTACTGCACTCCCCAGTGACAAACCCCCACTAAAATCCTTTTTTTTCTCCTTCTGATTCCTTAGGTAGCATATTTCTCCACCTGGAAGATTTCGGTGTTTCCTGAACACTCATGACCCCCAGTTTCAGGCACACTGGTGGGGTGAAGCCTCTCCTTTGAGCGGGGATGACTGTGACTGTCCCCAAACCCCATCACTGCCCAACTGATGCCAGCAGTTCCCTGGAGAGGGAGAAACCCCAGGGGAAAAAAAAAAAAAAAGAACAGGCTGTGGTTTGTATGGCCAAAATCAGAGCCAGGACCCCAACACATGATGGGACAACAATGCCAGCTGGGATAACCAGGGTACCAGCCAGGATGCTCATAGGCAGAGCCCACCAGCCATGGTGGGATGGGTTGGGGAACTGCTACAATATAAGAGCACAAGCCCCTCTGCTCTCCATCACCCTTTCCCTGCTGGATTTCCTCTCCACACAGTGGGTAGGGGGTACCAGGCACCCCACCAGGCTGCCCAGAAACAGCCCTTGCAGGAAAAGTGATGCTGGAAATTTCAGCATCGTATTTTGTCAGCCAGGGAGAGTCTGGTTTATAAAAACGCATTTCCCCTTCCACATGTATTTTGTCTTAAAGCAAACAAATGGGGGCAGATGTCATTCCAGCTGCAGCTGTGCTCTGGACACCAGTCAACTCAAATATCTCTTTCTGACGCTGTCCCCGACCAGCCAAAACCAAGCTTAGAAATGTAAAATCAGGGAGCAGAGCTGTTCCCAAAAAATTCCTCTTTGTCAAGAAGAAAACACAAGGAGAAGGGGCGAAAAGCCAAGCCCAGTGCCTGAGCTGCACACAGCAAGGAAACCAGCTAAGGGATGAGGTTTGTGCAGGTTTGTTTGCATCAGCAAGCCCAAAATCATCCTAAAGTCAACCCAAAGCCAACCCAAACCCTGCCCAGAGACAGCCACCCACAGTGAGGGACTCCCTGGTCAAATAATGGGGAGCAGGAGGGAGCAGGGGTGGGTGCTGCGAAATAAATGAACTTTGTGTCACACAGGGAGCAACACTGACCTCCAAAGCGAGAGTTCGAGGAGAGGGAAGAGGAGGAGGAATGGCAGGAGCCCTTTCCTTGAGCAGTGATGTGTTTTGCCCAGGGCATATGAAAAGCAATGCAAGAGCACTGAAGAGCAGCCAGTAAAATTAGATGGGAGCTCTCCGAGTGTGACAAATAGGCTTCCCCAACAAGTTGTGCTCATTAATCGCTGCTTTATTTGTGTAATCCATCTAAAATCACTCTCACTGCAGCTATAGCGTATTTTCCTCCATGATCCCAAACTTGATACGGCTCAGACTCTATTTTTCCCCTTTGCCTGCTCACGTTGTGGGAAGCCCCCGGCCTCCAGCCCTCTGCCAGGTGCCTTGTCTCACTCAACACCTCCCCAGCACACCCCTGAGGCAAGGCACTCGTTAAAGGGAGCAAATTAAAATGAGACCCAGAGGTCGTCATAAAGTCAACAAGAAACGCTCGTCTCCACAGCTGCTGTAGAGAAAGGAGCATGAAGGGAACGGCCTGATCCTGCAGGATCCAATAAATCCCACCAGGAGCTTTGCCTTGCTCTGCTGCTGCTTGCTGTGTGCTTGAAGATGGGTTTTTAGAGGCAAGAGGCCTCTAAGAAGCAAGAAGCCATCACACATGTAGGGGGCACAGGAGATGGGATGATGTGCCACAGCCCTTACACTCCTACCAGTCCACTCTTCACCCTTCCTGGAGTTATTAATTTCTTCCCTCTGGGGATTTTCCCAGCACAGACAACCACGGGAGGTACCTGGCCGAGAGCAGGATCCCTGTGGACACTGCTCCCGTGCAGACACAACCCTAACAAAAGCTGTTTCCTGCCCAGCCAGGATAAATAAGCCAAAAGAAGGAATTAAACCCCAAATCCACCCATGGGTACTTGGTCCATGGTCACTTCTCCCAGCACTGGGGTGGTAGGAGGGGCTGCAGGAAAAGCCCCTCTCCAGTTCCCACCACGCCAGGGATGGGGCTGAACCCAACTCAAGGAATTTGTTCCACCGGCCATGGAGGTGGGACACCACAGTCCCACCCCTGTTAAGACCCTGGGTTGGCCAGAACTGCTCCAGCTCAAACCAGCTCAGCTAATGCAAATTAACTCAGCAATGCTAATTAGCACTAGGATCCAATTTATTGATAGAGATTCATTTGCTCTCCACACACCATGTTATTTGAGGGGCTATGCAGAAGATCCTCCCATATGCATCTCTGGCCCCACATCTTCTTGGTGTTTTTCCCCCTGAGGGTATTTTTGGGGTTCTCCCCAGGCCCCCTGCTCTGAGTGGCTCCTCAGCATCCCTTGAACCGACAAACAAGTGACAGCAGCTCTGAACCTCAGCCAGCACCACTGACCATAGCAAACACACCCACACCAATGGCAGACCCTTCAAGAGCAGTTATGGACTTTTGGAGTGAAAACACCACATCCTCAATCCAGATGCACCCTCACAGCAAGGATGCAGCCCAAGCTGAAAGTTTCCACCCTAAATACCAGAGCCAGAGTCCCCTGCATGCCACGTCACCCATCCTCCCCCAACACCCCTGGCACCAAGGAGAGTCTCTCCTGGGGGAGCAGCATCCCACCTCTCCCCCAGGAGCCTGTTGGTGTGAGCAGGGTGGCCATGGTCCCTCAGGGGGGTGGTGAAGGGCAGGGGGGCCATGGAGGTGCCAGCCTCACCTCCGATGCGGGCGTTGTAGGCGATGCCCACGATGCAGTAGGAGTTGTTGGCCGCCGCCGCCACCTCCCCCGCGCAGCGAGTGCCGTGCCTGCAAGGAGAAACCTCCCATCAGCTGATGGCCGTGGCAAAGGATCCCTCCAGCAGCACCCCACCCTGCACCCAAACCCAGCCCCAAGGCCGGAGCAGGGGGAAAAACTTCCCTTACCCAAAACCCACACCAAGAGAGTGGAGGAAATTAATGCTGAAAGCAATTTGCTGTTTGCATTTTGCACCTAAATCCAATCTGTTGTTTGCATTTTACACCTTGATGCAACTTCCTCTTTGCACTTCGCACCTAAATGCAACTTCCTCTTTGCATCTTGCACCTCTATGCAGGCAGCACTTTGCATTCCTGTTTCCCTTCCATCTGTAACCAATCCCACTTTAACTGAAGCCCAAAAAATGCACCCAGGCTTTGCCATCTCAATCACCCATCCTGACTCACGTGGTTCAATCCCCAATCAGGGCAAGGAACTCCTTGGCGCTGTATTTGGTGGTTGGAGGATTCATTAACAATTGGTGTGGTTGGCACTGGCTGAATTTGCATTAAACACAAGGACTCTGTGCAAAGCCCTTAGCACAGCCTTCTCCACAGCACTGGGAATGGGGAAGGGACCTGGAAGACACCCCAGGGGAGAGACCCAGCCTCAGGGACTCCCCAGAACCCTTGCTCCATGAATTATCATCACGTACTTGTTCTCATTGCTGGCATCGTAGCGTGGAGTTGGGTCGTGGTCATTCCCGTTAACATCGTAGCTTGCAAGAGGGTCCTGAAAATATTAGATTCACCATTAGATTCAATTTACTAGGTGGTTGTGGTGGCCAGTAGCTGCAGTGATGGCCAGTGCAGGCAAGCAGGGCAGAAAATTACATTTTCCCCTTAGTTTCTGGCTATTTGCTCAGAATAAATAGTTTTAGGCTGCAGTCCTGTGTGTTTCCCAGGGGAAACATCCTGCTACCTCAGGAACTGCTCCTCTGAACCCCAAATCCTGCTGGGGACAGCACCCCCCTCCCTCCCAGTGTGGCCATGTGGGCTTTGAGCTGGGGCTGAACGGGTTCATGCAGGTTTTTGGCTCTGTCCTGGTGAGCAGAGGGAGGAGGCTGCTTCCCAGGCAGCTGCAAAGGGAGTTTCCCCCAAACCTCCTTATCTAAAAACCTCATTTCCTTCTTAAAAACATCGCAAGCTTTTTTTTTTTTTTTTTAACCAAAATCTTTCCTTTAAATATGCCAATGCACAAACTTCAGCTGTGTTTACACACTGAAATTCTCCACAAATCAATCCATGGTGAGGATCAGCCCCAGTCCATCCCGTCCATCCCCCGGCTCACATAGTTTTGCAGGAGGTCGGGGTGGTTCCTCTCTATGCCGTCATCGAGGATGGTGACCACCACGTTCTTGCCCGTGTAGCCCCTCTGCCAGGCTGCCAGGATGTTCATCTCCGACCTGCACCGACTGTTTTTATCACCGCAGTGCTACGGGGACAAACACAGCTGCAAAAGGGCCGCAACCCCATTCCAGCCCATCTAAGCAAACAGCCAGGCTGGGAGCCCATTTAATCAACCAGAAAATATATTTACAGCCCACCCCCTGCCATATAACTTGCAGATTTGTTATAACTTTACTCCACAGATCAAACCCATCCAGCAGCAGTTAATCCAGGCAATGCTATCTCCCTATTATTCTTTTCCTCTTCCATTTCAAGTACTGTGGGCTCTTGGGTTTTGAAGTGCTCGCTTCCTTTCCGCCCTTAATTTTCAATGAATTTCCCTGTCAAATACAGATCGATGAAGCAGGCAGGAGAAAAATTATATTACAAATAGATGGCTGCAGCTCTGGGATGGGTAAAATACAGCAGTGCTGCTCCCAAGCCTTTGCTGTGCAGTCCCCGATGAGGGGCAGCTAACAAGGGTGAAACACTTCAAATCAGACTCTCAGGTGTATTAACTCACTATTTTAAAATCCTGCTGCCAAGCACATTTGATGCTATTATTTCATTACTGGCTGGGCTGAGCAAAGATAGATGATGCATTTGCTTTGAAATAAATGACCCCCCCATAGAGCAGTGACAGGGAGGCACCCACCAGGTACCACATGTTGGGCCACACTGGGTCGTTGAAGGGCAGGGCATGTGGTTCCCCTCGGACCTGCCTCTTCACCCTCCTCTTCACCTCCTGCTGCTGCAGCCAGTCCACCTGCAAGCAGAGACCTGGGTCAGCATCACCCATGGGCACTGAGCCTGGCATTGCCCACTGAAATGGGGCGTGGGCAACGCCAGCCTCAGCCTGAACCCATCCCAGCATCGCCCCGTGCTCTGGTGAATCCCCGTCTCCGTGCCCAGAGCTGCTTGTGGAGACAGCAGCTCCATTTGGAAGGAGACGGGATGGATGGACAGACAGACAGGGTGAGCTCAGCTCATTGTGCTGTCTAAGCCAGAGCAGATTCCTCTGCTGGTGCAGCAAAACCCTGGAGCACAAATAACGTCGCTTCTGAGCGCGTGCCTGAACCCCCCCGGCTTAGTGAAGCACAGAAGCACGCGCTGGAGTCCCGCTGGAGACAGAACACATATTTCAGTGCTTACTAAAACTTTTGGAGAAGACTCAGGTGCTTGGCTTAGTTTTTGGGCTGATCCTTCCTGCCGGCTGAGAGGCAGCAGCTCAGCCCTGAGGCTTTTCCACCTGGCTCCGGGGCTGCTCATCCTTTGAGCTCCTTCCTCCCGATAAAATAATAAAAGCTGGGGGTTTTACCCAAGCACAACACGCATTTCTCAAAAATATGTGATGGCCACACACGGCTGTGGCAGATCTCAGGGGATGTGGCCAGCTCCACACAAGTATTTTTGGCAGTAGCTGCGTGTGAGGTGGCCTTGGAGCTGACCACTCTGACATTTGTTTGCTTTCCAGCAGGGCATGACACGCAGAGAGATCAAATGGGAAATGATCTGGAAAAGGCCACGATTGGGAAATGCTGTTTGGGAAATTGGTGTTTGCCCACGGTGCTGTAGCAGGAGCTGCCTGTGGTGCTGCTTTGGAAGCAGTCACATCCCATCCCTAGCAAGCATTAACCGCCCCCCAGACCCCTTATTGCCACACAAAGGGCTTTCCTGCCTTCAGCATGGAGGTGAAACACAAGTTTAGTGAAAAAAGGTGATAAAAGTAATTTATAGACCAAATCTTTACAGATGTTCATGCTGGCAGAGAAAGGAGGCACCAGCCAATGAACTGAGAGGGCTGTGTGACACATCCCTCTTTGCTGGACACTTTCTTCCTAATGGCTCTGGGTCTTTTGGGAGCTGCTCGTGGGAATGTCTCTATTGTTGTGACTAAGACTTTTTAACAAAAGGAATAAAAATACAAAGTGCAACTTTTGTTGAGCTCATTTATGTAAAACTGTCAGCTGAACTGAGTTCTTGCACAGTTTATTGCTTTGTGCCTCGGATGGAGGTGGATGTCAGAAACCCGACAGCTTCCAGCCTAGAGCTTGGGTTTTAAACACATATATATTATAAAGAAAAAAAACACTGTTGAAAGGGGGAAAAAAAATGTATTTCATAGAAAAATGATTTTCCACGCTGCCTTGGCTGCCGAGAGTGCACCGCTTTGCTTACATGTGATGGATTTAAACTCTGGAAGCAAAAATATAACTTCATGGTCTAGTTAAAAAAAAAAAAATACAATAAATAGAGGTTATGGCCCAAATAACGGGCTTTTTTTCCTTAAAGCACCACTCCCTGGCAGCATTTCCATGAGTCTCACTGCTCAAGCCACAGCTAGCACCTTTCCCTGCTGCTTTGCAGGAGGCAGGAATGATGGTAAGGTGTGGGATTTTGGGGGATTTTGCCAGGAGCTGCCCCACAGGGATGTCTTCATCTCAAACAGGCTCCTGATCGACCCCAGCGCTGCCAGCCAGGAGTTGATGGAGACATTGTGTGTGGACACAGAGAAATCAGCAGTTTAAGGACATTGATTTCAAGGAAGAGTTGATAAATCAGTGTGACTGGCATGGGAAAATTGGCAAGCAGGAAGGAGTCTGGGGCATCCCTGCAACAGCTCCTGCAGCTCATGAAACTCAGACCAGCTTCCATTGCTGATCCAGAGTGGGGCAAAGCCTTGGAAATGTAAAAAGAAAAGGAAAAGAAAGGCTTTTTACTACTAGAAATGGCCCAAACTGTTATAGTCCTGAGACCCAGGGTCGCTGCTCTACCTCTGCAAACCCTAATTATTGCAGAATCCCAGAGCGGTTTGAGTTGGGGGGGACCTTAAAGCTCATCTCATTCCAAATCTTCTGCCATGGACAGGGACACCTTCCACCTTGCTCCAAGCCAC